>NC_060130.1:1006555017-1007180017 GCF_021461395.2 Schistocerca americana
TCCTGTAGCATTCAGAACAATATCTACCCACCGTAAGCGCTTTTCCTAGCTTTCTTTCGAACTGGTTTTTGATTCTTCTTGTGTACCTACACTGGCTGGACTTTCTTCACGTGATTGCCGCGTGAGAACATATGCCAACTGTTTCCAAAATATTGTGATTAATGTTCTTCATCCCGTCCCATCTTAGAATACATGTAACTCATTTACAATAGCGGCATACAAAAAAAAGGTTGAATTTTAACTTTAAATAACAGTTCACTATCTTTCTCAGTGAACTGCTACATGCACTCATCTGATCAGAAATGTCAATAGCAGTTTCTACCTAATTACATTCAGTAACAGTTTTGGTTTTCGATAAACTGCTCTTCTAATAGTCGAGTTTTCCATTTCAATCGAATGTTTGACGGAAAGAACCAAACCGTCTCTTTCGTCTTTCCAATTCTGGATCGTAAGCCCTTGTCGATTATCTTTTGCAGTCAGCTCGGCGTTTCAGTTTGATCATTACAATTTCTTTGGGAATGCCCTCGCGATTTAGTCGTAGTGTACCAACCAAATGTGTGGTACTTTCTTTATCTAGTACTTTCCGGTGTAAATTCGAAAACTGTGGCAGTATCTATTACCACAGCATAATTAATTTAAACATTGTAATGCCAGACTTGTGTCTCTTTTGTTACAAATGTTGCCTGAGTATAATTCGTCCTAGGAATGGTATTAGAGATTCGTCAGTAGGTAGCATTTCGGCAGAACTATTATATTTTTTTAGAATTTTTGTTCAGTTTATCGATGATCAACTGAATTTTTGAGAGACAAACTGAAGCATCGATTGTCGTATTGTGTGCGAAATGCAGCATTGTCAACAGAATTTCGAAACGATCTCCGCTCACTACTTTTGGGGGAAAGTTTGAATAAGGAATGGATCCTGTGACCAATATAAATGTGTGTTTGGAAGGTTTCACCAGTCCCATCCACGAAATTGATCCAAGCAACGTCTTTATTTCATCCTTGTTCGTGGCAACCATTGATTGAAAATTTTCAAAAGCGTCGTCATTTGTGTAGGACAAATATTTGTTTGTCCACTGATATGTTGAAATATTTAATCTGTGACAAAAAGCCTGTATAAATCTTAGACTTTTATACACTTATGCACATTTTTATCATTTAATCTGGCACCATGGGCACTCGTAAAATGTACAATGTACGCCTGGTACCCGTAGGATCGAAATACGTACTGTGATCACTTATTGAACGATAACACGAATTACCACTGTCGTATGATAGCAGTTGCATTACGCGTGGTACAAATAACACATTCGATAAATCACTGTATTCTCCATGTATAACGTGGGTTTTCTTTAGTTGGTCGTCCGTTGGAGGTTGTCCTCTTAGCCCCCACGGCATTTTGTACACCAACTCAACACTCGGCAAGTGGTGTACTTACATTTTGTTTGCTTCCTCACCCCGGCGGGAACTGCCAAGCGAATTTTCCCACGGTAACGCCTGTGTGCTAGGTGTCAAATACGGCGCGGCCGTCGGATGGGTTGGTAGGCACTCCGTCAGACGCACAATTTCCCGCCCTCGTATGCGCTAACTTAACCTACGTCAAGCGGTCGCCGACACGTGGGACTGCCGCTTCCACGGAAAGCAGAGTAAAATCAGCTCCACGATCAACGTGTTAATATAGGTTCTGATGTTCACCGGCTCTAGGTGTCACGCTCTGTCGATCACTGCTATAATTCTCGTAGGACGTGGTATCAAATTCTGGACTCGTATTCGTGTGGGGTACGGGAAGTTGTCGTTGAATGACTGTAAGAGGATGTACAGGGTTATTCTAAATGATGGACCCATTTTCTAAAATTCTTATCTATTTAAGAACAAACCCAAAATGAACAAGCTTTATACCCATGAAAAGAGGAAGTTTTAAAGTTTCTGGCGGGCGGCGGCGGGCGGGCAGTGATGGTTTCAGAAGTGGCCGGTAAGAGTTCGCGCGGCAATAGGGCCGTCATTCCGTTTCACTGTCAGTTGTGAATGAGAAGGCGACTGTGGAGCACAAGGCTTCCTGCGTTCCTGAGTTCGCGAAAAGGAAGTCGCAAATTGCAGTGCAGCGGGCATTTCGTACGAAATTCGGTATTCAACCATCAACTCGTAAAGCATTAGTCTTTGGTTTAAGCAATTTAAACAGACTGGGAAAAGTACAGGCAGATCGCGTGTGTCAGAGGATGATGTTCGACGGATTCAGGGAAGTTTTGTGAGCAGTACCGGCGAGTCCACCAATAGAGTCAGAATACCCCAATCAACTGTATGGAGAGTTGTGAGACGGCGTTTGCTGTACGAGCCCTACCGATTACAACTTGTGCAGCCTCTCAACCCAAATGACAAACAGAAGCGTTCGTATTTTGTGGTGATGTGCTAGCAAAGATGGAGCATGACGCATTTCTACAGCGTGAAATTTTTAGCGATGAAGCGAGTTTCACCTTAGTGGAAAAGTCAACAGACACAATTTTCGCATATAGGGTTTGGAAAATCCACAATCACCATTTCAACACGAAAGATACTCACCGAAGATCAAACTGTATCCAGTACAAAGGTTTATGGAACATTTTCCTTTGCAGGAAGAACTGTAACGACTCGGCCGGGGTGGCCGAGCGGTTCTAGGCGCTACAGTCTGGAACCCCGCGACCGCTAATGTCGCAGGTTCGAATCCTGCCTCGAGAATGGATGTGTGTGATGTCCTTAGGTTAGTTAGGTTTAAGTAGTTCTGTTCTAGGGGACTGATGACCTTAGCAGTTAAGTCCCCTAGTGCTCAAAGCCATTTGAACCGTTTGAACTGTAATGGGAATCACGTACCTGGACATGTTGAAAAATAGTTGTTCCGCCATGTTATGGGAGATTCCCAGGACTTCATTTTCGACAGGATGGAACTCCGGCCCATTGATACAGTGATGTACAAGGCTCTTTGAATGACTCCCTTCGTCAGCGCTGGATCGGTCGCAGGGGATTTGAGGACCTGGCTCTGCACTTCTGGCCACCGAGATCTCCTGATCTCACATCCTGTGACTATTCCTTGTGGGGTTATGTGAAGGAAGCTGTTTACGTCCCGCCTCTACCAACCACTCTGAACGATCTGCGGAACCGGATCACTACTGCCGTGCACTCAGTAACAGCAGAGACGCTATTTCGTGTGTGGGACGAGTTTGGCTACCGCCTCGATGTTTTCCATGCAGCCAACGTTCGCCACATTTAACATTTATAACATTTATCACATTTCTAATTATCAAGTAACAATTAAATTTATTAAATGCATATCAATCATTACGAAAAAAACTTTGAAGCTTCCTCTTTTCTTTGGTACAAAGCATGTCCATTTTGGATTTGTAGTTGAATAAATACGAAATTTGGAAAATGGGTCCATCATTTAGAATAACCCTGTAAAATTACTTAGACAAAATTTCTAGTTGGTATAATGAATAGCATCTTGCCCTAATTTAGAACAACGTGAGTTAATGCAGATTAGTACGAAAAACAATCCCTTAACGTTGAAGGTAGCGTTAAGAGAGTACTACTAGGTACAGTTACAACGACTAAATATATGGGCGTAACGTTGCAAAGCGTTATTAAATGGAACGAACTCGTAAGGACGGTGGTGGAAGTGGCAAATTGTCGACTTCGGTCTATTGGAAGAATTTTAGAAAAGTGTGGTTCGTCTGTAAAATGGACCGCGTATAGAAGACTTGTGCGACCATTCTTGATTACTGCTTGGGTGTTTGAGATCAGGTCAGATTAAAGGAAGAGATCGAAGTAATTCAAATTGCGCTGCTACATTTGTTACCGGTTGGTTCGATCAACTTACATGTAATACGGAGATGCTTCGTGAACTCATGACGACGCTCTTTTCGCGGAACAATATTGAGAAAATTCAGTGAAACGGCATTCGAAGCTCACTCCAGCGCTGTTTTACTCCTGCCAACGCACATTTTAGGAAGTACCACAAGGATACGAAAATAAGAGAAATTAGTGTTCGTACGGTGGTGCATAGGCAGTCGTTTTTACCTCGCTCTATTTGCGAGTCGAACAGGAAAGGAAGTGACTAATGGTGATACGAGGTATCGTTCCCCATGCACCTTAATGTGGCTTTCGGAGCTTGTATATAAGTTTAGATGTAGAAGTAACGACGTTCGAAAGTCCGTTTCAGGTAGTCAACATTTAATAATTCTCTAAACCAATTAAAATGAATGTACCGATTAGAAGAATCGTAGTAACGAGATATAGGTGAGTTTTTAGATGAATGCCGGTGTTTCGTACATTAGGTACAGAATGCACGCAGAAAAGGTAGAAACCCATCACAACGAGCGCCTACGACCGGTAACGATGTATGTATACTAAAAGTGTAGAACAAGTCACCGACTTTACTCGATATACAGGGTGTTACAAAAAGGTACGGCCAAACTTTCAGGAAACATTCCTCACACACAAAGAAAGAAAATATGTTATGTGGACATGTGTCCGGAAACGCTTACTTTACATGTTAGAACTCATTTTATTACTTCTCTTCAAATCACATTAATCATGGAATGGAAACACACAGCAACAGAACGTACCAGCGTGACTTCAAAAACTTTGTTACAGGAAATGTTCAAAATGTCCTCCGTTAGCGAGGATACATGCATCCACCCCCCGTCGCATCGAATCCTTGATGCGCTGATGCAGCCCTGGAGAACGGCGTATTGTATCACAGCCGTCCACAATACGAGCACGAAGAGTCTCTACATTTTGTACCGGGGTTGCGTAGACAAGAGCTTTCAAATGCCCCCATAAATGAAAGTCAAGAGGGTTGAGGTCAGGAGAGCGTGGAAGCCATGGAATTGGTCCGCCTCATCAATCCATCGGTCACCGAATCTGTTGTTGAGAAGCGTACGAACACTTCGACTGAAATTTGCAGGAGCTCCATCGTGCGTGAACCACATGTTGTGTCGTACTTGTAAAGGCACACGTTCTAGCAGCACAGGTAGAGTATCCCGTATGAAATCATGATAACGTGCTCCATTGAGCGTAGGTGGAAGAACATGGGGCCCAATCAAGACATCACCAACAGTGCCTGCCCAAACGTTCACAGAAAATCTGTGTTGATGGCGTGGTTGCACAATTGCGTACGGATTCTCGTCAGCCCAAACATGTTGATTGTGAAAATTTACAATTTGATCACGTTGGAATGAAGCCTCATCCGTAAAGAGAACATTCGCACTGAAATGAGGATCGACACATTGTTTGATGAACCATTCGCAGAAGTGTAGCCGTGGGGGGCAATCAGCTGCTGATAGTGCCTGCACACGCTGTACATCGTACGGAAACAACTGGTTCTCCATACAGTGACGTGGTCAACGTTACCTTGTACGGCAGCAACTTCTCTGACGCTGACATTAGGGTTATCGTCAAGTGCACGAAGAATTGCCTCGTCCATTGCAGGTGTCCTCGTCGTTCTAGGTCTTCCCCAGTCGCGAGTCATAGGCTGGAATGTTACGTGCTCCCTAAGACGCCGATCAATTGCTTCGAATGCCTTCCTGTCGGGACACCTTCGGTCTGGAAATCTGTCTCGATAAAAAGGTACCGCGCCACGGCTATTGCCCCGTGCTAATCTATACATCAAATTGACATCTGCCAACTCCGCTTTCGTAAACATTGCACTGACTGCAAAACCACGTTCGTGATGAACACTAAGCTGTTGATGCTACGTACTGATGTGATGCTAGTACTGTAGAGCAATGAGTAGCATGTCAACTCAAGCACCGAAGTCAACATTACCTTCCTTCAATTGGGCCAACTGGCGGTGAGTCGGGGAAGTACAGTACATACTGACGAAACTAAAATGAGCTCTAACACGGAAATTAAGCGTTTCCGGACACATGTCCACATAACATCTTTTCTTTATTTGTGTGTGAGGAATGTTTCCTGAAAGTTTGGCCGTACCTTTTTGTACCACCCTGTATACATAACAAATGCACTTTCACATACTAGGCTTTCGAACTTTTATTTGGAATATACTGTAAGAAATTATTCAGATAATGAAGGGAGACGAAAATTTAATAGTCACGGGTGACTGGAATTCGATAGTAGGAAAAGGAAGAGAAGGAAACGTAGTAGGTGAATATGGAATGGGGTTAAGAAATGAAAGAGGAAGCCCCTGGTAGAATTTTTCACAGAGCATAACTTAATCATAGCTAACACTTGGTTCAAGAATCATGAAAGTAGGTTGTATACATGGAAGAGGCCTGGAGATACTGGAAGGTTTCAGATAGATTATACAATGGTACGACAGAGATTTAAGAAGCAAGTTTTGAATTGTAAGACATTTCCAGGGGCAGATGTGGACACTGACCACGATCTATTGGTTATGAACTGTAGATTAAAACTGAAGAAACTGCAAAAACGTGGGAATTTAAGGAGATGGGACCTGGATAAACTGACAGAACCAGAGGTTGTAGAGAGTTTCAGGGAGAGCATTAGGGGACGATTGACAGGAATGGGGGAAAGAAATACAGTAGAAGAAGAATGGGTAGCTCTGAGGGATGAAGTAGTGAAGGCAGCAGACGATCAAGTAGGTAAAAAGGCGAGGGCTAGTAGAAATCATTGGGTAACAGAAGACATATTGAATTTAATTGATGAAAGGAAAAAGAATAAACATGCAGTAAATAAAGCAGGCAAAAAGGACTACAAACGTCCCAAAAATGAGATAGACAGGAAGTGCAAAATGGCTAAGCAGGGATGGCAAGAGGACAAATGTAAGGACGTAGATGCATATCTCACAAGGGGTAAGACAGATACTGCCTACAGGAAAATTAAAGATACCTTTGGGGAAATGAGAACCACTTTTATGAATATCAGGAGCTCACATGGAAATCCAGTTCTAAGCAAAGAAGGGAAAGAAAAAAAAAGGTGGAAGGAGTATATGGAGGGTCTGTACAAGAACGATGCACTTGAGGACAATATTATGAAAATAGGTGTAGATGAAGATGAAATGGGAGATATGATACTGCGTGAAGAGTTTGTCAGAGCACTGAAAGACCTTAGAACAACTGACAGCCTTGGGAGAGCCAGCGCTGACAAACCTCTACCATCTGGTAAGCAAGATGTATCAAACAGGCGAAATACCCTCACACTTCAAGAAGAATATAATTATTCCAATCCCAAAGAAAGCAGGTGTTGACAGATGTGGAAATTACCGAAATATCAGTTTAATAAGTCACAGCTGCAAAGTACTAACAAGAATTCTTTACAGACGAATGGAAAAACTGGTAGAAGACTACCTCGGGGAAGATGAGTTTGGATTCCGTAGAAATTTTGGGACACGTGAGGCAATACTGACCCTGCGACTCATCTTAGAAGATAGATTAAGGAAAGGCAAATCTACGTTTCTAACTTTTGTAGACTTAGAGAAAGCTTTTGACAGTGTTGACTGGAATACTCTCTTTCAAATTCTGAAAGTGCCAGGGGTAAAATACAGGGAGCGAAAGGCTATTTACAATTTGTACAGAAACCAGATGGCAGTTATAAGAGCCGAAGGGCATGAAAGGGAAGCAGTGTTTGGGAAGGGAGTGAGACAGGGTTGTAGCCTATCCCTGATATTATTCAATTGTATGTTGAGCAAGCAGTGAATGAAACAAAAGAAAAATTCGGAGTCGGAATTAAAATCCATGGAGAAGAAATAAAAACTTTCAGGTTTGCCGATGACATTGTCAGCAAAGGACCTGGAAGGGCAATTGAACGGAATGGACAGTGTCTTGAAAGGAGGATATGAGATGAACATCAGATGCAAAACGATGATAATGCAATGTAGTCGAATTAAATCGGGTGATGCTGAAGGAATTAGATTAGGAAACGAGATGAGTTAGGAAATGAGACGAGTTAGGAAATGAGATGAGTTTTGCTATTTGGGGAGCAAAATAACTGATGATGGTCGAAGTAGAGAGGAATTAAAGTGTAGACTGTCTATGGGAAGGAAAGCGTTTCTGAAGAAGAAAAATTTGTTAACATCGAGTATAGGTTTAAGTGTCAGGAAGGCATTTCTGAAAGTATTTGTATGGACTGTAGCCATGTATGGAAGTGAAACATGGACGATAAGTAGTTTGGACAAGAAGAGAATAGAAGCTTCCGAAATGTGCTGCTGCAGAAGAACGCTGAAAATTAGATGGGTAGATCACATAACTAATGAGGAAGTATCGAATAGAATTGGGGAGAAGAGAAATTTGTGGCACAACTTGACTAGAAAAAGGGATCGGTTGGTAGGACATGTTCTGAGGCATCAAGGGTTCACCAATTTAGTATTGGAGGGCAGTGTGGAGAGTAAAAATCGTAGAGGGAGACAAAGAGATAAATGAAATACTAAGATTCAGTAGCATGTGGGTTACAGTAGGTACTGGGAGATGAAGAAGCTTGCACAGGATAGAGTAGCATGGAGAGCTGCATCAACCAGTCTCTGGATTGAAGACAAAAACAACAACAACTGTTCCATAATTCAAATTTTCCGCTTGTGACCAACGATCTCAGCACGTTTCTCTTAGTTGTAAGGTAAATACCGGAACTGCCGTCTGTGTCACGTCTGCCGTACAGAGAGCTACGTTAATTTAAGTATTAACTGAATTTTTGTTACTTGTCACTTCTTCAAATGGTTGAAATGGCTCTTAGCACTATGGGACTTAACTTCTGAGGTCATCAGTCCCTTAGAACTTAGAACTAATTAAATCTAACTAACCTAAGTACATCACACACATCCATGTCCGAGGCAGGATTCGAACCTGCGACCGTAGCGGTCACGCGCTTCCAGACTGAAGCGCCTAGAACCGCTCGCCACAGCGGCCGGCTGTCACTTCTTCTTCCATGTATTTTTGCTTTTAGGAAGCTTTAATTGTCGAGTGCTAGTAATAGTGTTCCATAGATTTCGTGTTTGTTTTGAATACAGTCAGAGACAGTCCCTTTAGTCAGCCATAGTGCCAGTAGTGCCAGTATTTGTTTTCAATACAGTCCAGAGACATGTAGTGATATTTTCATTGTTTTCTACAAGAAGTGGCTAGCAACCACAGTTTAGTCAACTATCAGCCGCCTTTAGTGAATTAGCAGTCTAGTTAAAAGTTGATCAACTCTCTACAGTAAATTGATTTCTTAGGATGGATAGGATTTGTGACCGCTGTGTACGGACGCAGGAGGAGCTGGCCACTGTTCGCGAACAGCTGAACGTGTTGAGGGCCACGGTCAGCCGTCTTCAGGCTGCTGCCTCGGAGTGTAGCGGCAGTGGGGAGTCTGGTGCGTCGCATGCTACACCCCAGGTGTTACGTGCTTCACCCACTGTCCCTGCTGTCGAGACATCTTCGCGGGTACCGGGCGCGGTTGGACCACCCTCTCCCCAAGGGGAGTGGCGGGTTCAGTGGCGTTCGCGGCGCTCGAGGCGGAGGGTCAATGTGGAAGCTGGCCGTGTGGCATCGCCCGCTCTGCCTGTGAGTGGACATGTGGCCGCTCCTTCAGCAAGGTCCGAGCAGGCACACGGGGGGAGGGGTTTATTAATTATTGGGAGCTCCAACGTTAGGCGGGTGATGGAGCCCCTTAGGGAAATAGCGGAAAGGTCGGGGAAGAAGGCCAGTGTTCGCTCTGTCTGCTTGCCGGGGGTCTCATCAGAGATGTGGAGGAGGCCCTACCGGGGGCGATAGAGAGCGCTGGGTGCACCCGACTGCAATTTGTTGCTCATGTCGGCACCAATGACTCCTGCCGTCGGGGTTCAGAGGTCATCCTCAGTTCGTACAGGCAGCTAGAGGAATTGGTGAAGGCGGAAAGCCTCGCTCGCGGGGTGGAATCAGATCTAATTATTTGTGGTATCGTTCCCAGAACCGATCGCTGTCCTCTGGTTTGGAGCCGAGTGGAAGGCTTAAACCAGAGGCTCAGACGATTCTGCGGAGATCTGGGGTGCAAATTTCTCGACCTCCACTATCGGGTGGAGAAATGTAGGGTCCCCCTGAATAGGTCAGACGTGCACTACACGCCGGAAGCGGCAACAAGGGTAGCGTAGTACGTGTGGATTGCACATGGGGGTTTTTTACGATAGAGAATTCCCTCCCTAGGCCCGACAGGACGCCTCCTGAGATGCGGCAAGGTAGGAGTAGGCAAAATGCAACAGGGAATAACAATATTAATGTGCTAATAGTAAACTGCAGGAGCGTCTATAGAAAGGTCCCAGAACTGCTCCCATTAATGTACGGTCACAACGCCCATATAGTACTAGGAACAGAAAGTTGGCTGAAACCAGACGTAAACAATAATGAAATCCTAAACTCAGATTGGAATGTATACCGCAGAGACAGGCTGGATAGTGAAGGGGGAGGCGTGTTTATAGCGATAAGAAGTGCAATAGTACCGAAGGAAATCGACGGAGATCCGAAATGTGAAATAATTTGGGTGAAGGTCACGGTTAAAGCAGGCTCCTACATGGTAACTGGATGTCTCTATAGGCCCCCTGGCTCAGCAGCTGTTGTGGCTGAGCACCTGAAGGATAATTTGGAAAATATTTCGAGTAGATTTCCCCACCATGTTATAGTTCTGGGTGGAGATTTTAATTTGCCGGATATAGACTGGGAGACTCAAACGTTCATAACGGGTGGCAGGGACAAAGAATCCAGTGAAATTTGTTTAGGTGCTTTATCTGAAAACTACCTTGAGCAGTTAAACAGAGAACCGACTCGTGGCGATAACATATTAGACCTTCTGGTGACAAACAGGCCCGAACTATTTAAAATAGTTAACGCAGAACAGGTAATCGGTTACTGCGTCGATGATTTCAGCCGTAAACAGAAATATTAAAAAAGGTAGGAAGATTTTTCTGTTTTGCAAAAGCGACAAAAAGCAGATTACAGAGTACCTGACGACTCAACACAAAAGTTTTGTCTCAAGTACAGATAGTGTTGAGGATCAGTGGACAAAGTTCAAAACCATCGCACATTATGCGTTAGATGAGTATGTGCCAAGTAAGATCGTAAGAGATGGAAAAGAGCCACCGTGGTACAACAACCGAGTTAGAAAACTGCTGCGGAAGCAAAGGGAACTTCACAGCAAACATAAACATAGCCAGAGCCTTGCAGACAAACAAAAATTACGCGAAGCGAAATGTAGTGTGAGGAGGGCTATGCGAGAGGCGTTCAATGAATTCGAAAGTGAAGTTCTATGTACTGACTTGGCAGAAAATCCTAAGAAATTTTGGTCTTATGCCAAAGGAGCAGGTGGATCAAAACAAAATGTCCAGGCACTCTGTGACCAAAATTGTACTGAAACAGAGGATGACAGGCTAAAGGCCGAAATACTAAATGTCTTTTTCCAAAGCTATTTCACAGAGGAAGACCGCACTGTAGTTCCTTCTCTAGATTGTCGCACAGATGACAAAATGGTAGACATCGAAATAGACGACAGAAGGATAGAGAAAAAATTAAAATCAATCAAAAGAGGAAAGGCCGCTGGACCTGATGGGATACCAGTTCGATTTTACACAGAGTACGCGAAGGAACTTGCCCCCCTTCTTGCAGCGGTGTACCATAGGTGTCTAGAAGAGCGTAGCGTTCCAAAGGATTGGAAAAGGGCACAGGTCATCCCCGTTTTCAAGAAGGGACGTCGAACAGATGTGCAAAACTATAGACCTATATCTCTAACGTCGATCAGTTGCAGAATTTTGGAACACGTATTATGTTCGAGTATAATGACTTTTCTGGAGACTATAAATCTACTCTGTAGGAATCAGCATGGGTTTCGAAAAAGACGGTCGTGTGAAACCCAGCTCGCGCTATTCGTCCGCGAGACTCAGAGGGCCATAGACACGGGTTCACAGGTAGACGCCGTGTTTCTTGACTTCCGCAAGGCGTTCGATACAGTTCCCCACAGTCGTTTAATGAACAAAGTAAGAGCATATGGACTATCAGACCAATTGTGTGATTGGATTGAAGAGTTCCTAGATAACAGAACGCAGCATGTCGTTCTCAATGAAGATAAGTCTTCCGAAGTAAGAGTGATTTCAGGTGTGCCGCAGGGGAGTGTCATAGGACCGTTTCTATTCACAATATACATAAATGACATTGTGGATGTCATCGGAAGTTCACTGAGGCTTTTTACGGATGATGCAGTAGAATCGGCCACAAAAGCGTCTTGTATGTAATTCATTTTACAGATGATCTTCACAAAAATGGCTCTGAGCACTATGGGACTTAACTAATGCGGTCATCAGTACCCTAGAACTTAGAACTACTTAAACCTAACTAACCTAAGGACATCACACACATCCATGCCCGAGGCAGGATTCGAACCTTCGACCGTAGCGGTCGCGCGGTTCCGGACTGTAGCGCCTAGAACCGCTCGGCCACTCTGGCCGGCGTGATCTTCACATTCCAAGATCCTTCCAACAAGTGTAAGTCTTCCGTTGGCCTTCCCTACTATAGGTTTTAGCATTACGTTGAAATATTTAAATAAACGGAGGCAATGCAAATATAAATGACCAATCGTGTAATCGGAGACTATGGGTTTCTTTTCCTTTGTTCACAAGAAGAACTCGCCGAATCACTATGAATTAAGAAAACAGCCTCGATTTGGGCAGCTGAATGTCAAAGCGAATGAGACTTCCAAGGTAAGAACGTCATACGATATTCTAATTCTACAAATGAAGAGGGGAGGTGGAAATCATTCTAAGTGTTAAATCTAACATTTTTGGCTGGCTGGCTCTGAGCACTATGGGACTCAACTTCTGAGGTCATTAGTCCCCTAGAACGTAGAACTAGTTAAACCCAACTAACCTAAGGACATCACACACATCCATGCCCGAGGCAGGATTCGAACCTGCGACCGTAGCGGTCTCGCGGTTCCAGACTGCAGCGCCTAGAACCGCATGGCCACTTCGGCCGGCTCTAACATTTTTCACACGAATAAAAAAAAAATCGGTACCTTTTTGAACTTATTTGCATCCAAAAAAGTTAGAAGGTATTCTGATACCACAATATTATGCGGCATCGATTTATATTGTTGTTGGGTGTCCTCCTGAGGCAGATCGTGCCAAATTATGTCCAACTGGTGCGTTAGATTGTCAGAATTCCTAGATGGTTAGAGAGTCTGCCCATAATGCTCGAAACGTTGTCAACTGGGTAGACATCCAGCGACCTTGCTGGCTACGAGAGGGCTTAGGAAGCACGAAGACAGGCAGCACAAACTCTCTCCGACTGCAGATAAGTATTACCTTGGTGAAACGTCAGCCCAGAATGGCTTGCCATGAAGGGCAACAAAACGGGGAGTAGAATATCGGCGACTTACCGATGTTGTGTAAGGGTGCCGCGGATAACAACTAAAGGGACCGTGCTATGAAAAGAAAGGACACCTCAGACCGTCGACAGTCTTGGTTGTCGGGCAGTAAGGTTTGTACCCTACCGATTCCCGGAGCGTCTCCAGACACATCTTCGGCCTGGAGTCTCATTGACTGGAGTACAACTGTCTTCTGTGATGAGTCCCGCTTCGAACTGAGCCCCGGTGACCAGCTTGGAATTTTGGCGACATAACGCGCTATTTGGATAAAATTTGGCACGATATCCCTAAGAAGGACATGCAGCAACTCTGTCAATCAATGCCGAGCCGAATTACTGCTTGCATAAGGGACAGAGGTGTTCCAATGCGTTATCGACTTGCTCAATTTGTGAAACACTTTCTCTTGACTATATCGTCGAATTTTTGTGTCGTTTTAATGATTTGGTTATCTGTACGTGTGTATTAAATCTAGGGATTTTCGTCCCATTCGGACAATTCCTTCGTGGTGCGTCACATTTTTTTCTTTCTTTTCCTGGTTTTGTATTACAATGTATTTGTGGCAATGCAAGTACAGAAATTCAGCAGAAATATTTCAAATGGTAGAATTGTGGTCAACACAGAAATTTTCTTATTTATTTTGCTTTTTTACGGGAGAGTAACAAAGTTAAATTCATGAAAAATACTTCTCAGTGTGGACTACCGTTTCTTACAAATCTTCATTCTCGCGATCAGATATTGCTAAGTTTATTCTAAAACCCCTTACGCTGTTGTGGAAGAAACAGCAACATCGTCAACGGTATTTTCCGTTTCACAACTGGTAAACATGGCTGGTATTTGCAGATGAAGAACGGGATGGTATACATCTTCCATGGTCTTTCCTCTTTTGAATACATTGAAATTTTTCTGCTCTTCTGACTCAGAGAATTTGTAATAGCGGTCTAAGACAGGTCAGTATGAGACACATTGATAGTACTGCATCTGGACATCTTACACGTCCGAATCGATTATAATGTCTCAGCAGCATAATCAAAGAAGTCAGTCCATGTACTGAAATGATATTTGTAACTCCGGAAGGAAGCATTGCTTGGCAAAGAGACCGCACACCTTCTAATATTGAACGATTGACACACTCTACCCACGATTTGACCCTTGGGACACTTCTAAGGACATTCAACAGAGTACTGATAATACAGTAGTATTGAAAACACGGTTTCGAAGAAAATAGAAAAGCAAATACAACGTTTTCCGTTTCTGCTCTTCAAATGTATTGAAGTTTTTTCCTTTAATGTGAGTCGCGATTTAAGAATAATTTTTTTTTTTTTCGTTTTACAGTAACTTTACTTCAGTTGTGTTCCCATTAGTTATACACGCATTTAAACTTTGGAAATACCGGAGGCTTGTTGCGATAACGAGTGGTGGAGCGTGCGTCGTGGGCGGGAACAGCGAAGCGGTGACAGGAAGCTGGCTCTAACCTTGTTTCCGGCCCGCGCAGCTGCCAAGGAAATTGGTGCCAGGTCGCGGCAGGTAGCGCTGGCGGCTTTTCTTCCGTGCGACAGCTCCAATATCTGGAGGTAGTCTTCCACTGTTTTCATGACAGAAGGTGTCAGTTACATGGCTGTGGTCTCATCAGCTGCCGCGCACGAAGTTCACCCCACGCAGCGTAGCTCGGGGTCTTCTCCGATGTCCGGCTGGGCAGGGCTCGCGGAGCCTCTGCCAATATTTCTGCTCCGGCGCTCAGGCACTGCATTCCTCCGACTGTTGCCGCGGTACCCTGGTACAGCCCTGCACTGTCAAACTCGGCACCCGACACGTCTGAACTATTCCTGTAAACAGGTGCCACCTGGTAAAGGATTGGCCAAGATTTCTTCAAAGTGCTGGCTGGGAAGACGGTTTCGGTGTGCGAAAATCTGCTAACATACGCAGGAGTTATGGTACTGAGAAACTCCAGAAATACCTTTGTTTCTTCAAATAAGATTTTCTTTCGAACTGAGCAGACAAGGGTCGACTGAAGGAATCTGACCTGGAAACAACGGTGTGGCCGAGCGGCTCTACGCACTGCAGTCTGGAACCGCGCGACCGCTACGGTCGCAGGTTCGAATCCTGCCTCGGGCATGGATGTGTGTGATGTCCTTAGGTTAGTTAGGTTTAAGTAGTTCTCAGTTCTAGGGGACTGATGACCTCAGAGCCATTTGAACCTTTTTTTTTTTTTTGAGAAACAAAGTGAAACAATTGCAGATCGACTAAATCACCAGTTAAAACAATGTATACGGTTAGTTATTGAAAGTAATCAAAAGATTTTAAATCGAATTATATATTAGTGGCAGTCACTTAGCTCGTGCAAAATGTTGATTTGTTCCCTTTGGTATTCTTTAACAATAACATAAACCACCAAAAGTTGTATGTCGTGCTTCGCTCGTTTTTCTCCTCAATACATAATACTCAGATTCTATATTTTCAACGACGGAGTTCCTCCTTTTTTAACTGCTTACATCTCAAACGTTATCACTGTATTTGTGAATACAATTATTCTTATCGTTATTTTATGTATAATCCACTATGGAGTATGGTTGTTTGAACTGTTTCTCCTTCCTTTTCTTCCACGTTCCTGTCACTATTTCTTAATGTTTTCTCTTCTTTTTTCTGTCCAAGTGGTTCCAATACTCTTCTTGGGTTTTCAGTGGAAACCTTTGGATTCCTGTAATTTCTTTGTCAGTGGGAGTCATTCTCCAAAATCTTACAAAATAATTAGGAGTTCATCCGTGTCCCTTCCAACTTCTTTGCACTATGTGTTAGCCACTTTTAATTTGGCAAAGTAAGTGAATAATCTTATTATCGGTCTGTTCGCATTCCAGTTACGAATGTGGCCGTTGAAGATCATTCTCCCTTCATAATCATGTCTGTAATCTTTTTTTTAAATGTGCGTAAGGTTCACAATTATAACGTCTGTTTTATTGTGTTTGCCCTTCAAAAGGTCCCAGAATCTTACGTAGTATTTTTCTTTTTGTAATTTCCAGTGCTGCCATCGGTGCATTTTGGTTCAGCGTTAAAAATTTTGCTGCACAGCATGGTACTGGGCAACCTACTGTAGAACAATGTGTAAGTTTAGCATTGTTGGATATTGATATCTTATTACATACGACCTTGGTGACATGGCATCCTGTTTTTATATTCTTAACTCTTGTTTTAATGACTTCTTCCTCTTATCTTCTTTAATTACGTCTCCTAGATAACTGAACTTGTTAGTTATCTCAATTTTCCCGTGATTATTTTCCATTGTGTTTGGGGATGACTTAATGGTAGTCATAAATTTTGAAAGGAGATTTGTAAGTTCGCTTTTGCAGTTTGTTATTTCAGCAATTCTGTTTGTCTGTTGGCTATTTCCATTGAATCCGAAGAAATAGGTAGGTCATCCTCAAACACTTTACACTATTGCAGTTTGTTCCTTTTGTAATCTAATCTAACTCCTCCATTGATTTGGCATTGTCCTAATGACATTCTCCATTCCCTTATGACTTTTTCTGGAACACAATTAAAAAGTATCGGTGATCTCGAAACGTCTACAAATTTCACCAGTATATTACATTTTAGAATTTGTCTTTGTTTGATCAGAGCTGTTGTTTTACAACGAGGTGACCAGAGTCTTGGGATTCCTTCTAATATCGTGTCGGACCTCCTTTTACCGGCCGTAGTGCAGCACTTCGACGCAGTGTGAACTCAATAAGTAATTGGAACTCCCCTGTAAAAATATTGAACAATGCTGCCTCCATAGAAACACGTAACTGCGAAGTGTTGCTAGTTCATGGCACGGTTCAATATGCACGAACTGAAGACTCGATTATGTCCCATAAATGTTCAAGTCAGGCTATCTGTGCGGTCAAATTATTCGCTCGAAATGTCGAGAACGTTATTCAAACCAATCGCGAACATTTGTGGCCTGGTGCCATGGAGCGTCGTTGTTTAAGAGCATGAAGTCCACGAATGGCTGCATATGGTCTCCAAGTAGCCGAACATAACCAGAGGACGCCGTCCATCCCACGTAAACACAGCCCACACCGTGTTGGGGCCACCACCAGTGTATACAATGCCTTGTTGGCAATGTTGGTCCGCGGCTTCGTGGGATCTGCACCGCACTCAAATCATCCCATCAGCCCTTACCAACCGAAATGTGAATTCTTCTGACTAGGCCACGGTTTTCCAGTCGTGTAGGGTCCAACAGGTATGGTCACGGGCCCACGAGAGGCGTTGCAGGCGATGTCGTGCTCTGAACAAAGGCACTCACGTCCGTCGTCTGCTGCAATAGCCCATCAACACCAAATGTCACCGCACTGTCCTAACGGATACTTCGTCGTACGTCTGACTTTTTTTTTTCGGTCAGTACTGCTTTTACTGACAGTTTCACTCAGACGCCGCTGCTCTAGATCGTTAAGTGAGGCCCGTCGGCCTCTGCGTCCTTCGTGGTGAGAGGTAATGCCTGAAATCTGCTGTTCTCAGCACATTCTTCACACTGTGGATCTCGGAATAATAAATTACCTAACGATTTCCGAAAATGAATTTCCCATGCGTCCAGCCCCAACTACCATTCCTCTTTCAAAGTCTGTTATTTCCCGTCGTACGGCCGTAATCACGTCGGACGCCTTTTCACATAAATCACCTGTGTATGAATGCACTGCCCTTTCATACGTTGTGTGTACGCGATACTACCGACATACGTACTGCATATGTACATATTACTATCCCATATCTTTTATCCATTTAGCGTGCTATCTAAGTCCAGTTCGTTGCGTATTTCAGACAGTGGTTTTCTATTAACTCAGTCACAGGCTTCCCTGAAGTCAACAAAAGCCATTACAAAATTTTTAGACTTGTTTGTGGGTACATTATTACTGATTTTAAGTGGTAAATCTGCTCAGAACATCACCTATTCTTTTTAAAACCACACGGATATTCAACAATTTGAGAGTCGAGTTGTTGTTTCGCCTTAGCTTTTGATAAGATATTGTGTGCAATTGGCAAGAGAGAAATTCCTGTATAGTTGTTCACATCGGTCTATTATTATTATTATTATTATTGTTATTTACTGCAAGTAATATAACGGTCCACCGTCTAGACACTATGACGGATCATACGTTCCCTTAGTGACACAACTAACAATAATGAAATCATTTACAATTGTGCCACTGAAACACAATTTTTACAAATATTTATAGAGGATAAGAGTTCTATTAATGATATGTGCAGCTGAGTACTACTTAATATAGGTTATATAAACCAAGCATAAAGCTTAAGTCGTCTTACTAAAGAGATAATAGGAGAAAGGTAGAATAAAAAAACAGGAAGAAATACGTGTTATGTGACCATCGTAGTCGCTGCGTTTGTGGCCTTGTAATATACGTAGAATATACACGCCAAGGCTGGTTGCCTATATTATAATACTATTTTCGCTTTTATGCGGTTCTGTAACTGCTACACAGGTTCTGAAGATCTAGAGAAGGCTGTTCCCCGTGCCTGTGTGTGCCCGGCCATTTACGATTAGGGTCGCATAGGCGACGAGCGGACTGCCCACAGGTTAGTTGTTTGCCCACACTTGACCTCTTGCGCCCATGTGCAGATACTCGACTGGGACAGCTTTGCAGCCCTCTCCGCCCCCCCCCTCCCCCCCCCCCCCCCCGGCCCACCTCATATCGAATGACTCAAGCTCAGGGAGGAAGGCGTCTGCGAATGCGGAGACTGAGAAAGTTCTGAACACGTTGGCTTTCACTGTGGATTATTTATCACGTCTACCCAGAATATTCTGTATACATTCCATATATAGGGGCGATTGCAAGAGGCTCCAAAAAGTTTTGTATAATGAACAATCTAGCGAACTAAATTTGTCAGCTAACTGAATACTCGCAAATGGTCGCCGCAGTTTCCCCGGGGTGTTGAGGGTGCAAAATAAGGAGTAGAATCCTACAGTGAGTGCAAGTGCAGAGGGTGCGTCAGGCAATCAGACTGAAGTGTTCAGCGGCGACATTATGTTTGAGGATCAAGTACTCTCATTATTAGGTGCCTACATCGACACACACCAACAGCTCTAGCTGAACCATAGAAAGACAAGGAGTGCTGGTTCTTCATTTGGCGTAGGGCACGCCCTGATGTTGGCATAAATGTGGGTCAGTGCTGTAGGCATAATAATAGGAACTATATGACATCTTCAGAGCAGAACTCAGGTATAATATACGTGTATATTATGAAAAGCCAGAATGGCACTTGACAGGTGTCCCACTACAATTTTTGTTCTATTTGATACTTTTTGTAAAGAAGAGGAAGAAAATTTTTATGATACTAAATGACTTATATATTTGATACGTTGCATCACAGAAACCTATACCAGGCTAATATTAAAATTTTGTTAATATTGTTCACTCGTGACATTAGAAATGAAGCCGCCTGGGTCAGTGACTGGCAGTCAGCCAGCTAGGAGGAAATGCTGAGCAGGCCGAGGCGAACGTGGAAGCGATTCCGACACGAGGGACAGGCCGAGCGTCCCAGCCCGTAATTCAAGCATAATGCCATCATGGCAACAGGCCGGCGTCGTCATCATCTGGTTACAGAACAGAAAGGTACAAGAAAACCCATTCATAAGGCAACAGTAACTGTTCAGCACTGATTCAGCAGAAAACAGCGTCTGTAAGACGAAGTTACGGAAGTCCAAGCCATTAAGATAGCTGACTTCACAAAAGATCGTGTAGACACAATGTCTGAGCTACCCCCACCGCAATAGAGCACACGTAACGCGCCACTGTTCACTGATGTTCCAAAAGTCGTGGGATAGCGATATGCACTTACACAGATGGCGGCAGTATCTCTTCCGCAGGGCAGAAAAGGTGAGTGCGTTGACGGAGCCGTCATTTGTGTTCAGATGATTCATATTATGGCGAGACGACAGGAATTAACGGACTTTGGGTAGTTGGAGCTACACACATGGGACATTCTATTTCGGAAATCATTAGGGAATTCAATATTCCAAGACCCACAGTGTTAAGAGTGTGGCGAGAATACGAACTTTCAAGCATTATATTTCATCGCGAATAACGCAGTGGCCGGCGGCCTTCGCTTGACGACAGAGCAGCGGTGTTTGCATGGAGTTGTCAGTACTAACTGACAATCAATACTGCTCGAAATAAACGCATAAATCAATGTGGTACGTACGATGAACGTATCCGTTAGGAGAGTGCGGTGAAATCTGGAGCGAATTGGCTATGGCAGCAGACGACCGACGCGAGTAGCTTTGCTAACAGCACGACATCGTCCGCAGCTCCTCATCTGGCCTCGTGACCATATCTGTTGGACCCCAGACGACTGAAAAACCGTGGGCATGTCAGATCATTCCCGATTTCAGTTGGTAAGAGCAGATGGTAGGGTTCTATTGTGGCGCAGACCCAAGTTGTCAACAAGGCACTGTGCAAGCTGGTGGTGGCTGCATGATGGTGTGGCTGTGTTTACATCGAATAGACCATTTCCTCTCGTCAAACTGAACCGATCATTGACTGTAAATGGCTATATTCGGCTACCTGGAGACGATTTGCAGCCATTCGTGGACTTCATGTTGCCAAACAACGATGGAACTTTTATAGATGACAATGCATCATGTCACCAGGCCACAGTTGTTCGCGACTGGTTTGAAGAACATTCTCGACAATTCGAAAGAATGATTTGGATTCCCAGATCGCGCACATGAAATCCCATCGAACATTTATGTGGCATAATCGGGAGGTCAGATCAAGCACAAAATCCTGCACGAGTAACTCTTTCTCATTTGTAGATGGCGACAGAGAAAGCGTAGGTCAGTATTCCTGCAAGAGACTTCTGACCACTTGTTGAGTCCATGCCATGTCGAGTTGCGGCACTACGAAGGGCAAAAGGAGATCCGACACGATTGTAGGTGCTGTCAAATGACTTTTGTCATCTCAGTGCTAATACTACGCCTTTCTTAACCTCATTCTCAGTTGCCGCAATCCAGTGGTACAGGGGCGGCTGGGCCAGACGCCCCTTGGGTGCCTAATCGCCTACAATCATCTATGGCGCGGAAGTCTCGCTTGGGAGACCACTGTAAGATGCAGTGTCAGGTTCCGATTCATCACTGATGGGGTGCAGAGACTCCCATCGGTCTGGTAGCTTACTGGAAGCTTGACCAGCAGGTCCAGGAAGCTGTACACCATCCGCCATCGTGAGGGGAAGTCATTGGTGCTGTTCGCCCTGTTCTTGTAGCCGTCACAGATGCTGCCGGCTTCCATCTCCTAAGTGGAGACTCTGAGTCTGACTCTATGCGAGCTGTATTAGAGGCCTCCTGGATGGACGTCCTCAACAACCGGCCGCAGAGGCTGCACAGTCCAGTGATGGTCGTGCCTGCCGGCACCTGGTGGCGCCGTCCAAGCCCTGGCGTTACGGCATCCACGATGTACCAGAATTGCCAGTGATGCGCTCTCGCTTCTGCTGACAGGGTCCGTTCCCGCTGGCCCAACGTAGCTATCAGCGCCTGCGGAAGACATTCTCGTACTTCTGATTAATAAATGTTTTTTTGTAAATAATGTTTTTTTGACGCTTTGAAGCGTAAACAGATTCTCCTCACCGCATCCTACTCAGATCATTCCTGATAATTGTAGGTATCTGGATGTGGAGCCCTATATTTACTTCAGTTTTAGTGATAGTAAAATCGATTTTTAATACAACTGATCGGGGTCTCTATTTTACTTTCTTGTTTCAGACAAAATATTGTATTTCGTTGCTCCTAACGTGTTTGATTTTATTCGCATATCAAAACCAACATTATAATAACCTACGCAGGTTGACACTCATTAATTCTATAGTTAAAGAATACTACACTTTTACGTTTTATGAAAGTCTGTTTATCGCTGTGTACAAAATTAGTGAATACCATCTGGTCAGCCATGTTAGACAAATATTTCGGAAAAACAATATTTCGAGAAATGAAATGAAACGATGGCTTGCATTGTAGGTAAACCAAGTGGCAACAAGCGATTCATTCGTAGGGTACTGAGGAACTGCTGTTTATCTGCAAAACAATTTGTATACATTTACGTGGTCCATACTCGTCTACTGCTCAAATACATGGGACACATTATCAGACCAGATTAACAGGAAACTTACAGAGTGTACAAAGAAATTTGATGCGAACAGTTGCAGGCTTATTTGACTGTCGAGAGAGTGTAAGAGACACGTTAAACAATCTTAACTGGCGGACTCACGAAGAAGAATTTCGCATGTATCGCTAACGTGCGATTGGAAAACGTTAAAAACCGTCCTCCAGGGCACAAATGACGAATATTCTTCACGCCCCTATGTGCTTGTCTCGGAGATATCGTGTGGATAAAATTAACCAAGTAACAGTTCACATCTGTACACTCTTTCTACCCGCACTCCATCAAGAAATGAAAAGGGAAGAAGCCTTAATATATGGTACAAAATATAGTGCCTTCTTCCACGAAACTCCAAGGCATTCAGAAAGCGTAATTGTAAATGTAGATTTCTACTAGTTTCAATTCAGTCATGATCATTGACCATCCCAAATCTGTTTATGAGTTCCATACTCTCAAACGAAATTCGTTCATGTCTTGCAAATAGTTACATATTAAATTCACAGTTACAAATTTAGATGTTCTGTTCCCATTCCAGAGAAAGGTATAAGCAGTTCTTTAAAAAAAAAACTTCTTTTACTCTGAATTTTACACCTTCTTAAGCACTAATAAATATGACTTTTGTGCTACTGTACCACAAACTTCCGAATGAAACAGAAGGCAGCCAACTGTATTCAGATATTTGAGTAACCGTGCTTACTGTTTTAGTAGAGGAAGTAGGAAACTCCAATTCAAATGACGATAAATCCCTCCTACGATTAAAAAAAAAAAAAAAACACGTTAGATGACGACTCGTGCTATGTTGCAGCTGTACATGGACCATGAATATAAAATCTGTGACGTCCATGAGAGGTTCATTCTGTTATTAAATTATGTTGTTTTTAAGTCATTGAAGTGTGAGCCTGTGTTGTTCACTAATATACAGCCCTGACTTTTATGATAATTGAGAAATGTGACATCATTATGTCTTTCTTATTTATGATATTCGTTCTATTTACTTTAAGCAAAGTTGAAGAAAAACCGTACAGTTTTTGGTTAAAAACTGCACAATTAGGTTTACTTCATCTGTAAGAAATAACTTATCAACGGAAGTGATTAAACGGAACGGTAAAAGGCGCCGTCGTAGCAGAAGGGTAAAAGTATTTAGTGGGGAAGAGTGGAGGTGTCGACCGCAACCCACGGCCGCGTCTTCCATGAGCGCAGACTCCTCGTGGCCTTAATTAATTAATTCTGTGTAGCTAGACTGCCCGCACAGGAGTGCCTTGTGAGCGTGTTGCTGCAAATATACAGAGCGCAGTAACCACTGCTGGTACAGCGTCTGAGCAAAGGCGCCAATTACGCTGGCTGGTGCGGATTTCCCGATATGATACTACTGCTACTGCTACTACTACGAATAATAATAATAATCATAATCATAATAATAATAATAAACGGAAATTACGAATGTGAAAGTAGTGTGGAATGGTGAATTTGTTTCTGATCATTACCTCTCTAAAATTAAAGTCAAGCTCCTACCTAATAATGAACGAAGAAAGTCACAAAAATTAATAAAATATAATACAGACAGACTTACTATAACAAATGAATCAGTTAAAAACCATCAAGATGAAATTAAAGTGACTAAACATGGCAACTGGCAAGAAATATCCTCAGAAATTAATAACACAGAAAACATTTGGGTCAATAAAAAATAAAAGGAAAATATGGTGGAATGAAATATGCAACGAAGCCATAGCAGAGAGGGCTAAAAAATTGGGAAAAATGGATATGCTCAAAGAAAATGGAAGATTGTGATCGATTTAAACAGCAAAGAAATGATACAGCCAGGTTAATTAGAAATACCAAACTAGCCTTTGAAAAGGAGAAACTTTTGGAAATAGAAAAAAAACTGTGTAAAAAGTAATACCCGTGACTTTTATCAAACTTGTAAGAACAAACTGAAGGGTACCAAACTTCCAATGTCCGTTTCAAACATGGAAACTGCAGAATTGGTTTACGCAATAATGAAAATTGTGAAATACTAGGAACATACTCTCATCAGGTTTTGAACTGTTCTGAACCAGGTCATAAATTGGAATTCACAGGTATTAATGAAAATCTCGAAGAGGATTTACCACCAACTGTAGAAGAAATTGAAGAATTGATTAAAACCTTCAGAAACAACAAAGCTGGTGGAGAAAATTCTATAACGCCGAAACTTTTCAAGTAGTTCTTGCCAAATATAGCAAATTAGCTGAATGTACTCTTTAAAGAAATCAGAAAAAATTCCAGAGGAATTGAAATTTGGCTTGATACATCCACTCCATAGAAAAGGTAATAAACAGGATGTAAACAATTACAGAGGAAACTCTTTACTGCCACTTGCGTATAAAGTATTTTCCAAGATTTTAATACGCAGAATAGAAACACTTGACAGTCCTTTACGTGAATATCAAGGTGGTTTTAGGAATGGAAGGTCATACTCAAGACAAATATTTAAACTCAAGTTAGTAATTCGCCACAGATTGGTTAATTCAAGGGACGCTATAGTTATGTTTGAGGATTTGATTCTGTTGACAGAGAAACTACGGATAAAATAATTCGATAACTTGGCGTAAAATCTAAACTGGCAACCCTAATCCGTGGAACACTTACAGACACAGTCTGTAAAGTAAATGGGAGAAATTTGACAGTCTTTCAAAATGAAAATATGACAAATAAATCTCCTGGAAGAAATAGCCAGCATAGCTGGCACAAGAATTTCTCCAAAAAACAAACTTTTTAACGAACATTAAGGACGCTCCAAAGTTCCTGTGAACGGATATTGTCCAAATAGAGAGGGCAAAAAAATTTAAATAGCTAGAAGCGATAATCCAAGAAATGCTTTGGAAAAATATGCAATAGTAGAAAGGTTGCATGAAATGGGAAGAGCATATTCTTTCGCCAAAGACCTCTATAATAAAAACTGCCTATCCAAAAATGCAAAAATTAGGCATTACAACACAGTAGTGAAGCCAAAATGCCTAGAAGCAAGCGAATGCCTGGCATTAAAATACAATACAGATAAATTAGGAATACTAGAAAGGCGAAGTATAAGGAAAATATGAAGCAGCACAAAACACAGCAGAAGGTTGGAAACTACGAAGTAATGCTGAAATACATCAAAATATGTAAAGTATTTCAAATGTAAGAAGGAAAGAAGAGTCATGTTTTTTGGACATTTATTTCGAAGGCAAGACAGTAGATTAACTAATAAGATTTTTATATATTTGTGGGGTAAGAAGTCTACAACAAGCTGGGTCAACGAAGTAAAACAGGATTTTGAAAGAAACAACATAAAAACAGATGATGTAAACAACAGAGAAGCCTTTGAGGAAAAAAGTAATGAAAATGGAAGGATTCCAAGCCAGGGTAGCTATAAAGACTAATTCAAAATTGTCTGAAGACGGAGAGAAGAAACATAGTGTACAGATGGAAGCATACTGGAAGAAAAGATAAAACAAAGAATGAATAACTGAAATTGGAACGTGGTCCTCAGATGGTCAATTCGCTGTAACAATAATAATAATAAACGTTTAATGCACACATTTTATGTTATTAAGAGGCAATTATCTAACCGATCCCCTTTCGCAATGAATGATGTAGGGGTATCTGAATTTTTGGTGTTGAGGTTTCTTGATACGCTACATTATTTCAGGAGGCTAGAAATAAACATACTTGGTGCTAATAAAACCGCACGTTATTAGAGAACAAAATGTCTTACAAATGACTTAAAACTTTTCAGTTTATAGTACCGCGTCATAATGAAAAGAAAACCTATACAGGACAAACCAACAGCGCGGCCACTGTTACACTAACGTTCTTCTGAGTCTGCTGGTTTGCTTTGGCTGTGCGAAGTCACATTTTGTCATTACTGCTCGCTGAACATTACGTTACCTCATAATATTAAAAAGGTCGTTGTTATTGCGGGTAGCTTGAGGCTAAATGACTGGGAACTTTATTAACACAGAATGGTATAATGGAGGGAATGGGGATCTGTTGTTGTCTACTGCTTTTTGCATTGTTTGTTATGACTAATGCGTATCGGCGAATGAGGTGTGGTATGAAGTTTTCCTCATGTGAGACGCAGACCACACGGCGGCAGTTACTCGCGCCTAACCCTCGCGCCTAGTGTTAAACGTATGTGAATCCCTAAGGGACCAAACTGCTGTGGTCATCAGTCCCTTATCTTACACACTACTCAACCTAACTTACGCTAAGAACAACACACACACCCATGCCTCGAACCTCGCAATCCATGATACGGCGCCGCAAACCGGCCGGGCACTCCACGCGGCCGTCTAGTGTTACTGGTGCGGCCTGTTGTACTCTGAGAGCTGCCAGCCAGCATGAGGCCCTCTCCGTTCATGCTGTTAGGCTGTTTGGTTATTTCCTTGGCTTCCGTGGTCTTGTATTTCGTCAAAAACCTGCTGACTGGCCGGCCGCTATGGCGGAGCGGTTTTAGGCGCTTTAGTCTGAAACTGCGCTGCTGCTACGGTCGCAGGTTCGAATCCTGCCTAGGGTATGGATGTGTGTGCTGTCCTTAGGTTTAAGTAGTTCTAAGTCTACGGGACTGATGACTTCAGATGTTAAGTCCCATAGTGCTTAGAGCCATTGTGAGCCTGCTGACTGGCTAGTAGACAGTGTTAATTAAATTTGACTTCCTTGCCGCAGTCTTACTGATGTTCGGCAATGGCAAGCATCCTGTGCTGCCCAGATGATTCTAGCGCTCGTATGCGCGTTGCTGTCGGCATTTCACTTTGTACACACCTGCAGTGCGTAAAGCATCTATCTTCTCCTCCTTGGAATCCAGCACATCCTGGATCTGGTGGCTGTCGTGGTAAAAAGGCTGGACACCGACCTGCCAAAGGAGTTTACCGATCCGGTCAGTCCATTTCTTGCCCACCTAGCTTCCTTTTGTCTGTTGCTATGACTGTCTGAATCGATTTATTCTTAAAACCACTGGCCATGAACGAACGTTGTAGGCAGCCTTTTGAGCTCCTGCATTATGTATTGAGCACTGCTTGGGCGCTGTGCAAGGATGGCGAAAGAGGCAGGACTGAGCTGTTCTGCGCTGGGTGGTGGTTGGATTGGATTGGATTGGTGTATGTACGCTTCCGATATGTAAAGGGCGTTCAAAAATAAACGAGGCATAATTACAGAAACCAGTACCTGTATGTTAGAAGTACTGTCCTCAGCTGGTGAGACACTTGTCCCACTGTGAAGCGAGGTGGTGAATGGTTCTCATAAAATTCCCGATGCTGCGATATTAACCAGTTCCGCACTTAAAGCTGGACGTCGTCGTCCGAGGTGAACCGTTTGCCCCTCAGAGCCTTCTTAAGGAGACCCAAAATGGTGTAATCACAGGGAGAGAGGCCCAGACTGTATGAAGGGTGGCCGAGAACCTCCCATTTGAATTTTGCAGTAGTGCCGCGACTGTGTTGGCCGTATATCTCGCGAAGAGACCATGAGGATAAAGTCAGAGAGAGTAGAGCCTTCACAGAGGCATACCGACAATCTTTCTATTCACAAACAATACGAGAGTGGAATCGAAGGGAGAACCGATAGAGGTACTCAAGGTACCATCCGCCACACACCGTCAGGTGGCTTGCGGAGTATTGATGTAGATGTAGATGTATGAGGCTTTGCACTGTCGTGGAGCAGAATGACCCCACAGGTGAGATTGCCTGGTTGTTTTCATTTGATCGCTTGGCGAAGAATGGTCAAGGTTTGCGAGTAACTGTGGGCATTCACTGTTGTCCCCTGCTGCAGGAAGTGAATCAGAAGGGGACCAATTTGGTCAAAGAAGAACGTCAGCATAACCTTTCCTGCACCTCTGTGGTAAGCCTTGGCGTGCTGACCCTGAATGCTTCCATTGCAGACTCTGTCGTTTTCATTCTGGTTCAAAGTGATGACACCATGACTCATCTCCAGGCACCACCTGTGCCAGGAACGCATTCCCTTCTCGACCATAGCGCTGCAGATGAGCAAGACGGTGGGCCATTCGACATGCTTCCTGGTGTGGTTGATGACTGTGGGGACCCATTGGGCACACAGTTTGGGCATGTGCAGTCGTTCCTTCATGATGGTGTGAACACTTCCGACGCTCAATCCGACCGAGGCGGCTATGGCTTTCACTGTCACTCCGCGGTCCTGGGTAGTGAGTGCCTCCACCAGCTGGATGATGTCATCGGTAATGCAGTGTGGTGCTCCAGACTGTCCATCGTCGGCTAACGACACCCGTGCTTCCCTGAAGTGCTTGTGCGACGCCTTGACCCTTGCGAGGAACATGCAGTGTTTGCCGTACACATGTGACATTGGTCGATGAATGTCCGTTCCTCCTACTCCTACCGCTATCAGAAAATGAGCAACACCTCTTTGCTCTTCTGTTGACGCTTCCATGTCACTGTTGCCAATGCGACTGGCAGCGTTGGGCGATTGATGCATGCTGCTGCTAGCTCTGTATAGTAAAGTGACGTGCTCGCGCTCCCTCTAACGACGGGCTGTGGAGTTCCACTCTTTGATCGGAACCACGCCTCGTTGCACACGCCACGATATTACCCTCCTGTCACCGGTTTGCGCATTCCAGACGCTGTCTCGTTTCTTTTTACACACCCCTTATAGTTTGTGTATTACTGTACAGTTCGTTGTCCTATGTACAATTCATCAACGACCAGGAATGGAACTGCGCTATTCTTGTGTACTTGAGCGTGAACTGTATCGTCCTTTGCATTTTATTTAACTAATCGTGAAAGCTGTGTGGCTCCGTTTCGCCATGACCCCATATAGAGAAAGTATCGTGCAAGTATTTGTACCGGTATCGTGGTAGTAAACGAGTAGAAAAGGATGCCGTTGCTTCAAAGGTATCCATGACTATATCTCGTGCTAACAGGGATAATGGAGTCCCCACTGCTACGCCGTCTGTCTGCTCGTAGTATTTTCCTTGACATTCGAAGTATGTTGAAGACAAGCAAAGCTTAACGAGGTCGCATATATCTGGCACGACATACTCTTGTACTATACGAAGTTTCATCTGCTTGCACGTTTCTGAATAATGACTCTACATCGAAGTAGACCATGGTGACCGTGGGTAAAACTGTTTCTTCATTTATATGTTCTATGAAGTGCCGAATTCTTCGGATACGAGTCCCTTTTACCAACTACAGGTCGTATTTTACTGGCTAGAAATTTTGCCAAACTTTATGTGGGCTAGTTGATCTATTGGCCTTAAAGAATAATTTTCCTTACAGTCCGGTAGGGTCACGAGCCCAGGAGAGGCGCTGTAGAGAATTTCGTGCTGTTGGCAAAGGCATTCACGTCGGTCGTCTGCAGCCACAGCCCATTCACGCCAAATTCCGCGACATGTCCTAACGGATACGTTCCTCATATGTCTAATATCGATTTCTACTGTTATCTCACGCAGTGTTGCTTGTCTGTGAGCGATAACAACTACACCCTAGCGCTACTGTTCTCGGTCGTTAAGTGAACGCCGTTATCCACTACGTAGCTTATTCCTGATTGTTAGTATTCCCGGCACACTCTCGACACTGTAGACTTCGGAATATTGAATTCCCTAACGATTTCCGAAATAGAATGTCCTACGCGTCTAGCTCCATGTACTATTCCTCGTTCATTGTCTGTTAATTCACTTCGGACAGCCATAATCACGGCGGAAACCTTGTCACCTGAGAAGAAAGCCACTTCTGTCAACGCACTGTCCTTTAATACCTTGTGTACGTGACGCTACCGCCATCTGTATATGTGCATATTGCCATCCTATGATTTTTGTCACCTCAGTATAATGCGTAGTTGAAACAACACGTTCGATAAAGTCAAATACCTGATAGTGCATCTGGAGAACTGCTACGGTGGGTGAATTCGCATCTACTGTGAACACAAAATTATCCAGTGTCCAAGAAGTCTGATGCAGAACGTTTCGATTGCACGTCAGTTATACAGTGAGTCGATTCTACGTAAAATCAGCCAATGAAAAAAAAAATGTGTTAAACAGATTTCGTCTCGAACTTGGGACATGTGCCTTTTGCGGCGAAATACTCCGCCGACATCTTTTCCCCGTCCGTCTTGTTCGTTGTCTTTCTCTTTTATAGAGATTGGTTGTGTGTCGACCGACGTTGCTTGACATCTATCAATGAAAACTGTACTCAGCGCCGAACGCTCTGAGCCACCGCTCCGGCACCGAGCGAGTTTCCCAGTCGACTCACAACTTTACTTCCAGTAGAAACTCTTCTCCTACCTTCCAGACTGGCGGGAAGGTATGAGAGGTACTGGTGGAAGTAGAGCCGTGACTGTGGGTTGTGAAGCAAGCTTCGATAGCTCAATCGGTAGAGCAATTGCTCGCAAAAGGCAAAAGTCAACTTACGAGTTCCAGTCCACCACACAGTTTTAATCTGCCGGGAAGCTCCAAATATTTACACACTCCGCCGCAGAATGAAAATTCACCCTGGATTGGAACAAAACGTCTGTCGCAACAATCGTCTACGAAACCGGCGCCGAAACTCAAGGTCATAAACGTAGGTCCGAAACAAGAAATTTCGTCTTCTGAAATTCATTCTCCCTACTAGATCATAGCGCATTCCCTTCAATTGCTCGTAGCAGGGATCTGAAAAGCATATATGTGGAAATGAGAACAGAATTCAAAATTGCACATTTCACTTAATAAAGGAGAGCTCCGCGTACCTATTGAGTTGCTCGTTAAATTTATGTTGAATATTTCGACGTTGCCCCTAAACCATTTACGTAGAATATAAGGGCAATTCTTTCGTTTGCTTCAATCCATTTTTGAGGTGCTTACAAACGTGTATCTAATTATCATAATGCAAGGAATTATAAATAAAACACACGTTATTAATATTCTAAGTCCTTATTCTCAATGTCTACACATTTGCAGCTCTCTGCCGCTAGAGGACTCCGAATTGTAGCATGCAACATGACGGTATGTGACATAACTGCGTGGGTCCATGAGAAAGAGCGTGCTGTAACTGAGTTTCGAATTCGAAGAGTTCGTTCACACATGGAGCAGCATGACAACGCCACAACACACACGAGCGCTACGACATCTGCAATAATCCGCTGGCTTCGCTGTCATTGATCATCCTCCATACAGTTCCGACTTGGTCAAATCTGATTTTGATGTGTTTCCAAAACTTGCAGAACTCCTATGCCTTCACTTTGATAATAATGGAGTGGTGCAAGCAAAGGTGAGGTGGTAGCTCCGTCAACGAAGTCCAATATTCTACAGTGACATTATCAACAACCTGGTATTTCGTAAGAAGTAATGTGTTCGCCGTCTGATTATGTTGAGAAATAAATATGATGACACGAGGAATAAAGGTGTAGAATGTTAACACCGCCATAAATTCTGAGGCGTTACTTTTCAGTCGCGCTTGTATGTCTTCAATAATAAAATGTCTTCAGTTGGAAGTTTATGTGATCTATCCAAGGCGTTTGACTGTATATATCATGTTACACTCCCGGAAAAATTGAAGTTTCATGGAACTGATAGCTTTACACGCAGCCGGTTTCAATCATAACTAACAAACAGAATGCTAAAAATTGTGGTGAATAATTCAAAGTTTGAAAGGTGGAAAATTTTAGTGACTGGGCACCAATTATAAAGGGTGTCCCATAGAGTTCAATTTTGGTCCACTCCTATTCCATATATATGTGAACGACTTTTCACGTAACATTCTACAAGCAGAACGTATACTTTCTGCAGATGATACTAGTTGCACTATAAATCCCACTAGAGATAAAGCAAAAGAGGGGAATGTTAATGATGTTTTTCAAAGAGTTAATAAGTGATTTTCGGAATAGATACCCTCCCTTAATACTGAGGAAACACAGTACACTCAGTTCTGTACAGCAAATAGTGTCATACCACAGTGTAGCACATGAGCAGGAGTAAGAAAATAATTTGGACTGCTCCCAGATTTTGGGTGAATGTGCTGATGAAAGCGTGCATTGGAAGAAGCTTATTACCAGCTTCTCAAGTAATTAGGTTCAGTCACCTCTGCTCTTCGTATTATTCTTAATTTTACAAACAAACAAAGCAAACTCTTGACACATTCTGCATATTTACAATAATAATATCTTATGGGATAATTTTGTCAGGCAACTCTCCACAAAGGTAGCAAGTATTGACGTGTGGAATAATCGGGTGTACTACTGGATGTCTGTGTCGCTCTGGCACAATATTTCGGCCACATATTTCGTTGCCTTCTTCAGGTGCTACCTGAGACTGCCACATCGGAGGATCTTGTCCAGTATGTATGCCCAGAGGGCGCTGGGTGCTCTTTTTGCCGTCCGCGCCCGCCTGGCGCTGCTTGTAAGGTGTTGTCTCTTCCCAGGTGCTCCCTCAGACGTCCGCGCCCGACTCTCCATCTGCGGCCGCTCTCTGAGGCCCGTCCTGCGTCGGGCGCTCCGTTCGCGGTCCGCGCCCGACTGGCGCTGCTCGTGAGGTGCTGGCACTTCCCTGGTGCTCTGACGGTCGTCCGCGCCCGGCTCGTCCATGATCTGCGGTCGTGGCGACTGTCAGAAGCCCGTCTCGCGTCGGGAGTTGCGCTCGTGGTCCGCGCCCGCCTGGCGCTGCTGGTAAGGTGTTGTCTCTTCCCAGGTGCTCCCTCAGACGTCCGCGCCCGACTCTCCATCTGCGGCCGCTCTCTGAGGCCCGTCCTGCGTCGGGCGCTCCGTTCGCGGTCCGCGCCCGACTGGCGCTGCTCGTGAGGTGCTGGCACTTCCCTGGTGCTCTGACGGCCGTCCGCGCCCGGCTCGTCCATGATCTGCGGTCGTGGCGACTGTCAGAAGCCCGTCTCGCGTCGGGAGTTGCGCTCGTGGTCCGCGCCCGCCTGGCGCTGCTCCTGTGGTGTTACTACTTCTTGAGGAGTTTCTTGGTTCCTTTCGTTGGGCCCTGATAAGCTCCAGAGCCCGACTCCACGCGGAGCTGAGCTGATAACCGCTGTCTCGGTTTATTAGGTTGTCTGTGACTTTGATCTCGATGGCCTCCTTTATGACACTGTCCCAAAATCTTGGCGTCTGTGTCACAATTTTGGTGTTGTTGTTGGCCATTCAGTGACCGAGCTCCAGACAGTGCTCCGCTATCTACATCTATATCTATCTACATCCATACTCCGCAAGCCACCTGACGGTGTGTGGCGCAGGGTACCCTGAGCACCTCTATCGGTTTTCCCTTCTATTCCAGTCTTGTATTGTTCGTGGAAAGAAGGATTGTCGGTATGCTTCTGTATGGGCTCTAATCTCTCTGATTTTATCCTCATGGTCTCTTCGCGAGATATACGTAGGAGGGAGCAATAACTGCTTGACTCTCCGGTGAAGGTATGTTCTCGAAACCTTAACAAAAGCCCGTACCGAGCTACTTTATCTATCATCTCCGTAACGCTTTCGCGATTACTAAATGATCCTGTAACGAAGCGCGCTGCTCTCCGTTGGATCTTCTCTATCTGTTCTATCAACCCTATCTGGTACGGATCCCACACTGCTGAGCAGTATTCAAGCAGCGGGCGAACAAGCGTACTGTAACCTACTTCCTTTGTTTTCGGATTGCATTTCCTTAGGATTATTCCAGTGAATCTCAGTCTGGCATCTGCTTTACCAACGATCAACTTTATATGATCATTCCATTTTAAATCACTCCTAATGCGTACTCCCAGATAATTTATGGAATTAACTGCTTCCAGTTGCTGACCCGCTATATTGTAGCTAAGTGATAAGGAACTATCTTTCTATTTATTCGCAGCACATTACACTTGTCTACACAATTTTCCATTGTTACAACCTCTCGATACACCACAGCATCATCTGCAAAAAGCCTCAGTGAACTTCCGATGTCATCCACAAGGTCATTTATGTATATTGTGAATAGCAACGGTCCTATGACACTCCCCTGCGGCACACCTGAAATCACTCTTACTTTGGAAGACTTATCTTCATTGAGAATGACATGCTGCGTTCTGTTATCTAGGAACTCTTAAATCCAATCACACAATTGGTCTGATAGTCCATATGCTCTTACCTTGTTCATTAAACGACTGTGGGGAACTGTATCGAACGTCTTGCGGAAGTCAAGAAACACGGCATCTACCTGTGAACCCGTGTCTATGGCCATCTGAGTCTCGTGGACGAATAACGTGAGCTGGGTTTCACACGACCGTCTTTTTCGAAACCCGTGCTGATTCCCACAGAGTAGATTTCTAGTCTCCAGAAAAGCCATTATACTCGAACATAATACGTGTCCCAAAATTCTACAGCTGATCGACATCAGAGATATAGGTCTATAGTTGTGCACGTCTGTTCGACGTCTCTTCTTGAAAACGGGGATGACCTGTGCCCTTTTCCAATCCTTTGGAACGCTACGCTCTTCTAGAGACCTACGGTAAACCGCTGCAAGAAGGGGGGCAAGTTCCTTCGCGTACTCTGTGTAAAATCGAACTGGTATCCCATCAGGTCCAGCGGCCTTTCCTCTTTTGAGCGATTTTAATTCTATCTCTATCCCCCTGTCGTCTATTTCGATATCTACCATTTTGTCATCTGTGCGACAATCTAGAGAAGGAACTACAGTGCAGTCTTCCTCTGTGAAACAGCTTTGGAAAAAGATATTTAGTAGTTCGGCCTTTAGTCTGTCATCCTCTGTTTCGGTACCATTTTGGTCACAGAGTGTCTGGACATTTTGTTTTGATCCACCAACCGCTTTGACATAAGACCAAAATTTCTTAGGATTTTCTGCCAAGTGAGTACATAGAACTTTACTTTCGAATTCATTGAACGCCTCTCGCATAGCCCTCCTCACACTAAATTTCGCTTCGCGTAATTTTTGTTTGTCTGCAAGGCTTTGGCTATGTTTATGTTTGCTGTGAAGTTCCCTTAGCTTCCGCAGCAGTTTACTAACTTGGTTGTTGAACCACGGTGGCTCTTTTCCATCTCTTACGATCTTACTTGGCACATACTCATCTAACGCATGTTATACGATGGTTTTGAACTTTGCCCACTGATCCTCAACACTATCTGTACTTGAGACAAAACTTTTTTGTAGATCCGTCAGGTACTCTGTAATCTGCTCTTTGTCTCTTTTGCTAAACTGAAAAGTCTTCCTACCCTTTTTAATATTTCTATTTGCTGCTGAAATCATCGATGCAGTAACCACTTTATGATCTCTGATTCCCTGTTCTGCGTTAACTGTTTCAAATAGTTCGGGTCTGTTTGTCACCAGAAGATCTAATTAGTTTTCGATTCAGAGGGACCCGACATTTCTCCACCCGATAGCGGAGGTCGGGAAATTTGCACCCCAGACCTCTGCAGAATCGTCTGAGCCTCTGGTTTAAGCCTTCCACTCATCTCCAAACCAGAGGACCACAATCGGTTCTGGGAACGATACTACAAATAGTACCACCCCGCGAGTGAGGCTTTCTGCCTTCACCAATTCCTCTAGTCACCTATACAAACCGAGGATGACCTCTGAACCCAGACGGCAGGAGTCATTGGTGCCGACATGAGCAACAATTTACAGTCGGGTGCACCCAGTGCTCTCTATCGCCGCCGGTAGGGCCTCCTCCACATCTCAGATGAGACCCCCCCCGGCAAACAGACAGAGTGAACACTGGCCTTCTTCCCTGACCTTTCCGCTATTTCCCTAAGGGGCTCCATCACCCGCCTAACGTCGGAGCTCCCAATAACTAATAACCCCCCCCCCCCTCCGTCTGCCTGCTCGGACCTTGCTGAAGGAGCAGCCACATGTCCACTCACAGGCAGAGCGGGCGATGCCACACCTCCAGCCTCCACATTGGCCCTCCGCCTCGTGCGCCGCGAAGGCTGCTGAACCCGCCAATCCCCTTGGGGAGAGGGTGGCCCAACCACACCCTGTACCTGCGAAGATGTCTCAACAGCAGGGACAGTGGGTGAAGCATGTAACACCTGGGGTGTACCTTGTGAGGCACCAGGCTCCCCTCTGCCGCTACACTCCGAGGCAGCAGCCTGAAGACAGCTGACCGCAGCCATCAACACGCTCAGCTGTTCGCGAACAGTGGCCAGCTCCTCCTGCGTCCGTACACAGCAGTCACACATCCTATCCATCCTAAGGAATCAATTTGCTGGAGAGAGTTAATCAACTTTTAACTAGACCGCTAATTCACTAAATGCGGCTGTTTACTGACTAAACTGTGGTTGCTAGCCACTTCTTGTAGAAAACAATGAAAACAGCACTACTTGTCTCTGGACTGTATTGAAAACAAACACTAACACTACTGGCACTATAGTTGACTAAAGGGACTCTCTCTGACTGTGTTCAAAACAAACACGAAATCTATGGAACACTATTAATAGCACTCGACAATTAAAGCTTCCTAAAAAAAAACATACGGAAGAAGAAGTGACAAGTAAGAAAAATACAGTTAATACATAAATTAAGGTAGCTCGCTGCACAGCAGGCGTGAAGCAGACTGTGGTTAGGACGACACTGACACTGACACATCGAAGATGGCGGATTTTGGAGGGAAGTTTGAATTTTGGCGGGAAGAAGGTCATTTGGGCTACCTCCACTAACCTAACCACCCCCTCCCCCACCAGGAAATGGCGGGAAGTTCATGTTCCAACATGATAATACGTCACACCTAGAAAAATGGCGGGAAAAAAGGACTTGTCTTTATTATTTAACCAGTTTCAAGCATGTGTGTTCGCCACTGAGTCTTGACTGCAACTGACTTAGTTCATATCCGTGCCATCAGAGGTCGCCACCATGACGCGGCGCTAGAGAGAAAGCTGACGATCTTGAGTCATCCCCTGATGTCACAGGCCCGCGAGCGGCCAGGCGCTCCCTCCGTACACGCCCTGGACATAGTATTTCGTAAATATTCTAACACTCAGATCCTGCATCTAACGTATGAATTACCCAAGTACTTAATTCCATTTCTGTTTTAATGTACCACTTTGATATTCAATGAACAACTGACGAGTTTCACATTTTCCCACTAGGGGTGCTGTGGTCCTACACGACGTACCACCCCCCACTCCTAGAATGCTGCTCTCCCATTCGCTACTGCACTAGTCACTTGACTCTACGTCTTAGAACCTATATAAACCAGACCACAACCCAACTAGCCCTCGCACTGCTCCTATACTTTGTTCGATACGCGTGCGGACGTGATTTTGCATTAATTCATTATGAAGCGATCAGGTAGCGCCAGTGGCAGCAGCAACAGCAAACGATCCCGCTTAGAGGAAGTTCCATTACCTGATAAGTACATTTACAGTGTTCCGATATCTGTACCCTTTAACTCTGTGTATGAGTGCTACATCTATTTTTGACCGCTCACTGTTAAGATTGCTCGGTATTTTAACGGATTCTATGTTTGTGTGTCTATATGTTCAATGTCCGTGTGTTATATCTGTTTTGGACCGCAATCTATACAGAATGCAGTGTCGTTTAACAGATTCTACGTTTTACATCCATTTTTGACCGCTCTCTATAAGGATTGCTGGGTATTTTAACGGATTGTGTGTGTTCTGTGTTATATATCATATCCGTTTTTCACCGCTCTCTATACAGATTGATAGGAATTTTAACGGATTGTGTGTGTTCTGTGTTATGCGTTATATCCCTTTTTTGGTCGCTCTCTATAAAGATTGCTGGCTATTTTAACGGATTGTGTGTTCTGTGTTGTGTGTTATATCCGTGATTGACCGTTCTCAATAAAGATTGCTGAGTCATTTAACAGATTCTATGTCTGTGTGTCTCTATGTTCTGTGTTGTATCTGTTATGGGCCGCGTTCTATACAGAATGCAGTGTCATTTAACAGATTCTATGTATGTGATACGCGTTTTATCTGTTTTGGACCGCATTCTATACCGAATGCCGTGCCATTTAACAGATTCTATGTTTGTGTGTCTCTGTCTTATATCTGTTTTGTAGAGCTTTCTACCCAGATTGATTTGTCATTTAACAGATTTTGTCTTACGTGTTATATTTGTTTTCTAGTGCTCTCTATAAATGTTTCATTTCTTTCTTTTTTGCCTATATGTCCTCGTCTGCTGATTTCCGTATCATTTATGTCCTGCACATTTTCGTTTCCATACTCGATATTATACTCACTCTTCTCCATCTGTCTAGATTTTATCCCTCAAATGTTGGCTGCTCTAGACCAGCAGCTCGAGATGGAGAGGGCGCAAGCGCAGCTCGAATGTAAGTACATTTCTAATGAAAACGCAGTTCTTACATCCAAATAGTTTCATCTGTGTGGTCGGAAAATGTCTGAAACGCTTGTAGGGATGTTGCATGGCAGGTTGTACTGAGATATGAATGTTAAAAAAACAACTTGATACGTTGCACCGTTTCCGAGTTATTTAGCATTGAAGTTAGCCAATCAGATCGTCGCGCGCGTAAATTAAAGTTTCAGCTAACGAGACAAAGCACTCGTTGGGCAACACCGCCCCTGGCAGGCTGCTTGAATGCGAGCGCACAGGGAGGGGTGTAGCGACCGAAGCGTACAACGCGACGGCGGTCAAACGACTTCCGCTCCAGGGGACACCCAGTTTGTAGTCGATGAGGAAGAGGAGCATGACCTGCCTTACTGGTTTGGGGGCCTTGTTGAATGCGGCAATGAGCTGCTCAAACCATAGAGCCAGAGCGGAGAAGGTGCATAGTTTTGAACATTAACATCACTGTAAATAATTTACTGTTATTATTATTTTTCGCTCTTTTAAATCTAAATCATTAAACTAAATTTTTTTTCTTATTTATGTTACAGGTATATCACACGGTGTAGTCCGTGTACCTAGAGCGACGGCTGCGGGGGCGGGAATCAGGGGCGCACAGCCGCAAAGACACGCGGCGCCTCGTATAGCCCCGACCAGGGCTGCGCGAGAAGCGGCTGAAGGCGTGCAAGCTCCGCCCCCAGCACCGCCGCAGCCCGCCTGGCGTCCGTGGGGAACTCAACGGGTTGGCTGCGTTGACAAGAACAACATCAACAACGGCCCCGCACGCCATGGGCAGGTAGCGGCAGCAGCAACGCAGCCCGGCCCTTCAAGTCGGCTGTAACCGCCACCTCCTGCTCCCCCGGAACAAGCACTCCGCCGTCGTCCGCGCAAGGTACGCGTTTCTTCGCGTATACCCCTCGCTGCAAATGATGAAGACGCACCATCGCCCGCCCCTTCATCCACCGGGTGGACCCATAGTAGTAGTAGTAGTAGTAATAGTAATTATCATGTGGCTAGCGGTAGTTCTCTACCCCGTTCTATCGATAATGATTTGGATCAGAATAACGGCGTGCTGACACCCTTACGATACTCAGCAGTAGCTAGGGCTTTTGAGGGGCGAATCTCATTCACCAGAATTGAGAATCCGGGCGGGAGGTATCTCGACCCTGTCGGGTTTTTACAAGCGTGCCTTCCTGTCTCGGAGACCGAGCTCCTCAAAGGCCTACAAGATCCGGGATTTACCGACATTAAATGCAGCGCAGTGTTATGCTGCGAACTGAGTGAGCCACCTAAAGATCGAGGTGAGGCGGAGACAACGACTCTGCACTATATATGGGGTGATAATGGCGTTATTTCTCGGAGCACATCGATTACTGAGCGGTACCGAGAATCCACCTTGAGCCGTAATATAGCCCCATTTTCCGAAATGGAAGTACGCAGCAGTATACCACACATCGATATCCATATACAAGTCTATGCTCCAAAGAATGGAAGGTCCAGTTATATTAAACTACCTGAGGATATTAAGAACAAAGAAGCGTGTGTTAATGTTGAAAATAAACGTGATATTGCTTCTTTTGCATGGTCAGTCCTGGCTTGCGAGAGAAAGTATCATTATAGAGATCATCCCGAGCGTCCCGGCAGTTACAAAGCCAAAGATATTAAGAGACAGTATAACTTTGACGGAATAGAGTTCCCTGTATAGATACAGGACATACATAAGTTTGAGGCTCAGAATACCTGACTATCGGTTCACGTTTATGGCCTGGAGAGGAGAAGCATATTTTTGTAAGGTGTTTGAACTATTTTTCTTCTGAAGAGTTATTAGCGACACATCTATTAGATTGTGCTTCCAACGACCCGGTACGAGTGATTATGCCCACTGAGGAAAATAACTTAATTAAATTTCAAAATGCTCACCACCAGCAGCGATGTCCTTTTGTTGTGTACGCCTATTACTTGTTGTGAACGGAACCCCCTAGCCTCACACACAAATTTCATACAAAAACACGTACCATATGCGGCTGCGATCCAAGTTGTATGTGGATATGATTCTAAACTTAACCGCTATCAGTCTTATGTCGGGAACCATCCAGCGGTTTGGCTTCGAAATGAGATTCAAAAACATTCATGGGAAGTTAACATGCTCTGCAGCACCATCATTCCCATGACCAAATCAAAGGAAGATGATGAAATGTATGAAAAGGCGGTTCATTGTCATATTTGTGAGCTGGCCTTAGATACAGAAGCGGAAACTCCTCGTAGAGACTGTAACAACAACGACTCTGTACTATTGCACATGTAAGTAGTTCTTTTCCTCTGATTTTACTATAAACTTGTGTAATTGATGTTCTGATTTCATTTCATTTTGTTTCATGCCGTTATGTTAAGAAAACTGTAAATAAGTTTCAATGTGAATATTAAGGTTAACGTCAAATGCCAAGTAATGTAATAATTGAATTGAAATGCAACGAATTTTTTAACTGTTGTAAGATGTTTAAAATTGTAACTGTGCATCTGGTCCGTACGAAGGCAATGTGTTAGGATATGTAGAATGCAAATCCTCGGGTGAACACCCGGTCTGTCAGGGAGCGGTAAAAGGTGGATGGCAGGCGAGCGCGGGAAAATGCGCGCGGGCACTGCACGCCACAGCGGGCTCAGTAGTAGTTGGAGTTTGTCACTGGTTTGAGCAACACCTTCTGGGGCGAGGAGGCTCTCCTCGAAGACATAGCTTCACTGAGCCTACTGTATGCCGTTCCAACGCCCACACAGCATGGCTAAATTCCATAGGCACTAAATGGAAAAGTATTGCGACGCTAAGTAGAATTAATGTGGCGATAAGTAAAGAGCCATAGCTGTGGTTGTATGTGTGCTCTGTGCCTCGCCATCTTGCCGCCCACCAACCGCCGCATCAATATTAACAGGTTGAAACTTTTAGTACTGTATTCGTATGGATCAGAGAGTGAACTATGTTTGTTTGGTGCAATAATAACCTACATTTTACGAGAACTTTTCCATCATTTAATTATCCTCACAACTAACCTAGACAGAGTCCTTTCCAAACGTTGTGCAATCCGAGTGTCCCGAAACGACAATTAAAAATGGTGTCAACAACAATTATTTGCAGAACTACCTATATTAGAATAGTGTTTAAAGAAATGTTTTGTTAATGAACCAGTAAATGAATAGCGAAGGCCTAACGAAGTCGAAAGATAACTTTAGTATTGATATAGCAATGAAGTTTATTATTTCGAGACAGATTTAAAGGCATTTAAATGAGCAGTAAATAAGATGAAAAGAGTAGTAAGTTATATACTGGAAATCTAGAATGAATAATAAATTCAGTAATCTTTTTTTTTTTTTTAAATACAGCGATCATGACAGTTTCAGGGTCCCCCCTTCATTCATTTGATTTCTGAAGTGTTCTAAATTGGTTTGACCAGCAAAAGTTAAAGTCAATATAAAAGTCAAAATTTATCAGTGTTTTATCTTTATCAAAATTGACATTTTGTGTGTGGCATGAAAGTACAGTTTCTAGGGTAACCTATGCCCGATTTTAATCAGATTAATAGACAGTATAAAATTTTGTAGTAAACATTATAGTGTAGTGTTATATATTCATGATTTTCCATCTTAGTACAGAACGTGAAACTATCAGTTCAATAGATATTGTGGTTCTAAAATTCTACTATATTATGCAATGTTACAACTTGTTGTTTTGCATGAATATATACCAACTTGTACAGGGAAGAAACTCGGTTAATGCCTAATTAGGCTGGCGACCGTATTGTCACATTAGTAGCATCTTCTGGTTTACTTTTGATCCATCCTGATGTGTGATTGCATTTCGAACCTACTTGACGGATCATTGTTATTACAGAGTGGGTGTAAGTCTGATTGGCCACCATTCAGGTACACGCGGTCGATATCTATGCGAAAATCCTTTCTCATAAGGTGAATCCCACTCACTTACCATAGCACAGGCTTTAACGAGTACTGTGTCAGGGATTACAAGACAACTGTCATCTTACTGGTAAGTTCCGCAACGCAGCTCATAACGCATGGAACTTGAAGTACCAGTTACCTAGACACATACCCGTCCTTATCAATAATTTGAGCGGGTATGACGCTCATTTTCTCGTTGAGCTTTCACTCAGTTAATACTAGGCATAAATCAAATCTGCATGTGGAATGCACTTCCTTCACTCTTGTGCAGAAAGGACTGCACTATTCTGCTGCATCCATTTTCAATAAGCTACCACAAGAACTCAAAAATCTTAACAGTAGCCCAAACACTTTTAAGTCTAAACTGAAGAGTTTCCTCATGGCTAACTCCTTCTATTCTGTCGAGGAGCTCCTGGAAGCATTGAAAAATTAAACAAATTCTAGTGTTACATTGTTGATTATCTTTATTTAAACTTGCGAATTGTCGCCTGAATGCGTTTCTTGTATTTCATTTTATCTGTTTCTTCTATCGTGTTATAGTTCATGTATTGACTCGTTACATGACCATGGAGACTTCTCCTTAATTTGGTCCCACGGAACAATAAATAAATAAATAAAATAAAAAAAGAATCTACGAACATGGGCATAATGAGAGCGCTATTAAAACTTCCGCGACTGAATCGTCTCAAAAAACACGGGCTGCACCAGCAGAACAGTTATCTTTTGTGTCTACCGGTCGTGTGATTTCACCAGAAAAAGCTGTCATCATCGACAATGTTCCCAATACCGTAACAGATGACTACGTATGTAAGTGACACTATATCTGGCGTCAATATTAGGCATGGCTCCCACATATCTGAAGGCAACATTTGTATCTTTACAGAAACTATTGAAAATAAGATCGATTAGTGCAATAGGGTAATTTGTGTGTTAAAGAGATAATGACGACAGTAAGGCATTTTAAAAGTGGCAGTAAACGAGTTGTCATTTCTAACGTATTTCCATATATCACTAATGCCGTAATAGTTAACAAAATGTCTAAATGGGGTCGTATTCTAGAACACGCCAGAGATATTCTAACCGGCTCAAGGCTTCAGAGATGCTTTCATATCAAATCATATCGTCGCACTGCTCCATACATATTCGAGGATTTAAGCAATGTACCACCCACGAAACAAATCACCTATCAAGAAAGTTATTTTAATGGGTGCGTCTTACCACAGATGACGTTGTATGTCAACATTGCAAAGGTGTTGGTCATATGAAGAAAGATTACTCGCAGTTAATGACTACTTCAAATGATAAAAGTGAATTTCCTGCTCTCGTACTCAATGCTGTTACATAGAAGTCTGTACCGTTGGTACAAGGAGCAGCTTCCATACAATCTGAAAAAGAGCAACATACATCTGACTCATCTGCTACAGTGTTAGAAGTATTATCATCTGTAGAAGAAGTAGTTCCTAAAATTCCTCTTCCTCCCACTCCATCCGGAAAGAAACAACATGCATCTGACTCCGGTGCTGCTATTCTAGAAATATCAACCACACGTACTAAAAGACGTCGATCTGATTTCGATTTTTGTAAGGATATTCGTCGGAGGTTTAATCGTCACTAACGTCAACGTTCCTTCCAGTGAACACCACATTAAAAATCTGTCAAATGAAACTGTCAATGTCCTTCCTATGGAAACTAACGACTAATATGAATTTAACGAGACTGCAGGATCTAATACTAAAGCTCACATAGTGCCTGGCGCAGCAGTTACTACAGGCGCACTATCTGCATCTGGTGCTACACAACAAAACGAAGACATGTTAGTTACGGAATCCGAATGTAGTTCGTCAGTATCATGTTCCTCAATGAGAGACGAGTCACTGGCGGAAGAACTCCATAAATATTGCCAATGCCTTCAAAAGAATTCAAAGACTTTTTCAAAGCGACAAGAAATCAGAAAATAATTCTTTCGATTGCAAAAAGATACAATAAAGATTTTGTAGCTTTGCAGCAATTAATTGGTAAAAAACTTACAAAAATCAAATGAATCGACGAACGTCGCCACCTACTGCGATTGTTAAGTGTGATTATAAAAGAAACGGCCGCTAAATGAGGTCTCCTTTGTGTTCGAACAAGAACAATACAGTAGCGACGATACGTCCGATATAAATGGTATGCACAACGCAAAGAGAACGCTGATTACCGCTAATGGCAAAACCAAATACAAGGCAGACAACTTGGTCACTGCAAAAGCAAATCAGGTGCATACAAATCAATCTACAGCGCTCCGGACCTGCAACAGCTAACCTAATGCAGCTTATTGTGCCTAATTTAGTTTCTGATCTCTTGTATCAAATATTTATGATTTCTGGAGTTTTGTAATGAATCTAGAGTGATTCTACTGTCCGTCCACATTACAGCTTCGATTTTCACATATTTCCCGTAAGTTCTCTAGTTTCTCTAAGGTTCGCAAGATTGTTAATTGTTCTGCTTGGTTAGCAGTGCACCCATTCTTTAGCGTTTACTGTAAGGGATAACAGGTGTCCCATTAATCATTATTACCACTTCTGAACCTGTTCCGTTCTCTGAATAACTCTCATAGGTATAAACCTGTATAGGATGTTCCCTGAGTTCGTAATTTTCTTCTAAAAGTACTGTACCTGCTGGATGGGGCCACTGTTTGTAAGCTAAAGGAGTGTCTATAGAATGCGACGCGTCTTCAGTTTTTATAATTCTATTTTCTTCAGTTATTGCCTGTAGTGTAATCATTATTCGTATAAGACCTGTTAGAATGCACAACGCTTCAGTAGACGTCGTTCTGTCAGCCTTTATGTTGATAAGGTGCTGGATTCTAAGAATCTTCATGCAGTTACATTTCCTTCTTAGTGCGTGAATCCAAACAATAGCTGAATTTTCCAATGTTGGTGCTATAGCCTCTTTGTAAATTATTTTCATTGATTCTGAATCACGTCCCCAGCTGAGCGTTGCTGATTTAGATAAAGAGTGTATGTTTCGTGCATTTTTCAGTCATGTACTGCATATGTTCATTAAACGTAAATTTAGAATCAATCATTAAACCCCAGTATTTTAATTGCTCAACTTATTGCAGAACATTGATGTTTAGAACGATACTAACTGTTGCTTTGTCTTTACACCTTCTCCTTGTTGTTAGCATTACTTTCGATTCTTGCTCATTTAAACAGGTTTTCTTGTTTCGGGCCCAAACTGTGATTTTTCCATTTCTCCACTGCAGGGCTCGTCAGCAGTAATGACAGTATCTGCTTTCATCAACACTATTAAGTCATTTGCAAATGCTACTGTTTTTGTGTTTGCTGTGTAATCCAAATGAAGCGGAGAATTATACTGTATATTCCAAAAACCTGGGCCAGGGCAAGACTCCTGAGGGCTCTCTTTTGTCAGCTTCTTTTCTGCTTTGATGCTGTTCAACGCAAGAACTGCCGTTCTATCACTGAAATAGTTTTTTGCTAGGTTATATAAGTTCCTAGGACATTCAAATTTTTGTAGCGCTTTAAAGATGCTGGGCCACCAAGCAGCGTCAAAAGCTCCCTGGACATCAAGACTGACCACTATTATATAATGTCCTGGTGATATGCTTTCTTCTACGAAGTTCTTAACAGCCAACAATAAATCGTCTTTCCCTTTCTGTGGAGTAAATCTGTACCGTTGGTTACTTAGGATGGCCTTACAGAAGACATGGTGGTAAGTAATAGCTTTTCTAGTACTTTTCCCTCAGTGTCCAGAAGGCTGAGGGGACGACATTTGGACGCTTCCACGATGTTTCCTTTACCAGGTTTGAGAATCGGTACTATTCTAGCTCTTTTCCATAGTCTCGGAAAGCAACCGTTCTTTAGGCGACTGTTATACATAGCGGTAAGATAGCTGGTGAAAACGCTATACAATCTAAGAAGGATTTTGCTAGGAACACCATTTTCACTAGCAGTCTTGTTTTCAAAAAAAATGGTTCAAATGGCTCTGAGCACTATGGGACTTAACTTCTGAGGTCATCAGTCCCCTAGAACTTAGAACTACTTAAACCTAACTAACCTAAGGACATCACACACATCCATGCCCGAGGCAGGATTCGAACCTGCGACCGTATCGGTCACGCGGTTCCAAACTGAAGTGCTTAGAACCGTACGGCCACAACGGCCGGCTCTTGTTTTCAGACTAGTTCGTTATTATTTCCTCTATTTGCGTCTGTGTCAAAACTGGATCATCTACTGTTCCATTTGGTCGTACAGTTCGACATCTTATTAGTGTACGGTATTCCATGTCTCGAGTTTGATCGTCCGCATGCACAAAATATTCGAGCGTATAGACGGCAGTTTCGGTTAAATCAGTTATCGTCGTGTTATCACACTTCCTTAACGTTGTCATGGCAATACTATTTCTAATTTCCCCTTTTGTGACTCGACAGAATGCGTTCCAAAGGTTATTTGTTGGGGCTAAGCTGCAGTATTGCTTCCAGGATTTTTTTTTCTTCTTTCTGTATAGCTGTTCTGTATTCCTTCTTCTCTTTACAGTATTGTTGCCTTCCTAGATCCCTCTGCTGTTCACTGTTCTTTGTACTTCGATAAATTCGCCTTAACGGCTTGGTTTTTTTTTCGCATTGCATTTAATTCAGATGTCCACCTGTGGACAGATTCCAGTTTTGTACTTCAACTGATTTTGTAACTTGAACGCTTTATTGTGTGAATTATCTAGAACTTCTTCAAATCCTGAGATAAGGGTTTCAGTATATGTTTCCGCATGAACTTTTGCTGCCAAATTCTATTCTATTTCTTTTAAGCTGTGCAAGTCCGTGTTAGGTAAATATTTGTGCTTACGTTTTTCCAACAAGTACCCATCAAAGACTCTCATGTTTTCGTCTCTAACAATAATTTTTTTAGTTTGAACTATGTTTCCAGCATTTGTCGTTTGGCACACACCTACTCTAAAAGTAAGAATCTTATGGCTGGAGCTACTCTCTTCTTCACCACACATCCATTAACTTAGCATCGGCGGCAGATAAGAGTGGCCGTAGTTAAATCAATACTGCTCATACCTTTGCTATTTTCAAAAGTTGCTCCGTGATTCCCCTCTTTCGGTAGGTATAGATTAGTGGAAGCCAGAAATTCCTCCATCTCCTTTCCTCAAGAGTTTGTTACTGTATCGTGTCGTATGCTAGATCTTGCATTGCTATTCATAGCAATTACTGAACCAACTCCTTTATTGTAGGTTATCATGTCCTCAGTTTTTTTAATGATACCTTTGATAGGTTTTATGGTACCTAAGTACACGATTGATATAAAAAAATCGCAAATTTTCTCTTACTATTTCTACACACACTGCATCTTCGTCGGAAAAGTGGCCAATCATTGAGGAATCAATATCTTCATTGGTTATCAGTCTTGCTGCCTTTTTCCTTATGTCACCTGCGCCAAATATCTTTTAACCTCTACTGATTCCACCTTCGTTTTGCTGATAACAATATCGTTCTTGTATGATAAATGTTGCTCTGATATTGCACATTGAAGTAGTCATTAACTGCGAGTAATCTTTCTTCATATGACCAACACCTTTGCAATGATGACATACAACGTCATCTGTGGTAAGACGCACCCATTACAATAACTTTCTTGATAGGTGATTTGTTTCGTGGGTGGTACATTGCTTAAATCCTCGAATATGTATGGAGCAGTGCGACGATATGATTTGATATGAAAGCATCTCTGAAGCCTTGAGCCGGTTAGAATATCTCTGACGTGTCCTAGAATGCGACCCCACTTAGACATTTTGTTAACTATTGCGGAATTTGTGATATATGGAAATACGTTAGAAATGACAACTCGTTTACTGCCACTTTTAAAATGCCTTACTGTCGTCATTATCTCTTTAACACACAAATTACCCTATTGCACTAATCGATCTTATTTTCAATAGTTTCTGTAAAGATACAAATGTTGCGTTCAGATATGTAGGAGCCATGCCTAATATTGATGCCAGATATAGTGTCACTTACATACGTAGTCATCTGTTACGGTATTGGGAACATTGTCGATGATGACAGCTTTTTCTGGTGAAATCACACGACCGGTAGACACAAAAGATTACTGTTCTGCTGGTGCAGCCCGTGTTTGTTGAGACGATTCAGTCGCGGAAGTTTCAATAGCGCTCTCATTATGCCCTTGTTCGTAGATTCTTTTTTTATTTTATTTATTTATTTATTGTTCCGTGGGACCAAATTAAGGAGAAGTCTCCATGGTCATGTAACGAGTCAATACATGAAATTATAACACGATAGAAGAAACAGATAAAATGAAATACAAGAAACGCATTCAGGCGACAATTCGCAAGTTTAAATAAAGATAATCAACAATGTAACACTAGAATTTGTTTAATTTTTCAATGCTTCCAGGAGCTCCTCGACAGAATAGAAGGAGTTAGCCATGAGGAAACTCTTCAGTTTAGACTTAAAAGTGTTTGGGCTACTGCTAAGATTTTTGAGTTCTTGTGGTAGCTTATTGAAAATGGATGCAGCAGAATAGTGCAATCCTTTCTGCACAAGAGTGAAGGAAGTGCATTCCACATGCAGATTTGATTTATGCCTAGTATTGGTTGGTTGGTTGTTTTTGGGGGGAAGGAGACCAGACAGCGAGGTCATCGGTCTCATCGGATTAGGGAAGGAAGTCGGCCGTGCCCTTTGAAAGGAACCATCCCGGCATTTGCCTGGAGCGATTTAGGGAAATCACGGAAAACCTAAATCAGGATGGCCGGACGCGGGATTGAACCGTCGTCCTTCCGAATGCGAGTCCAGTGTGCTAACCACTGCGCCACCTCGCTCGGTGCCTAGTATTAACTGAGTGAAAGCTCAACGAGAAAATGAGCGTCATACCCGCTCAAATTATTGATAAAGACGGGTATGTGTCTAGGTAACTGGTACTTCAAGTTCCATGCGTTATGAGCTGCGTTGCGGAACTTACCAGTAAGATGACAGTTGTCTTGTAATCCCTGACACAGTACTCGTTAAAGCCTGTGCTATGGTAAGTGAGTGGGATTCACCTTATGAGAAAGGATTTTCGCATAGATATCGACCGCGTGTACCTGAATGGTGGCCAATCAGACTTACACCCACTCTGTAATAACAATGATCCGTCAAGTAGGTTCGAAATGCAATCACACATCAGGATGGATCAAAAGTAAACCAGAAGATGCTACTAATGTGACAATACGGTCGCCAGCCTAATTAGGCATTAACCGAGTTTCTTCCCTGTACAAGTTGGTATATATTCATGCAAAACAACAAGTTGTAACATTGCATAATATAGTAGAATTTTAGAACCACAATATCTATTGAACTGATAGTTTCACGTTCTGTACTAAGATGGAAAATCATGAATACATAACACTACACTATAATGTTTACTACAAAATTTTATACTGTCTATTAATCTGATTAAAATCGGGCATAGGTTACCCTAGAAACTGTACTTTCATGCCACACACAAAATGTCAATTTTGATAAAGATAAAACACTGATAAATTTTGACTTTTATATTGACTTTAACTTTTGCTGGTCAAACCAATTTAGAACACTTCAGAAATCAAATGAATGAAGGGGGGACCCTGAAACTGTCATGATCGCTGTATTTAAAAAAAAAAAAAAAGATTACTGAATTTATTATTCATTCTAGATTTCCAGTATATAACTTACTACTCTTTTCATCTTATTTACTGCTCATTTAAATGCCTTTAAATCTGTCTCGAAATAATAAACTTCATTGCTATATCAATACTAAAGTTATCTTTCGACTTCGTTAGGCCTTCGCTATTCATTTACTGGTTCATTAACAAAACATTTCTTTAAACACTATTCTAATATAGGTAGTTCTGCAAATAATTGTTGTTGACACCATTTTTAATTGTCGTTTCGGGACACTCGGATTGCACAACGTTTGGAAAGGACTCTGTCTAGGTTAGTTGTGAGGATAATTAAATGATGGAAAAGTTCTCGTAAAATGTAGGTTATTATTGCACCAAACAAACATAGTTCACTCTCTGATCCATACGAATACAGTACTAAAAGTTTCAACCTGTTAATATTGATGCGGCGGTTGGTGGGCGGCAAGATGGCGAGGCACAGAGCACACATACAACCACAGCTATGGCTCTTTACTTATCGCCACATTAATTCTACTTAGCGTCGCAATACTTTTCCATTTAGTGCCTATGGAATTTAGCCATGCTGTGTGGGCGTTGGAACGGCATACAGTAGGCTCAGTGAAGCTATGTCTTCGAGGAGAGCCTTCTCGCCCCAGAAGGTGTTGCTCAAACCAGTGACAAACTCCAACTACTACTGAGCCCGCTGTGGCGTGCAGTGCCCGCGCGCATTTTCCCGCGCTCGCCTGCCATCCACCTTTTACCGCTCCCTGACAGACCGGGTGTTCACCCGAGGATTTGCATTCTACATATCCTAACACATTGCCTTCGTACGGACCAGATGCACAGTTACAATTTTAAACATCTTACAACAGTTAAAAAATTCGTTGCATTTCAATTCAATTATTACATTACTTGGCATTTGACGTTAACCTTAATATTCACATTGAAACTTATTTACAGTTTTCTTAACATAACGGCATGAAACAAAATGAAATGAAATCAGAACATCAATTACACAAGTTTATAGTAAAATCAGAGGAAAAGAACTACTTACATGTGCAATAGTACAGAGTCGTTGTTGTTACAGTCTGTACGAGGCACATGTAGGAATCCCTGGGAATTAACCTGGAGACAAGCTTGCCAAACAAGCAGCTCGAGAAAACACAACAGAAAGTAGCAACAGAATCCCTTCGTCTGTGATCAGAAGGCAGTTAAGGTGGATTACGAAAGAATAGTGGGAAAGAGAATGGGCTGAAACAACAGAAGGACCGATCACAAAAGATTTTTTCCCGTCTACTCCACACTATCTTTCCATAAAGCTACTACAATCATCAAATCTTTCAACAATGTTAACAGGGCATGGGAAATCAATGGCTCACTACCATCGGCTCAGGCTATCCCCGAGTACTGCATGTACGTACGGAGAGGGTGATCAAACAGTAGACGAACTCAACACATAGAGAGAACCCCTAAGGAAGAGTATTACAGGAAAGGAAGGCAGCTGGCCCGTCACTAAATCAGTTTTAGTGAAGCTACACGCGAACGTATTTCACAAATTTTACAGTTTAATGACGTTTCCCAGCATATAAATATTTATGTTACGACAAGTTAAAAAATGATGTTCTACCTGAAAGCCTTATATCGATCATATAGAAGTTTTCTATTGTAAACACTTATCATCATTACTACTGTAAGTTCTTATAGTTAGACTTCTTCTGTATGTATCTTGGTATCTAAACATATAGTATTACAATTACTGTAATGGAGCATGTTGAATAAATGAAATGTAAATGAAAAACGGCTTTCGATGCCCATATTATAAAGTTGTACGGATCGATAAATATGTTAAATAACCTCACAAAAACATACGAACAAATAGATTTTAATTTGGTCAGTTTTGTGGCAGAATGAGAAAAATATGGTACCATACATTTAAACCATTTTTTTTTACGGAAAGTAAGTTCGTTAGTAAAGGGCAATAAGTGATTTTCAGCAAGTATGTATGAATTAGATGTCAAAGGCAAAGAACATCAGAGAGGCTATTAGTGATGAATCATCTGTTCATTATAGTTATAAAGTGTACAATATGAAGTTATCCAGAAAATATTAAAACATGAAGTTGTGTTGCTCCCTCGAAACAGAACATAAGATCTTGTTTGATGACGATGATAACTGCTAAGCTAGGCCTCAGACAGCTTGAGATACTCAAAATGTTACTGAAACTGCAAATAGATCGTGAATTATGTATTTTCAATGGACTGAAACATACGTTCAAGCGACTCTAAGTTTGCTAACGATTGGGGCATAGTGAGGGAGACAGTAGCGAAACACATTTAAGTAAAACAATTTTGTACAGACAGTATGTTTCATTCAAAAGGGTAGTAAATCATTGTTGAGAACACATGTATAAATGAGAAGCATCAGACGTGAAACACTTCACACTTTCTCGGTGTCAGCTGTGAATTATGGAGTAGACGCCTGTTTGCAGCTGCTGGGGAACAACTGTGGCGACAGGTCATCGCCCACGCCGGTCACACACGCGTCCACATGAAGGGCGGCGGCTCCCTGTCACTGCAGGGCTCCGAGTTACTGCGGCCAAGAAATTCGAGGCGGCCACAATGGCGCTCTCCGGGCTTTCAGCACGCTGCTGGAGGCTAAGTGTATTTCAAGCTGTAGCTGCCAGCACCTCTAAGCTTGGACTCACATCTGGCAGGATTAGCACACAGGCACTTCCTGATGCCGAAGTCGAGAAGAAAAACTGAAGCTTTAAGGAAATGAAGACTTTACACGCAGCTGGTTTGAATCATACTTAACAAACAGAATGGGGAAAGTTGTGCTGCATAACTGAAACAATGTCGGAAGAGTAGAAGATTTTACTGATTGGGAACTAATCGTAAAGGGAATCCCTCAGGACTCAATTTTTTGCCCATTACTATTCCTTACGTTTGTGAATGACCTTCCATTTAACTTTCAACAAGCATAATTGCTACTTTTCGTAGACGATAAAAGCGTTACAATAAATCCCATTAGAGAGAAACAGTAGAAGGGATGGTGAACTACGATTGCCAAAAAATTGTTAAGCAGTCTTCAGGAAATGAACTCTTATCTGATTTTCAAAGAAAAAAATGTTGTATTCAGTTCAATACAACAATTCGGAGTCATAGCAACAACTGATTAGCACAATAGCAGGAGTCAGTAAATAGGGTATTTTATCCAAAATTTCGGGTGTAAATATTGAAGAAAACTTGAAGTGAAAGAAATATATGACCTAGATTTTCAAAGAGTTAAGTTCAGCCACTTAAGTTCTTTATATAACTGTTCGTCTTGAAAACAAACGAGTAAACCTTCTGACACATTTTGCACGTTTCCATTCAATAACGTCTTATACAGTAATTTCCTGGAGTAGCTCACCCTGTAGAAAGGAAGTATTTATTGAACGAAAGCGATCAATAATAATAATAATATGTGGTATTAATCCACGGACGTCATGTAGAGACCTCTCCTAGGAGCTATGAATTTTAACTGTACTGTCACGATACATATATTCGCTAATGAAATTTGTCAGAAATAATCCGTCATAATTTCGGAAGAAACTACAACACAAAAGAGGAAATAACCTTCTGTCAGTGACTCAGAAAGTAGCTCAAGATGCAGCAACAAAAATGTTTGATCATTTGCCCAATAATGTGTTACAGGTAGCAAACCAAATTTGAAATCGAATCTAAAATCTTTTCTCTTGGAGAACTCCTCCTATTCCATAGAGGAATCCCTATTTAAAAGTTTGTAGCCTGTAAACAAGTTGTTTGAAGTGTAGTTGCATGAGTAGGACCAAAAAGTAATGTGTACTCCACTATGAACATTGATAATGTACACATTGTGACTCGTTTCACATCATTTAGATAAAAGAGTCGTCCATGTGATTATGGAACATCTAACTAACAAACAAATGTTTTGTATTCAAAATAATCTTCTTTAGATTAAAGAGCGCAAGATAAAGAATCGTCGTTTTCCTATGTAATTTTTAAAGTCTTATGTCGAAATTTTTTTATGCTGTCCTCCAGGATTTCTAATTTTGTCTTAATATTTTCCTCTCTGCGTAGTTTCTACAACCAATATTCTCAACAGTGTGCACCTTAACTCCAGCGAGTAATTTCCAGAGGGTGTTCAGGTACATTTCCAGGACGTGTTTCTGTGACCGACCCGTGGTCTCCTGTGGATCGTTACAGAGTTATAATGAAGATGATTTATTCGGTTAATTGGCCAAATTATTTTTGTTTCTGGGAAAATACCTCTGCTACAACCTAAAAGCCTGTAATATATACTTACCAAAATGTTCAAAGGGAAACACAGAGTAACGAAACAGCACTCAGGCAATGCATACACGAGGTTCGTATCTGCTAAATCTTCATCAATAATCCGTACTGCGATGTATCACTGTTAACGTGTAACGAACACTGGGGAGAATTAAACTCGAGACGGAGCCGAGCAGTATTAAATGAAAGGTCGAGGGAAAAGAGTAAATCGAGTATTTTTGTTGTCAACAGCAAGTACCGTGCATGAATGAAATATATTTGTTTCCAAACAAGGCGCACATCGCATATTGTCAACATGTGCACTGTAGCAGTCCATCAAAGAAGGAGGTGGCTTACAAAACACTCGTTCGACCTATACTTCAGTATCGCTCATCAGGTCGGGTTGACGGAGGAGATAGAGAAGATCCAAAGAAGAGCGGCACGTTTCGTCTCAAGGTTATTTGGTAAGCGTGATAGCGTTACGGAGATGTTTAGCAAACACAAGTGGCAGACTCTGCAAGAGAGGCGCTCTGCATCGCGGTGCAGCTTCCTGTCCAGGTTTCGAGAAGGTGCGTTTCTGGATGAGGTATCGAATATACTGCTTCTCCCTACTTATACCTCCCGAGGAATCAAGAAAGTAAAATTAGAGAGCTTCGAGAGCGTACGGAGGCTTTCCGGCAGTCGTTCTTCCGGCGAACCATACGCGACTGGAACAGGAAAGGGAGGTAATGACCTCCGACACACACCGTTGGGTGGCTTGCGGAGTATAAATGTAGATGTAGATGTGGAAGTTGTGCAGATATTTTCAATGAAAATACAAATACGAATATAATGGTGATAAGAAGTCAAACGAAAATCAGTTACTCTGTGACGAGCCACAGGAAACCACAAGTCGCTTATACCAAAGTATTCAGAAAATGTGCATAATCAATTTCCGAAATTTTTGTCGGTGCACTACGCTTCACCCTGTGTAAGGTTTTGCATATTTTGCCCTTCTCTGCTGTTATTAACGGTTCGTCTACTGCTCCTTCGAGCACCTGCTTAACCGTACCTGAACGACACAGCAGATGTTACAATAACCTGTCTCATCTTCTCCTCTCTTCCATATAGTTCTTCCCTCATCTCTTCTTTCAAGTACTTCTTCAGTTCATAATTTATCAGCCTACTAAATTTAAAAGAATTCTTTTCGTCGTCCTTATGGTCAATCCTGATCAACTGATACGAAGGTAGAAATATTATAGTTCGATGTCCCATCGACAATGTTGTCGTTGGAGACAGTACGAGTTCCGATTAATGGAAGAGACGAGAAGCAAATTTTCCTAGTCCGTGTCTTTTATTCCCACATTTGCCTTAAACGATTTGGCGAAACCACAAGAAACCTAAATCTGAATGTCAGGACGGGCATTTGAACAGCCGTCCTTCCGCTGTAAGTCCATCAGCCTCGTTATTTTCATGGAATTTTTTGCAGACAAATGGTCATCACGAGATTAATTTAGAAGAATGCACGTCCTATGTGTCTTTAACGTAGTTATTTCTATTCTCTTCTGCATTTTAATGCCACTGATCGATGCTGGCCGTTCCTCCTTGTGGAGCAGTTTCCGATCCCGAAAGTGGGAGGTGCTCCTTGATCTCATTTCACAATGTCACTGGCAAAATGATTGCCAGCCCTTAAAACGGTAGACTTCAGCGGCCACTGCTGATTATTTTTATGTGAAACGAAAGTAGTGGCTGGGAACGATTCAGGGACCACATAATTAGTAACTGTCGTAGTAGGCCATATAGTTTAGTGGTTAACAGCCAATTTAAAATAAAAAATCTTTACTCAGTCACTCTTTTCCGCCACCATACCTTATAAAGTGTAAACACAGTGTATTATGGCTCTATTTCTGCTCGCAATCTCATTTGTAAACTTTTTTAATTTGGCTATGTTTACAGTACATTATGCGTGTTGTTATTTGTTACAAATCCATTTGAATGTATTGTTTCTGTACTATAAAAGAAACATTTGGAAGCTGTTACGAATTTGCCTCTCAGCTACGTAGTTACGGAAATTCTGTACAACCTGATACTTTCTGAAGCAAAAACAGATGTATAATATTATGGATTGGTATTGCACCACGAGACAGTGCAAATACTTTTGGCGTGTCGAGTGTGGGCGAGCGAGGGTGGAGAACCGGTGGTCTCAGTTTAGCCACCATCGGCGTCAGTTAGCTTTAAACAATTCCAGTCGCACGAAGCAGTGAAAAATCGCTTACGAATATCAAATTGTCTCGAATGGAGGGGTATCGGGGCAAGCAGGCCAGAATGAAGTTTGTTTCATTGTTTTGTAATGAAAGGCTAAATTTAGTACTGAGGGAGTGCTACCACTTCGAAAACACTGAATAGTCCCGTTGAGCTGGTACGTCGTTTGCTTTGGACGAACTATAAGGACGCTGAAATCTGATGACTGGAAGTTGTACACAATTTTCAAACGCTTAGGAGACAAAATTATACATCGCTCCATTTAGTTTTCGAAAGCGATGTCAGCTGTCTTTCTTTCTACTTCTCATATTTAAAATTAACAATCCATTTATTTACTACTACATTCTGTGTCTAACCACTGAGAACTATATCTGCAATTTAATACTTCTTTTCCTAATACTCTGATTGATCTGTTTAACAAATCCGGGTTTTGTGAAGTATAACTGTGATATCATGACTAAAGTGTCAGCGTCATTGTAATGCTTTGACCTACGTAATTCTAACATGGAAATTGAAAATAAGCATTGTTAGTTCTCGTGTAGTTACGATTAAGCCACTAGGGTAACAAACTGCAGTAGTAGTATCGTGAATACTTTAATAATAGGAATGATCCAGCGTATTACTACTTCACGAATTATTTGTTCAGAAACTCTGAACTAATTAAATCATTTGTAGAACACATAAAATTTGTACTAAGTGAGGGAATATATCTGATACTAACATACATATATGGTTTGCTACTGCTTGTTATCAGTAGCTTGGTCTTCACTAAATCAGAAATATTATAAATTGTTGCGTGGAGCATAAAATAATTAGTTGCCCTAATGGGACTGGTGATCGATTATATAACGGATTTACTGCTGGAATTTCTAAGGGTGAGTATTACTGGTCCCTGCTTCAGTTGGACGGTGTTATGCATCAACTGACCAAGCGCAAAACTTGATTTCGAGATATTAACGAAATGTGAAAGTTTTAACATAAATTCATCGTCAATACCAAGTCTAGTTTTTTAATCAGTAAAATATTGAAACTGAATTAAATTTACATGTTCGTATCTTAAAATCACATAAAATCTAGGGAGACTCTGAGTTTATATGGAAATGGCGCTTGGCCATGTGATGCCTTTACAGATGATTTTCATTTCTGCATTTTGCGTTAACTCACTCCAAGCAAAAACATGTCTCTAAGTCAAGTGATGCAAATCTGAGACGAATGTACTGTTATTTATTTCACAAAGTAGGAGATGATTGTATTAGTTCAATCTATATTTAATGATATTTGGCTGATGCATGAAGATAGTAGTATTACTATTCAATGTTTATGCATTTTATTTGCTTATTTATTGAAGTAATACCTGTAACTTTACACATAACTTGAACAATACTGCTCCTTATATATTAAGAAAATGATATATACTTTCTAATCCAACTACAAAAATTTTCTAGAAATAAAAAATAATGACAATAAATAATATATTATAATGAATTTGAAGATGTAAATGTGTTTTACAGACATATCAACATAGCGAATAACATTGATTATATGTATTTACAACCCTTATTTCAATATATCAGTACTTTTTAGCTAGTACAGCATTACAAAAGTATTGCACACATTTCATTTCAATAAAAGCAAGCTATTTCTTAAGAAGTTTCCACTATAAGTTTTTCAGAAATGAAATTACAATAAAAGCTGTAACGTATTACAAAGATTTTAGAAATTGAAGCTTTACACTTGCATAAGTGAACAACAGAAATTTCTTATTTTGATATTTCACTGTCAACAATAAAATCGAATCGCGAGCACCCAAAGCCAATAATGTTATCCTCGAAATCAGAATGGCTGAACAGTTTGCGATAAAAATCTTTGTCGTCATTTGGAATGAGGTGCATTAGAGATTGAATGTCTTTTAACTTGGCTTCACAAATAGGCTTCCCATTTGGCCATAGAGGTGTTAAGAGGGAATTAAACTTTTTTAGCATTAGAACCCTCTTGATGTTTATATTCTGCCCACCGCATGAATCAGACGTCAACATTACTTCTTTGGTTGTCAGTATCTGTTACATCAAATGTTTTAAGAAACGGAATTTACTTCCTGTACACCACGTCCATCCTCATCATCTAACCAGATACAGAGTGCATTTTGTTAATGCTAGGTTATAGAGCCACAATTGTTGCTTATAGAACACAATGTTCGTAGGAATTCTTGGAAGAGGCAATACTTTTTCAGTATGAAAACAAAGAACTTCTACTTCCTAATCTTCTTTGCTCTTAACCTATCGGAAAATTTCAGATCCTGGGCAGCCTTCGCTACATTAAGATGAGAGTTTTTGTTAATCTTATGGTGTTCTGCTACTGAATCGTCACAATTTTTATCAGACCCTCAAGTGTATCACAAACATTACATGTATCTCTTTTTCAGCATGTTTCTTTGTGAATTCTAGTTTTTACAAACTGTACATGAAGTTAAGGGTAATTTTTGGAGGAGGAATTCTTGACTTGTTTCGCCTCTTCTATAGTGATATTTGTATTTAGGAAATTTTCCAATGTGATCTGTAACTTCTCTGCATTTTTGTTCAAGAAGCCTTTTCTTTTCACCGCCTACTCTTTGAAGGTCTCTAATATCCCTTGGTGATTTAATTTTCTTTAGAGCCAAATGTACCCTTCCGTCTTGAGAAACGAACTTTAACAAGCAGATATCCTTCATATTCTGTATACCCTTATTTCGTCCTTTCCTGTGAATTCTTCACCCTCTTCCCCTTAGTTGATTTTCCGATACCGTACTGAAAATAAGTGCTGTTTGAGCATCATGTGATTCAGTATCGTAGAATTTTGCAAACCCGTCGAACCAATTTATGTATCCCCTCCTAGCCCGCCCAGTTAGCCATGTGATCTAACGCACGGCTTTCCGGATTGGGAAGGAGCGCTTGGACCCCGGCACAAATCCGCCCGGGAGACTTGTGTCGAGGTCCGGTGAGCCGGCCACTCTGTGGATGGTTTTCATCTGCCTCGGCGAATGTAGGCTGCTTCCCCTTATTCCGCCTCACGCTATGTCGGCGATTGTTGTGCAAACAAGTTCTGCAAGTACGCATACACCACCATTACTCTACCACACAAACAGAGGGGCTACACTCGTCTGGTGCGAGACGTTCCCTGGAGGGGTCCACCGGGGGCTGAACTGCACAATAACCCTGAAAGAGTAGTTTAGAGTGGGGTGGCGTAGGGGTGAAGAGGACTGCGGTAGTCGTCCTGGGGTTCTGGACCACAGCAGCTGCTGTGGGGATGGAGCCTCTCCATCGTTTCTAGGCTCCTGGTTAACATACAATACAATACAATCCCCTCCTAACTTAGAAAAATATTTACAAGGGCAGAGACACTCTCTAAAGTTTTTCTTTTCTTTTACATAGCCTCTTTGAGTCATGTATGTCTAACATACTTTGTCGTCCTTCTGTGGCAGATTTGTGATGGATATTTTTTGTTCGCCCTTTCCGTGGTCTCCCATTTGAAGACTCTCCCATTTCTTCATAATTCAACATTTCACGATCTAGCATTTCTTCACAGTCTTCAGGAGTTTTAGTTGGGCCCACAGCACCCAAATTTCGAAGATCATTATCTTAGTAATATGACTGCAGATTAGTTATGGGCTTAAATCAGACTTTACTGAACTCAGAGGTTGTAGGGAAGCAGCCTATTCACGCCATATAAAATTCATATGCTTTTCGTTGTGTGCCACCCTAGTCCACTGTAACTAGCTAGCTATGACGTCACGAATGTTGAGCAATACCTTACAAATAAAGTAAATAATCTGAAAAGTTGATAGCATGTCATTAATGATAACAAAATGGTAATGTGTTAAGTTTCAGTTTAGTACCTCCAACAGTTTTCGAAATCTGGGCTTTTTACATAAAAATCATCGGCACAACAGGAAGAATCTAGAAACTTCAAAATTTGTATTCGGATGTCTTTTTCATTTTAATTTAATGGAAACAGCATCCTGGATCTCACAAAGTAATATTTTGGTTGAAATTCATGATTTTCTGTTCGGAAGCAAGATAGATTAAGTAAGCGATTAAATAAAGCCACGATGTTTAGATGTAGGTAGAAAGAAGATACTCTATAATAACAAAAAGGTGAGAAGTTTCGAAAAGGTAGCTATGAAACTATAGCTGTAGCGTCTCTCCAAAGGGCGAGTTCAGAGCTCATCTACTGCGTGCAGAAAAACTGAAATAATTCTCTCGCCAAAAGTATTTAACCTAGCCACATTAGAATTTTATTATAGATACTTACCTGTGTGATAATTGCACAATTAAATCGAGAGCTTCATTGGCCTACAGCGAATGAAGCAATTAATTACTTACTAAATTGAAGTGGTGTTTTGCTAGCCCAGTGGCTACTCAGTGACGCAAATGTTCCTTCGGCGGTCCGCACCGCGGCTATATAAATAAGAGCGTGTGAGCTAGAGTAAGGCCCCAGTTCTCTTCTAAATTTGCATCAGCGAGCACTCCTTGTCGGAAGCCCGTCGTGTTTGTGCAGTTGCTAGGAACAGCCTTGGATTCCGTGTTATGTAACTCGGTATGCACGTAACATTGACTTCGCATTGGGGTAAAGAGTTAACAGCGGACTCCAGTGATTTAATCTCAGTTTGCGTATGTCGTATTTTCATTTTTCCACCATTACTAGAGTGCCGTTTGATGAGTATTAACATCAAATTTTGGCGAGCATTCACTTTGTACATTTATATCGATAACGAAGACAGCTAAAAATGGTCTTGCCAGTAACCGGAGTAATTACGGTACCATTTATTGGCAAACACATATTAACTAATGATGAGACTTGGGAGCTGCCTATACGAGTTCTGAAAAATAGAAGGTATTGGGACGAAGATGTTGAACTTTCTAAAGGCAGGTTGAACACAGCAGAAGCAGAAACATGTTCGTATACCAAGGACCTTTCAGGATTAAAGGAAAACCACATGCAAATGCGTATAGGCTTGAGTACCCGAAATGTAAAAAAGTATTAGGTCTCAGAAACGTGATCGACCTAAAGAAATTCATAGGTAGTGAATAAATTCTGTAGAGAGGAGATTGTTCTGTAACCTCTACGCAGTGTGGCTGCTGTGCAGTCCCAGCTGTGTGAGATCTTCTTTCCTCATTTCAGGTCTCACTCATTTTTCATCCTTCCTATCTACCAAAGATTTCGATTTTTTCTTATCCGCCGATTAGTGAAGAAGCTACTGGATGTGACAAACCTAACAGTGACAAGTAAACAATAGAGAGGTATGAAGTAACGAAGACGTAAATGTATCTGAGTAACAAGTATGTATATATACGTTTTAGGAAGAACCTTGGTAATACCATAAGTACAAAGTGTTGTTATATTGGAAATGGTTCCACAGTAATATTAAAAAGATATGCAAACTCCTTTGCAAGCAGAAGCTGAAGTGACGATGAGACCTATTGCCTGCATTAGAGCTAACTAGTAAATAGTAGAAGAGATTGCTTAGTGTTATGGAATATGTGAAGATAAGTTGTAATGATAAACTCACCTTGTATAGCAAGGAATGGCAATAATAATGAAATTGAACAGTGTTTGTTGTTGAGACGTGAAGGACACGTCCTTGAAGTATTTATGAGGTAGGAACTGGCCATTATTTTGGTGTGGTATGTGCTAGGACACGCCTACACGTTTTAAGGTTATGAGTCGGAGGCGTGAATGCGACCGTAGGTACCCTAATGCTAGATGAGACAAAGCAGCTCATGGTGTCCTATAGGTTCAAGGAATTTAGCATAACGCATATCCATGATTACTTAATGCACTTTATTGGTAGTCGAGAGAGACTACCGGTGGTTTCAGCGTCCGATCGAGTGGAAATGGATTGCCACGTGAGCAAACTGATCAGCTGCAATACACCATAGAAATGAAATCTATGTGCTATCCTGTACTTTAAATTATTAATAGAGTGAGTATTACATAAGTACATACACTAGCAACGTAATTGTATAACATAGCTACAGACGTGGTATTATTAATAGCTCAGCATAATTCAACTTCAATGAATTGTGGAACTGACACAGCAGTGATGGACCATTAAATTAATTTAGTAATAGGCTAATCATAGTATGTTTGGAACACTCAACAACTGTACTCCTATTACCACAAGTTACTCACATGTACAGAGAAGCTAAGAATGACAAGTAATAATTAAGTATACTCATAACGTTTCTATGAATGTGATAGTTGACGATTAGTCATCCTGTAAATAAATACAGATGGTTCAGTGTTCCGGCCCACAAATAATAATTTGAGATTTAAAAGTTTCATGATTGTATGCCTTGGGCGTAAACTTTTCTTTAGTACGTGATTAACGCTGTATTGAGCCATTTGTTTACCTTTAATTACGGTAGAGTAACCTTGAGAATGAAATATAAAACCCTTCTGTTAACTTTGTTTCAGTAACGAGTTGAGAGATGAAATGTATGTATCCCTATTTCATTGTGACCCTCCCTTAGTTATTAAGTGAACGGAGTCTGAGGTACTTTTTTGTTTCTTCTACAGGACAAACCAGATAATGGCAGCCTGGTAGCGGCGTGAAAGTGTGGAGTGGCTTGGACACAACTCACAGTGACCCCTCCCTTTCCCCATGGTAGTACAGAATGGACGTGAAGGACGCACACCATAGCAACTTCCTCTACTCTTGTAAAATCAAAATCTAGAACGCCAGCCAAAGCGGCTACAACAACGTATGTAAAAATGGAAGTGTTATGTTTTGTGAAATTCTGTTTCAGGTATAGAAAAAGACTGCCAACATTTCATTATTTATGTGTGTACACGAGAATGATCATGTAAATTTTTTTGTACTTATGTATGTAAAAATATCTAGAGACAATTTAATAGGTTTAAGATTTTGACCTAATTAAGTGAAACTTGAGACAGACATTTTCATAATTTCAAATGTTTATGTGTGTACGTATTTGAGGCAATATGTATGTCAAATTGTTGCATTGATATTCGAAACTACTGAAAACTTGAGTGATTTTCTAGGCCGTATCATGACGTTCGTTAAATACTTGTTTTATGAATAATTTAATATGCAAGGTATTAGTGCCATGAAGTTTGCAGACTTGCAATTTACATATTTTATAGATGTTCTTATCAGTTTTGCAATTTTAATCTAAATAATTGAAGAAGATAATAAGTTTTATTTTAATATTTCTAAATTTTTAAATTTCAATCTATTCATTTGCGTAGGAAGGTAAGTAGTACCCTTGCTTCCCTTTTTGTAATTATTTTTTTTCATTTACATTCAAAAAAATTAAATAGAGGGTGAGGTATGCCAGCAGCCTACTCACGCCATATAAAATTCATACGCTTTCCATTGTGTGCCAGCCTAGTCCACTTTAACTAGCTATGACGTCACGAATGTTGCGCAATACCTTAAAAATAAAGTAAATAATCTGAAAAGTTGATAGCATGTCAGGAATGATGCTAAAATGATAAAGTGTTAAGTTTCAGTTTAGCCGCGCGGGATTAGCCGAGTGGTCTCAGGCGCTGAAGTCATGGACTGTGTGGCTGGTCCTGGCGGAGTTTCGAGTCCTCCCTCGGGCATGGGTGTGTGTGTTTGTCCTTAGGATAATTTAGGTTAAGTAGTGTGTAAGCTTAGGGACTGATTACCTTAGCAGTTAAGTCCCATAAGATTCGACACACATTTTTTTTTAAGTTTTAGTTTAGTAACTTCAACAGTTTTCGAAATTTGAACGTTTTACGTAAAAATAATCGGTGCAACGGGAAGGAGCTAGAAACTTCAAAATTTATATTCGGATTTCTTTTTCCTTTTAGTTTAATGGAAACAGCATGTTGGATCTCACAAAGTAATATTTGGGTTGAAATTCATGATTTTCTGTTTTTGTGTCCTAAAAGTTTGCAGGCAAGATAGATTAAGTAAGTGATTAAACAAAGCTAGGATGTTTAGATTTAGGTAGAATGGAGATACGCTATAATAACAAAGATGTGAGAAGTTTCAAAAGGTAGCTATAAAACTATAGCTACCAAAGGGCAAGTTTAGAGCTCATCTATTGCAAGCAGTACAACTAAAATAATTCTCTCGCCAATAGTATTTAACCTAGCCACATTACAATTTTATTATAGATACTTACCTATGTGCTGATTGCACAATTAAATCGAGAGTTTCATTGGCCTTCATAGAATGAAACAATTAATTATTTAGTAAATTGAAGTGGTGTTTTGCTAGCCCAGCGGCTAGTCACTAAGGTAAATGTTGTCGGCTGCTCCTTCGGCGGTCCGCACTGCGGCTATATAGATAAGAGCGTGTGAGCTAGAGCAAGGGCCCAGTTCTCTTCTAGATTCGTATCAGAGTGCACTCCGTGTCGGAAGCCGCGTCGCGTTTGCGCAGTTGCTCCGAACAGCCTTGGATGCCGTATTATGCAACTCGGTATGCACGTAACAATGAGTTCATATTGGGATAAAGAGTTAATAGCGGAACGACTTCAGCGATTTAATCTCAGTTTGCATATGTCGTATTTTCACGTGTTGCCGCAGGACAGACTTTCTACCGTTTGATGAGTATTAACATAAAATTTTGGCGAGCATTCACTTTGAACATTTACATTGATAACGATTATTGAACAGTTTCGTTATGTAGGGATAATAGGATCAGCACAATAGACTCTGAACAGCTCTGATACTACAATAGCTTATATGGGTAATCATTTGTCTGGAATTTTACGGTCTATCGTTTTCAGAATATAGTGAAAATTGTTATAGCAAACCGCATTTTCTATGAATCCCAGATATTATCCTAAATCCTCGGAGTAATGAACTTCAGTAATCAATAACTTATATTCTCCATCAGAGTGGGCACAGTGAACTCTAATTAGAGGCATCACGTTTTTGCTAATCACTTTCTGGTTGCCAACATTGTAGTTAGAGAGCTGAGGTAGAAAGTTTGGCGCTTGGTTCAAATTAACTTCCTGTCGAAAAATGGACCAATATTGGTGTCAATTTTTTATGGAAAGTTTACACCTCCACATACGACCTGTTGCAAACAAGTAAAAAACCACAAAATGGCACTTGGTTAATTAATGCATAACACCATCGAGTTATAAGTCTTGGAGCTGAAGTTCTCAGAAAAAAAGGAGCCAAATAAAAAATTACACAGGTAAGCAGTGAAAGTACCAGTGCATTATGCTACAGAAACTGCCTTACGGTGTGTTAAGTTCTAAATATTCGCGGGTGCTTTAGGAGTGACACGGGAGTGGAGTTACATAAATTAAAACGTGTTGCTAACGAGGACTTTGTTTTGAACTCGTCTTTCACAACTAATTACATTGGATTTTCATTCATTGTTTTGATGATTATGTGTCTTTATATGGCTGCTGCCTATTGACACGTTACTGGTAACTTCATTGCATTGGTATGTGATCAGGTGAGAGGACGTAGATTCGCGCTATAAAATTAACTTTAGGCGGCAAACACTTTGTATCTGTTGTGACTACATTAGGTTAGGTTAATCTGTAGAGGAGACAGCAGATGTGACGCTCGTACGATCTATTATTTACTGCTCTATTGTTTGGAATCCGTTTTAAGATCGTATTAGAGGAGGACCTGGAAACACTTCAGAGGAGGGCTGCTAGATTTGTTACCAGTAGGTTCGAACAACATGTAAAAGTCTGACAGATAGGCAACCAACATTTAAAAGCGAAGTAAAAGAATTTCTAACTGACAACTCCTTCTACCCAATAGATGAATTCTTAGACATGAAGTATTAACTGTAAAAAAAATAAAAATAAAAATTAATTAATTAATTATTTTTGTAACCTCCCCACAAAATAAATTAGTAAATTCTTTAAATTGAATTGAGTGATTGTCAAAAGTTACTTTTTATAAGAAAGATTATTATTAAGAGATTTTTTTAGAAACATTTACATGGGACTTGATGTAACAATACTACATATGCGCGAAGCTGCTTTTACCTTATACTACAACGCTCAGGCTCCGCCATCGCTCCACCTCGACCGGCCCAGCCAACACGATACACACGACTGCACGCTAGCAACTACTTACTCCTACTGCTACACGGTTCCTACTGCAGTCAACACTGCTCTTTGGACTCAGATTCTCTTATAGCTTACATATCGCAGGTAGCGCGTGAGCAATCCATCGAAATTACATCTGCTCGAGTGCGCCAGCAACAAATTCCTTAATCAAGGACCTCTTACATAACCCTCCACGGGGGGGGGGGGGGGGGGGGGGCAAAAATTTGGCAGCGATGGTGAGTCAGTTGGACTTGCCATGAGCAACAAATTTTTCTATAATCTATTTAGTTACTAAGTCTACAGTCACAGAGTATATACATTATTGATAAGTATAGAACATATTAAGATATGAAATAAAGTGCACATGCACTGAATACAGAACATATCAAGAAATGACAAAATGTATACGCATTGAGCACAAAACATATTAAGAAACGAAATACTGTATACGCAATGAGTACAAAACATATTAACAGATGACATAAAGTGCACACGCCCTGTATAAGTCTTTAGCATTTTTTTACATGAACTGAAAACATTAAAAAATGAAATAAAGTGCACACGGACTGCAAAAATGTTTGGCATATTTAGGACAACTGATCATATTAATAAATGAAATGATGTGCACACGCATTGTATAAGTCTTTAGCATTTTTTTGCAAGAACTGAAAACATTAACAAATGAATTAAAGTGCACACACACTGTAAAAGTCTTTAGTATTTTACAAGAACTGGATACATTAAGAAAAGAAATAAAGTGCACACGCACTGTAAAAGTCTTTAGCATATTTAGGACAACTGATCTTATTAACAAATGAAATGAAGTGCACATGCACTGTATATGTCTTTATCGCCGGCCGCGGTGGTCTAGCGGTTCTAGGCGCGCAGTCCGGAACCGCGCGACTGCTACAGTCGCAGGTTCGAATCCTGCCTCGGGCATGGATGTGTGTGATGTCATTAGGTTAGTTAGGTTCAAGTAGTTCTAAGTTCTAGGGGACTGATGACCACAGATGTTAAGTCCCATAGTGCTCAGACCCATTTGAACCATTTTTTTGTCTTTATCATTTGGCAAGAATTTAAACGCACTGTATAAGTCTTTACCATTTCATAAGAACTAGGAAAGGAATGGAAAGGATTGAATCATGGTTGCAACACAGTTGGTTGCACGTAGCTGCACTGAAAGTCCGTATCTTTCTACAGAAGCACAACACCAAGTGAGACAATCTGAAGTTCTCTTCCCCGAAGTATTTATCAGTGTAGCCAAGACACTGAAATGTTGTATTAATATTCAATGTTATCATTTTGAAATACATTAGGTACACCAAACAGTAGGACCATAATAACATCTCCATCGTTCAAGGTGGTGGACAGCTTGGTACGTCAACACCACATTCTTGTAGAAATCCATACTCTTACATCAACGTAGAGTTAGTGCAAAAACCAAATATAGTGCTCCATGATCATGAGGTTGGACAGGAGATACGGATATTGCTGTAATTGCTGGTAATTGGGTCAGATGGGGAAGGACATTAAGTCTTATGCTAGTCATCATTCAGAATTACACTAGTGTATCAACCGATTTGAGTAATTGTTGGCACTCATTGACTAGTTACTAAACATTTCTATGTATGTATGGAGTATTACAGAACAGTATTCATAAGTCATCTTATTACAGTAATTATTGGCATAGTATTTATGTATAAGTCATCTCATTACAGTAAGCAGTGGCATTCATTTATGCATATGTCATCTTGTTACAGTAATCAGTGGCATTCATTTGCCAGCTTCTAAACATGTAGCAAGTATTGAGTATTACAAAACACTATTCATAACTCATCTGATTGCAGTAATTATAGGCACTCATTGGCCATTTACAAAGTATTCATATAGTTTTACAAAACATTATTCAGTATTATTCACAAGTCATCATTCAAAACAGGAGCTATTGGGTGTAACATTAAGCTACTGTTGTTTATATATGATATCATGTAAGTGACATAAGACATATTTAAAATGTAAGACATTGGAACTATTACTCAAGATCGATAGTCTAATAATACATAGACATCATGGAATCAATACACAGAAAAATTTACATTATATTTAAGACTAGAAATATATCTTAAACTGGTAGCATTATTTAGTTATATACTGTTAATAGCTGGGACTGGCAACAAATTTTTTTTTGCTAGCAATGCATTGCGTTGGGATCGATAATTAATTGCTGGGGCATGACAATATTTGCTTTTGACTTTTTGCTGGAAATAAGGATTAATAGCGTCATTCGTCATGAGTCAGCTGTACCAAGGTTATCAAACAAGTAGAGTATATGTGATCACATTCATGAATGATACACAGCTGGGTAAAGAAAATGCAAGTACTAGAACAGGTTTAATAACTAAATGCTTATAGCATATTAATATCATGAAAAGCTTCTGCTGGAAAAAAGTACAAAGTGAATTATTGCCCTGAAAGAAAAAATGTATATTATGCTGAAAAGTAGTAAACTTAGAATTAACAGGTAATGAAACGTGTACTTAATATGTATGTACTCTAGCTGTCTTTCCCAAAACATTCAATCATTATACTATGCGACATAAGACATACTGTCAAAAGGGACTGTGACAAATACTTAAATAACTACATAGCATCTCTTAACTAATAGTAAAATATAAACATCATTATTCTCATCTGCAAGGAAAAACTTCATTATTCGTATTACCATATTCTTCATACAAATATTCATCGTCATTTATTATCATCTGCAAAAAATAGACACTTTATTATTCATATTAATGTTACCATTTACTTCATACAACTATTCATTATCATTCATTACTTCCTATAGTATAGAGTTTCTTACTTCTAGCATATATCAACACTAAAATTAGCATCTGTGGTTCTGCCTGACAGCCTCCATCAATCGCCTCGTATTCTGAAAGAAAAATAATTAGTCAAGACTGCTATCATACGATGTGTATAGTATATTCTGGTTAATACTTGTTAATTCTGATCCAGTTACTCTTCATGACAAGATATTGCATTTTCTTTCCTTCAATCTGATGCTAAAATTTCTATTTCATAGTAAACCACTGTGGTTGTTTAATTTATTTCTTTTTCACGGTATTGCTTTCTGAAAATGATGAATAAGGATTAATATCTTGCATTTAAATCGCATACTCATTAAAACAAAACTTGTTTCTAGTGATATAATTAAGCATACAGCATAGCATGACAGAAAACGTATTAGGTCAAAAACATAGACAGTTTTTAAGTGCATAAAATGTACATACATTATCATAATGTAGTAACAAAAAATGTAGAATAGCCAAGATGTTGAGATATCATAAGACAAAATGTCAATGTCAACTGGTTTGTTACATCTTAAACATTTCATAGTGCATACAGACAAAAATTCTACTTTCGATAGGAAAACAATCATACATACACAAAAAATCGAAAATGTGCACCGTCTGATGTCTAACGACAAGAAAAGCGACCTGCTAACCTTACCTTGCAGGGCACTTGCCAAGAAAAAATATAAACATCATCAGTAAGTGGTCATATAAACATCTGGAAATGGCATTACAGTGTGGTAAATCATAAAGTATGTTCATTCAATAAAGGGTTTAATATTGGAGACATGGTGATTGCCCTTGCTTTTTCTGGTTCTCGAAGTGTCGACGTGCACTACATTAGGGTGTGGATTGCTTCGTATTCTATATGGACCTGCGTATAGAAGCTCAAATTTACTGCATCTACTCTTTCCTCTACTCTGTTGGATAAATAATGCGTGCGTACTAATATCTTCTCTCCAATGTGAAAGTCACGGCGTGTACAAACCTGTTTCTGCTGTCGTCGCCGGCGCTCTGCGGCACGTTTGATGTTGTTGAGCCCAATGTCACTTATTTCATGGTGACGTAGTCGACGAGATGTAGGAAAAGATACTAATTCTTTAATTGTGTTAGGTGGTTCAGCATTTTTCAATATAACAGTCGGAGATAGCATAGTAGATTCATTTGGTATGGAGTTAATTACATCCTGGAATGAGAGTATGTGTGTGTCCCAATCAGTATGTTTTTTATGGCAGTATATTCTGCATAGTACACCAATTTCTTTCATCAGTCGTTCACAAGGGTTCGAAGAAGCGTGATACTTGGATATATAGATAGGAGAAATGTTTCTAGCTCGTAACATACGGGTCCATATCGCAGATCTAAATTGTGGTCCATTGTCGGAAATTACTTTCAATACATGCCCTACATGAAATAGAAAATATTCTACAAATGCATTCGAAACAGATTTAGCAGTAGCTTTGCGTAACGGAGTGAAGGTAACAAATTTCGAAGTGAGTTCAACAGCGACAAAAATGTAACAAAAACCTCTATTAGATCTGGGAATCGGACCAAAAATGTCTACAGCGGCCATGTGTCTCAATTTAATGGGTACAATGGGATGTAACGGAGGAATATGTGAAGTCGTGTCTGATTTAGCTTTCTGGCAGATTTTATATGACGCTAAAACTCGTCGAATACGTTTCTCCATGCTCGCAAAATAACAGTTCTGTCTCAGTATAAGGAAACACTTTCTGGCTCCATAATGTGTGTAACTTAAATGAGTAAATCAAATTAATTTGTTAACAAGCTCGCCGGGAATTCATAATAACCAGTTGTTGCTGTCAGAGTGAGAGCGGCCAAACAGAATATTATTGCGTGCAGTATAATGGTTTCTAATGGTAACATTATTCTTATCTTGCCAAAGGCGTTTAATTTCTTTCCACACGTTGTCTTTGCTCTGCTCGTGTGCTATGTCTCGTAATGACGATGAAATGAAATTTTCAAATGCGACTTGTTGAATATACATGACGCTAGAATTTGCTTGGCAGAAGTTGGTTGCGATGTCTTGCTGATTGTTGCTGAGAGAACGGGATAGTGCGTCTGCTACAATATTTTGTGTACCGGGAATGTGAACAATTGTAAAGTTATATTCCTGTAAATAAATTTTCCGTCTGCTTAACCTGTCGTGTGTAAATTTTGCGGAAAGTAAAAACTGTATAGCTCTATGATCTGTGTAAACGGCCGTATGTCTTCCATAAAGAAAATGCCTAAATCTCGTAAATGCCCATACAACACATAATGTTTCAAGTTCTGTGACAGAATAATTGCGTTCAGCAGGTGACAGAATGCGACTTGCAAAGGCGATGTTTTTAATTACTGTAGTACCGTTTTCTTCAATTTCCTGAAAAATGTGTACGCCTAAAGCTGTGTTAGGACTGTCGGTGGCAATGGAAAAATTTCTGGTAGGATCTGGGTGTGATAAAAGTGGTGCGTTCAACAAAGCTTGTTTCAGATTGACAAATTCAAACTGTGCTTGGCTATCCCAGGACAAAATAGCGTTTTTACCCGTCAATTGGCATAATGTAGGGGTGTTTAAAGCAGAGTAATGAATAAATTTACGGAAAAAGTTAATTAATCCCAAAGAGCTGCGTAGTTGTTTCTTCGTCGTTGGAAGAGTGATGTCAAGTAAAGCTTGAAGTTTTTCCGGGTCAGGCGCAATACCTTCTGCTGAAATTACATGTCCAAGAAATTTTATGGAAGTTTTGCCAAAGTGCGGTTTGCTAAGATTAACGGTGAGTCCTTGTGCACGAAAAGTTTGCAACAGTTGTTCAAGAATCAGACTGTGTTCAGACCAGTTAGCTTCTGCAATAAGAATGTCGTCTACATACGTTGTGATTCAGTCTTTTAATTCTGTCGGAAGTATAGTATTGAAAAGGCGAATAAACGCTGCTGAAGAAATTGTTAAACCGAACGGTAATTTACAAAATTTATAACAGTCACCAAAACAGAGAAATGCTGTGTACTTTCTGCAGTTCGGATGTAGCTGAATTTGCCAAAATCCCGATTTCAAATCTAATGTGGAACAAACAGCAGTACCATGAAATTTCTGTAGAAGTTCTTCTAGTGTTTGAGGGCGATCTGTTTCATTAATAATAATGTCATTGATGTGACGCGAATCAAGTTCGAGCCGAAGTGAGCCATCCTTTTTCTTAACAATATGGAGCGCGTTTATGTACGGACTAACTGCCGGTTCAATAATTCCTTGGTCAAGCATAGCTTGCAATTCTTTCTTAACTTGTTCTCTGTGAATATATGGAATGGGATAATGTTTGGCTTTAAACGTGTCGCGCTGTTTAACTTGAAATTCATACATAAAACCGGACATAGTACCAGGGAAGTTGTCAAAAAACTGGAGCTTGCTGTAAAAGAATTTTGCGTAGCTCTGTACCTTCGTCGTCTGTATTTGCACTGCTCTGTTTAACTTTATCAGAAATCATTTGCATGACGTCATAGTTGGCTTCGTCTGGTGTATTGTAGTTGTGAACATACCTATCTGTGAACAAGTGGAATGACAGTTTATGCTACGTGATGCAGAAGTGACCTCGGTCCGATTAATTGTTTGTTCTTCTGCAGATAAAGAGTGCAGAAATTCTAATGCCAGTTGTACATTTTCATCCTTTAACATTAAATAGGAATTTTGAAAGTCAATAATTGCGTCGTGTTGTACCTGAAAATTCGTACCTAAAATAACGTCTGTTCTCAATAAGGGAACAATCCAAAAATTTGAGTGAAACGTATGACCTGCAATACAAAATGATAAGTGTGTCTGTAACTTTATATCACTCCTTTACTAGATACTGCTCCTTTTACTTTAGTTCTGCCTAATGGTAACGTAGGATAAATATTCTCTTTGTTACATTCATTGAAGGTTTCTTCATTTATGACTGACATAGGTGATCCAGAATCGATTAATGCTGAAAATTTGGATCATCCAATCTTTACTTCAATGACAGGGTGGGAAATGGTTTTTTGAATAACTGGTTTTTCCTGAAAAAGAGTGTCTCGGATGTCGCCAAAGTAATAACATTTTCGTGATCGAGAATCTCTGTGTCAAAAGTATTGCTTGCGTTGCTGTACTGTATCTAGTCAAATTCTTTCTGACGTGCTGTTATTTGCGGGAGGATGCTGTGACATTTCAACTATTTGTACTATTCTGTTATTTCTTTCTGACGTATTAGGTTCGGGATGATATCGACTGTCTGGTTCGTTCATGACAATTTGTTGTTGCGGGTGATTATGCTGCTGGTAAGACCGACTGTTATTAAACGTACTCTGATAACTGTGCTCTTTACTTTTACGTCTGTCATAATAATCGTTGCTATACGGTGCATTGCGATATGAGTTGAAATGGTGTGTTTTCTGTACGTAGTGATTTCCTTGTTGCTGTCCGTTACTATTTGGTGGAGCCGACGCTATACGTGTAGGCGGCGAAACATTAAAGCTTGGTTGACCTTGCAGACTACATTGTTGGTTAGGTATGCTAACCGGATGGTTTTGTTGTTGTTGAAGGGAAAAACCTCTATTGTTACCAAAATGTGTTTCCTGTTGCTGATAATTTTGACGATACTGATAATTAAAATTTTGTCTGTTATTTAAGTTCTGGTGGTTGTCATTCCTGGAGCGTCTATCACCTTTGCTATTAAAATAGCGTGGCTGGTCGTAATTACTGTATGCTTGTTGGCCTTGGTTATGATGTAAAAAATTTTTGTTTATGAAAGAATAGTCTGACTGCTGAACTTCCAAAAGCTGTAGCAGATCTCTAAATGCCGAAATATTTTCTTTCTGCTGTCTTGTTACAAGTGATACTCTTAACGATCGTGGTAATTTAGAAATACATAACTGGATAAGTGCTGATTCACTGTATGGCTCACTTAAGTATTGGTTTTGTTGTGCCATGTGTTCAAAAAATTGCGTGACAGTGGGAATATTTGAGTTCTCATAATTTGGTAAGCTAATTAATTGATCCTTGATTCTGCGCTGTGTCGTTTTCGACCAATACGCTGACAGAAAAGCATTCTGAAATTCTTCTACCGAGTAGCATTGTCTCGCGATCGGTCTCATACGACTTGCCGGTTCGCCTTCCTAAAAACTGCAAATAAATTCAAGTTTGTGTGTTACGGGCCAAGTTGGTGGAAAAGCAAAACTAAACTGTTGTATCCAATCCAAGGGGTGAAATTGTGTTCTGTCATTCTTAAATACCTTAAATTTTCTCACGGATAGAAAATGCTTATAATCAAAATTATCGTCTCTGTATGTCTGAACAGGTTCAGGATTGTATGATAATCTGTTTGTCTGTGACTGTTCGGAATCTGAGTCACGTACACTCTGTAAATTACCTATATTATGCTGGCTGTGCGAGTGTGATAAATATTCAGAATGTGGCGTATGCTGTGCCGCGTTAGAGGCTGAAACATTTTTCATCTCTGTCACTTCTTGCTGTAAAGACGACACTTTTCTACGCAATATATTATTGGACGAACTCATCTCACTGATTGTCTGCTGTAAACTTTGGAATTCGGGTGTTTGATTGAACGAAATTGGTGACGTATCATCTGATTTAGTGTCATTGTTATTTTCGATAAGCTCAATACGACTGGTCAGTTGATCAAATTTTTCAGTCAGTGCTTTAACCTAATCATCATTTTTAGTGTCACAAGCATTAATTTGTTTTTGGATTTTACGTGTGGTTTTGTTTAATTTCTTAACGTCTGCTTTAATAGAATCGGGATCCTGTATTAATTCCAACTGTTCAAATCTGCTGGTCATTGTCTGAAAGTCTACTGTGTGAGGTCATGTCCAGACTGGTTAAATACTTCACATTATAAAACTTTTGGAGCATTTCGTCCAGATTTTCAGGTCTGTCTATTTCCTTCTTTACAATTTTGTTCAAAGTCCTGGCGTCAATGACTACGCTTACTACCCCATCCCTTTTATTCACGATGATAAGGGGACTATTATATTCGCTGCTAGTCCGTTCGATTACACCCCATTCTACCATTTTATCTATTTCCACTTGAACAGCCTGCCTCTTTGATAGGGGTACCGAAAACGGTCTTACAAAGAAAGGTTTTTGCTCTAGTGTCTCAATCTGGTATTCAAAGTTCTTAACTAGGCCAGGTTTGTCCGAAAATACGGTGCTATTACTTTCTAAAAGATCAAGCAATTCTATTTTCTGATCAGGAAATATCTCCTTCAAATTTTCCACAATTTCTTTAAAATCATGCCCCTGCCTGTCACTCTCATCTATTAACCTCTTGACATGGTACATTTCATACATGTTTGTCAAACCATCATTCCCTTGGTCGATCTTCAACAATAAAGAACCAATTTCTGAATTGACCACCTTCCCATTTTCCTGAAATTTTATTTCCAAATTCATAGATGCATTATTAATTTTGACCACTTCCCAGCTACAATCAATAATAACTTTTTCTTTATCTAGCCAATCTATACCCAGAATCATTTCAGTACTCAAGTCTGGCACAACCAAAAAACCGTGTTCAAACTTTCGTCCTTTTATACTAAATTCAACCAATATCTGGTTCTTTACTGGCTTGCTAGTCTTGCCAGTAGCACCAACAATTTTTACACCAGTCACTGACATAATTACTAGTCCAGGCTTATCACAAATGTGTTCGAAGAACGATTGGGAGATCGCACTTATCTGAGATCCCGTATCAAGAAGTACTTGCAATTTAACATTATAAATTTCAACTGGTATTACAGTTTGTTTAACCGTCAAATGCCTTTCATTGTTGTGTTCTTCCCTAAGCAAATCCGGGTCGACAATAACATGGTCCCAAGATATGATTTTGACCTCCACATCACCTATATCTGGCGGTTTCTTTGGTTCCCGGAGCTCTAAGTCATCAAATACTTGAACTCTTTGTAACATTGACACTGAGTCGTCCGGTGGCTCCTTTTTTCTGTGTTCAGTCTCAACATCTGGATTTTGTTTTGAAACTTCGTCATCAGTAGGTACAATATCGCAATTAGCTGTATTCCCATTATTTTCACTAGTACCGAAATACTCGTCATCTGAACTATCGTCAGAATCCGACCATTCTGGGTCGCTTTCGGGTTCTAACATTAAAGCTTTTCTGAGACAGGCACTAAGTTCTTCCTCTGCATCTTCGTCAGACTTTGATCTTAACTCAATATCCTCTTTTGGCAAAACGGCCTCATTATCAACTTTACTCACATCCACTGTTATTTCATATTTAGTGTAATCCTCGTGGACTTCAATTATTCTTAGGTAATTACCTGCCCCTTCCCCACGGTGCCTTTCGGTAACAGCTTGTACTGTTGGTGGATCGTTAACAGAAGTTACTTCCTCGTTAGTGCTTAGGATTTCATCCTCCAATTCCTTCCTATCTTTAACCATTGTCCTATCGGCAGCACGCGTACTTTGCGCGGCGCTATTTACTCTCTCCTCTTCAAATTCGGGCCACGTCACCTTCTCGACGTCCCTACTATTTCCTTTTTCACTAATTAGCCTCATTGCCTCATACTCCTTCTTAAATTCCTCCCACTCACGTTGCCTGAGGCCCTTGTACAGATCGTCGATCCGCACACGCCAATCAGTTACTTCTGCTAATTCATTCTCGCCAGTTACTTCATTGCTGACACTGCTAACCGCACCTCTCTGTGTATCCACTGTTCCATCTACTATTTCCTTCGCCACGGAATTACCACTCATAATGTATTCACCAACTCTTACGGCAATGTTTGTACCTAATTCTGCCGCCTTGCTAGCGGCTTCTCTCTGAACAGCTGTTCTGCTAGGCTGGGCCGTTGCCCTCTGATGCTCCACTCGCCTGTTAACATGTATCGCAGTGCGCAGCAAAGATAAGTCATTTGCGCACGCACCTGACGCTTGCTTCGCCACAACACGCTGCGTCGTTCCACGCCTGTCCCTAAGCTGTCTCATAACTTCATTGTCAGTCAGGTAACATTTCTTAAATCGGGGCCGGTATGTTCTGTCCGCTCCGCTTGGCCCGCAACGTTCGCGGAAATCAGTTTCCCGCGTCGTTATTATTTTGCGCGGTGTACCCTCTACCGCGACCTGGATAACCCAATCTTCCTCTTCCTCTGCCTCTACCTCTCTGTATCATGTTGACGGGAAACCCATCGCCGTCATTTCTCTCGTCATTATTGCGATTATTTCTGTTACTAAAATTCTGATAATTGGCACGACCTTCGCGCCAATGATCTTCGTTTTCGACCCTTTCGAGAAACGCTTGGAAGCTACGATGATTGCTTCCCACATATCTCTTCGAATCTTCTGGAAGCTTTTTATATAGCTCCCATACGATTTCAGAATCAGATCTTCTCCCTCTTAAGTGTGTCAACTTTCGGTACCAATACTGGCAGAAATCTTTCAAAGAATTCCTGCCTCTGTTATCATGAAGTTTGGCCATGATAAACTCGCGCCACAAATGATCCTGTTTTTGTTCGGACCAATATTCTTCCGTAAATTTTTGCTCAAACTCTTCGAACGTCATTAGTTCGGTATTCAAGTTAATTCCCCAGCGCTTAGCGTCACCTGCTAAGGCGCTAATTACTATGTTTATCTTCTCCTGACCAGACAAGTGTTCAGGAAACATCCTCTCGCAATTTTTGATAAAATCCAATGGATGCCATCCGTTATGTTTTTTGGCAGGATCGAAGCGTTCCTCACCTTCCAACAGCTTCGTAAGTGGCATGCCATTACAGACCATGCCAGGCCTACTTTTGATTTTACTCTCGAGGTCGAAAATTTTGCCTTGAATTTTCGATGTATTTTGTTCACACTTTTGCACACAACCGATACCTTTTTCGCCTAAAATTCTTTCGGTATCTGAAACTGCCTTTTTCAACTGTGAGATTCCACGCTGGCATTCGTTTACGATCTCAGTTTTAAGACCGAAAACTTTTCCGTCTACTTTTGTTTCAACTAGAGGCTCTACCTTCTCTTGGATGTTGAGAATTTCAACATCAAGCCTACTGTTAATGTTGTCAATTTCCCCCTGCATAGTATTCATATTTTTATTAATTGTGTCAATTTCAGACTTCATAGTATTTACTACAGAGCTTAAATTACCCACTTTTTGTTCTACCTGTTCTATTTGTTTACTAATTTTAATTCCTTGTTCTTCGACCTGTGCTTTAACCTGACCAACATGTGTTCAGAGCTGATTACTTTGTTTTTTAAGCTGCTCGTCAATGTATATTTTAAGCTGACTAACTTGATTACTGACTTGTTCTTGAAGCTAATCATTCTGTCCTGCAATTTGTTTGGTTAATCGCTCAAATAAGTCGTTCATGCTTAAAATTTTCACACTGTCTTGTTCTATGGAATCAGTGCGTTCCGATCCTACTTCAAAATTTTCTTTAGGTTCTTTCTTTATCTGTGGTGAATCCAACATGTCAGTGGATTCGTTCATATACCCACTATCATCTACTTCCTGTTTTATTCATTGCTGTGTTCGAGGCGATCTCGACATTTCAGTCTGTTCGTTAACATGTTCGTGGTATTGTATGTACGCCAATTGTCTACCGCTAACGCCATCTGTTATCTGGCCGAGTAAACTCCTGTCATTGCCAGCCGCATTTTCCATTACGCTCGGCACATCTACTGTGGCTACGTTCTTGTCCATACTGAACGCAAAGTACGCCTCACTACTGTACTTGACATTCACTGCTATTTACTTTACTGAATATTATTGCAATTCGTGCCACTGAACATCCACTGTTTGGTATTCACGTTAATTTGTGACCGACAACAACTGGATGTCCTGTCACGGTCGCCACTTGTAACGTCCGCGTGGGGTACACAATACTCGTTAAAGTCTGTACTATGGTAAGTGAGCGGGGTTCACCTTACGAGACAGGATTTTCGTATAGATATTGACTGCGTGTACCTGAATGGTGGCAAATCAGACTTACACCCACTCCGTAATAACAATGATCCGTCAAGTAAGTTCAAAATGCAATTACACTTCAGTATGGACCAAAAGCTATACTGAAGATGCTACCAATTTAATAATAATACGGTCGCCAGCCTAATTAGGCATTAACTGAGTTTCTTCCCTGTACAAGTTGGTGTGTATTTATGCAAAACAACATGTAGTAACACTGCATAATATAGTAGAATTTTAGAACCAGAAAAATCTATTGAACTGATAGTTTCACATTCTGCACTGATATGGAAAAACCATAAATACATAACACTACACTATAATGTATACTACTAAACTTTATAATGCCTATTAATCTGATTAAAATCGGGCATAGGTTACCCTAGAAATAGCACTCTCGAGCCACACACAAAATGTCAATTTTGATAAAGGTAAAACATCGATAAATTTTGACTTTTATATTGATTGTAACTTTTGCTGGTCAAACCAATTTAGAGCACTTCAGAATTCAAATGAATTAAAAAAAGGGGGAGGGGGACCCTAAACTGTTATGATCACTGTATAAAAAAATTTGATTACTGAATTTATTTTGCGTTCAAGATTTCCAGTATATGAGTTACTACTCTTTCTTTTTTCTTATTTACTGTTCACTTAAATACGTTTATATCTGTCTCGAAATAATTAAACTTCATTACTATATCAATATTAAAGTTATCTTTCAACTTCGTTAGACCTTCGTTATTCATTTACTGGTTCATTAACAAAACAGTTCTTTAAACACCATTCTAACATAGTTAGGTCTGCAAGTAATTATTATTAACACAAAATTTAATTTTTCATTTCGGGACACTCGGATTGCACAACATTTGGAAAGGACCTTGTTTAGGTTAGTTGTGAGGATAATTAAATGATGGGAAAGTTCTGGTAAAATTTAGGTTATTATTCAACAGTTCACTCTATGGTCCATACGAATACAGTACTAAAAGTTTCAACCTGCTTTTATCGATGCGGCGGTTGGCGGGCGGCGAGAGGGCGAGGCACAGAGCACACATACAACCACAGCAATGGCTCTTGACGTATCGGCACTTTAATTCTTCTTTGCGTCGCAATACTTTTCCATTGAGTGCCTATGGAATTTTTCCATGCTGTGTGGGCGTTGGAACAGCATACCCAAGGCTCAGTGAAACTACGTCTTCCAGGAGAGCCTCCTCGCTCCAGAAGGTGTTGCTCTGACCAATGCCAAACTCCAACTACTACTACTGAGCCCATTGTGCCGTACAGAGCCTTGCGCATTTTCCCGCCCTCGCCTGCCATCCACCTTTTACCGCTCCCTTACAGACAGGGTGTTCACCCGAGGTTTTGCATTCTACATATCCTAACACATGGCCTACGTATGGACCAGACGCACAGTTACAATTTTAATCATCTTACAACAGTCTCAACATTTGTTACATTTCAATTCTATTACAATATTGCTTGACATTTGACATAAACATTAATATTCACATTGAAACTTGTTTACAGTTTTCTTAACACAATGGCATGAAACAAAAAAGAAATGAAAGCAGAACATTAATTACACAAGTTTATCGAAAAATCAGAAGAAGAAAATATTATATGAACAATAGGACAGCGTCGTTGTTGTTGTTACAGACACACTCTGACCAATGCCAAACTCCAACTACTACTACTGAGCCCGTTGTGCCATACAGAGCCTTGCGCATTTTCCCGCGCTCGCCTGCCATCCACCTTTTACCGCTCCCTTACAGACAGGGTGTTCACCCGAGGTTTTGCATTCTACATATCCTAACACATTGCCTACGTATGGACCAGACGCACAGTTACAATTTTAATCACCTTACAACAGTCTCAACATTTGTTACATTTCAATTCTATTACAATATTGCTTGACATTTGACATAAACATTAATATTCACATTGAAACTTGTTTACAGTTTTCTTAACACAATGGCATGAAACAAAAAAGAAATGAAAGCAGAACATTAATTACACAAGTTTATCGAAAAATCAGAAGAAAAAAATATTATATGAACAATAGGACAGCGTCGTTGTTGTTGTTACAGACACACCCATACTGTAACACCACTATCTCCATACTTCACTGATGGCGCTGCAGTTGATGGCAGGTAACGTTTTCCAAGCATTCGCCAAACCGAAACACATTCATGAGATTGTCACAGTTCTAGCGTGATTCATACATACAAATCGATCGTTTCCAAGCCTCCACGGTCCAGTGGCATCGCTCGTTACATCATCTGAAGCATCCCTTGGCATTGACTATAGAAATGTGTGCCATTGAGGAGCTGCTCTACCGTTTTACCCCATTCTTTATGACTCGCTGAGCACAGTCGACATGCTAGCTGGACTGCTGGTAGCACTATAGACCTCACAAATGTTTATTTCCACTGACGTCATGGAATTTTTTCAACCATTCTCCACAATGCTCGACTGTTCCCGTCCATCTGTAAGTGGGGTCTGGCTGGTGTAGATTTGCCTGTGGTTTTTTCTTCGCGTTTCCACTTCAGAATCACATCACCAACACTCGACTTAGACAGCTTTGTAAGGACTGAAATATCCCTGCTGCATTTGCTACTCAGGTGAAATTCAATGACTGGTTCATGTTCGAAGTTACTGAGCGCTCCTGACAGAACCATTCTACTGTTGCTCCTTCTCTCCTGACAACACCATACTCCCCAGCCAATTTTATACTGGTGGGTCAGGCTCTAGTGAATCGTGACAACTAGTAGACAATTCCGCATTACATACAGGTGTATGGACACTTTTGATCCCATAGTGTATTAACTTTTGTAAGAGTACCGATTACAACATCTGACGTTTCACAGTGACACACAATCCTCCCGTCGGATAGAGATAGTGACCAAGAGCTCCTACTGCGGCCTAGATCCAAAAAAATGGGACATTTTAGACACAGGTGATTCCAACTGAGGAGGAAACAATGACTAATATCTTAGAGATTATTTTGCTGAATGGCTGCATCAGATATTTCAATAAATACACTGACGGGAAAAATCGCAAAATCAAGAAGTAACATGTTCGTCTAGGTCACACATTTAAGTGGTTAACATTGCAAGACCATAGGTTAATGTAGCCGCGAGATAAGCAATTGCAAATGTGAAATGCTGGTACATTAGCGACCGGTATAGCCACCAGAGTGTTGTACGCAAGCACGCAAATGTGCACGCATTCTGTTCTACGGGTGCCGGATGTCAGTTTGTGGGATGTAGTTCCATGCCTGTTAGACTTTGTCGATCAATACACGGAAGATTAATGCTATTTGTGGATGACAGTGGAGATGCCGTCCGATGATGCAGCACATACGCTCGGCTGGAGACAGATATGGTGATCCAGCAGGCTAAGGTAACATGTCGAGACTCTGTAGAGCATGCTGGGCTACATCGGTATGTGTCCGAGCGTTATCCTGATGCGAAACACCCCCTGGATGGTTGTTCACAAATGGCAGCACAGCAAGGACGTACAGTTTGACATCAGAATGTGCGGGATAACCACGAGAGTGCTCCTGCTGTCATAAGAAATCGCACCTCAGACCATAACTCCACGTATAGGTTATAACACTACCGTCTGCTACTGCTGTACCATAACCCTAAAGCTGGAGGCAGGTTGTGAAATAAAACTATCTTGCTAAAGCAATTATGGCATAACGCAACAGAGCAGTGTTACCCTCTGAGAGGAATTTTGTTATATTGACCGCGTTGTACCTAACGAAAGTGGCTTATCGGAAGTGAAAGTCAGAATTACTTAAATATTCAAGCCGGCCGGTGTGGCCGTGCGGTTAAAGGCGCTTCAGTCCGGAACCGCGTGACCGCTACGGGGGCAGGTTCGAATCCTGCCTCGGGCATGGATATTTGTGATGTCCTTAGGTTAGTTAGGTTTAATTAGTTCTAAGTTCTAGGCTACTGATGACCTCAGAAGTTAAGTCGCATAGTGCTCAGAGCCATTTAAATATTCAAACAGTAACAAATATTATTTTGCCTAGCTACACTGTTTGAAGAATAAAGGAAACGGTCGCCAGCCTAATTAGGCAAGAGAATGATTAACATTCTTGTTTAAGAAAACAGTTATTAGTAACTTTAACGGACAAACACAACCTAATTTTTTACCACACACGAGTACAATGAACTCTGACACCTGCATATGTTCACGGTTAAGATTGGAAGCTAACAGAGCAGAACAAACTATTTGAGTAAATATAACAGATCACGAAACACACTATTACTTTCAGGGCTTATTCAAACTAAATGGTCTTTATAACATTACTATTAATATGGTATTAATATGGTATTACTATTAATATGGTAGATGAAGATGAAATGGGAGATACGATACTGCGTGAAGAGTTTGACAGAGCACTGAAAGACCTGAGTCGAAACAAGGCACCGGGAGTTGACAACATTACATTAGAACTACTCATGGCCTTGGGAGAGCCAGTCCTGACAAAACTCTACCGCCAGCCGCAGTAGCCGTGCAGTTCTAGGCGCTACGGTCTGGAGCCGAACGACCGCTATGGTAACAGGTTCGAATCCTGCCTCGGGCATGGATGTATGTGATGTCCTTAGGTTAGTCAGGTTTAATTAGTTCTAAGTTCTAGGCGACTGATGACCTCAGAAGTTAAGTCGCATAGTGCTCAGAGCCATGTGTGAGCCAAAACTCTACCATCTGGTGAGCAAGATGTATGAGACAGGCGAAATTCGTTCAGACTTCAAGAAGAATATAATAATTCCAATCCCAAAGAAAGCAAGTGTTGACAGATGTGAAAATTACTGAACTACCAGTTTAATAAGTCACAGCTGCAAAATACTAACGCGAATTCTTTACAGACGAATGGAAAAACTGATAGAAGCCGACCTCGGCGAAGGTCAGTTTGGATTCCGCAGAAATGTTGGAACACGTGAGGCAATACTGACCCTACGACTTACCTTAGAAAATAGATTAAGGAAAGGCAAACCTACATTTCTAGCATTTGTAAACTTAGAGAAAGCTTTTGGCAATGTTGACTGGAATACTCTCCTTCAAATTCTAAATGTGACAGGGGTAAAATACAGGGAGCGAAAGGCTATTTACAATTTTTACAGAAACCAGATGGCAGTTATAAGAGTCGAGGGGCATGAAAGGGAAGCAGCGGTTGGTAAGGGAGTGAGACAGGGTTGTAGCCTGTCCCCAATGTTATTCAGTCTGTATATTGAGCAAGCAGTAAAGGAAACAAAAGAAAAATTCGGAGTAGGTATTAAAGTCCATGGAGAAGAAATAAAAACGTTGAGGTTCGCCGATGACATTGTAATTCTGTCAGAGACGGCAATGGACTTGGAAGAGCAGTTGAACGGAATGGACAGTGTCTTGAAGGGAGGATATAAGATGAACATCAACAAAAGCAAAACGAGGATAATGGAATGTATTCGAATGAAGTCGGGAGATGCAGCGGAAATTAGATTAGGAAATGAGACATTTAAAGTAGTAAAGGAGTTTTGCTATTTGGGGAGCCAAATAACTGATGATGGTCGAAGTAGAGAGGATATAAAATGTAGACTGGCTATGGCAAAGAAAGCGTTTCTGAAGAAGAGAAATTTGTTAACATCGAGTATAGATTGAAGTGTCAGGAAGTCATTTCTGCAAGTATTTGTATGGAGTATAGCCATGTACGGAAGTGAAACATGGACGATAAATAGTTTGGACAGGAAGAGAATAGAAGCTTTCGAAATGTGGTGCTACAGAAGAATGCTGAAGATTAGATGGGTAGATCACATAACTAATGAGGAGGTATTGAATAGAATTGGGGAGAAGAGGAGTTTGTGGCACAAATTGACAAGAAGAAGGGACCGGTTGGTAGGACATCCTCTGAGGCATCAAGGGATCACAAATTTAGCATTGGAGGGCAGCGTGGAGGCTAAAATTCGTAGAGGGAGACCAAGAGATGAATACGCCAAACAGATTCAGAAGGATGTAGGTTGCAGTAAGTACTGAGAGATGAAGAAGCTTGCACAGGATAGAGTAGCATGGAGAGCTGCATCAAACCAGTCTCAGGACTGAAGACAGCAACAACAACACTAATATTCACTGCAGAATCATAAATTGGATGTAGGTTAAGTATTATTTTTCAAATACTTTCCTAAGTGTCATAGAATTATAAATGTTGTTCACTGCAAAATTATCAGCTGGTAACAGGTTAAGTCCATCTCAGTTAAACACTTTGCTATTTAAAATGAAAGTTAATTGGAATTCACTAACAGGTTACTTCCCAGTGTCTTTTGAATAAAAAAATTATTGTTTTCATAAATAACGGTAAAGGATAATCTGTGGCTATTATTACACTATTAATATGTACTTTCAATGTCCGAAAGAAACAAGTGCTTAGCAAGCAAATATAACTTTCCACAACTGCAATTCACGACTTTTGCTGCAGTGAGACACAATGTTGACCAATTTACAAGAAACTGATTCATCTTTTAAAATTTACTACAGGCTGCACTATGATCATTAACTAAGCAAAACTTTATAAGCCTCAGTTTTAAGAATTTTAATTTCTAAAAGAAATTGCAAATTATCACTATTAACACAGTATTCTACTTTCAAGTAAATGATTAAATAGGTGACTTTGAAACTTCACAAAACTACTTTTACTGCTTCCCACAATTTCACTAAATCCATAGTAAACCTGAATATTCCCTTCCCATCAAAGATCAAGCAACATTATATAATTAACTGTGTAACTTTGAGGCTTTCATTTTTTCCACAAAATAAGACACTCGGTAACCATAGTTCAAGTGGAGAGGAACCTGAGAGGTGTTGTGATAGGGAAAAAATCAAGGTAGGTACATAAATTCAGCTATAAGTTACCTTATAATTGTGCAAACTAAAACACTCAATAAGCTGATCCTTCACTGTACATTATTATAGTACTCCTTTACAGTGATTGCGCAGTGTGGTGGCAACTGCATGTTGGTAGGTGGATTTGCAGGCAGAATTGCTGGACTCTGGCCTTTCTTGGTGGCGATGATGAATACCGGTTCCAGAATCGTTCCAGCTACTTATGCATCCATCCGAGGCATTGGAAAGTGGCAGAAAAAGCCTCTCTCGGAACCAGCACAATATACAACTTTTACATGGCAGTGCACAGTTTGGTAGCTCGTTCTCGACTGACTCCTGGTTCCACCTTTTCTACCTAGCCAACCACAGTTTGAGAGAGCTACTAAGTTCCGTTCCCGAGGGGAATCACACTACCCCTTACATACCACCTAACTAAGAATCCTAAGTGAAGGTCAGCAGTTTACATAACAGCAAACAAACATTTTAAATAAAACAGGACATTTGCACATATTGGTAGTCCTATAGAAAATTATTTAAACAAATTCCAAATACACTCCTGGAAATTGAAATAAGAACACCGTGAATTCATTGTCCCAGGAAGGGGAAACTTTATTGACACATTCCTGGGGTCAGATACATCACATGATCACACTTACAGAACCACAGGCACATAGACACAGGCAACAGAGCATGCACAATGTCGGCACTAGTACAGTGTATATCCACCTTTCGCAGCAATGCAGGCTGGTATTCTCCCATGGAGACGATCGTAGAGATGCTGGATGTAGTCCTGTGGAACGGCTTGCCATGCCATTTCCACCTGGCGCCTCAGTTGGACCAGCGTTCGTGCTGGACGTGCAGACCGCGTGAGACGACGCTTCATCCAGTCCCAAACATGCTCAATGGGGGACAGATCCGGAGATCTTGCTGGCCAGGGTAGTTGACTTACATCTTCTAGAGCACGTTGGGTGGCACGGGATACATGTGGACGTGCATTGTCCTGTTGGAACAGCAAGTTCCCTTGCCGGTCTAGGAATGGTAGAACGATGGGTTCGATGACGGTTTGGATGTACCGTGCACTATTCAGTGTCCCCTCGACGATCACCAGTGGTGTACGGCCAGTGTAGGAGATCGCTCCCCACTCCATGATGCCGGGTGTTGGCCCTGTGTGCCTCGGTCGTATGCAGTCCTGATTGTGGCGCTCACCTGCACAGCGCCAAACACGCATACGACCATCATTGGCACCAAGACAGAAGCGACTCTCATCGCTGAAGACGACACGTCTCCATTCGTCCCTCCATTCACGCCTGTCGCGACACCACTGGAGGCGGGCTGCACGATGTTGGGGCGTGAGCGGAAGACGGCCTAACGGTGTGCGGGACCGTAGCCCAACTTCATGGAGACGGTTGCGAATGGTCCTCGCCGATACCCCAGGAGCAACAGTGTCCCTAATTTGCTGGGAAGTGGCGGTGCGGTCCCCTACGGCACTGCGTAGGATCCTACGGTCTTGGCGTGCATCCGTGCGTCGCTGCGGTCCGGTCCCAGGTCGACGGGCACGTGCACCTTCCGCCGACCACTGGCGACAACATCGATGTACTGTGGAGACCTCACGCCCCACGTGTTGAGCAATTCGGCGGTACGTCCACCCGGCCTCCCGCATGCCCACTATACGCCCTCGCTCAAAGTCCGTCAACTACACATACGGTTCACGTCCACGCTGTCGCGGCATGCTACCAGTGATAAAGACTGCGATGGAGCTCCGTATGCCACGGCAAACTGGCTGACACTGACGGCGGCGGTGCACAAATGCTGCGCAGCTAGCGCCATTCGACGGCCAACACCGCGGTTCCTGGTGTGTCCGCTGTGGCGTGCGTGTGATTATTGCTTGTACAGCCCTCTCGCAGTGTCCGGAGCAAGTATGGTGGGTCTGACACACCGGTGTCAATGTGTTCTTTTTTCCATTTCCAGGAGTGTATATACAGTAAGTTTTGTCTCCCTCCAATTGAGACAAAGAATTTAAATGACAGATACACTGCATTGCACAGAATCAAACCATGACCTGAAAGTATTTTACACAGAAAAGAATAACTCTCTCACGATATCGATTCAACCCAACAACCTTTACAGATACTCAATGTTATAACATTAAACCAAAACCAAAGGAAAATAAATGAGTAGAGCATTGGAGCTATGGTGTTAGAAGGTCCAGTGCGTCGAGGACGCAGACAGGTTGGTTGCAGGCCCGCAGTTGGTCCTCATTCCAACCAACACGCGGCCATCACTGGCACCGAGGCAGAACCAGAACACAACAAGAGCTCCACCATACCCTCGAACGAGCTCCCGCTTGACAGCACTGAACTCGCTAAAGGGGATGGTTTGGGTCGCTACAGGTCGTCTGGCTTGGAGCTCACCTCGAAATTCCTACCAGCAGAAGAAATATTAGGCTTCTCGTAGTCCTATTGAACGACCTCGTTCAAACTCAATGAGGTGCTGACAATGGCGTCTCCATCGCCTTAAAGGCATTCTTGGCTAATATCAACTCACCAATTCCAAGCCGGCCGAAGTGGCCGTGCGGTTAAAGGCGCTGCAGTCTGGAACCGCAAGACCGCTACGGTCGCAGGTTCGAATCCTGCCTCGGGCGTGGATGTTTGTGATGTCCTTAGGTTAGTTAGATTTAACTAGTTCTAAGTTCTAGGGGACTAATGACCTCAGCAGTTGAGTCCCATAGTGCTTAGAGCCATTTGAACCAACCAATTCCAATCGCTAAGGTAAGTAACGCTCACGAGCGTTACAGCTTGTATTTAAAGCAAACGTGATGTGCATCCTACCAGCGCCATTCATACGTGACTAGCGCAAAATTGGAGCAGACATGATCTTTCGTTTCTGTCGCTCCACTCCTTCTTGGTGTCGCAACTTTTTCCCGTGAGTGTATGTTGCAAGAGCAATTTCAAAGTATCTGTATACGGTGTGTCACAGAGAGGTATGACACAACATTGAAGATGGGCCCAGAAATTCTTTATTTCCAAGTTAGAATTTGTTTCCTACAATTTTTTACAGTACATTGATAATAATAAAGTTATAATTTGTTTCCTACAACTTTTCACAGTACATTGATAATGAGAAACACACATGTTAAGAACGCACTAGCATACCACATACACTGAGGTGAAAAAAGTCATGGGATGCCTCCTAATACCGTGTCCGTTTTCCTTTTGTTAGGCATAGTGCAGCAAGTCGTTGGAAGTCCTCTGCTGAAGTATTGAGCCATGCTGCCGCTAGAGCGGTCCACGACTGCCAATTGTTTGCTGGAGCACGAGCTAGTGCACGAACTAACCTCTCGATTATGACACTTAAATGTTCGATAGGATTCACATCGGGCGATCAGAATGGCCAAATTATTGTCCAGAACATATATCAAATCAATCTCGAAAAATGGTACCTGATGATATGGTGCATTGTCATCCACGAATGACATGGTGCTTTGTCATCGATAGCTAAGTGGTGCCGCACGGGGTAGCAGGCTATCGAGCTTACTACACACTAAAATACCTCGGACTAACATTTGATCGCCCCATCAACGAAGCATTTGTGAGGTGACGGGCGAATTGTGGCGCCCTGAAAATATTCTAAGTTCGGACTTGGCGTGGCCGCACGGGCCGCTCGGCAAGCCGGGGCTCGTCAGCAACCGCGTGGTGGCGAACGATAGCCGGAGCAAGAGGGTAGCCCCAGCGCGTGATCCAGGCCGACCGTGTGGCTGCGAATTTCATGTTGACGCCGTGTCAAGGAATGAGCTTTGTGCCGATGAAGGAGATTTGTATGCTGGGAGTGCCAAAGATGGCAGACTTTGTGAAACCATAATGGCAGACAATTCATTATTCATATAGAAATTAATAATAGCCAGAGGAATCGTGATATCTTAAAAAGAAACTTGTACATTACCATTATTTGCACGACGATTCTGATGGTGTAATCAGACTTTCAATATCTTTATTACTCTAAAGTTTAGTATCTGACTGTAAATTGTACAACTAACACCCAGCAACGAATTTCCAATTTCTAAACGGTTTATTCCATTTTGTCGATCGACGTGTCTTTAGAAAGTTATTAGTGTAAACCTAAATTGGTATGAATTACAGGCATGTCACTTGAATAGTACATGAGTTATTGGAGGTCAAAGTGGCCAGTTTGTACTGATCACGTCAGGCTATAAGTACACCACAGTAACACGACAAAACTGTCGCAGCATGCTTATAAATATACTTATTTGTTTATATCCGATATATACTTTTCATGAAATTGGTCAAGTATTTACTGTGTTTTAGGAAGCACAGAGACATTAGGCTAGTGGCCTACTTTTGTTTTATTCCTTTGATATATGTTTATTTGAGTTGTTTACATATTTAATAATATGTGTTAGAGCGTGTTTATGGTCCATCTGTAGGAATATTCATTTAATTTCTAGTTATTTAAATGTAAATCCAGTATTTCGTATGTGTTTCAATACGTTTGTGAATGTGCATTGGCTTGGAGACATGGTGGGAGCGCTGTAGCCAATCACCGTGCTCGTTACTACAGTAGGCGACTACCGAAGTCAATGGAGAGACTGGATGGAAGTGGGGGAGGAGCATCGGGTCCCATGGGACAGGGGAGTTCTGGATGGTAAGGCGCGGCGGACGGTCGCAGGAAATCTTTGGACATAAGTTTCATTTAATTTACGCCTATGGTCACAATAATTTTTGTTTAACAGATTACCGGTTTCGGTCTTTGAGGACCATCATCAGATCTGTTTCACAAAAACGGTGTCGCAGCTTGTGAATCTTTGGGGAGTTTTGAGCAGTTTGCGCATGGTCGTGGGAGATAGAAATATTTCATAGTGACGACATGTGCACATGTGAGATTTCCATTGCTTCCGCAGTGGAGACATAGTCTGCGTTTAGAAGCGAATATGTCACGAACTATGTTGATGCTCATAACTAATTACGTGGAGTAGGAATCTACTGTTTCTCTGTTATTCAACTTATATTTCATTTAACTGCTGGACCATCGACCCCAATAAGTGTTTTGCAGTAATAAATGGCATTCGTAAAGATACTTCTGCTATCGTACTCATCATTTAAAGTCGTTAAAATAGTACCTGCAGATTTTATTTAATTGCAACCTTTCATTTATAAATTTCTAGGTTACATTGAAAATTCGCAATTGCCGAGTGATAGGAACCTTCGACCATTCGATTCATGTGTATATTCATTTTGTATAGTGTAGACTCAGCAGTTTTTGGATCTTAATGCGACAACAACGTATCCCAGTCCCCAGACAATGAAACCAGCCAAAACTTTTAATATTTCAACTCTGAGTCTGAGAGTACGTTGTTCAGGGTCACATTTTTTATTAGAAAGCCCGCACATTCAAGAGAATGGCACAACAGACTAAAAGTACTAACCAGTGAAACAAGGGAATAGCACGCTTCCACGATACCATCTATAAAGTCCTGATTCTGCAAATCTGGCAAGTATAGTGGAGCGCTTCTCAACCCAGGAAAAAATTACCAAGGATATAACATGTTTATTGAAAAAAAAACGTCTGCTTCGACAGTATGGAAATAAAGGTTAAGAATACAATGACAAGAGTACCCCAATAGGTGTGAAGGTACTGGTACAGATACTAAAAAAAAAACCTGCAAATCGCAATATGGTCAGGCTGGCACTAAGCGCCGAGGTCACTTGTCAGATACTAAGTTCACAGAGAAAAGACTGGCAGAAAGCTCGGTTCGGAACACTGCCCGCAGTCAAGTCGATAAGGAGCACTTGCTGGACGCTAAGTTCGGCAGTGATCACTGGCTGGATGCTAAGTTCGTGCCCTGTTATGTCTGAGACCGAAGATGATGACTGTTCTAGGTTAGGTTCAATCAGAAGCACTTAGAGTTTGGTTCGAAAGCCGGAATGTCCAATTCCGAATAACATCACTGATGAAGAACACAATGAGGTGCTGCGGAACCTAACGTTTCTGGATACCAGTGGGCTTGAGAGCCAGGGGGAAGAAACGACGTTGATTACTGAGAGCTGAATTTGTCCGTAATCATAGATTTAGAGAACAGTCATGTTTAATGGGATGAGTAGCGCCCAATAGCTTGGAGCAGAAGAGGCTGTTGAAGCCTCGTGCTGTCGTGGTGCCAGCTTATGTAGCTGCCTGCGGAGGAATACTGTCTATTTCCATGTCACGTGGTGCACATTCTGCAGGCTCCAGTTTCGCCTCCTGGGGACCGATCTTGACGGCGTCGTGCTGAGGCGTGTAGAGGTAGTGGTGGATGCCCGCGTGATGGTGTTGCCCGAAAGGTTGCCGTTCTATTCGGCGAGCGCCTCCGACATGTAGCATGCACTTCCGCTCCTACCTCCTTTTATCACGCCATGTACACGCGCTCTGCCTAGCCTTTCGGGTCCGCTTACGCTCTCCCACCGGAATACTCTACTAACTTACAAAATCCCCCACCCTACTATTTCATCTTATACACCTTCGAGTATCCTAAGTTACCTTGAAACTTGACTCTACCCGGCCGATAGTTTTCTCCTAGCTGACTGATACTGGTAGTCTGCTGCACGTTTACCACAACATTACCCCAACACTATACCTCCACAGTTCCACATCTTCTCCCATCGTAACTTTCACCACCTTCCATATCCCACCCTGAAATTACCAGATGTCGGAGAAACCACACCTGAGCCCCTTGTCAGGGCTCCTTCTTCTCCACTCCTTTCTCCCCACTTGGTTCGGAACCGCATCACTCTTCACTCACCCAGTTTCCTCCTCTTATGCAATACCCCGTGTTGCATCCAGCTTTGGCAGTCTACACCCACTCATCACTTCACTCGTCTATATATCTATTTTAATTATTCAGCACATTGGCATTTTACCTATCAACTTATGAAGTTGTCCGTCTTTTGTATAAAACATTCATGTTTCATTATTCTGTGTCGATGTTTTAATTAATCAACAAATCAGTCTCTTATATTTAAAATTATACAACTATCGATCTATCTTTTTATTGTCTCAAATATTCATTTTTAACAGCCGGTGTGTGTGATCTTACAACATATTTTAAAAATTTTACTGACATGTGCTGAAGAGCTGCGAACTGTATCCGCTGAAATCCAACCCCCCCCCATCTGGGGAAAAAAAACGTGGCAGGTAAGTGGCTGTGTGATATTGATAAATAACTTCCTCATAATATGTGGAACCAAGTAACGTCGACAGTACTCGAGTGAATACGTTATGAAATGCTGGCTGTATTTGCCTTTGATATAGGAAATTTTGTAATCTCATAATAATGTAATTGTAGCAAGAATATGTTGTAGTATGTAACGCTCTCAACGGCTTACGTTAAATGAGATCATTTTATAAAACTTCACAGCTACACATTAAGGAGAATTGTGTGGGAGAGTTAGCCGTGTCTGTTTTAAGGCTGATTATCGTTTTCAGCTCGATAATCTGTTCAGTTACCGTGAATTTCATATGCCCTTCAACATATGTTCTAATATGCATTTTACACTAATGATCAGTGTGAAGCATTAATAATCGAAGATTGTCAGTTATCTTAGCTATTCGCAAAATTTCTGTTAGACTTTTAATGTCTCTGGCGATTTAGACTGCCGTTAAGGGAATACCATTTAGCGTTACCACTGGCAATTAATTATGTCCCTCGGATTCATTAAAGTCCTACGCTTGGGGAGAGACAGACTGTATCTGGTGAATAGCAATTAAATTGCCGTTAAACGTCGGCATTTCCTACTAATTGTGAATAAAATTCCCGAGTGAGAGAACGTGTTTCTTTTCGAACGCGACACGGCGGAGGAAACCGACACGGCTAGTTCAAATACGTAGGAGCTGCCAGAAGAGACGATTTAATTATCGTGATGGCTACGCTGAAAGTTTATCTTAATGAGAAGCGTGCACAAGATAAAACGAACTACTTCTTTACTCGGCAAAGCTTGGTTAAGCAGGTTAAAAATGACATAATTGTTAGACGACACCACTGAAAGAGAGCAACGCTATAGCAGCTAAGTCGAGAAGTATTTTAAGGGACGGAAAATTTCGTGCGAAATGAAAGAGCAACGGAATAATGGCGTACCAATCCAATCCGTAGCAGGAGGAGGTATCTCCTTGCAAAGGATTTAGCGGCCAGTATGATACGACAATAGTAGGGAACTCGCTCAGGCCTACACGTCTCACGGAGGTAGTTACCTCATTAGCATAGTGTAGCCTTCATATGTCACCCGCCACATACAATGACTAGCAGTATGGGGAGCTGTGCAGAAGCCGGTGGGCAGGCCGCGGTGGTCTCGCGGTTCCAGGCGCGCAGCCCGGAACCGCGCGACTGCTACGGTCGCAGGTTCGAATCCTGTCTCGGGCATGGATGTGTGTGATGTCCTTAGTTTAGTTAGGTTTAAGTAGTTCTAAGTTCTAGGGGACTGATGACCACAGCTGTTAAGTCCCATAGTGTTCAGAGCCATTTTGAACCAGAAGCCGGTGACAGGAGCCATCACGTTACGTGTTGCAGTCTACCAAATTTCGTACTCGCAGTGGAATTATTGAACAGTACACTATCAACTCGGTACAAGTACGAAAATATATCTTTATTGTGGTCTTAAATACTAAAAGTGATTTGGTGCAGCTATCCAAGGTACTCTGCTCCGTGCAATCCGTTCATCTCCTCATTCCTACTCCAACCCCATATTGAATCCGCTTACTGTATTCATTTACTGGTCCAACTCCACAATTTTTATCGCCCGCCCCCTCTCCCCTACACTTCCTTCACTCATCAAAATGACCATTCCTTGGCGCTTCAGGATTTTCTGCTATCAAAAGATAGCTCTTTTTAGTAAAGTTGTGCCACAAATTTCTTTTTTCCCAAGTTTCATTTAACACCTCCTCATTACTAATTCTATCTACCCCTCCAGTCTTGAAATGTCGCAGGCTATGAAAATTCCGAATGGGAAATGTGGAAGTAATTTTTGCAGACATACGTTCTGTGGAGGCTATTGACTGGAGTTTTCAATCTAAAACTTGAAGACTGTCTCGAGTATACGAGTGGTGAACCGTTTATAAACTGTTTACTGATTTACTTTCTAAAAAAGTGTCCTCCATTGTTGCAATTATAGACAATGCTTTGGATTACTACGTAAATGTCAAATCAAGGTGCCATTCTGAAAGCAATGGTTCTTAGAAAAAGGAGGCAATGTTGGTGCTGCTGCACTTCATCACTAATATGATAACTGTAGTTGTTTTGTGTGGCTGTTACAGTAAGGTCTCTGCAGCTGCAGCCCAATTTTGGCGTCGTGTGGATCCTAGCGGTTGCCACATGAAGGCAGCGCAGGTAGAAATAAAATACAGTAATACGGCGAGGTCAGCCCGCTGCCATAAAAGTATACATATAATTGTACCCGACTGTACTCGACAGGGCGACGTTCATGTCCCGCGGGAAGGAGATTTCAATTACATGTATAATAATATGCATCGTGATGTTGACTTCACTGTTAATGGTGGTGATTATAGGACTAAATTTTTTGGATGTGATTCCCTCAGTTCACTGCAAATTCACAAAAAACAGTGTGAAACGAGAAAAGAAGATTTTTAGATTCCAGGGTCTGTGACCTTAACGTTGGGGATCGAAATTTGTGTAACAATAGCTTAGTTAAAAGCGGGGTAAAGCCAAGGTGGCTAAAAACTGCAGCCGCTCACTGAAGAATAAACCAAAATGGATCATCATAGTTAATAAATGGGGTGAGAATATGAATGCTGCACGGTCTAGAAAGCTAAGTAGATTAAGCAGTGAGGTTAATAAAATATGTACACAAAAATTTAAAAGTGCATGAGAGCTTGAGGCCACTAGGGGCACACACCGCAGCGAGAGGTAGAGTTGACGAAACAGAACTGTTGGCACGGAAATGACGTAGTCCCGCATCGGGACTTCTCGGTGACGCCGCAAGTTGTGGCAACACTTTTACTTCGTTAATGCCCATGTTGCGTTATATCGGCAACATATTTTCGAGACATAGTATACACAACACTGAAAATTAATACCAGTCAAACATTATACACGGAAGTGTAGGATATCAACAACTATCGCGAAAGTGCTAGATGCGGTCCAAGGGAGCTATTAGCGTCGCAGCTGAAGGCCAAAGCGGCCGGTCGTTACTCGTCGGACCAGAGTTCGGTTCCGCCATCTACCTAATACCTTCTAAGTCCCCATCGTGGTGGGTGCCAACGCCTTTCCTGTGGTATGTAGCTTCTCTTGTGATGATGAGTACAACACTAGTGAGCATTATTAGTAGCCTTTAAGTGAACTATTGCAGTAAAGCAAACAGAAACCATCACAAAACCCACGAAATTATAAAAAAAGTTCTTCTTAGTTCTTTTAAGGGAGTTAATTTTATAAGACCAAGCGAATATTATTCCGTCGAGGAGTAACTGATTTTAGATCAATTAACACCCACCAAAATGTAATCTTCTAGAAAATTTGTATTTCAAATAAAGGACAAAGTACCCTATTAAATAATTATTTAGCTCCTTGGTACGAATGGCTCAAATGGATCTGAGCACTATGGGACTTAACCTCTGAGGTCATCAGTCCCCTAGAACTTAGAACTACTTAAAGCTAACTAACCTAAGGACATCACACACATCCAGGCTCGAGGCAGGATTCGAACCTGGGACCGTAGCGGTCGCGCGGTTCCAGACTGTAGCGCTTAGAACCTCTCGGCCACTCCAGCCGGCCTTGGCACGAATGAAACTCGTAATTATATACTTTTGTTTTAACTAACTTAATATAAGCGTCAGGCTCAACAGCAGTCCTTTCGTTCATTTATTTGTGAGCACTAAAATTTATTACCACTCGCAGTTTCGAAAACAATCATACCAAAATTACGTTGCTAAAGTGAAATTTCGGTTGTATGTTTGAGACTATGCACAGAAGTAGCAGACAAAAGGGACATCCGACGCAGCAGAAAAATCATTAAGATGAAAGTGAGTAAGAGAGAATAAATCTTTAACGATGAGCTCATAAATTTTAGTAGAACTGCAAATACGCTCAGAAGTAAAAGTTCATGCATTAGTCTGAATACGACGTTTAAACTCTGTCAGACAATAGTTGTTAAAATCCAGTTGGGCGTGTGTAACGATCCAAAAGAGATAGATGTTTAAGAAATTTCACGACCTTCCTATTGACAGCATCAAGCCCAGAATACGGTTTACCAACGGAAAAGTATCGTTAGTTTGGCCATAATATTCAAGGAAAATAAAATTCAGTAATGTCGGAGGCATTCTTTTTTCTTTCTTTCTTGGCACCTTTGTCCCGCAGCACGCAGGGTCGGCCGTGTTACTATTGATTTGGCAGTGTTAGTTGCAGAGGGTGGCCGGATGCCATTCCTGCCGCCATCCGAAACCCTCCCCCAAGACGTAATTAGTGTACCTCAGCTGTCTGCATCTAGTGTAAGCCATGGAACAGTGCGAACGTTTTCAGACGTCAAGTAACTGAGGTGGGACGTAGGGACCAGCCAGGTATTCACCTATCGGGATGTGGAAAACCGCAAAAAAAAAAAAAAAAAAATCCAGGGTGGCCGGCATACCAGCCCGCGTCGTTAATCCGCCGGGCGTGTTCGATCCGCGGCCGGCGCGCTTATGCGAGTCGAGGAGGAACGCATTAGCGCTCTCGGCTACCATGGCTTGTTGTAATGCCGGAGGTTTGCATGTATGAAATTACAGACGTCATATGCTAGAATGAACCACTCTTTGCCTTAATGCAATTGAATTTTGATTTATGAAAGTGACTATGTTCTGATGCGACATTTTTTAAATCTACCAAAAAGGTACTATCATTACTGAAAATGAGTTTGGTACATACAGGAAATATGCTTACTCGTGAAGGTTCGCGAATGTGAGAAAGCTAGATTCTGGATAATTTAAGAGCTCATCTCTGTGGGGAGGTATCATAACTTAGTTTTCGCAGCACCTGAAGCACAAGCCACTGACAATAACACCATTACGGCATTAAGTACTGTAGAGACTCATTTTAAAAGTGTTCAATTTCAAGTTAGTGAGTGTATGTGGTTGTAGCATCGCCAACGCATTTTCCATAACGCACTTTTCCAAGGCGGAGGCCGAGTGTGTACTTTATTTCCTCCCAAAAAAATTAAAATACTAAAATACGTTAATTGTTGTTGACTTATTTTAACCACATTCTTTTTAATGAGGTGCTGAAGTGTAAGTAGGGTCCGTTACTTGAAAATATCTTTTAGCACGCTCTTAGCAATATCAACGGACCAAGGGAAGGGGAGGGGGCTCGTACTTCCACCCCAAAAATTTCAAATTTAGTTAATTGTTGTTGTATTTTACTCACTAAATACTTTTTAAGGAGATATTGATTTGTAAGTAAGGTTCTGAACTCGAAACATTGAATATGACATCTATTGTGGAAAGTGACACCTACTACAAAGACAATTTTTTCATTTAAGGTAACTAAAAAGTTAGAAATATTTACAGAATCTGGTATAACAATCATTAAAAACAATAAACATACTTTCAAAATTTTCAAATACAAAATAACCAAATAGACTACAATATTTTCAAAAGGTGGTCATAAAGTCCCCCACTTCCGTCGTACATACCCTACCTACCACCCTACCCTGCCTGTGATGCAGCGTCGAGGGTAACCGCAGCCATGGTCTCCGAGCTGACAGTCCATGCTGCTGCAAACGTCGCCGAACTGTTCATGCAGATGGTTGTTGTCTTGCAACCGACCCCATCTGTTGACGTGGCTGCACGATCCGTTACAGCCATGAGGATAACATGCCTGTCATCTCGATTGCTAGTGATACGAGGCCTTTGGGATCCAGCACGGCGTTCCGAATTACCCTCCTGAACATACCGATTCCATATTCTGCTAACAGTCATTGGATCTCGACCAACGCGAGCAGCAATGTCGCAATACTATATACCGCAATCGCGATAGGCTACAATCCGACCTTTATCAAAATTGGAAACGTGATGGTACGCATTTCTTCTCCTTACACGTGGCATCAGAACAACGTTTCACCAGGCAACGCCGGTCAAGTGCTGTTTGTGTATGAGAAATCGGTTGGAAACTTTCCTCATGTAAGCACGTTGTAAGTGTCGCCACCGGCGCCAACCTTGTGTGAATGCTGTGAAAGCTAATCATTTGCATATCACAGCATGTTCTTCCTGTCGGTTAAATTTCGCATCTGTAGCACGTCATCTTCGTGGTGTAGCAGTTTTAATGGCCAGTAGTGTAGCACTAATATAATAAATGGAAAGTGAAGTACAACGACTTTCCAATCAACAGTTGTAAAAAATGTTGTAACAGGAAGTGGAGCAATGTGAAACGAAGAAAGATTCATATTAGGGATGAGGCTAGTATGAGCCCATCATTGGCATTAATTACCTGCCTCGTCCGACGAGGCGTGGAACCGGGCATCAACTGAAAATATGTCTCCTCGCCGCGAGACTCTGCCATGTATCCAACGCTAGGTCTGAGGGTTGGTGACTAGCCAGTGATGATTCATTCTGGCTCACAAGTTTTCAATGGGGTTCAAGTCCGGGGTTCGAACAGACCAGCCGATCATGTCGAGGCCAACCTGTTGCAAAAACCATTTCTGAACTTATCGACTCGTGTGAACCGCTGAGTGGTCCTGGTGGTCCTGGGTCACTTCATTATAACAGTGTAGTGAAATCACCATACTCGACGATGACAGGACGCTACCTCTCCTGGCCTGCGTATGCTGAGACTGCCTAACAGTAAATGATTGTTTGTCATATACCAGTCTATGGTGCAGTGTGTCATGATGTTCGGCAAACCTCGGCTATATTCACGTCACGTTTGCAACACATTGTCAGACAATACAATGAAAAACAAAAGCTATAGTATCCGAGAGGACGCCAACGTTAGTTCCTTATGCGGAAATCTAGATCCTTCAACGCTGCCAAGCGTCTACTACGTATCTACGAAATTCTGTTCTTAATTGTATATTTAAGGGAGAAATATATCGGCGTTTCAAAAGGGTAAAAGTAAGTTTTATAGTGTATATGTAAGACAATACGCGGTAACTGCACGTGGCCACAGAAAATCAAGGTGGTCTACAAGTAAAATCATATAATTAGAAGAGAACAAATACTTGACTGAAAGTGTGTTACATGTGGCGCTGCCACCGTTGCGAGTATGTGTTGCGTTCCCACTAATGCTTGCTGTATACAATCGAAAGCTATCTGAGGTTATCAAGACATGGGAATAGTTCTGTTACGTCGAGTGTACTTCCCCACATCCACCATCTACACCAAATGTAAAGGTCCATTAAATTTTGTCATAAAATCCTCATTCTCTCAGTAAAATGTTGACTTTGTTAGCTGCCATCCCATTATTCGCACGTACGTGGGGTAGTGAGTTAGACAGGTACATGGTTCGTTTCAGATAAGCCAGCAGGACACACTCTGTGGGAATATGGGCTATCGTGAGTGGACTACCACAGATGCATCGGAGGGGAATAGGCTTGAGTATAAGAAACTCATGGGTGTGGCTGATACGTAGTCGGCAGGTTACAATAACATATTTCAGAGAGGTTTGGAGAGAAGTATGCTACGCCTTGGTGATCCGTTTGACTGCCTTCAGCTTTTTGTGGTAATATGTCATACCCTATCCCAGGTTTTCTCAATTTGTTGCCGCAATTGCAGTCGTAACTGTGGAGGTCAACTAATAGGTCTTGGATGTTAGCGCCTAACACGTTTAAGGGGGAGCACTGCGACATGCCTTGTAAGGAGTTCATGGAGTCGATACAAACCAGGAAGTCCTTTGTTGCGAGAATTTTAATGCAGTGCAGAGCCTGTGGTATTGCGACAAACTTTACAAGCACTCTGCAGAGAATATTTCTCATGCCCCCTCGTTTACGCAGAATCATAGCTTACCCTGTCATTTACTTTCGATCCGTCTGTGTAATAGCGTGTCGATTTGGGTAATCGTAGAGAACCGAACGAAATAGACGTCTGAGTAAGATGGGTCAAATCAAATGGGTCTGAGCACTATGGGACTTAACTTCAGAGGTCATCAGTCCCCTAGAACTTAGAACTACTTAAACCCAACTAACCTAAGGACATCACACACATCCATGCCCGAGGCAGGATTCCAACCTGCGACCGTAGCGGTCGCGCGGTTCCAGAGTGTAGCGTCTAGGACCGCTCGGCCACCCGGCCGGCAAAGATGCGTCAGCATTCTCCCTACGACTGAGGACTATCCTCATCATATGCCTCTGTACACACCATGGGTGATGCGGAGAGGGAGCTCTATGCACCCAGACAAGATGGTGCAGTTGGAGGACCTTGCACAGAGCCGCCAGTATTACTCCAGTTGGTCAACAATTTTTGTGGGGTTTGTAAATAGTTTGATCTGGTAATTGCGTAATATAGTCGAATAACGTGGACGAGTACGCATCTGACAGAATGTGCCTGGATAATACGCCAAGAGCTAGTGTCGTTTATTGCTCAATGGTGGCATTCCAGTTTTCACCAGGAGCCTGTCTCCGGGGCTCGTACAGAAGGGTCCGGGCCCAAACACGCGCCACTGCGGTGGAGAGGGTGTAACAAAGTCATTCAGTAATGACGGGGCTGTGACCCGTACGCAACACATCACTAATCCAGGCGGGGTAAAATCAGAGTTTTGTGCAGTCGCAGAACTGAGTGGTCTGCACCCCCGGAGGTGTGGCTGAAAAATCTGAGAGTATTAAATTTCCTCATGGAACGTGGTAAGTCTGTTAACTTGTTGTGAAATAAAACGCCTAAAATTTGGAAGTTTCAGCAACGTCAAGTAAATGGTTACCGAGGTGAATATGCACAGTCCTGAGTCGACAGAAATGAATGACGTGAGCTTTCGTGGTAGAAAATTGCTATACATGATTCAGGGCACAACTAACTACTTTCTATATGGTCTCCTGAAGTTGGCGAACGGCTATGCGCTGTAATTTGGAGCTGTAATACAGACAAAGATCGTCCACATTCAGTGACGGTGACACCGCGGGTACCATTACAGTCACGATACCATTGATTATAGTGGCGAAGAGGGTTGCCCTCAGAACCAATCCACGAGGGACCACAGATTCCTGAACATAATGGTTCCTGATGAACCCATCCAGACGTAGGACAGTCAGACGAATAGGAAATTCTAGATAAAAATGGGTAAGCAACATCTCATGGGGTGAAGACAGGATGTGACGGCGCCAGGTAATATTGTGCGCCTTCTACAGTTCAAAGAACACAGCGATCAAGAGTTAGCGACGCGCGAAAGCACTGCGCATAGCACTTTCCGAACGAATCAGTCGGCGCCCAAAACTCACTTTCAATTTGCGATAAATGTCCTCTGGTATTCAGGCACCATTACAGTCGTCAGTTGACTATTCTTTTACGCAGAACGTTCGTTAGAGAGATTGGTCAGTAATTAGCTTAAATATGAGGGTCCTTTCCCTGTTTCAGAATGTAAGTAAAAATGTTCTCCCACCATTGAGAGGGAAACTCTCCTTGCCGCCAAATACAATAGAAATCCCCAAGGATGTGTTGTAGGCTGTCGTTCTTAAGTTAATTAAGCATTTGGTTGCTGATTTTATCGGATCCAGGGGCTGTCTGCAGACAATCTGCTCAATTACTGCGCAACTCTGGTTCACAAAATGGAACATCGTCTGTTTCGAAGCCTTGTGCACGGAAAAATAAATAATTTTTCTTCACCAGACGTTTCCGGGTCAAAAAATAAGGATGTTAGTTACTGCACACGGATACTTCAGCGAAGTGTGCCTCCGAATTTTCAACAATGAGCATGGGATCAGTAGGGATGTCGCCATTGAGGGAGACTTCGGTGTTAAACATGCGACCAACAGCTTTCGACACGGAGGGGGTTGTAGGTACGTTTTTCCTCTGTTCGAGGGTAGTTCGTCATCCACCACCTAGAATGTTCAGGCAAAATTGATGTTTTGGGACCAGTGGTTAGGTGAGCACTTGCAAAGCTCTAGAGGCATTCGACAAACCAATGGGAGAGCTGAAAATTTGACAAGCTAAGGAGGAACCACCTGCTTTGTTCAATTCCCATATACACGTGCACTTCGGAAGCAAATGTACTACTGGGCGAAAGTTACATCTTTATAATATTACCATTATTTTATTCTATCCGGTTGTTTCTCTTTCTTGTGTGTATTAACCTCCATTCGTCCTCATTTAAAGAGGTCTGTTGTTCTTTAAATGTAGTCGAAATTTTGTCAAGGTCCTCCTGAATTCTCATACGACAGTACAATGGCAGTTAAGGGCATCGTCAGCAACGCTGAAGACCGAATGTAAAGAATCATTTACGGATGTTGAGAGCATGAGACGTCCTGTTGCGCTTACTTGAGGCACAGGCGATGTTACTTTCATTTCTTTTGAACATTCGCTGCCCATAAAAACATACTGAATTATATTACGCCAGAATTCATACAATCGTAAATAGCCTCTTGGTTCTTAATCGATGACGTACGTGTATGAAGGTGTTCTACACACGAGTTTGTTTTCCGGAGTCGATGCTGATTCTTCCAGAGAAGTTGCGTTTCCTCGTGCAGCATCACACTGCAGTTGTCATTTATATAATCACGAACTGCTACAACATTGCATGTCTAACCACACAATTGCTTGGGCACTTCGAGGAAGGACTAGGGTGATCCGAACAGTATTAGACGTCGTACCTCGGCTAAACCAGTTGATACCACCTTTGTCTACAATATTGGCGTAAAATGGGCACTGAATCAAGACATATTGCCGGAAACATTGCATTAGGCAACGAATCCGGGTTCTTTTGCGGGCGTGACTGTTGACTTGGCCAGAGTGTGTATCCCTTTATTATTGCTTTGGTGTAGCCCACCTCACTCCATACTGTGCTAGTGTACTTGTTTTTGCTACCATCATAAATGAACGATGGTTATCCTTAATAATAACGTAAGAGTTCTGTATACTGGACACCCTACGACCGTATGGGTGGCCTCTAAGGACTGTTATTTGAGACACATTCTCCATGAAGACAGTGGCTAGGAATAACTGAAATATTATTTCATAAGAACGCCTGTATTTAGGCATGTGACTAGACCATTGACTAAAGGGTGATTTGTAAATTCTGCTGGGATTTCACCTTCGTTGCTCAAGAGACTGAACTGACCAAATTCAGATCGTCATGCTGCGGGGAATTATCGACAATATTTTGAGATTTATGTCCACCTGTATCATATCCAACAGGCAGCGTAGGAACAAGGTACTCATTTCGTTTGTACCAGTTGTAACCGATTAACATTTAATTAGCTATGGTATTAGAATCTTGTGCTTGCATAAAATAACTGTATGGTCTCCATTGCTTTTCGTAAACTGTATACCGTTGTCGAAACAAGGATTCATATTTGACTGAAATGGAAAGCTAAAAAATCTGTGTGTATTTGACTCATGCCAGTGAGATGAACTTTCCATGCGAAAAATCTTCAAACTGTGAGAGTTTCTCATTGATAGATGTATGGCAGGAAGTCCTAGAGAGAGGAGTTCAAACAAATGGAGCGGGGGACAGATTTTAGAGGAAGACGTATTTATGACAGTAATGAAAATGAAAAACAAGTTGGCAGAAAATACAGGGTGACGAAATAAAACTTGGCTTCGGTAATACTTCATGTACCTTAAGATGGGTTACCCAACTTGTATCATGCGTATCGTGTACAAACGATGTAAGTTGGTTTGTCTGTCTTAAGGCGCATGAAATATTTTCCACGACAGCTTTATTTTGCCCACCTGTAGAGACAGGTGAATGGATTGTAAATCAATTAAAGAAGTACTCCCCTGGATTCCAGAGGGCAAGGTATATCCTACACCACAGTTTAATGGAAGCTATGCCACTGTGACATTGCTGTGTTCACCTACAGACTCTTAAAAAAAGCAGTGTTTCGACAAGTCTGGTGCTTTCCCGTCTTGTACTAATCTTTTCATCTCCAAGTAATTACTGCACATTATATCGTGTATAATCTGTTTGGCATATTCTGTTTTTGCATATCCCTACTCGTTTTTCATTCAGCTTCGTCTTCCAGTGCCAAGTTAACTACTTCTGGATACTACAGCTGATGTCCTGTTAATCTATCCCTTCTTCTGGTAGAGTTCTTCCTTAGATTTCTTTCCTCACTTCCTCTTTATAGCATGTCTTTATTTCGTACTCTCTATGCATTAAATTTTTAACATTCTATGATAACACTAAATTTTAATTGCTTCCAGTTTTTCATTCTTCAGATTTTTGATGGTACATATTTCACTTCCATATAGTGCTACGCCCTCTTAACTCGCTTATACCATTATACGATACCAGTAGAAATTTTCTGCTAGCGGAATCTCATTTCACTCATGTCTATGTACATCTTATTCCTTGCTTCAGCCATCATGTGCAAAACCACATATAGGCTGGAAAACGTTTTGACTTCTTCCACTACTGTATCATTCCTAACTACGACCTTAAGCAAGTTGTTATTCGTCTTTCTACTACTCCTCACCCCCTTCACATTAAATGTGTTTACACTTAAGCCATATCAAGTGGTAAGTACACACTCCCTTTTCAAGTGTTTTCTGAGTCTTCCGTACATCCGGCGAGAAGGGTGATGCTTAGCACTGAAGACCGTAACACATAGTTAAAACAGAGGAGGTCTATATCCAGCAGTGACAGTCAAACGGCCTATGATGTTGCTGTAGATGACGATGGTAGTGTACGTACAGTTTTAGTTCGTGGTTTCCTTCTCGGGAAGGTTGCGACATTTATTGATCGAAGCTATGGTGCCATGGCTCTCTAGAAAATTTACAGAATGTATCTCCTTCCGTTTTCATAATCGACTACTAAATCTAAGTCCAAGATGATATTAAACACCAGTGCTACATTTCTCGACGTTTTCTCACAAGAAATCGTACTAAGTATGACACATGTCATGCGGTATGTATTAGAAACTGCATATTTTCAATTCTGAACTTGAGACGTTTAATGTTTTTCGTGTATCTTCAGTCCGTAGTATTTATGAGTTCGTATGACGAAACCATGACTTTCGGTGCCGTGCTGAGATTGGTAGACAGAGGCAAATCGATAAGCCTCCGTGCGGATTTAAGTACTTTCGGAGCTAACATGCCACTCTTGTTGATTTTCGTATTCTCACTTGCATATTACGAAAATATGCAGTTTAAATTATGCAGCAAATTAAAGAGCTCTGAAAATGTGTCAATTTTAGTACGGTTTGTTGTGATGAAGTGTCGTAGTACGGATGGTTGTGATAAAGTGTAGAAAAATATGTCGATGGTTAAACGTTTTGCCGTATATGTTCCGTTGAAGTTACGTACAGGGTTATTACAAATGACTGAAGCGATTTCACAGCTCTTCAATAACTTTATTATTTGAGATATTTCCACAATACTTTGCACACACATACAAAAACTCAAAAAGTTTTTTTAGGCATTCACAAATGTTCGATATTTGCCCCTTTAGTGATTCGGCAGACATCAAACCGATAATCAAGTTCCTCCCACACTCGGCGCAGCATGTCCCCATCAATGAGTTCGAAAGCATCGTTGATGCGAGCTCGCAGTTCTGGCACGTTTCTTGGTAGAGGAGGTTTAAACACTGAATCTTTCACATAACCCCACAGAAAGAAATCGCATGGGGTTAACTCGGGAGAGCGTGGAGGCCAAGACATGAATTGCTGATCATGATCTCCACCACGACCGATCCATCGGTTTTCCAATCTCCTGTTTAAGAAATGCCGAACATCGTGATGGAAGTGCGGTGGAGCACCATCCTGTTGAAAGATGAAGTCGGCGCTGTCGGTCTCCGGTTCTGGCATGAGCCAATTTTCCGCGGGCTACGCGTGAAACTTGCCCGCACGCGTTCAACCGTTTCTTCGCTCACTGCAGGCCGACCCGTTGATTTCCCCTTACAGAGGCATCCAGAAGCTTTAAACTGCGCATACCATCGCCGAATGGAGTTAGCAGTTGGTGGATCTTTGTTGAACTTCGTCCTGAAGTGTTGTTGCACTGTAATGACTGACTGACGTGAGTGCATTTCAAGCACGACATACGCTTTCTCGGCCCGTTTCGCCATTTTGTCTCACTGCGCTCTCGAGCGCTCTGGCGGCAGAAACCTGAAGTGCGGCTTCAGCCGAACAAAACTTTATGAGTTTTTCTACGTATCTGTAGTGTGTCGTGACCATATGTCAATGAATGGAGCTACTGTGAATTTATGAAATCGCTTCAATCATTTGTAATAGCCCTGTATATCATTTTGTCTGTATTTACATTGTTGTTGTTCTTGATTCACGTTTTGATCGGGTCTAGGAGCACCATTTCACTCCAAGCTCATGTTCCAAAGTTTTCCTAGTTATCTTCACACTGAATTAAATGAAGAAGAACATGGGCACAGTACACTTATAAAAATAAACTTGCTAATAACGCAGTTTATATCGCAATAGCCATTAGTAAGGAAGGAAATTCTTAGCAACTAAACGTAACGTAACATGTATTGCTCGCTTATTTCGTCTAATCATTCGTAAAAACTCTCGCTAGATGCTGACACTTGCAACCGTACTACAACGCACCGTAGGGAGACACTTACCAACTTAGCATGCCTTACCTACAGCGGATGGAATTGTCAACGCCAGAAACGTAACTATCTACAACACTATGAAAAAATTTACGACATATTAAGGCATAATAGAGATATACAGAGCCAAGAATTCGATAGCTAAGGTTCAGGCACTCTGTTGATTCCCCTTTGTTGTAAGCAGGAGAATGTGAAAATCATGTGGAGGTTGTAGGATGCTCTTAGGGTGAACGAAAAGAGCTTTGGGAATCTCGTAAGAGTTGTACCCCGTGGGACCCAAGATCCTAAACCTCTGCTACATGGAGCTAACCAGCATTTCAAGAAATAACCTTAAGAGCAGCTACCATATGTTCAAAAGGCATCACTCGCTAATAACAGTTCCAAAACCATTGACTGTAATTGTTTTTTTAATCCGTGTAAGAAATATTCGAATTTTGTCCTGATAATTTAAACTATATAATCTATTATTGAAGCATATATTAAAATATCTTTTTGGCTGGTTGCACGTCACTTTCTTTACCTACGAGTCACGCCTGAGTATGTATAATGGTTCTTGTACATCTGAGAGAACTCGAAATAGTAACTGTTGAGAGTTCGTCGCAAACGCTTGTTCATCTGGGTGTCAGTGATGGTAAGACCAACTATCGGGGTGTCCAGCGAGCTTTACCCAGTAACAGCTCTGCACGTCGGGGCTGTTAGGTAGCCTCTGTGGAGAGTTCTCGTTGTGAGTTCGTACGAGCGGATACTTGCTGCCGCTGTAATGATTGCAGCTGTTTTCAGGTTAATAAAAATGACGAATAAAAGTAGATAGTTACGAAAACTGAAGTAGGCGCTGGTCATATGTTAATATGCGATGTACAAACTGAAGATGCGCAGCAAATTCAAGTATTTCGCCGGGTAACGAGTTGTGATGCATAATTTGTTGTCTAGAGACCTTGTAAGTCTCGTAAGATAGCTGATAAACTTACGCAATTCGTGTGAATAAATCATTGTGTTAGAACGGAGATTATGGAAAAAAAAGTAGAAGATTCAATCATGTGGGACTGCTCAAGGTGTAGTACAAACAGTCTTACACTGTGGACTTTAAAGTAAGTCATCATCCAGTCCTAACCGATTTCGCCTACAGAGACTGCAATAGCACCGAGACTAACAGAAGAAGGGAAGGCTGTTGGTTGGCGGCTCGTGTCCTCACGTGTGGCTGTAGTACCCAATTATGGTATTGAATGCACGTGTGAATGTGGAGCACGTCACAACTCCATCAATACAGTTTTGTGTGGCGTCTGTAGGTGGTCTAGTCTGCAAATTATCTCGATGGTGTCAAGTTCAGTTTATCTTTGTTCCTTGCATTCATCCAATCGTAATTTCACCAAGCGTGTCCATTCGAGGCAGTTCCTTGTTGTTGTTAGGCATTTAGAACGCTTGTTGTTTCATTGTTTCATATGTCTCTTCTAAATACCTTGTTTCGGAGAAACTGGCTGCCTTGTTTCTGCATGTAGTCCCTCAGTTCTGAATAAAAGTCATTCTTCGCCACTTGAGCTTCACACTTCCTCGAAACGTGTCCGCAACCCTTCATTTGGCGACGCAAAAGGCACGCTTCGGTGACGTCTACTTTTGCTCTTCGAAACACCTCGGTGTTCCTGACTAGGCCTTACTAATTGCCTTTTATGATGTTACGTGAACATTTTGCATGCATATTCTTTTTATCCAAATACCTTTCCCCTACTACAGTATAGCCTAATACATATCCATGTTCCAGAAAATTGTCACTTTTAATGCAGAGTCGTCTTCAGTGAACCTGTTTTGCCTTTCTCGAAGGTTACAGCTTTGTTTCTCCCCGTGATGTTTACATTTCTGGGACAGTTCCCATCATAATTTATACACGAATGAAATGTTTTTTTACAGTTACCTGTCTGTCCTGCTGAAACCTAGTTTCCTCACATTTGGTTATTGGTTGAGGATGTACTTCGACAAACTTACGAAAAATCAGCACATATTCTCGTCGAGATCTTCTGGTTTTCTATTTTTCATATTTAGTTTTTTTGTTGACTAAATCACGTGAAACGCATGCGGTCACGCATTATCCTGCTGAAATGTAGGGTTTCGCAGGGATCGAATGAAGGGTAGAGCCACGGGTCGTAACACATCTGAAATGTAACGTCCACTGTTCAAAGTGCCGTCAATGCGAACAAGAGGTGACCGAGACGTGTAACCATTGGCGCCCCATACCATCACACCGCGTGATACGCCAGTATGGCGATGACGAATACACGCTCCCAATGTGCGTTCACCGCGATGTCGCCAAACACGGATGCGACAACCATGATGCTGTAAACAGAACCTGGATTCATCCAAAAAAATGACGTTGAGTACACCATCGAAGGCGCTCCTGTCTGTGATCAGCGTCAAGGTCTCCGAGCTGATAGTCCATTCTGCTGCAAACGTCGTCGAACTGTTCGTGCAGATGGTTGTTGTCTTGCAAACGTCCCCATCTGTTGACTCAGGGATCGAGACGTGGCTGCACTATCCATTACAGCCATGCGAATAAGATGCCTGTCATCTCGACTGCTAGTGATACGAGGCCGTTGGAATCTAGCACGGCGTTCCGTATTACCCTCCTGAACCCACCGATTCCATAATCTGCTAACATTCATTGTATCTCGGCCAACGCGAGCAGCAATGTCGTGATACGATAAACCGCAATCGCAATAGGCTATAATCCGACCTTTATCAAAGTCGGAAACGTGATGGTACACATGTTCCCTCCTTACACGAGGCATCACAACAACGTTTCACCAGTCAACTGCTGTTTGTGTATGAGAAATCGGTTGGAAACTTTCCTCATGTCAGCACGTTGTAGGTGTCGCCACCGGCGCCAACCTTGTGTGAATGCTCTGAATAGCTAATCATTTGCATATCACAGCATCTACTTCCTGTCGGTTAAATTTCGAGTCTGTAGCACGTCATATTCGTGGTGTAGCAATTTTAATGGCCGGTAGTGTAACAAATGGCTTCAAATGGCTCTGAGCACTATGGGACTCAACTGCTGAGGTCATTAGTCCCCTAGAACTTAGAACTAGTTAAACCTAACTAACCTAAGGACATCACAAATATCCATGCCCGAGGCAGGATTCGAACCTGCGACCGTAGCGGGCTTGCGGTTCCTGACTGCAGCGCCTTTAACCGCACGGCCACTTCGGCCGGCGTAGTGTAACAGGTGATCTTATATTCCCCTGGGAGGATCCTGGTTAGCAAAGACAGTTTAACTATGTGATCAGTGAGTCAAGTACTCTGGCCCTAAAAATGTGGACAACGCAAGCTGAATTTGTCTGACGCTGAGCAGACATTGACTGATCTACTAATGTTTCTCTACTTAGGTGGAGCTGAGAGCAAGTGGCGATTTAGATCTGTATGCCTTGACAATGCTGGAACGGCAGAACGTTACCGTATGTACTTCGTGCGGAGACGTGATGTAGCTTTGAGATTTGTGCGGCGGAGGTGGTGGGTTGTGGAGGCGGCACCTGTGAATCGATCGCGGCCACGAAAGAAAAGAATGGTTCAAATGGCTCTGAGTACTATGGGACTTAACATCTGAGGTCATCAGTCAGGATTCGAACCTGCGACCGTAGCGGTTGCGCAGTTCCAGACTGTAGCGCCTAGAACCGCTCGGCCATTCCGGCCGGCGCCACGAAAGAAATGCAAAAAACTCACGGTCTAGCGATCAGGCAGACGGATCGCAATTCACTCTCTACCACACCCTTGAAATCACGGTAGATTTCAGAGTGTGACACACTCGTTCGTTGGTCGTACCAAGGGCCAATTTGGCTCACGTATACAACAGAGGGCACAAGGATACCAAACGTCAAAACTGGTAAGCCAAAAACGAATAAGAGTGCCCTCGGCAAACGAGTAGTCCGAGACGTTTGAAGTCACACTGACGGTACAGTAAGCACTTTACCACAGGCTTCCCAGTCCAAACCACTCGCAAGTGAAGTCAGTCTCAGGACTGGTCCCAAGTACCATCAACACATGCCAGAGCTTCGACCAGAAGTGCTTTCACCTCTCAAGAAGAACGACACTCCTTCACCCCGTCGTGAGCCAATCAGAGTGCTCTACAGGCGCTAAATCTCCCCTCCCACATGACAGCAAAAACTCATGTCGAATCAGGGCAAGAGTTAAGAAACCTCCGTCTCTGAACAAAAAAGGGAACGCCAATTACTGGCTTTTTTAAGTTTTCACAGAGGAGGGAGGAGATGGTTTTTTCCAAATTCGCGTCGCTTCCCACGGAAACAAGCTGACAGATACAAAGATCTTTATCTAAATCACCTGTGCCTTGGAGCTTGTTACTCCTAGCAATGAGGTGTAATTGGATGTCTCTATAGGCCCCCTGGCTCAGCAGCTGTTGTGGCTGAGCACCTGAAGGATAATTTGGAAAATATTTCGAGCAGATTTCCCCACGATGTTATAGTTCTGGGTGGAGATTTTAATTTGCCGTATATAGACCGGGAGACTCAAACGTTCATAACGGGCAGCAGGGACAAAGAATCCAGTGAAATTTTTTAAAAATGCTTTATCTGAAAACTACATTGAGCAGTTAATCAGAGAACCGACTCGTGGCGATAACATATTAGACCTTCTGGCGACAAACAGACCCGAACTATTTGAAACAGTTAACGCAGAACAGGGAATCAGCGATCATAAAGCGGTTACGGCATCGATGATTTCAGCCGTAAATAGAAATATTAAAAAAGGTAGGAAGATTTTTCTGTTTCGCAAAAGTGACAAAAAGCGGATTACAGAGTACCTGACGGCTCAACACAAAAGTTTTGTCTGAAGTACAGATAGTGTTGAGGATCAGTGGACAAAGTTCAAAACCATCATACAATATGCGTTAGATGAGTATGTGCCAAGCAAGATCGTAAGAGATGGAAAAGAGCCACAGTGGTACAACAACCGAGTTAGAAAACTGCTGCGGAAGCAAAGGGAACTTCACAGCAAACATAAACGTAGCCAATGCCTTGCAGACAAACAAAAATTACGCGAAGCGAAATGTAGTGTGAGGAGGGCTATGCGAGAGGCGTTCAATGAATTCGAAAGTAAAGTTCTATGTACTGACTTGGCAGAAAATCCTAAGAAATTTTGGTCTTATGCCAAAGAAGTAGGTGGATCAAAACAAAATGTCCAGGCACTCTGTGACCAAAATTGTACTGAAACTGAGGATGACAGACTAAAGGCCGAAATACTAAATGTCTTTTTCCAAAGCTGTTTCACAGAGGAAGACTGCACTGTAGTTCCTTCTCTAGACTGTCGCACAGATGACAAAATGGTAGATATCGAAATAGACGACAGAGGGATAGAGAAACAATTAAAATCGCTCAAAAGAGGAAAGGCCGCTGGACCTGATCGGATACCAGTTCGATTTTACACAGAGTACAAGGAATTTGCCCCCCCCCCCTTCTTGCAGCGGTGTACCGTTGGTCTCTAGAAGAGCGTAGCGTTCCAAAGGATAGGAAAAGGGCACAGTTCATCCCCGTTTTCAATAAGGGACGTCGAACAGATGTGCAGAACTATAGACCTATGTCTCTAACGTCGATCAGTTTTAGAATTTTGGAACACGTATTATGGTCGAGTATAATGACTTTTCTGGAGACTAGAAATCTACTCTGTAGGAATCAGCATGGGTTTCGAAAAAGACGGTCGTGTGAAACCCAGCTCGCGCTATTCGTCCACGAGACTCAGAGGGCCATAGACACGGGTTCACAGGAAGATGCCGTGTTTCTTGACTTCCGCAAGGCGTTCGATACAGTTCCCCACAGCCGTTTCATGAACAAAGTAAAGCATATGGAAAAAAATGTCTCTGAGCACTATGGGACTTAACATCTGTGGTCTTCAGTCCCCTAGAACTTAGAACTACTTAAACCTAACTAACCTAAGGACATCACACACATCCATGCCCGAGGCAGGATTCGAACCTGCGACCGTAGCAGTCGCGCGGTTCCGGACTGAGCGCCTAGAACCGCTAGACCACCGCGGCCGGCAGAGCATGTGGACTATCACACCAATTGTGTGATTGGATTGAAGAGTTCCTAGATAACAGAACGCAGCATGTCATTCTAAATGGAGAGAAGTCTTCCGAAGTAAAAGTGATTTCAGGTGTGCCGCAGGGGAGTGTCATAGGACCGTTGCTATTCACAATATACGTAAATGACCTTGTGGATGACATCGGAAGTTCACTGAGGCTTTTTGCAGATGATGCTGTAGTGTATCGAGAGGTTGTAACAGTGGAAAATTGTACTGGAATGCAGGAGGATCTGCAGCGAATTGACGCATGGTGCAGGGAATGGCAATTGAATCTCAATGTAGACAAGTGTAATGTGCTGCGAATACATAGAAAGATACATCCCTTATCATTTAGCTACAAAATAGCAGGCCAGCAACTGGAAGCAGATAATTCGATAAATTATCTGGGAGTACGCATTAGGAGTGATATAAAATGGAATGATCATATAAAGTTGATCGTCGGTAAAGCAGATGCCAGACTGAGATTCATTGGAAGAATCATAAGGAAATGTAATCCGAAAACAAAGGAAGTAGGTTACAGTACGCTAGTTCGCCCACTGCTTGAATACTGCTGAGCAGTGTGGGATCCGTACCAGAAAGGGTTGATAGAAGAGATAGAGAAGATCCAACGGAGAGCAGCGCGCTTCGTTACAGGATCATTTAGTAATCGCGAAGGCGTTACGGAGCTGATAGATAAACTCCCGTGGAAGACTCTGCAGGAGAGGCGCTCAGTAGCTCGGTACGGGCTTTTGTTAAAGTTTCGAGAACAGACCTTCACCGAAGAGTCAAGCAGTATATTGCTCCCTCCTACGTATATCTCGCGAAGAGACCATGAGGATAAAATCAGAGAGATTAGAGCCCACACAGAAGCATACCGACAATCCTTCTTTCCACGAACAATACGAGACTGGAATAGAAGGGAGAATCGAAAGAGGTACTCAGGTTATCCTCCGCCACACACCGTCAGGTATGGATGTAGATGTAGATGTAATAAAGAGTCTATCTCTAAACGTTTCTCAGGCTTCGGAGTTTTCTAATACAACAGAGGCCGAGGGAAGTGGTGCACTGGCCTACTTGCACGATTGGCAAACACGAAAACATGTTAATTTTTAGTATCCATGGCCCTGCACACAACGGCCGGTTTACGACTCCACTGTGTAGACGCGTTCCTTTAGACTGTTGCCCCAGCCCAGGCTTCTGCTGGCGCCACGGTCAGTATGGTGGCATTGTTCTGCTGGAGACCTGTCTTGAAGAGCTTCCCTGTCTGCTCTGTACAGCTGTGGGCCTGCCCGGAAAATTTACTAAGGGCTGAGCTCGCTACCAATTTCTTTCAACTCCTGCTCAGTGCCACCACAGATAGGTCCGCGCCAATGGGGAACAGTCTGTCTCCCTTCCAACTCACAGTCTTTCTTAAATCTAATTCTCAATCAAATTGAATGCTTAATAAATGAATCGTCATGGTTTGCCTGATACTATTACAATAAAAGTATTTGCACTATATAAAAGTTCAGTTCCTTCTGGTTCGAGTGGTACCAGACGACATATATTACTTTCAGTAATTTCATTTAAATAATTAATAATGTACTTCCACACAGCACAGTAATAAGGGAACAATTAACAGCTACAATATGTGGATTACTGATGATGAATGTTTCATGCTGGATTCATTGACTGGTTTCTTGTGGAGGACATGCTGATATGACCCCGGTATGTAGCAAATCTATATTAAACCCAATACTAGATTGATTCTGGGTGTGTAGCTTTCATGACCGACAGCTAGAGTGCAACGGTACGATCTGATACAAGGTCTGTCGAGATCGTGAGGAGTGCTTACTCGTCATTACAATTTATATAGCTCTCCATTGATTTGCTTGCATTCAGAATCTAGCTTGTGTACGATTAGAGATATCACACATATCAGTAGTTCAATAGAAGCATTATGACTGCTTGTTGATTTTGGTGTACTCAGTTCAACGACGAGCAGCTAAATTATTACGCTGTCTTTAATATTTGGCTTATCCTCCACATTTAAAAGTAACGGAAGTCTCAGTTCTTTGCCCTCACCAAGCGTCCTGTCCACCGCTGTTCCCTTAACGAACATGGAATTGCCCTCCTTGTACCAGTCATTCGCTAACTGCCGCTAGTGGCCAGCTCATCGCCACCGCGGCTGAACAATAGTTTCGTGTTCTCAAGATTTTAAGATTTTAACTTATCTGGCTGGGACTTCTCAAGCATATATGGTCTGTTACCACCTTCAGCATTTAACTTACCAACCAAGAGGTGAAAATGGAAATATTGCAGTACACAATTGACTTCCTTTTGGATTCACGAGTTTCTTAAAGATACTGCAGAAAGGAACTCGGACATAAGAGTACCCTAGCGACTGAGATTACGCTTGATAATTCAAAAATTGTAACTAGGTAATCATTTTTGTAAAAATGACGATCTTCTTTCTTGTTTCCTTTTATCACATCTTTTCATTTACTCTCTCTGACTTTGTATTATTATTAGATCTCCTTCGTTATTATTATATTATTATTAGAGTATTTATTCATTTGTGGTATACGGCGCAGAACAGTTTTAATCGATGAATTAATAACCGTTAACATATAGTTAATTCTTAGAAGAAACAAGTACAGAACAAGGCACACTGCCGTAACATCCGTCTACCGACAGGGTAGGAGATTATATGTTAGCACTAATTACTTAAAGAAATAACGCATGTCTTTTGAACTGCTAGTTTCGGACAGAAAGGTAGAAAAGCGATATATTTATTTAACTAGAAGATGGATGGTAACAAATAAATGTAGAGAAAACGTAAATATGTTCAGGTGGTGTCATTAGCGATCTCTGAATGCGATCTTCAGCATGATCACTGTTGGTGTCCCACTAGCTGTAGCATGAAACATGACTCAAAATCTGCACTAATTCTGGATCAGATAAACCTGCCAATAACAATTTTACATTATTTTTTTATGTGCGTCCCCACGATGGACCAGTCCAATATTAATCAAAGTTTCTAGGGATTTTCATCATTAACGGATATTAAATGCCGAAGCTTTCATTCCATTCAAAACTGATATTCGTAACCAACAACATTGTGAGATGTGTGAGAGAAATTTTTACCTGACTTGGGACGTGATTTGCAGTTAAAGTCTCTATATGAATGTGTCAAAGGGGTGCAGAATGGAGGTGCTCCTAATTCATTTCTTTCAGCATTATTATCCTCAAAATTCATTGAGCATATGAGTTAGGGAGCAGCTAGGCAGTGGTCGGAAGTTGTATCAGTGCAAAGAATCGGTAAACTTTCACTCATTTTTGGAAGAACAAAACTATCAATCAGTTCATCTAAATGTTCATTTTATCCTCATGGCAAAAGATGCACAAAGTAAATAGGATCTGATAATTTCCGAGAAAATAACACGATGCAAAAATGAAAAAAGTTAAAACTGCCCACTAAATATTCCGGACTGTCCGCAAACATTTTCAGTATTCTGAATCGATTCTTATCGAGCCAGGTATACCAACTGAGGGACCGCTAGCACCCCTTACAAAGGACAGACCACTGGCTTGCTCTGAGTTACTATTTTATAGTGTAGGCTCGCGAAAATACCATTACGAACGACTATAAAATACACTCCTGGAAATGGAAAAAAGAACACATTGACACCGGTGTGTCAGACCCACCATACTTGCTCCGGACACTGCGAGAGGGCTGTACAAGCAATGATCACACGCACGGCACAGCGGACACACCAGGAACCGCGGTGTTGCCGTCGAATGGCGCTAGCTGCGCAGCATTTGTGCACCGCCGCCGTCAGTGTCAGCCAGTTTGCCGTGGCATACGGAGCTCCATCGCAGTCTTTAACACTGGTAGCATGCCGCGACAGCGTGGACGTGAACCGTATGTGCAGTTGACGGACTTTGAGCGAGGGCGTATAGTGGGCATGCGGGAGGCCGGGTGGACGTACCGCCGAATTGCTCAACACGTGGGGCGTGAGGTCTCCACAGTACATCGATGTTGTCGCCAGTGGTCGGCGGAAGGTGCACGTGCCCGTCGACCTGGGACCGGACCGCAGCGACGCACGGATGCACGCCAAGACCGTAGGATCCTACGCAGTGCCGTAGGGGACCGCACCGCCACTTCCCAGCAAATTAGGGACACTGTTGCTCCTGGGGAATCGGCGAGGACCATTCGCAACCGTCTCCATGATGCTGGGCTACGGTCCCGCACACCGTTAGGCCGTCTTCCGCTCACGCCCCAACATCGTGCAGCCCGCCTCCAGTGGTGTCGCGACAGGCGTGAATGGAGGGACGAATGGAGACGTGTCGTCTTCAGCGATGAGAGTCGCTTCTGCCTTGGTGCCAATGATGGTCGTATGCGTGTTTGGCGCCGTGCAGGTGAGCGCCACAATCAGGACTGCATACGACCGAGGCACACAGGGCCAACACCCAGCATCATGGTGTGGGGAGCGATCTCCTACACTGGCCGTACACCACTGGTGATCGTCGAGGGGACACTGAATAGTGCACGGTACATCCAAACCATCATCTAACCCATCGTTCTACCATTCCTAGACCGGCAAGGGAACTTGCTATTCCAACAGGACAATGCACGTCCGCATGTATCCCGTGCCACCCAACGTGCTCTAGAAGGTGTAAGTCAACTACCCTGGCCAGCAAGATCTCCGGATCTGTCCCCCATTGAGCATGTTTGGGACTGGATGAAGCGTCGTCTCACGCGGTCTGCACGTCCAGCACGAACGCTGGTCCAGCTGAGGCGCCAGGTGGAAATGGCATGGCAAGCCGTTCCACAGGACTACATCCAGCATCTCTACGATCGTCTCCATGGGAGAATAGCAGCGTGCATTGCTGCGAAAGGTGGATATACACTGTACTAGTGCCGACATTGTGCATGCTCTGTTGCCTGTGTCTATGTGCCTGTGGTTCTGTCAGTGTGATCATGTGATGTATCTGACCCCAGGAATGTGTCAATAAAGTTTCTCCTTCCTGGGACAATGAATTCACGGTGTTCTTATTTCAATTTCCAGGAGTGTAACATATTCGTCGCTCATTTGAATTCATCAACTTATCACACTTTACATACTCATGTTCTGTGTGAGTCGATGTGTTGCTTAATCACCCACCCATAATTTTTAATGCATATAGTAGTATTTTAATAATAATGAATAATAAATATTATTTAAATAATAATAGGTCAGGTGATTTTCTGCCTTACGAAACTATAAACAAAGAAAACTTGCTTCTTTTCTAAGAAAGACCGTAACGTTTTATGTAATATTAAAGGGATAATCACCGTATTTTACGTGGTGCACAATACTGTGGCGGCTGGATTCTAATTCTTGGGCCTAGTTTTAGCAATAGAAATCACGGCTCCGCTCACTTGCAACGGCAAAAAGACGGTTGCTTGAGACAGGGCTGAGGCGCTCAATGTAGTATAGCAAATCGGTTGCTTTGTTTCTTATTATAGTTTTCCATGTTTCTTCGGATTTTCTGCATCAGTTTTGTCCCTATTTCTTAAAACAGTTACAAAAATACACGACATCCACAATAGTTGTGAAATAATTTTAACTGCCTTAGTCCCTTTTTACCAATAATTATTAACACAAGGTATTTCGGCAGCATACTGCCATATCCAGGTGCAGTACAATTACATTTGAATTAATATGAGTATGATAAGTTGGACGTAGCAGTGTAGTTATGAACGGAAATTTAATTCTTTACAGAAAGATTGATTGAATTTAGTGTGTATTTTTAGGGAGTTCCATGTTTAATTAATTCCATTAAAATCCTTATTTACATTTTTGCGGGAACTTTATGTGACTGGTAGCCAGAGCTCGACAGTGAAATAATTTAGTGCATAAAAATATACAAAATTGGTCGACTTAGGTACCTTTCTCCATCGAAAATATTAGATGCCATTCCCTAATTAAATTATTTGCGCAGATTAAATTTATTACCCGATGAACATTGTTGTTATCCACATATATTAATAGGACAACATTGCGGGCAGTAAAACATAATTTCAGAAAAATGTTGTTACAGTTTGCTACACACGCAAATTAAAAACTTAACGTAAGTTGGCTTTGCATTTTCTTGATAACATTTCCTCTTATACTAATCCAAATGGCTATGCCTTGTCATCTTCAAAATGTTGAAATGTCAACATTTTGCCAAGATAATATCTGTTCATAAAAGTTCATACTTTCTCCAGGAATATGTCGTAGAGCTTTCCGAACGTCTTCTGTCTTAGCCAGTTTTATAGGAACTTTATCGTCTTGATGTAGTGCTTGAGTGGGAAATGTGTGGTGAACAGCTCTTCCTGACTGAGATAGATGAAAGTTGTATTCAATTAATCCACCAATCCAGGTGCTTGCTACAACATACCCTTCCCTTTCCGACAAGTACTTCAAATAACGAAACTGGGATACATTCAAGTGCTGTTTTCTCTCTCTAGAATCACGTGATATTTGTAGGGAACACGTCATCTTCTTATAAAATTCTGGCCACCATTTGGTAAATCCTTAAAAACACTTGTTTCAACCATTTTCACAGTAAATGTGCCGGTGTTTGATGATGCTACAATAAGCTTTCAATATTCATAGTATGTGTAAATCCTGTCCCTCTTCTTAAGAACACATTTTATATCCCAAACTTACGATCACACGCCAAGGATGAATGTTCTCTTGGTGGATAGACGTGGATAATAGTATCACACCGACTCATATCGGTTGAAGCCAATTAAAACAAAACAAGAGTATTATTCTTATTTTGTCCATTGCTCTTGTCACAGAGTAAGTGTATTTCTGGTATGTTCTTTGGGACAAATTAGTCAACAATAATTAAGAAATGACACCACTTCATCTGCACCTTTTCTCCCCTGTCCATTGCTTTTCTACATCTACAAATACATTCATACTCCGCAATCCACCATACGGTGCGTGGCGGAGGGTACCTTGTACCACAACTAGCATCTTCTCTCCCTGTTCCACTCCCAAACAGAACGAGGGAAAAATGACTGCCTATATGCCTCTGTACGAGCCCTAATCTCTCTTATCTTATCTCTGTGGTCTTTCCGCGAAATGTAAGTTGGCGGCAGTAAAATTGTACTGCTGTCAGCCTCAAATGCCGGTTCTCTAAATTTCCTCAGTAGCGATTCACGAAAAGAACGCCTCCTTTCCTCTAGAGACTCCCACCCGAGTTCCTGAAGCATTTCCGTAACACTCGCGTGATGATCAAACTAACCAGTAACAAATCTAGCAGCCCGCCTCTGAATTGCTTCTATATCCTCCCTCAATCCGACCTGATAGGGATCCCAAACGCTCGAGCAGTACTCAAGAATAGGTCGTATTAGTGTTTTATAAGCGGTCTCCTTTACAGGATAAGCGGTCTCCTCATGGTACACACGGAAATGTGTTTTCTCCTTTCTTCAAACAATGAATAGAAAACACACTGATGGATAACTGCCTCAAATATAAGATATTTTGAAGTGGTATTGCTGGCGGGTAAAGGTTTTCCATGAAGTCAAGCACTAAGACTACAGTTTTTTCATTATTCGTACTTTCTTCCTTTCTTTCCTTTAAATGACTGTAAAATTTATTACCTCTCCTTCTTTGAAGCATTAGTTCAGCTACTGCTGCCCATTTGACTGTTTGATTCAGATTGGGGTTTCTAATTTTGTTGTTTAATCCCCCACAAACACAGCACACATCTATCTGTGGGCAGCTAATAGTTTATCTTGATATTTCGATGTGTCTCTTTAAAGAGTGTATAGATCTTGCTCACAGATAACTGAGGATCCAAATAATGGATTATCTTGCCAAAATAATGGCTTTGCCCCCCAGAACCATGGACCTTGCGGTTGGTGGGGAGGCTTGCGTGGCTCAGCGATACAGATAGCCGTACCGTAAGTGCAACCACAAGGGAAGGATATCAGCTGAGAGGCCAGACAAACGTGTGGCTCCTGAAGAAGGGCAGCGGCCTTTTCAGTAGTTGCAGGGGCAACAGTCTGGATGATTGACGGATCTGACCTTGTAATACTAACCAAAACGGCCTTGCTGTGCTGGTACTGCGAACGGCTGAAAGCAAGGGGAAACTGCAGCAGTAATTTTTCCCGAGGGCATGCAGCTTTAATGTATGGCTCAATGATGATAGCGTCTTCTTGGTTAAATATTCCGGAGGTAAAATTGTCTCTCATTCGTATCTCCAGGCGGGGACTACTGAGGAGGACGTCGTTGTCAGGAGAAAGAAAATTGGCGTTCTACGTATCGGAGCGTGGAATGTTAGAGCCCTTAATCGGGTAGGCAGGTTACAAAATTTAGAAAGGGAAATGGATAAGTTAAAGTTAGATATATTGGGAATTAGTGAAGTTCGGTGGCAGGAGGAACACTACTTCTGGTCAGGTGAATACATGGTTATAAATACAAAATCAAATAGGGATGCTGCATGAGTAGGTTTAATCATGAACAAAAAAATAGGAGCACGGGTAAGCTACTACAAACAGCATAGTGAGCATATTATTGTAGCAAAGATAGACACGAAGCCTACGCCTACCACAGTAGTACAAGTTTAAATGCCAACTAGCTCCGCAGATGACGAAGAGATTGATGCATTGTATGCTGAGATAAAATAAATTATTCAGATATTGAAGGGAGACGAAATTTAATAGTCATGGGTGATTGGAATTCGATAGTAGGAAAAGGAAGAGAAGGAAAAGTAGTAGATGAATATGGAATGGGGGTAAGGAATGAAAGAGGAAGCCACTTTGTAGAGTTTTGCACAGAGCATAACTCAATCATAGCTAACACATGGTTCAAGAAACATGGAAGAGATCTGGAGACACTGGAAGGTTTCAGATAGATTATGTAATAGTAAGACAGAGATTTAGAAACCAGGTTTTGAATTCAAAGACATTTCCAGGGGCAGATGTGGACCCTGACCACAATCTATTGATTTAGAACTGTAGATAAAAACTGAAGAAACTGCAAAAAGTTGGGAATTTAAGGAGATGGGAAATGGATAAACTGAAAGAACCAGAGGCTGTAGAAAGTTTCAGAGAGAGCATTAGGAAACGATTGACAAGAACTGGGGAAAGGAATACAGTAGAAGAAGAACGGGTAGCCTTGAGAGATGAAATAGTGAAGGCAGCAGAGGATCAAGTAGGTAAAAAGACGAGGGCTAGTAGAGACCCTTGGGTAACAGAAAAAATATTGAATTTAATTGACGAAAGGAGAAAATATAAAAACGCAGTAAATGAAGCAAGCAAAAAGGAGTACAAATTTCTCAAAAATGAGATCGACATGAAGTGCAAAATGGCTAAGCAGGGATGGCTAGAGGACAAATGTAAGGATGTAGAGGCGCATATCACTAGGGGTAATATAGGTACTGCCGACAGGAAAATTAAAGAGACCTTTGCAGAAAGCGTGAAGAGTTTGACAGAGCACTGAAAGACATGAGCCGAAACAAGGCCCCAGGAGTAGAAAATATTTCATTAAAACTAGTGATAGCCTTGGGATAGCCAGTCCTGTCAAAAATACCATCTGGTGAGCGAGATGTATCAGACAGGCGAAATATCCTCAGAGATCAAGAAGAATATAATAATTCCAATCCCAAAGAAAGCAGGTGTTGACAGATGTGAAAATTACCGAACATCAGTTTAATAAGTCACGGCTGCAAAGTACTAACAAGAATTCTTTATAGACGAATGGGAAAACTGGTAGGAGCCGACCTCGGGGAAGATCAGTTTGGATTCCGTAGAAATGTTGGAACACGTGCGGCAATACTGACCCTACGACTCATCTTAGAAGATAGATTAAGGAAAGGCAAATCTACGTTTCTAGCATTTGTAGACTTAGAGAAAGCTTTTGACAATGTTGACTGGAGTACTCTCTTTCAAATTCTGAAAGTGGCACGGGTAAAATACAGGTTAAAAATGGTTCAAATGGCTCTGAGCACTATGGGACTTAACATCTGAGGTCATGAGTCCCCTAGCACTTAGAACTACTTAAACCTAACTAACCTAAGGACATCACACACATCCATGCCCGAGGCAGCCGCTCGCGTCGTTTCTGCTGTCCGTGTAGACATAGCGTTCGGTGTTTGTGATAAAACATAACTAGTGAGAGGAAAATGGCTGAGGAGGAGTTAAAATCGTTGAAACGAAAGTCCTTTGAACCCATACTCGTTAATCCACAGTGGGAAGAAGAGTGCTTTCTTGTTACGCGCAAAGTGGATCTCAGTATTTGATTTGCAATGCAACATTGTCTTCACAGAAGAAGAACAGTGTGAAGCGATATTATAAACTACTTCACGAGAAGAATACAGTCGGTTTGAATAACGAAGAAACAAAAGCCGTACTTAACGAACTGAAGCAGAAAAAGGAGAAAGACGTACGTATACATGTAGATAATTATGACATTGATTTACATTATTAATGTTATTAATAATATGTTATAAGCATTTTCCGGCACTTGTACCTTCTCCTGTACGTATTTACAGGACGAAAACCTCATCATCCACAACGGTGCTTCGATGACAGCAAGCTATCATGTAGTTGTTAAAATAGCTAAAAGAGCACGGCCCTTCGGAGATGGAGAATTTCTGAAAGAAATTTTGTGCCCAGAAAGTCTTCCTGTTTTTGAAGCCGTTACTCTTTCATGGAGAACGGTTTGCAGGCGCATTGAAGAAATGGCACACGATCTGGAAGCTCAGTTGAGAAACGAGATCAAATATTTGGTTTTACTTTCATTAGCATTGGATGAGAGCACTGATATATGTGGTGTTGCTCAACTGGCAGTCATTTTGCGAGTAGTTGATGCTCAGTTTAATGTGATTGACAAACTCCTCTATTTAGTGCCAATGCATTACATAACAACGGCCGATGATGTATTTTCTTGCGTAGAACATATAATAGAGAAATACGAGCTATGTTGGGAAAAACTTTCATCATTTGCAACAGATTGGGTTCCTACAATGATTGGTCATAAGTCTGGTGTCGTGGCCTTGATAAGGAAAAAGTTGAAAGCCATCGATGTTCAGCAAGAACTACCAGCAATACATTGCGCTCTAACCGTGATAATTTGCTTGCAAAATGTGCCAAATTAGTTGGCATCATGGACGTGGATATAAAAACAGTTAACATTCTCAGATCGCACGGTTAGAGACACAGACGATTCAAATCGTTCCTAGCAGATCTCGAGTGTGTGAATACGGCGATGTTCGATATTTTTGTGAAGTACTCTGGTTGAGTCGAGGCATTGTTTTGGAACGATTTTTTAATTTACGTTAAGACATAGCGTTATTCATGGATGTGAAAGGAAAACCAGTGAAAGAATTGGACGACCCATAGTGGAGTTTAGACCTTACGTTTTTAACTGACGTAACCAAGCATTTGAATAGCTTGGATGTAGCTTTTCAAGGTAGAAATAAGGTAATTAGGGAAGTGTTTGACATTATTTTGGCATTCAAGACAAAACTGCTTTTGTGGGCAAATCAACTGTCAGGAATGTCCTGTGTACACTTCCCGAGCGTTGCGCTAGTTGTTAGCCAAAACAATTTGGAACAGGAGAGCTTCAAAGAACATTTTGATAGGTCTGTAATGGTGCTACAATTTCTCGAAGGCACTTTTGATAGTAGATTATAGGACCTAAATCGACTGGAATGCAGTGTCAGCCTTTTTGCTACTCCTTTTGCATTTAACGTTGAAAATGTGCCTTCGGAAATTCAGTTGGAACTCATTGACTTTCAATGCAATGTTGTACTGAAGGAGAAGTTTCGCACTGCAGAAACCTTGGAAAGCTTCTACAAATATTTCCCACGTGAACAAAAAAATGGCTCTCAGCGCTATGGGACTTAAAATCTGAGGTCATCAGTCCCCTAGAACTTAGAACTACTTAAACCTAACTAACCTAATGACATCACACACACCCATGCCCGAGGCAGGATTCGAACCTGCGACCCACGTGAACAGTTTCCATTGTTACTTAAAATAGCTGCTCGTCTGTACAGTTTCTTGGAACAACATACTTGTGCGAAAGTGTTTTCTGCATAATGAAACTGACAAAATCGAAGCTTAGGAGTAATCTTACTGATGCTCATCTGACTGGTGCAGTGCGCCTAATGACCAGTAATTTCATACCAAATATAGAGATGCTAGGTCAAAATCAATGTAAAAACATCCAGGATGATGTAAGTTGATGTCTGTGTCCTATTCGTACGAAGTAACCCTCCTCTGAACCACACACGTCTGTGTAAATATAACGTAACATTTACAATTCAAATGTGTCAGTTTCTTAATCCTTTACGTCTGTATCCTATTTGTGGTCATGAAAGTAGAATGTGTTACAATGGTTTGAAACCGTGTTTCAGCCGTACGTGGCCAACCGTTGCATGGCACAGGATACACAAACTTCGGGTAAGCACGTTTTACACTTACGTTCCATACACGCACGTTTTGACCTCCCGCTAACCGTATACCAGTGCCGAGTTCGTGAGCGTGAAATGACCTCGGACGCATGTGTGTTCCACCTGCGCTACGTGCGTTATGTAGCTTGTTCGTACTCAGCTGTGTGTGCGAAGCTCTTTCGCAGCTGCACGATTGCCCCCCGTGCAGTGTGCATAGCCAAGCGGCCAGCTACACCGCACAGTTCTGCTACCCGCACTGCGCGCCCTCACAGCTGCTCAGCGTTGCCCTCGCGGCTCACGATGCCCGCGGCCAGCCCTCGTGCCCACCCCTCATTTAGAGCATGTAACTTCCGCATTTTATCGGTTAAGTACTGTTTGCTATGGTTGCACCGAGTTATGACTCGTGCGAATAATACCGCCAGCTGTTGCTCTGTGATTAAATTTCTCAATGCAGAAAAACGTAATAGTTCTGGGATTTACAGTCTGCTACGTGAACTACTGCAACGATTGAATGTGAGACACTGGTGTGAGGACAGGGAAGGTTATTTCAAATTTAACGATAAGAATAGTGCTGCTAAACTTTCTCAGTGTGTGAATGCGAATGTCTGAAAACCCGTGTGTAACGACACTACTGACAGCCGTTAGAAAGTTCAGACTTGGATATCTAAATGAGTTTTTCCTGGAGTTCTTGGATTCAATAAAAAAACTACTTTCTCTGACTTATTAACTGCTGACAACATATAGATAATCTCCTTCTAACAATATCTTACATCAAAAATATATCAATAGTAAGTTTCACGTATATTTGAACAGAAAGTAGAAATTAGTGTGTACTACCAATTCGGACTTATGGCAGATGCACAAGATCCTGCACTGTGAAAAAAACGTTAAAAATTGAAGGAATCTTACCTTCCTATGACCACAAGCCAAATGAAAATGAAAACCATGAAAACATACGAATGTGTCGTGAAGCAGATCGTTGTAGACTCTGTTGAAAGTGAAGGTAGTAGTACACTCAGATACATGGCTTACAGAGGCACAAAAACAATTATTGTAAGGTATCAAGAGCTAAGAAAAGACCGAGACGATGACCTAATTCTTTCTGGTAGATGACAACAGACAACAGTAACGTGGATGCTTGCAACTGAAGACTATAATGCATGGGGAAGTCCAGCAGCAAATGTAATACGCGTCGTCAATGCTGCTGCTGGTGCTGCTGATGGTGGTGATGATGAGAAAGTATCTTCAGAGCAGAATCCTCCGGCAAAATATAAATACAGGAGGCAGTCAAATGAAAATGAGACAGATGGAAAGAAGTTGTTTGGTTGGTTTTGGGGGAGGTGACCAACAACGAGGTCCTCGGTCCCATTGGTTTTGGAAGGATGAGGAAGGAAATCGGCCGTGCCCTTTCAAAGCAACCATCCCGGCATCTGCGTGAAGCGATGTAGGGAAATCTCGGAAAATCTAAATCAGGATGGCCGGACGCGAATTTGAACAGCCGTCTCCTGAATGCGAGTCCAGTGTGCTAACCACTGCGCCATCTCACTCGGTGGAAAGAAATAAGTTAACTCTTTATTATTTCAAAAGGAATTACCATAAATGTTAATTCCTTCGTGGAAAAATGTTGGCTGTTGCCTACAGAACCGTGACTGTACCCAGGCATGCACCTATCCGCCCAAAGCAAACTGACGACCAGGAATGTATTTCTATTCTTCAAAGTTCCAAAAATAAGACAGTCACGTGGGAAGACGTTGGGACTGTATGAAGGATGTGTAATGGCTTTCTAGCGAAACTTCTGGGCCATATTCGGAACAACCGTGGAAATGTGGACCCACTTACACATTGCTAAGGTTATTTGGAGTATGGTGTTCCAATTACTATCCCGAAGGCATACATCTGATAACACAACCGCACATCACGCGTTACGTCAGTGTGTGGCAAGGCTTTTATAACGACCCAGCGATGCAGCATTGTGCTAACCAGCGGTGTATTCCTCTGCTGACAGACAGTAACCAACAGTCAATGGGGCGTTATTTATACGCACCGTTGGAGCCGCTCGGCAAAGGTTAAAGCTGGCGACCATAACCAGCGGCTATCGTGCTACCAGATCGCTCCAGCATGAGCTCGCCACATGCACGCCGAGGTCCTGAGCGTGGGGCCCCGCTTCTACACCGGCCAGCGCTGTGTTCCACCAGCTGCCGCAGTCGCAGTGGCCCTGGCCTGTAGCTGCCGACTTAGCACTGTGCAAAGCCATCTCGTTGTTGACCGTACAAAGCGCCACAGGGGAATTTCGCTTCGCCATAGCCCACGAGTTGGACGCCTAACCGCAGCCGTTGAACACGGACGCCGTCGGTCTACAACATGCTGCACCAACGGACGAGGGTCGGCCCCTGTCACTGCTGTAGCTTGTCGAATAAACAAAGAGTTAATACGTACGCCGTCTGTCTTGGTAAGACGAACTCCCGTAGCCCTCGCCAACCCATCAAATCTATAACGACCAGGATGGAGAGAGTGGAATGCCATCCCGATAACTAGAAGAACTGCGCTTCCTTCCCTCCACAGCGGTCATTGCATACTTCATTTGCTACATTCTGAGCTCAGAAGTTGGTTTGATCAAAGTACTACTGCTGCCGGCCACGAAGGTACGTAGCAACGTGTGTTTATTGCAAATGTAAACCTTAAACTGCTGTGTAATCACTAAACTTGAAGATGGAATATATTTTGTGGAGCGAAATTATTACAACATAGAAAAATATGTAAGATTATATGCATTTGGTATCAGCACTCGCTGGGTGACTATAAGAGAATACAAGATGACTTTGACAAAAATTCTAGTTGGTGTGATAAATGGCAGCTAACGTTAAACGTAGAAAAATGTAAGTTAGTGTAGATGAATAGGAAAAACAATCCTGCAGCGCTCGGATACAGCGTTAGCGGTATGCTTCTTGATACACTCCCGTCGATCAAATATCTAGGCGCAACATCGCAAAGCAATATAAGGTAGAACGAGAGTGTAAGAATAGCAGTATGCAGGGCGAATGACTCACTTCGGGAGATTTTAGGAAAGTGTCGTTCATCTGTAAAGCAGATCGCATATGGAAGAACACTTGTACGACCCATTCTTGAGTTCTGCTGGAGTGTCTCGGATCTCTCCCCCTCCTCCCCCCCCCCCCCCTTCCACCTCTCCTACCGAGGTCGGATTAAAGGTAGACATGGAAGCAATTCAGAGGCGAGCTGCTCGAACTGTTACTGGTTGGTCTGATAACAACGCAAGTATTACGGAGCTGCTTCGGCAACTCAAATGGGTCTCCCGAGAGGGAAAGCGACGTTCTTTTCGAAGAATTCCACTGAGAAAATTTAGAGAACCGGTTTGTAAAGATGACTGCAGAACGAGCCTACTACCACTACGGTTCACTGTGCGTAGGAACCACGACGATAAGAGAGGAGAAATCAGGGCTTATACAGCGTTTTCCTTTGCTCTATTTGCGTGTGGAACAGGAAAGGAAATGTCTACTAGAGGTACAACGTACCCTGAGCTACGTTCCATACGAAGTATGTACGTACATGTAGATGCAGACTGATGGACTGATACTCTTCCCACTTTGTTTGTATCCGGCAAAGACGTATCAGGTAAAATCTCATATGTTAGTAACAACCAGAAATTTGAAAACGCCTGTACAGATGCAGACAACACAATAGTAGGAACGATGAACTCTCTATTCAAATGTTCCCTTACTAAGGAAGATCGAGGAATACTGCCTCATTATAACTCTAGGACCACTGCACAAATGACTGACTGAGATGTTAGTGTCACAGACCTTTATAAGATTTTAAAATGGTACAAAGATTTGCAACTTCCTGAAATGTAAAACTGTGCACCCCACAAAACTCAAGGACGCCGTATCTTTCGACTACAATATCAGTGAGCCACATTTGAAGTCAGTCAGTTCATACAAATATCTACGTGTAACAATTTAGGTGCCCATGAAGTGGAATGGAGTCATCACATCATGACGGTTGTAGGTACAGAAGATGACAGCCTATGGTTTATAGAATACTGAGGAAATGTAACCTTTCTACAATGGAAATTACTCTCGTAATATTAATGCAGTACATCCTTTAATATTGCTCACGCGTTTAGAAGCCATATAAAATTCGAAGAACACTGAAAATATTGAACATATAGAAAGAGAGGTAGCACGGTAGGTCAGAAACTTTTCCGGTTCACGGGAGAGCGTCCTAGAAATACTGAGAAACTTGAGCTGGTGGTTTGGAACTATTCCCCGAAAGCTTATTTCGGAAGTTTCCGGAACAAGTATAACGCAAGCAAGCAATCGAGATATAAACTGTAGCCCCCACGTATCGCTCCCTCAGGGACCGCAAACGTAAGGCTAGACTAACTGCACCGCGCACTGAGGCACTTAAGAAGTAATTCTTCTATGTTCCATACACGAATGGAACAGCACGAAACATTAGTACGTGGTACAATGGGTACTTACTTCTTCCATGAACTTCACAGTAGTTTGCACAGTGTCGATGTAGAAGTAAACATTTTGTGCCACATCTAGGCATGAAACAACTTGTCGCTAGTGCTTTCTTAGCATTTTGAGTGCATCAGAAGAAAACGTACGCTAAAATAGCTACTTCTGTGTGACGTAATTTCTGAAATCTACGAAAATAAGTCATCAAATGAGATCTGAGTGACTAGTGATCAAATAACAGCAAATATGAGCTCGAAATTCGAATGTTATGAAAAACGAAGAACAATTTTAAATTATGTAAAACACAAAATGCCGACGGCCTTGCCACAGTGGTAAAAGCGGTTTCCTTCAGATCATCGAAGTTAAGCACTGTTGGGCTCGCTAACACTTGGATGGGTACCGTCCGGGTGTACCGAGTGCCGTTCGCAAGCGGGTTCACGCAGCCCTTGTGAGGCCAATTGAAGGGCTTCTTGGTTGAGAAGGAGCGTCACCGGTCACGAAAACTGATGATAACCAGGAGAGTAGTGTGCTGACCACATGCCCCTCCGCATCCTCATCCGGTGACGCCGAAGGGCTGAGGATGACACGGAGGCCGTTGGACCTTCGAGCGCTGTTCGGACGGTGTTTGTTTGATGTAAAACACAAAAGAGGTGTAAACACTTCGATAACTTATTGTTATCATGTCCTGTATAACTAGATTCACTCTTAGACACCTGCACGCAGTATGGAGTCAAAACTCTAAAATATAAAATAAACTGACGGAAAGAAAAACGATACTCTCTAGTCTACGTACAGTGGCACATACACCATCCGTTTTGATTCTGCAAGCAGTAACTCTGCTGAGTTTAGCCGGCCTTTGTGGGCGTGCCGTTCTAGGCACGTCAGTCTGGAACCGCGTGATCGCTACGGTCGGAGGTTCGAATCCTGCCTCGGGCATGGATGTGTGTGATGTCCTTAGGTTAGTTAGGTTTAAGTAGTTCTAAGTTCTAGGGGACTGATGATCTCAGAAGTTAAGTCCCATAGTGCTCAGAGCCATTTGAACCATTTTTTCCGCTGAGTTTAGATGTGAGCAGTATGCGCAACATCTTTTCCAGGATATAACCGTGTCCCGCTGACTTGTATGTACTCTTGTTGAAGAACTTCAGCCATTTGAACGGAATCACATTGCGCGCCAGCAGGAAGCTGGATAAACGTATCAACGGATTGCTGTACACGTTGGGCACTATGTATTGGTGGTTTGTCGCTGCTTTCACGAGAGGTCTGTGGAAAATTTCCACACCTGTAGACCACGTGCTGGACGTCCACACAATGCAGACGCACCTCAGGATCGATGCAATCTAGGAGTAGCGGTGGCCGACCGAACATCACCCAGGGAAAAAATCCGGGCACACGTTACACCTGGTGTGCCACCAGAGACCGTTAGGAACAGTTTGTTTCTAACGGCACTAATATCCCCCGCGCCTTTTGGCTGGTTACCATTGAAATCACGAGCATGGCTACTCTGGTGTCTTGAAAGTGTTGAGTGGACAGTGGAAAGGCGCTCTGCTGTCAGTGATGAGAATAGTTTTTGTATGTACACGAGTGATGGACATACACGTGTGTGGGGAAGGCCTGATGAACTGCCTATTCCGGAATGCATTCGCCCCCGACATACAGGTTAGATTCCATGTTTCATGGTGTGTGTGTGTGTGTGAGGGGGGAGTCAGGGCTTCATTCACAAGTCACACATCACGGTCACAGCAGAACAAAATTACCAGTTCCCGCCACACTTCACCAGCTGGTATCACCGTGACACACCATTTCTTCGACAGGAAGACGATGCACTTTTTCAGCAGGGCAATGCATGCCTACATATGGTTGCTGCAACGTAACATGCTGTCTGTGGTGTTAGCAGGACCATGGTTAGCAGGGTCACCAAATCTCTCGCCAAATGAACAAGTATGAGACACAGTGAAGCGGGAATTTACTTGTCCTCTCGAGCTTACTGAATTGCAACAAAAGGCGCAAGATGGTCTATCGCAGGATGCCGTCCTGCACCTTTGTGAAGATTTACATTTGCATGCGTTACATGCGTTGCCATCAGAAGGGGATGCGTTTTGTATTGATTCTATTCATTCGACTGTTGGGACATTCTTTACTGTGACATGTGTTTTTCATTTAGTCTGGATTTGTTATCATATACTCCTAAAATGGTGAACTACCTGTCACATCACTTGTTAGTAAAATCACATTGTACTTGAGCAGATGCCATTTGTTTTTCATTACATGACGGCAAAATTATATTTAATTTAGAGTTGTTAGGTGCTCGTAACCTTGAGTTCATGTGAAAACAGGAGTCCGTTATATTTCGTTGTCCTGTTGAGAGTGGTGTCAATTCCTCCTTCATGTTTAACAGCTCGCTCACTCAGTTGGGAAGAACACGCAGTTCGAAAAACATTACAGCAAGGTATTTTCACAATAAAGAGATTTGTTATATTTGTGTTAAGTGCTGGAAAACCTTCTGAAACCATACACAACAGTATCGAAAAATTTTCTGACTTAAGGCATCCTATAATACTTCCGACATCTTTTGGTATCGTTTTGAAGCAGACGTTACACGAATGGAAGGCGTCTCACAAGAATATCTGCGACTATTATTCTGGGGATACTTCATGCGCAAAAATTGTTACTTTGGTATTTGTTCGATATTCAGCTTTCAAAAAGACAATACATGGTGTCTAAGGCGAAACGCTTACTTCCCGGAGAGGATAAAATTGGTTTCGCCTTGGCGTTGAGCTGCTCTAGAGACCTACAGGCCACTAGCCTGAAGATGTCTACACAACAAACATGAGATCTACTAATACTGGCAACCGGATCGACACCTTAGCTGCTCGGTCGGGTATGCTGAGTTCGACTTTGGTCACTGGTGCGTATGGACGTCAATCGACCGCCATATGGTGTATGCATCCGCAACAAACAGTCTGAAAAAACAGATAACGATAAATGCGCAATCAGCCAGGGCGGCTGACAGATAGGTGGTGTGTGTGTGTGTGTGTGTGTGTGTGTGTGTGTTCTGGGAGCCGCCCCTCTGCCGACGCTTACGTGGTTTTGTCACGGCTTCAATTGATAGTGGAATGCGTTTCCACGTACGATATTGTCAACAGCACGTGTGACGATACGCAACACTGACCCAAAAGCGAAACAGGACGTCTTTCTTAGCTACAACAAAATTTTTATAATTCACACATGAGGGAAAATAGCCCATCTTGGCAATTCGTGTTTTATTTCATAGTTAGGAGTCATTCATATCAACCCATCGTCAAGTACACTAAGACTGGAGGGAAAATAGTAAACGCCATGTATCTACAAATCGTGTACAATGTGCGTTGTTATCGTTTTAACGGTTTGAGTCTAGTGTTTATGAGGTAGACGAGAAATGGAGTGGCCTATACCTAGAGGCACGAGGTAAACTTCCTGAAAGCGCACACAGGCTTCCTGGTGAACCAGACCAATGGTCATGAACCGTACGTGCGAACTGGTTTCGTGCCGGTTCGCTCCACTTACCGGAAGGTATTACCCTTCGCGCTAGGCAATTCGAGCACAACACAGCTATTATGATATGAGTAAACATTCTTTTTTCCTAGAAAATATAGATATGAGAGTTGAAATCATCAGACCTTTTCCTTCTGCAGGAAGGTTCACTACCTGCGGTGGTGTGTGATAGATGGGTGTGTATGTCCTTTGACAATCTGTTTTTAAAAATAATGATGCTATACTCTCTACATCTATATCAATGCCCTGCAAAATTCTACGAAGTACGTGGCTGCGGGTACTTCTTACTGTATCAGAAATTAAGTTGCGTTCCATTTATTGAATATATAGACATTTTCCTTGTATATTTATTGACGCACATGCAATCGGATTCGGGTCAAAATACTTAGACCCCTTCCCTATGCACCTTAAAGAAGCTGCCAAAAGTTGACTCTCCACCACAATGCCACTCAAAACCCCTGTCGCGGATAGGTCACAAGACGACAACTGCTAGCCCGCAACCGACCGGCAAATTTTCTTCCCTTCCCATTCATGGATGGCGCGTGGAAAGAATGACAGCTAGTACTCCTCTATGCAAGCTATTATTTGTCTGGATTTATCTGTGCTACCTTTGCGTAATACTTATGTATGGGACTGGAAATTATTCATAGTTTAAGCTCTTAAAGACGGTTCATGAGGTTCTCTCAAAATGTACGCCATCTTCCTTCCATTGTCCGCCATTTAAGATTTTCGAATACTTTTGTTACACATCTTTGCCAGCCAAAGAAACCTGTGAGCATTCACACAGCCATTCCTTGCAGACGCTCTAACGTCAACCTGACCATGATTCGAGTCTCATACACTTAAGGAGTAGTCAAGTGCCAGCCGTGAGGTATCGTCGAGAGGTCGCGGTGCCACGCCAAAGTTGGCAACGCGAATCGATACCACAGACAGCGAGAACTCGCTACAATTGACAACGACATCTGTAGAAGACCACGCCTCCATCTCATCAATAGCAGCGCCCTTGCACTGAGGTCAATATAGTGTCGAATTAGCAAGAGCTCTGCTCCTGTTCGGGACATAGGCTACGGCAGTCAGCATCCTCGACTGGGACCAACGAGTAGTTCCAGTTTCAGATAAACTTGTGGAAGTGTTCATGTTGAACATTGTACCTCAAGAGAACAGTTTGTTAATTAGTGCATCAACTGAAGCTTTTCTAGTCCATGACAGCTGGAATTTATCCAATTCGCCTGTGGCAAGGATTTGTGTCAGAGTTAAGATAATCTCTTATTCATTAATGTAATAAAGTGGACTAACATTTCATGTGTTGTAGCTTGATGAGCCTTCTCCCAGAGCAATCAGAGAACCCACAGTTGTGGCCAGAGGAAAGTAGTTTCAGCAGGTCACAACAAGCTGGACAAATGTCTTACTTATAGTATCTTTTGTTGACCAACTACGATTCCTCGGCATACTAGCAGTGAACCATAGCCTGACATCCACTTTACCTGCAACTGTTCCTATCTGATCGTTCCACTTCATACCTCGACACATCGCCCACCTTATTACTCGCAGATATGAATATGACTGGACTGTCTAGTTGTCAGACGATACCACATTTTAAGCTTTCCTTCAATAAAGAGCAGGCTGCCTGTTTTTGCACGACGCTGAAACCTTGTCATAGTCTAACTGGAAACTGATACAATTTTTACCATATTTCCTCACAAATAACACCATTTGCTACAATCCTACGATAGCAACTAATACAATTTGCTAACTCGTTCATGTATAACATGAACATCAACAGTCTTATTAAACTCGCTTTGTATAGTCCAAATAATTGGATTACATTACACATGACTTTTCCGCCTTGACTGCTATTAAATACACACTGCCTGACAAACAACGTAAAGCACCTAGAAAGCATTGTCTGATGTCAGTGTAACTTAACACTCATAAACACCACCGGCGGGTATGTGAATGGTTAGACTTGCAATTCTCTGCGAAATATAGAACAGTCACTACAGTGGATTAGTGTTGTTCGTGATTAGCGTTGTTACCCGGTATGGTAACATACATAAGAGGCTTGTACAGCGAAGATATATAGTGATTACTCTGTAGGACACGCAGATGCCGCGTACTAGTGTGAAACAGAGGTATCCGCAGGTGACAGTTTGAAAGGGGCTTCATTGTAGGTCTCCATTTTGCCAGCTGGTCGAGTCGTGCAATATCCATATTTATGGGGCATACAGTGGCCCGTGCTGTACAGCATGGGTGCATGAGAGCATGCATACTTATCGTCAAGGATCTGGTCGATTACGTCTGACTACAAATATGAAGGACCGCCGTATTGTGCACGGCACACGTAGACCGTTCACATCTGGGCCTGACACACGAAAACTAGTAATGGTCCCCTGCAACATTCTGAGTCATCTCGCACTATTGGTCAGGGCCTGGTAGCAATCAGATTAAGGAATTTCCGTCCCGATTCGTAGGCTGCGGACAACACCGCAATACGAAGGACTGCGTTGGGAGGGTACCGTGACTGGGAATCATGGACCACTAACGAATGGCGTCGCACTGTAAATGAATTGACATGATCGTGTAGCACTGATGCCCAGGAATCCCCATTCGGAGAAGTTCAGCCGCAGAGTTAAATGTCTTTTCAGTTGACGCCATACTGGACAACTTCCGTGTCGATGACGATGAAATGATGCCGAAGAAAACACAATACCAAGCGCGAAGAGAAAAAATCTCCCTCCCCTCCCCCCCACCCCCCCCCCCCCACCCCCAGCCGGGAATGGAACCCGGTCCTGCTGCTGGCAGGCTAAGGTTCAAAATGGTCCAATTGGCTCTGAGCACAATGGGACTTAACTTCTGAGGTCATCAGTCCCCTAGAACATAGATCTAATTAAACCTAACTAACCTAAGGACATCAGACACATCCATGCCCGAGGCAGGATTCGAACCTGCGACCGTAGCGGTCGCGCGGTTCCAGACTGTAGCGCTTAGAACCGCTCGGCCACCCCGGCCGGCGCAGGCCAAGGGGACAGACTTGGCGTCGCATAGTGTTCCGCTACGAATCGCACTTGTGCCCTAGCCTGGATGACTATTGTCGGCAAGTACGGTGGCGATCTGGAGAGAGATCCAATTCATCCATTGTTCTGGATAGGTACAGCGGTGTTCCTCCTCGGAACATAGTGTGGAGATCTATCGGGTATTACTCCAGGTCACGGTTAGTAGTGACAGAGAGAACTGTGGCGGTATGTCACAGAAATCCTGCGTCCTCATGTTCAAATGGTTCAAATGGCTCTAAGCACTATGGGACTTAACATGTGAGGTCATCAGTCCCCTAGACTTAGAACTACTTAAACCTAACTAAACTAAGGACATCACACACATCCATGCCCGAGGCAGGATTCGAACCTGCGACCGTAGCAGCAGCGCGGTTCCGGACTGAAACGCCTAGAACCGCTGGGCCACAGCGGCCGGCTGTGTCCTCGTGTGTTATCTGTCATGCTGCAGTATCGTTGTGCCATTTTTCAGCAGGACAATGCTCGTCAACACATGGGACGTATCTCTACTAACCCTCTGAGTGATGTTCAGGTACTCTCGTGAGCAGTGTGTTCCTAGATGTGTCCCCGAGTGTTCATGAACAGTACCAGCTCAGACCTCAACTCCGTTCCACTACCAATATCCAAGATATCAGGTCCAGTTGCAATAGCTGTAGGCCAGTTTGTCTCAGGTGACACCCTTTCCAACCGAATCAGTGTACGCATCCCGGCTAAAAGTGGTGCAACGTCATATCAGTATGTACGTTCATACCGCCAAGTCCCTAATAAATTTAACAAGATTTTTTAATCGCTGAAATAATGTCACAGGTCATCTCAACTCGTGAAGTTTCATTTCTTTTCCTCCTGCATTTCTGGGTGCTTCACTTTTTATTCCACACTGCATTTTTGCTTTAAATTGCTGATAAGCGGTATTTCGTGACGGACACGATATTTACATGTATTTCTCATTAGGTTACAGCCCAAGACATTAGATCGTGTGAAACTTCTGCTCTTTTTTGTGAATATTAGGCACTTTGGAGACGCACTCTGATTGTGAATCAATATACGTTTTCTTTTATCAGTGGTCAGATGAGCTTGAATTACTATTTTAGTGCCACGCTTTCTGATTCAGAAAGACGTCTACGAAACCGATTTCCCACCCCAAATGGCAATCATTTTGATTTTTGAGTTGCATGACTTCCCACGTGGTGTTGGAAGCACAGGGTAAGATATTTCACAGATGAGCATCGTCTTTGTACATTTATTGTTATTGTTATTGTTGTTGTGTTCTTTACTCGGAAGACAGGTTTAATACAGCTGTCGATGTAGGTATATTATCTGCAACACTCCTTATTTCTGCATAACTTCCGCCACATACATCCATTAGAACAAACTTACTGTATTCGAGCCTTGGTCTCCCTGTAAAATATTTACCTTCCCCTCCTTCCCAAACACACATCCTTCCATTACCATATCCATAATACACTCCTGGAAATTGAAATAAGAACACCGTGAATTCATTGTCCCAGGAAAGGGAAACTTTATTGACACATTCCTGGGGTCAGATACATCACATGATCACACTGACAGAACCACAGGCACATAGACACAGGCAACAGAGCATGCACAATGTCGGCACTAGTACAGTGTATATCCACCTTTCGCAGCAATGCACGCTGCTATTCTCCCATGGAGACGATCGTAGAGATGCTGGATGTAGTCCTGTGGAACGGCTTGCCATGCCATTTCCACCTGGCGCCTCAGTTGGACCAGCGTTCATGCTGGACGTGCAGACCGCGTGAGACGACGCTTCATCCAGTCCCAAACATGCTCAATGGGGGACAGATCCGGAGATCTTGCTGGCCAGGGTAGTTGACTTACACCTTCTAGAGCACGTTGGGTGGCACGGGATACATGCGAACGTGCATTGTCCTGTTGGAACAGCAAGTTCCCTTGCCGGTCTAGGAATGGTAGAACGATGGGTTAGATGATGGTTTGGATGTACCGTGCACTATTCAGTGTCCCCTCGACGATCACCAGTGGTGTACGGCCAGTGTAGGAGATCGCTCCCCACACCATGATGCCGGGTGTTGGGCCTGTGTGCCTCGGTCGTATGCAGTCCTGATTGTGGCGCTCACCTGCACGGCGCCAAACACGCATACGACCATCATTGGCACCAAGGCAGAAGCGACTCTCATCGCTGAAGACGACACGTCTCCATTCGTCCCTCCATTCACGCCTGTCGCGACACCACTGGAGGCGGGCTGCACGATGTTGGGGCGTGAGCGGAAGACGGCCTAACGGTGTGCGGGACCGTAGCCCAGCTTCATGGAGACGGTTGCGAATGGTCCTCGCCGATACCCCAGGAGCAACAGTGTCCCTAATTTGCTGGGAAGTGGCGGTGCGGTCCCCTACGGCACTGCGTAGGATCCTACGGTCTTGGTGTCCATCCGTGCGTCGCTGCGGTCCAGTCCCAGGTCGACGGGCACGTGCACCTTCCGCCGACCACTGGCGACAACATCGATGTACTGTGGAGACCTCACGCCCCACGTGTTGAGCAATTCGGCGGTACGTCCACCCGGCCTCCCGCATACCCACTATACGCCCTCGCTCAAAGTCCGTCAACTGCACATACGGTTCACGTCCACACTGTTGCGGCATGCTACCAGTGTTAAAGACTGCGATGGAGCTCCGTATGCCACGGCAAACTGGCTGACACTGACGGCGGCGGTGCACAAATGCTGCGCAGCTAGCGCCATTCGACGGCCAACACCGCGGTTCCTGGTGTGTCCGCTGTGGCGTGCGTGTGATCATTGCTTGTACAGCCCTCTCGCAGTGTCCGGAGCAGGTATGGTGGGTCTGACACACCGGTGTCAATGTGTTCTTTTTTCCATTTCCAGAAGTGTATCTTGATGCATTTATCCGTGTCCTATCAACCGATCCCTTCTTTTAGTCGCCGGCCGAAGTGGCCGAGCGGTTAAAGGCGCTACAGTCTGGAACCGCACAACCGCTACGTTCGCATGTTTGAATCCTGCCTCGGGCATGGATGTGAGTGATGTCCTTAGGTTAGTTAGGTTTATGTAGTTCTAAGTTCTAGGGGACTTATGACCACAGCAGTTGAGTCCCATAGTGCTCAGAGCCATTTGCACCATTTTGAACCTTCTTTTAGTCAAGTTACGCCAAACATTTCGTTTCTTTTTCGATTTAGAATCAGTACCCCCTCGTTAGTTACGTGATCTACCTATCTGATCATCAACATTCTTCTACAGCACTACATTTCAAAAGCAGCTATTCTCTTCTCGACTCAACTTTTTATCGCCCACTTTTCACTTCTATACAAGGCTACACTCCAGACAAAAACCACCAGAAAAGGCTTCCTAAATCTATATTCCATGTTAACAAATCTCTCTTTTTCAGAAATATTTTGCTTGCTGTAGTCAATGTACATTTTATATTCTTTCTGCTACAGCTATCACCATTTATTTTGCTACCCAGATCTCGAAACTTATTTATTACTTTTAGTGTCTCAGTTTCTATTTTAATTCGCTCAGTATCGTCTGATTAAATCGACCACCTCCAATTTTCCTTGTAACTTCATTTCAATACACTTCAAATCGGGCATTGAAATCAATAATGCATGCTCACGACGCATGTGACTAGTACCAAACGACTGTTTTACATTACAGCAAAAATTTAACTCTTTGTACGACGCAAATTTTGAACTCGAAAAACTCGACGGTAGGATAATTTTTAACAGCATTTATGTTGCTAACAAACGATTCCTCCCAACAAGAACGTCTTAGATCGATAAATACGTCGGTCAATAGCCTGTCGTTTAGTTCGAAGAGCAAACGATTTTAATGTGATGGTTCCTAGTCAGCGTCTGTCGTCGTTTCCTGTGATAAGCATCGCAGCGTTCTTCTTTATGTCAGACTGCATCGAAGCCAGCACAGCGAAACTTCAGACAATCCACGGGACCGTTCGCCTACGCTTAGGTAATGCATCAGCCGTCGAGAGAGCCTCAGGCTGTGCCTCCTCACAGTCCCATAGCGCAGCCCTCTTATACCGCTTTCGCAATTACGCAATATTCGTGTACGCCGCAATAAGACAGCCAGCCAACAAATACTGGTACCGAAGGTGTACAGGTAAACGGAATACGTGACGCCGTTTTTAACCTTTTACATGTCATTTCCGCCTGTATTTGGAGCAATGCTTTGATGCATTAATAATATCAAAGAACTCCGCTTGCAACAATAGGATATTTGGCTGTGTTCTGCAAATTATCTGAAACGGCTGAGTATGTCATTTTATGCTCATAAAAAGTTTTTTTCCACTTGAATGTCTGTATGTCTTTATAAAAAAGGAAATGAAATACAAATAATTTGAAAGCCCACTAAAACGTTCCATTCCATATTGTACAAATAAATATATAAAAACTCCTAAAAAGTTGTTTTTGTGCGTTCCAGAGTATGAGAAGATGCGTAAAATGTGGTTGCACTGTAATGTCAAATTGCCACCATATCGACGCACACGTTTACTAACTTAATTAAAAGTGTGTCGCACTGTGAAGTTAACATTAACTTACTTCAGAGACATGCTTTCCCACTATTGAAACGAAGGATAGTTTCACTTAACGAAATTAAACTCCTAGTGAAAATTGTCGTTTTACCTAGCTAAACTTCAATTATTCGGTAACTCAGTTGATAGAGCGGTACACCGTCGAATTTTATAAGATGATGTCCTTATACCGCTGGTTAGAATCTAACCCGGAAGAACATTTTAACTTATTTGTAAACTGACATGACAGTCCTCTCATATGAAAACCAAATCGCAATTACAAAACTTGACCTCACCAATCAGAAACAGAATGTAACAGCTTTTCACTTACTGTTTACATGCGCTTACATTTACAGTCACTGTTCACAGACATCACGTTCTAAAAGATATTTTTCAGTTAATGTGACCACACACTTTTTACTTCATTAGGAACAATTTTTTATCTTCGTACCGTCCAGCTAGGCTCGTTAGTGTTTAAACTTTTACAGTGTCATCATCTTACATATAGATGAAATAAGTCTGCTTCAGGCGATATCGTTGTTTTATACTCACAAAAATCGCAGCCTTTACGTTTGTGTCACCTGCAAGTTGTACACGCCTTATATCTCTCCTGAAATCCTTGTCGTCCTACAGCTCGTTGTACTGTGGGAGTGTGGTATATCTTATGTACAGTTTAAATACTGAATTTTTGTAAAGTCTCTTAGTAGTTTAGTGTTTGTAAAGCTTGCAATGTATCGTATGGGAGAAAGAGTTGTGTAAGATAGGTAGTAATACCTTGTAAATTAAAGAAATTTGGGGGATGTAAGATGGACAAAAGTGTGCACAATGTTTTATTATACATGACGTCATCAAGAACGATGCATCATCATTGCGGTCATATCGAGAGCAGAACTGAGTAGAGCGGTTAGGTATGAGAGGAAGGAACATTGAGAGTGGGTGCCTGCTACGTCAGCTTTCGAGATGACGAAAGGAAATGCCTTGGTGGAAGCAACAGCCCAATAAGATAAGACCTCTAAGGAACAGTATGGGGATGTATGACGAATCCTGGATACAGACAACATGTGACATGACGCGATCTTTATTCATTTGGAAGTCACATACGATCTTCTTAACAACAGTTTTGCTGAAGTACTTGGTACTTTGCACTTCTGTCAAAAACTGTTTAGAGCAGCATAAGGAGATACGATAGATGGCCACCAAACCAGAATGAAGGCGAACATGTTACATCAACACGAACGAATGTTTGAATTCACCGGAAGAAGAAGAGGCGCATTTCTGTAGCTGAATGTACAGAATGGCTGAAACTATCGTCATTCCATACAGAATCCAGCAACTGTGAAATATTCTCTGAACACTCTTGGGAGTAAGCAAGTGAATGGTGGAAGGCAGGCCAATCTATTCTGATGAACAACCTGATGCAATAAAGAATACACAACGATTTGAAAGAAAATACCGTAAGAACGGATTACACAATAACAAGGTTGAGCAGGTCTTAAATCTCAGTTCCCGGTCCAGAGAATAACCAAGGCAGAAGTGAGAAGACAGCAAGATGCAACAAGAAAAGAAGATTCAATGCAGAATATTAGGAAGAAAGAAGACCTGGGCTGGAAGAAATCAAGAAACCTTTCTAAATCCCTTCCCATACAACACCATTGTTGCATCTACCTACCAACAAAGAACCCAAATTTAACTGTTCCAGCAATACAAATGCACGATATTCCTTGGAAAATTGAAACACTTTCAAATGTCACACCGAGAGATGGGAGATGACTATGCGTATGAAAAACGGGAGACGGATTAACCAGCGATGGTTTGGTATATGGATTCGAGGACTGACGAAGAATACAAATGTTATGCTGCTAATAATAGATCTCTAATATAATTTTGCCATGAGTACATGCGGAATGGAACAAAGGGAACCAAGCAATAACAATACACTCATACCTTCTGCAATCTTTCTTTCTGCTGACCGCTATTCAATGCTCAGAGGAGACATGTCGAGGGACATGAAGATGAAGATGATGACTTCAATGAACGACATTGAAGATATATGAGAAAAGAGTGTCTCTGATCGACTAGTATCAGAATAAACTGTAAAAAAGTTCTTTTACAAATACAGAGTTTGTTATTGTATAGGAAAATATTTAATTTTTGAAGATTTTTGTGCAAGAAACAGATTTTTGTTAACAATACCTTTGAGTTTTAATCTTGACAGATCAATAATATGTTCTTGTATTTCATAATTTTGTACAACACATCTAAGATAAGAAAACCAAACGTTAATATGTTCTTTGGCGGCTAGTAATGAGTTTGTCCACATACAGGATGAGAACAAAAAAAGGGTTATCCGATCTGATGATCTTAATTTAATATTTACGAAGTAATTAGTAGTATTAGGAATTTAATATTTTTGTAAACCTCAATGAATGATTTAGTACTTCTGTAAAGTTATAATGCGTAAGTTTAAGATTTTTTGGTGATATAAATATGTTTGTGAACGGGATCGTGCTTGTAAAGTTATGAGAAGGATGCTGTTAAGTGTAAGATAAATTAATAAATTATGGTAAGAGATGAAACTTTCTACAATTATAATTGCCATAGAAGCTAAGCCAAGATTTACACTAAGCTGTATGTATTGTAAATGGGGTGGATAATTTTAAAAGAAGGTTTCCTCAACTTCAACACATCTCCATCATTATTTACAATAAGTCTTGATGTCTAAAAGTTAACAGCCTCAAATTAAAAATTATGAGTGGTACAGATTTATAGACAATCACTAATTTGCTTACATCTAAAATTAAAATACACACAAACATAAAATGGAAATTAAAGGCTTCATAATATTTAAATAATTGTATTAAATCAAAGAATTAGTAAAAACACGTTAATTTTTGGAAAAACATTATTTTAATTCTCAAATCAGTAGTATATGGTAAATCCATTGTGGTGAAAAAAAAACAACAAAAAAGCGACTGAAAGAAACACTGCTAAATTAAAATAGAGAGTTGGTCTATATAAATATATAACAATTGCTACATTCAGCAATTAAGAACAGTTTTGCACTGACTTCAATCAACTTCTCATCTGTTGGTTGATCCAGCGCAAAACTGAACAAGGAAGGAGGAGAATATGTGTGTTGACAGCTTGAATGAATATCAATTTTGCATCATATAAGAGGGATTGTACAAGAAATAACAAGTAGCTGAATATGTCAGCTGCCATAAATCAGTGACAATGGGCAGATATGTTTATCAAAATTTACAGCAAAGGGATGACACTCAGTTCGACAGTATTAACACACCAAACGAAATCCTGCGTGTCAATAAGCAGAAGGCGAAAAAAAGCTGCTGGAGGAAATGTTATACTTTAGGGGCAGATGCGAGTTGCACCGTCACGGCCTGAGTACAACGGAATGCTTCCCAAACTGGGTTGGTGACCCATGGCGAGAGCGGAGAACGAACGCACAGGGCGATAAATGGAGGAGAGCAGGTATCAGGCCAACGCTGTTTGCGACGGAGAAATTCTTTAGAAAACTGTATTGGGGAATTTCCAGACGGATACAAACAGACCAGCGACACAGCTGATCACATGAAATGCTAATGGTATGTTCGTGATGTATGCATGTAACCTTTAGGCGTCAGGAGCACAAAATGTCCGATTGGCTGAAATAAACTCGGAAATAGTAGATAGGGGCGATATTTCGACACAGTTTAATGTTAGGTCCTTTGCGTTGAGAGATGTAGTTTCCACTAGATGAAAGGAACGATTCCATTGGTCTAAAAAAGGCGTGACGTGAAGCATGAAAGGCACAAGACCGAAAACTTCGCGAACTCTCTTCTGAACCACCGTCAAATGTAGAACAGCGTGCATGATTCTCTGTATGACTCCAAAAGAGGAATTTTGTGTGAACACTGTGTTCACTTTGGCTGACATTCAGCTAGAAATTATCTGAAGAGTCATTGAGCTCCAGTAGCAGAGAAATGACACAGCCACCTAGTTAATTGTTCTTGTGAGAACTGAGACGCCATTGAAGTATAGACGCTGCACCATTTATGCACGTTTATATCGCCATATTTTCCAGGCTAGGGATTGGTGCATGTTTTATCGTCTAATGAGAAACATAGGACAGCTTCTGCTGATGAAATCAGTAAGGATTTTGATTAGCTTTTTATACAATTTTCGGAGGGCGAAAGCAGCCATGCAGCTGACAGCTCATCGCAGCTAAGGAATATGCCGCTAGCAGAGGCATAAACTTGGTTTACCAGCCTGTGTTCACTGTGAACTCGACCTATCTTGAGTGATCATTTGCTCATCTTGTCACAAGAAACTAACCATCCTCTGCAGACTTGATTGTCATCCAAAATAGTACCAAACTTGGAACCAGAGTCGGATGATTTGTTATAATCTTGGCCAACTTCATGGTGTAGTTGTAAGAATAATCTTGTAGAGAACCTTCTGTTTAAATTTAATATTGTTGTGCTGAGGGTTATTTCCACTAAACAGGATGTAATGCGTTACACGGACAACTGCCCTGTAAGTGTAATGTGACAGTCATTGCAAATTCGTGCACTTCTTTGACAATAATTCTGAAATCAAACGAATTGTATATAGCTAAACACTGATGTGCTCTGTAATAGAACAAGAGTCCACACCTAACCCCAGTAACTGATTCTAGTGATGCTAACGCACTCACAGTGTGTGTTTGCTGATGTCTGACAAACGTGATAAGGAGTGGAGTGTCAGAAAGTTCTTATCATTTGGGAGTTTGTAGGGAAGCAGCCTACTCACGCCGTAATAAATGCACATCAGTCTTTCCAATGTGTGCCAGCCAGTCTGCTGTAACTAGCTCTGACGTCATAAATGTTGCGCAATACTTTAAAAATCAAATAAATAACCTAAAATGTTTCTAGCATGTCAGGAGTAATACTAAATCAACATGTGTTGAATGTCAGTTCAATAACTTTAACCATTTTCGAAATTTGGACGCTTTTCTGTAAAAATCATTGGCGCAACAGAAAAGAGCTAGAGATTTAAAAATTTACACTTAGATTCCTTTTCAATAATTATTTAATAGAAACAGTACATTGGATCTCACAAATTAAGATTTTAGTTGAAATTCATAATTTTCTGGTTCTTGTCTTAAAACTTAAGGAAGCAAGATAGATTAAGTAGGCTAATAAATAAGGCTAGGATGTTTATATTTAAGTAGAATGGAGATCCGCTATAATCATAAAGATGTGAGAAGTTTCATTTAAATAACTATAAAACTATAGCGATAGCGTATCTCAAAAGGGCAAGTTCAGAGCTCGTCTACTGCGTGCAGTGTAATTAAATTAATTCTGTCGCCCAAAATATTTAACTTAGGCACGTCAAAATTTTATTATGATTACTTACCTGTGTGCTGAATGCATATTTAAATTAAGAGCTTCATCGGCCATCAGGAAAAGAAGCAATGATTTATTCGGTAACTTAATGTGGTGCATTACTAGCCCAGCGGCTAGTCGGGAGAGCCGATTTGATCAGGCGTTCCCTTAGCCGTCCGCACCGCGGCTTTATATATAAGAACGCTGCGAGAGGAAGCAACGCCCCAGTTCTCTCCAGACGCTGAATAGCACGCCATTTGTGTCGGGAGTCGCGTAGCGTCGGTATCATTGCTACAAACAGCCTCGGATGCCGTATTAAGTTACTCGAGATGCGCGTAACCATGAAATCATTTACGAGTGAAGTGTTAATTCTGGGATGACTTTAATTATCTATCTTCAGTTTGCGTATTGTCGTATTTTCACGTGCCGCCGCGGGACAAACATTCTACCATTATTTAGCGTGGCGTTTGATCAACCTAATCATCAAATTATGGCGAGCATTCATTTAAATATTTAATTTGGACAGTTATAGTTGCATCTGCGCATTAGACTCTGAACTGCTCTGTTAGTCAGATTGTGTGGATTCTTTTGTTTTCATCTGTGACTTTCAGAATACAGAGAACGTTTTACACGATCGTTTTTGATTATAAATCCCAGACAATCTCCTAATTCCTCAGAGCTATAAGCTGTAACTATAAGTGTATTCTCAGATGAAGTGGGCACTAGGAATTCTAATTACAGGCTTCACGTTTTGCTAATCACTTTCTGGTTGCCAAAATTGTAGTTAGAGAGCCAGTGTTGAGAACGGCAAAAGACAGCATAAATAACATTTTAAATAATAGGAACATTTAACAACAAAAATATCCACCCGCCTCCCCACAAGTTTTTCTGCAGCTCCAGTTGTGATTTTAAGAGTGCAAGTAATATACGTGGGAGTCCGTTCTTGATTTCTACTTCTTGTGGTAAATGCCCATAGACCTTCAATAAATCCGACTAAGTTGCTAGCTGTTTCAAGGATTTTGTAAGATTCTTAACTATGACGGCAGTGCATTTTGTCTCATAATCTATCAAGCCACTTTCAGTTGACGGTTTTGTTAACTGGCGTCTGGCTGCACGGAGTGGCATCCCTTTCCAGATGAACCACATTATATACTCTTTTATTTGAGCAATATATTGTAACTCTATGGATGTTATTTTTGAAAGGGACAGCATACTGACATATTGTATCATTTGAATAAGATTAAAGTTCCTAAGGCGCCTCTTGCTTTCCTCACCATTGATTTGGAATTATCCTCAACCACTTCGTTCATATTTTTCTTCTGTTTAACGTCGAACACTTCCATTTCGTCACATGCTGTGAAGGTATTTGGCGTGAGTTCTGAAGTTTTGTTCAACCACAGGAGCCGGATTTTGTTGTTGCTCCCGCAGCTTACTTATAAGAACCAATTATTTCTGATATCTTCCTAATGTCATGATGTTGCGTGAGTACAATTGTTATATCGTCGACATAAGAGTTAAGGGCGAATCTTTGTGCACCAACATTTATTCTAGATAAGTAGTTGGTGACTGAGCGGATCGCTGGCGGCAAAGAAATTATAAACAATGTAATGGGTAACGGGCATCCCAGTCGGACTGAGCGCTGAACTGAGAATTCTGCCCTGAAGTAACCGTTTATTTGTATTTTGGAGACCATTGAATTCCGGTCTGGTAACAATAGATCTATTGTGGCCTGTGGGAAGTTATACCTTTTCAACACATTCTTAGATATTGGTGATTGACTTTGTCAAAGGTATTTTTCTATGTTGTTGTTCAACAGTCCCACTGTTCCGGTTTGGTATATCCATGACAAGAAGGTCGTGTCTCTCAGAGAGCAAAGTCCACCAATGATCTTCCTGTTGGGAACACTACACTTTCGGCCAGGGTCGGTTATCTCTAGAAGAGCCTCTTTTAGCCTTGCGGCTATTAAGAGCGCCATTGTTTTTGAGTCAGCTCAAAGTCATTATTCTTCTTGGTTTCGAAGTTTTGGGCATAAGGACTGTAATCTCCGGTTCATTTTGTGAATATATTTGAACGCTCTTTGTTTCTGTTTAATAACCTCCACGAATTCCGCTTTGATAATGACCACAATGCTTTGTAATATTTGTACGATATGCCGTCGATGTTGGACCCTTATTCCGTGGTGCTTACTGTATAATTTCTGCAATTTCTTCTTGGGATATGGGCTCTATCAACGTAGTGACATTTTCGTTTTTGAGGGAAGTCGTGCAGTGTTGTAGCAAACTTGCGGTCTTAGCAGGATCTAATGATTGTTCTCGGAAGAGTCTCCGAAAATAGTCTTTAATATCATCCATATTAATGGTGTTGTTCCTGTTGGAAGTCGTTAGGTTTCCCACAAACCTCTTCCGTTCTCTGCTGACGTGTGAGATGCTATATTTTTCGTCTGATATGCATCTCTTATTTCTACAAGTGATTATTTTGCCTTCACTTCTTTTCCTGTAGTTATAGGACATTTTTGAAATGTCGTCAGATCGCGAGATCAGTCTTTTCCGTTGTCCACTTTTCCTTGGAGCTCTCGAACGATCACGTAATATAATTCGATGTTTTTCCTCATAGTCTCACTCTCCCTATGCGCTACGTTTCTTAACAAATTCCAGGATTCACCAGTTCATCCCATCATCCAAGATCTCTACTAGAGAACCACTTTCGATGAATCCATGTTCGATAACATTCACAGACTTTTGTTTTTGCCCACTCTCAACGTTGAGTACCTTGCAATTTAACTTCCAGTACCCCCTTCCCATTACGGTGGACCGCGGTAAGCCTTTCATTTTAACGATACCTGCATGGTGGCCCAAGAACCTGACCGGGATTACTTCATAGTCCTGCAGAGCTATTTCTGTTGTGGTATAAAATCTGTCTAGTCTCGAGGCTGACAGTGGAGATCGATACATACAGTGAGATCGCACGATGGTTAGTAGATCTATGTCGTCCGTCAGTTTTAGTTCTCTAATAATGGTATTTAAGGTGCCGCAATTAGGGGCCGAGCCTGTTTTGTCTGCCGGTCTTTAAACACAACTGAAATCTTCTCCCATTATTATGATACCCTTTGCGTGTCTCATCAAGTATGGGGTAGTTGCAGTAAAAAGAACTTTACTACTTATGTTATGTGTTACTGATGGGGCATAAAGGCTTTGATAACGCGTCCATCCGGTTGCTTTTCTAAGCTCTCTAATTCCAATGCCATTCTGGTTAAGATGTCAGTTTCCATATTCATTCATATTCCCCTGCTTAGTTGCCTTGTCCGGATTCGTTTCCAGGAGTTTCACTTTCCATTTCTCCTTTCTCGTCGTCTTGGTATTCTCTTTTCGCATCTTTCTTATTTTTCCGAGGTGCCGCATTTAGATTTTATAGTCTTTTGGTTGCTAATAATTCTGTCTGTCGCCTTAACTGTGTGCTTTGCAGATCGTGTGGAGACACTGAAAGCAGTTTCCGCACAATCTTCTACTTTACTTACTTATTTACACTCTCCAGTCTCAGTTGCTGTGGTTGCCCTCGCTGTTGCTGTGTTGTTGTCTGTCGTGTTGTTTCCTGCAGTGGTTGGGTTTACTTTCCTGATGTGGACAAATGGTTCAAATGGCTCTGAGCACTATGGGACTCAACATCTGAGGTCATCAGTCCCCTAGAACTTAGAACTACTTAAACCTTACTAACCTAAGGACATCACACACATCCATGCCCAAGGCAGGATTCGAACCTGCGACCGTAGCGATCGCGCGGTTCCAGACTGAAGCGCCTAGAACCGCTCGACCACCACGGCCGGCTGATGTGGACAGTTCAAGGGTCTCGCCACGTGTCGTTGTCGGGACTGAAGAATATCTGTGTCCGCTTGACTTGGTCCGCAGCTCGTGGTCGTGCGGTAGCGTTCTCGCTTCCCGCGCCCGGGCTCCCGGGTTCTATTCCCGGCGGGGTCAGGGATTTTCTCTGTCTCGTGATGACTGGGTGTTGTGTGCTGTCCTTAGGTTAGTCAGGTTTAAGTAGTTCTAAGTTATAGGGGACTGATGACCATAGATGTCAAGTCCCATAGTGCTCAGAGCCATTTGAACCGCTTGACTTTCCACCTCAGTTTCGGGTCCACCATGTATTGCTGGAACATTATCGGTTTTCTGCTTGCTAATTTTTCTTCATGATCTTCTTCAGAGTCCTAACTGCCCTTTTCTAATGGCCGTTTCTTGATCTGATTTCGATAAGAACAAGGAAGACTTTCACTTTCTATGTCCGTTTCGTTTTCTTGCTCTTGATTTGAGATTTCACAGACCCTGTAGCTGTTTTCCTGAACAATAGTTGCAGCTCGTGGTCTTGCGGTAGCGTTCTCGCGTCCTGCTCACGGGGTCCAGGGCTCGATTTCCGGCGCGGCGAGGGATTTTTCCTGCCTCGAGATGACTGGGCGTCGTTGTGTCGTCTGCATCATCATCATTCATCCCCATTACGGTCGGAGGAAGGCAATGGCAAACCACCTCCACTAGGATGTTGCCTAGTACGGCGGTGCGGTCTCCCGCATTGTCCCCTACGCTTCTTGGAGTATGGGACCTCATCATCATCATCGTCATCATCAGTTGCAGAATGGCCCTTATCGGTTCCATACCTTTGATAGATGTCTGCGTTCTTGAGTACTTCACTTGTTGCTAGTCTCTTACTCCTCTTCTACTAAACTGGGAGAGTGGCCAGCAGATTCCGCTTGAGTATTCTCGGTGTTGCCCGTTGCAGTACTTGAAAGAATCAAATCTTTTGTCTGCAGTCTTTTCTGCTGTTGCACGTTATTTTATAGAATAGATAAGCATCATAGGCAGTTTTCTCGAAGTTGTCCTGGTTCATTACACACGTGACATTTGGGAGTTTGCCCTAAGTATGCTATGCATGCTTTTCAACCGCCTACAAGAATCTGGGACGGGATGTCGGAAACAACAAACATTGGTACAGATCTAACCCCGTTGTAGCACTGGATCTTGTATCTAGTGGACCATTTTTCGAATTAGATGATTTTTACCTGTCCATAAGGGGAAAGTGCCGGTATTAAGTCCTTGTTGGCTCTAGGGAAGGGTTAGCACCCTGGCAGTTTTCAGTTCTCTGTCAGCGTTACTTATATCAACGGTGCTGACAGAATCACTACGACGACGGAATTCGAGATTGGCCTGGGTTTTCAGTAATATTCTAACATAACAGAACTATGCAGTTTAGTAAAAACACAGTATTTCTCATCATCCATTTGAATGAACTCTCCATTATCACCAGAAATACCGAAATTTCCATGTAGCTTGTCATGAACTTCCAAAGCAGTGGGTTTCACATGTCTTGTATTTTTGTCAAAAGCGAACCTCAAGTATTTTTTCTGATGGAATCCATGGATATTATTTACAGCTACGAAACGCAACCTCCACTTCAAGAACAATACACAAAGATGATGGAGACGATCAACAAGAAGTATCACTACTTACAAGTTCGATGGCTGCACATGGAAAACAATATACACGTACCGTAATACATGTTTATGTAACCAGTCAGCTGCAACATGGAGCGCTTCACCGCACGTCCACACCACTTCAGCACTAGGTCACGACTATCTCCACCGAAAGCCTGTTGCATGCACTATCTCTGCTGGGTGTATTCTACAGAGGAATTCGGCACAAAGTTTTCCCGAGGATAATTCTATTGTGCTGTGGTCTTAGCTCATGACTGATAGTCGACAATCTCCACTCATCGAAAAAAGATAAGCTTATAATTCGCTCTTGTATCTTATAGTTTGCGTAATATTATCTATTATCAAAAAATACAGTATAAGACATCTACCTGATTTTAAGATCAGGTAGCTGTCTTATACTGTATTTTTTGATAATACATAATACTACGCAAACTGTAACTACACGCGCAGTCTAACGCGCTGCTTCCCGAGCAGGAAAGAGTGCAGGTCCCTAGCACGAATCCGCCTGGCGGATTAGTTTCGAGGTCCAGTGTGCCGGCCAGCCTGTGGGTGATTTTTAAGGCGGTTTTCCATCTACCTCTGCGAATGCGGGGTGGTTCCGATTATTTTGCCTCAGTTACACTGTACACAAGTAAATGCTGTAGAAACACCGTATCCATGTATCGTACACCGTAATTACATTACCACGCAAAAAAATGGGGCTACACTCGTCTGGTACGCTATGGACCTTTACCTCTGCAAACTCTTTAAAATTTCGTGCAATGGTTTACTACATTTAATGCTGCACAATACCTGCGCTGAACATCGAAACAAAATTAAGTCATTTTTTGGGGGGAAGATATCAGTCAAGATGATGTGTAAAAATCAAATTTTGGGGCCAAATAGTTTTTGTGAAATCGAATGATAAGTGTGTCAAAGTTGTCGGAACACCATGTGTCAGCACAGGCGAGCAGTGCAGTGATGACGAAATCGCGCACAGCTCGGAATGCGGGGAGCACGTCTCTGTAGCAGCGAAAGGGTTAATACGGCCGTGGTGGCTTTACTCCATGAACTGCGCACTCCGCCCTAAACGTAAGTTTGCGAACTGTACTATACTATGACGCTGCTTCTCTTGGCGCGTGCGTCGTGTGCAACTGGCAACGCAGCAATCTCCCGCGTCTGGGCGGGCATGCGCGAGGCGCCAAGATAAAAGAATTGAACTATAGTTCTACATGACCGTATGATCAACTACTGCCTGATCACAGGTGTTGTGCAACGAACAGTACAAATGAATAGGTGCTACACCATAGCTAGAGCATTTCACGATGACATCTCAAGGTGTGAACATCATTGCGGATGCTCAGGGTTTCTATGACAGTGAATGTAGACAGTTCGTATTTTAAGAAGTTGCGTTTGTAGCATACACACAAGATGCTGGAATAATAGAGACATTTTCAGCAAACATTGCATCACCAAGGTCTTTCAAGCATATGACGTGTGCTAAGACATGGAAGAGCGCAATGTGGTTAACACATTTCTACCACGGAATTCACTGGGATGATCCTGGCATACCCTATAAAGATATGGTGACTGCACTTAAATTATTCGATCACATGGATACCATCACCTACATTAAGGGGAAGGAGAAGATCTCATGGATGCGTCGAATCTTTAAATTGGCTTGTATTCAAGACCTGGAATTCTACGGGTGTCCTTCTCTCCATCGACTCTAGAACAAGTATCAAAAAAGTGTTGCTGTATCTGCTTGTGAAAATGCAAAATCACTTTTCAGTTGGATGAGAAATAAAGGAATTTTTTTCTAACAATTCTTGTACACTTTCCTTTTTTGAGATCTACATGTAAGTTTAACCACGATACTATACGTGCTTCCATCTATACCTGTATTCCACTGGAACTGACTGTCCCTTACCACAGCCTTGCGCACTGTCACCGTGGGAGTAGCGCTGCCTTTGCTGTCAATAGGCAAGCTTTCACATTCCTCTCCCATCGTGTGCAGTGAATCCTCTGAAAATGTGTGTGTTAATGGCACTACATCTTGTGGATATGCGCATGCAATGAAGATGTGATGGCAGAATGTTCACAGATAAGTTTTACCAACAAAAAAAATAATGATTAGGTTTTTTTTAAAAAAATAATAACAGTGATGTAGGGTAAGGAATTTTTTTCCTTTATTTATTTCAGTTCAATTCTCGAGATTACAATTTAGTTCGTGATGTGGAAGATACAGTTCAGTTCAATGCAGAAATACTTTTAACTCATTATTACTACAATCCGATATATGCTGGAGATTCCTCGAAGGGGAATATTTTTTTCTGTTATAAAGCCATACATAAAACTAAAGCAGAGTTATAGACTTACTCACACACAAAATACTATTACTAATGAAATTCCATCCAAAAAGACTATATTGAACCGAGCTGCTCTGTGAATTAACGTTCTCCTACTTAACTAGATGACCCTAAATTTTTTTAGTAAACATTTGCCGTGAAATAATTAATTAATTAAGTGGCTCCAACTTAAAGAGACAAGGTCTATACATATGTTTGAAACATATATTTATCATTGAAATACGTTAATAACAACATCTAATTTGATGGCCCCAACTTAACTGAGCAACTCAAAATATATATTTCTTTTTAACTGTGTGGCTCTAGACATTTTCCACCACAGACAGTTGAAATACTTTAATAATAATAATTAAATGGGTGGCTCTAAAGCGTCCAACCCAAACAGCTGCACTAGTGAAAAAAATTATTCAGATGGAAATAAAACTACTTTGACTGGATGGCTAACAGTAGGTGAAGCTTGAACACTACTCTATTTACACCAAGACACACACACACACACACACACACACACACACACACACACACACAGAGAGAGAGAGATATATATGAATAACGAAAGAGAAAGAATAACTTTTTTTCAGCGCATTGTGCTTATGTATACAAAACTAGATGCATTTACACATTCATAGATATTTTACACACACACATACGCACACATATTCATACATATTTTTACACTCCCACATATGCACCAACACTCCCACCACACATCACACACACAACCAATAATTACACCGTGATAAAAAAGCCGTACTATTTGATACATAAGCCCACCCCACCCCATTCACACACTCATTGTCTCTCTATCTCTCAATCAGAGTCCCGAACCCCTACTTTCGCTTCACGTAAATAGTGTTTATCATCACGAGGAGACAACCCGACTTTGTATTGTAGTGCAGTTTACACTCTTTGACCTCGCGATTAAATACTAGTTTGCCGAATGATGTGTTGAGGAGTGCCTTGAACGCTGCGATCATACAGGCTCTGCAAATAGCCTCAACTGAAAGAACGCGAGATGGCATACGTCTAACATCCTTTGCCCGCCTCTGGGCACTTCTGTCTCTTATATGATATTCATACATTTTGTACCTCAATCCCTCAAACTGTACAATTGGTAAACCATTCGTCTCAATTTTCATGAGACCGATAAACTTCTTGTTCTAAGGACCAATACCGTGGGGATTATCAGCCTCATAAGAAGACGTGTCGAATCCTTTACCATGGCACCTAATTACTTCATATGAATCGCATTTCTTGATCCAGTAGATAAAGCAGTATGTATCCTGATAAAGCTACTTTGGTTCTACAAAACGAGCTCTCGCAGTTTCGAAGAGGAAGCGGTACATATAAAATTTGGAATCATCCAGTGTGCACATCCCCAAATAAACAGGCTTCATAAACTCTATTGCAGTTCTTGACATCTCCACAGCAACAAAGTTTTCATTGAAGATGGTGGCACGCTTAAAATTTGCGTGGTGATACACTTTCTCACCCCATAACTGCCTTCCCATGCGGTTCTAATCAAAATATCGCGTTCATTTCTTGCATTCTGCATAGGTTTCCCGAAAATGGAATTACTCTTTAATTTACAAAAATCTTTTTCAAAACCATTACTCTTGACCACCCTCTTTTCGGTATTTAGTTCAAAATACTCCTTCAGCCAGGAGGACTGATTGAAAGAGATAGCCCAGGCGATTGTAACAAGCTTCATCTCTAAGCTGAGGCACTACTGCAGATTACGATAATGAATAATATACCTCTGGACTCTGACCACAATCTATTGGTTATGACCTGTAGATTAAAACTGAAGAAACTGCAGAAAGGTGAGAATTTAAGGAGATGGGACCTGGATAAAATGAAAGAACCAGAGGCTGTACAGAGTTTCAGGGAGAGCATAAGGGAACAATTCACAGGAATGGGAGAAAGAAATACAGTAGAAGAAGAATGGGTAGCTTTGAGGGATGAAGTAGTGAAGACAGCAGAGGATCAAGTAGGTAAAAAGCCGAGGGCTAGTAGAAATCCTTGAGTAACAGAAGAAATATTGAATTTAATTGATGAAAGGAGAAAATATAAAAATGCAGTAAATGAAGCAGGCAAAAAGGAATACAAACGTCTCAAAAATGAGATCGACAGGAAGTGCAAAATGGCTAAGCAGGGATGGCTAGAGGACAAATGTAAGGATGTAGAGGCTTATCTCACTAGGGGTAAGACAGATACTGCCTACAGGAAAATTAAAGAGACCTTTGGAAATAAGAGCACCACTTGTATGAACATCAAGAGCTCAGATGGAAACCCAGTTCTAAGCAAAGAAGGGAAAGCAGAAAGGTGGAAGGAGTATATAGAGGGTCTACACAAGGGCGATGTACTTGAGGACAATATTATGGAAATGGAAGAGGATGTAGCCGAAGATGAAATGGGAGATACGATACTGCGTGAAGAGTTTCACAGAGCACTGAAAGACCTGAGTCGAAACAAGGCCCCCGGAGTAGACAACATTCCATCGGAACTACTGACGGCCTTGGGAGAGCCAGTCCTGACAAAACTCTACCATCTGGTGAGCAAGATGTATGAATCAGGCGAAATACCCTCAGACTTCAAGAAGAATATAATAATTCCAATCCCAAAGGAAGCAGGTGTTGACAGATGTGAGAATTACCGAACAATCAGTTTAATAAGCCACAGCTGCAAAATACTAACACGAATTCTTTACAGACGAATGGAAAAACTAGTAGAAGCCGACCTCGGGGAAGATCATTTTGGATTCCGTAGAAATACTGGAACACGTGAGGCAATACTGACCTTACGACGTATCTTAGAAGGAAGATTAAGGAAAGGCAAACCTACGTTTCTAGCATTTGTAGACTTAGATAAAGCTTTTGACAATGTTGACTGGAATACTCTCTTTCAAATTCTAAAGGTGGCAGGGGTAAAATACAGGGAGCGAAAGGCTATTTACAATTTGTACAGAAACCAGATGGCAGTTATAAGAGTCGAGGGACATGAAAGGGAAGCAGTGGTTGGGAAGGGAGTAAGACAGGGTTGTAGCCTCTCCCCGATGTTATTCAATCTGTATATTGAGCAAGCAGTAAAGGAAACAAAAGAAAAATTCGGAGTAGGTATTAAAATCCATGGAGAAGAAATAAAAACTTTGACGTCAGCCGATGACATTGTAATTCTGTCAGAGACAGCAAAGGACTTGGAAGAGCATTTGAACGGAATGGGTGGTGTCTTGAAGGGAGGATATAAGATGAACATCAACAAAAGCAAAACGAGGATAATGGAATGTAGTCGAATTAAGTCGGGTGATGTTGAGGGTATTAGATTAGGAAATGAGACACTTAAAGTAGTAAAGGAGTTTTGCTATTTGGGGAGCAAAATAACTGATGATGGTCGAAGTAGAGAGGATATAAAATGTAGACTGACAATGGCAAAGAAAGCGTTTCTTAAGAAGAGAAATTTGTTAACATCGAGTATAGATTTAAGTGTCAGGAAGTCATTTCTGAAAGTATTTGTATGGAGTGTAGCCATGTATGGAAGTGAAACATGGACGGTAAATAGTTTGGACAAGAAGAGAATAGAAGCTTTCGAAATGTGGTGCTACAGAAGAATGCTGAAGATTAGATGGGTAGATCACATAACTAATGAGGAGGTACTGAATAGGAGTCGGGAGAAGAGGAGTTTGTGGCACAACTTGACCAGAAGAAGGGATCGGTTGGTAGGACATGTTCTGAGGCATCAAGGGATCACCAATTTAGTATTGGAGGGCAGCGTGAAGGGTAAAAATCGTAGGGGGAGACCAAGAGATGAATACACTAAGCAGATTCAGAAGGATGTAGGTTGCAGTAGGTACTGGGAGATGAAGAAGCTTGCACAGGATAGAGTAGCATGGAGAGCTGCATCAAACCAGTCTCAGGACTGAAGACAACAACAACAACAACAACCTCTGCTTATCTGCGACGGTAGCCAACAGTTCAGGGATGGTGCTTCCTTGCAGTATTTGTTGCTATGGACATAACGGAAAGGCGCTTGTCTCTCCATGCAAATTATTAGGATATGTGGTGTCTGCCTCAAGCGCATACCCTATATCAGGATCCGTCGCAAGACCCATTATTTTTCCACCTAGTCCCTTCAATTCGTCTTCGGGCACCCATCGAAACCCACCAACCGGTAGTGGCTGCATCATGGCATGTCCGTGTAATTTGTTCACATCTAAGTACATAATGCAACTTGAATCAAGGGATACGTTAAACCCGACACCCATCTGTGAGTTATTTGCCTTGGCATGCCTGTGGATGCACTGACAAAGTCCTCCACGAATCCTGCGCTCAAAAAATAGAAGCATTGCAGCATCAGTCGAAAGTTCGATACTGCGCCCCGTTTTCTTGGGCATAGCGCCCCAGGACAACCCAGCTGCCGTTGTAATAAATGGCGTGGTCCAGAGAGTATGTGGCCATACATACACTCTGGAACTTTTCCAAAACATCTGCAAACAAATGAATGTCTGTGTCCATGTATAGTCTTGCATTTTCTCCCAAACTGGGGATGTTGAATGCCCGCCAGACATTCACAGATGCTCATAATCTGCTGTAGTTACGGCACCGCCTGTGAGAGTACTGGTAAATGCAGATATGTCGGGAAACCCGGTTTCATAGGGTTTTGCCATAGAATCGACATACTCGTGTGGGAAAACTCCTTTCCTAGTCACAAGCTGGAACTTTTGCTCATCAGGAAAGAAGATCAAGTGATATGCATATCCTTCAGAGGTAGAGTTTCAACAAGTTTCTGGAGTGAAGTCTGCATAAAGCATAAAGAGTTAAGGAAGTGGAGCATAATTTTTGGCATCATTCGTTTTGAGAAATAAATGTGCTTCTCAACACTTTCAAGCAGGACACTAACCTGAGCAGTCTTCATACCGAAATTAGCCAAGTGCTCAACGAGAAAATGAGCGTCATACCCACTCAAATTATGAAAAACGACCGGTATGTGCCATGGTAACTTATATTTCAAATTGCATGCGTTATGAGCTGCACTGCAGAACTTTCCCATAAGATGGCAATGATATCTACGGGGAGTTTCCGCTTTTCTATCTATTGGTATCTCACAAATAAGACAATTAACCGCCTTTTCACACAAATCATTCTCCTTTGATTTGGTCATGGGAATGTTGGTGCTGTAGAGCTGATCAATTTCCCATGAAAGTTTTTCAAGCTCAGTGAGGAGCCAAAGCACAGGATCGTCCACGACATAAGACTCGTAGCAGTTAAGTTTAGAATCATATCCACATACAACCTGGAATGCTGCCGCATAAGGTATGTGTTTTTGTGTGAAGGTTGTATGCGAGGCTACGGGGTTCCCTTCACAGCGAGTAATAGGAACCAACAGGCATTCAAAGTCGGCGTACACTACAAAAGGACATCACTGCTGGTGGTGAGCATTTAGAAACTTAATGAAGTTATTTTCCTCTGTGGGCATAATAACATGTACAGTGTCCTTGGAAGCACAATCTAACGCTAATAACTCGTCTCATGAAACATAACTCAGACACCTTAAACAAATATGCTTTTTACACCGTTTGTTACTTAACTAGGAATAAAGGAGGCGGGACATGTCTTTGATCCAAACATAGTGATAATCATCACCTTCAGAGAACAGCAGCAAGTTTACATGCTTATTACGCTCACCCGCCAATTTTGAGAAATGGAGGGGTCCAAGTACCGTATGCTTATCTCGCTCATCCGACTTGTCATTATTCTTCTCCAGGCCATAAACGTGAACCAATATTCCTGTAGTCTGTGCCTCAAATTTAGGTATGTCCTTGATGTTTATGAGGAACTCAATGCCATCAAAGTTATAAGATGTTTTAATGTCACGGACCTTGTAACTGTTCGGACGCTGCGAACGTTTCTTGTAATTACTCCCACAAGTCAGGATTGACCATGCAAAACAAGCATTATCATATCGATTTTCGACATTAATGCACGCCTTCTTTTTAACTATATCTTTATGGAGCATGATATAGCTAGACCCTCCATTTACCGGATCATAGACATTTATATTGATGCAAGGTGTGGTACATTGCTGAGCGCTTTAGCTGACCCATATACTTTCATCTCAGAAAATCGGGCCATGATAGTGCTCAAGGTGGATTCATGATACCACTCAGCAATGTATGTGCTACGAGAAATAACGCCATTATCACCCCACATTATAGTGCAGAGTGTTAGCCTCTGCATCACTTGGACGTTTAGGTGGGTTATTCAACTCGCAGCATAGAACTGTGCTGCATTTAATGGCGTTAAATGTCGGATCGTCTAGGACTTCGAGCAGCTCGGTCTCCAAGACAAGGAGGCACACTTCTAAAAACCGGACAGGGTCACGATACCTCCCTCCTGGATTCTCAATCCTTTTGAATGAAATACGCCCCTCAAAAGCCCTAGCAACTGCTGAGTATTCTGGAGGGGTCACTATACCATTATTCTGATGTCCTTCACTATCAATAGGACAGGGGAGAGCACCACCCCTAGCCATAGAATAATCAATGTTACTTATACTACTACTACAACTAGAAGTCCAGCCCATCGATGACGGGGCTGGTGAGAGTGCGACAGCTGTAGGGAGGGGTCCGTGCGATAGTACACACACCTTTCACTGACGGTGGGGGCAAACTGCCTGAGGAGGCGGAGGTGGTGAAGGTCGGTGGGAAAAACCAGGCTGCAGCGATGGTTCCCGGGGTGTGATGTCCCAATTACTGACTGGTGAGGTGGGAAACAGATGCCCTTTTTCTTCCACTACCGGCTGAGTTGCTCAGAGGGCTTACAGTGGCGCAGGGGCAGGTGCTGCAGCCGCCTCTCGCACAGCTGTGATTGGCGCTATACACGGCACTGCGTGTCTCTGTGGTGTGTGGCCAATTCCCGCCCCCGCAACCACCGCTCTAGAAAAACGATGTACTTCGTGTAATACACCTGTAACATAAATATAAAAAATAAGCTTAATATCTAGATTTAAAACAAAAAATAATAAGACTAAATAATGGTAATTATTTGCTGTAATGATAAAGTTCAAAAAGATTCACCCTCTCCACTCTGGCTCTATAGCTTGAGCAACTCATCAGCACATTCAATGAGGTCTCCCACCCACTCCGGTATCTCCTCTGCCTCATCTAAAAGGGTCATACACTTGCTCCTTTAGCAATCTTCTTCATCCACAACGGCCGCCATCTCATGAACCCCAACAGCGATTTCACCCCCGCCTTGCTCTGCTTGCATGACACCCTTGGCGACTCCCTCCCTATGTATAGAATCATCTAGAAAGAAAAGAAAAGCGTATGTCTCAGACAGCTCAAAGTAGGCACTTAGAAAGCCAATATATATTACATGGAATTATTTTATCTAAGAACTACGTTTTAGAAATGTACTTAAATTCGCGCTGTGCTCCAGCCCTCTCGACCTCTAGCTGATGCGTTAGCTCAGCCAACATGAGAGGGATGAATTCTAGAAAGACGGAAAAGACTGAGTATAATATCCAGTGTGAAAAAAGGTCTCTGTAGCACGCACGCACACACACACACACACACACACACACACACACACACACACACAATGTGTTAAAGGGCATAGCAGTCTGTGTAGTGTGGACCAAACAGATATTTGACAAACACAGAAAAAACATGACACAGACATAGAATCCGTTAAAGCGTGCAGCAGTCTGTGGACTGTGTCTCAAACGAATATTTGACAAACAAACATTGAAAACAGACACAGAATCCGTTAAACGGTGCAGCAGTCTGCGAACTGTGACTCAAACAGATATTTGATAAACACAGGAAAAACATAGCACAGACACAAAATCCGTTAAAAGACACAGCAGTCTGTGGACTGCGGTCCAAAACAGATATGACATAGAGACATTGAACACACACAGTCCGTTAAAGGATGCAGCAGTCTGTGGACTGCGGTCCAAAACAGAAATAACACAGGAATATAGAACACAGAGACAATCTGTTAAAGGATGCAGCAGTCTGTGTTGACTGCAAGCTAAAACAGATATAACACAGAACATATAGCACAGAGACACTGAACACAGACACAATCCGTTAAAGGATGCAGCAGTCTGTGTAGACTGCGGTCGAAAACAGATATAATACAGAGACATTGAACACAGGCACAGTCCATTAAAGGACGCAGCAGTCCAAAACAGATATAACACAGAACGTAGGATACAGACATATTGAACACAGACACAAGCCGTTAAAGGACGCAGCAGTCTGTGGAGTGCAGTCCAAAACAGATATAATACAGAGACATTGAACACAGACACAATCTGTTAAAGGACGCAGCAGTCTGTGTAGGCCATGGTCAAAAACAGATGTAACACAAACAAACATTGAACACAGAGACAGAATCTGTTAAAGGACGCAGCAGCCTACGCAGCAGCCTGTGGACTGTGGCCCAAACAGATACTTGAACACAGAAAACACATAACACAGAGACAATCCGTTAAAGGACGCAACAGTATGTGGACTGTGACTCAAATGGATATTTGAACACCGAAAAAGTACTTACCAGGTAATTGATCTTCATCTCCTCGGCGGCGCTTGCCGCTGCTGCTGCTGTAGCTGTTGCTGCTGTTAGTACGCTTCATGATGATGATGAAAGTACAAACGATTGACATCTGAGAAATTCGTAGAACTGCGGAAGCAGAACGAGGGCGAGTTCGGTTGTGCCTTGGCTTGTATGGCTTCTATGAGGTCGAATCACGTCAGTGATGCAGTAGCCAAAAGGTGCGCAGCATTCTAGGGGTAGGGGGTGTTATGTCATGAATGAATGACATTCCTAATAGGAAAACCTCTAACTTCTCAATTGATGATTGAATCTCCAATTGATACATTCAGTTATCGAATACCATTAAAATTGGATTAGAATTAAGTAGTTAGGTAATTCACACGTTAGATGCGCAGTGTGTCACATGTGTTACGTTAGAATAGCTAGCATATTTCTAGAAGACGATCTGTGTCGTCTGTATGCGCGTGCGAGCTAGAGGCCGTGATGTCAGTATTCGCTCCCTTGTGTGCTATACACATGGAGCATGCCCTGTTAGAGTCGCATGAAAGAGAAAGCATTACAGCATCTCTCTCTCCGCACTTGACTGTAGGTAGGGACGGGGTGACAGGTCTTTCACATACTGGGAATGACGATCTTGGATTACTTAATGGGAGCGCGCTCTAGTGACAGTACTGTGTACTAGGTCAGTTTGAGTCTGGACCACGTGGCGAACACACTGCTTCCCGCCATCTTGGATGATGGTACTCGCGTCATCTGCTGACGTCATATGTGTACTAGGTCAGTTGGAGTGCAGACCTCGTGGCAGACATAATGGATGGTGGTGCTGCCTCTAATTGTTTAAACAAAGACTGGTGCATGATTTCGACAGTTGACGATTAGCAAGCATGTTTGCAGAGTCTTTTATATGGATTGTTATTTTGACAATTTACGAGTTGCTTGGCTCCCAGAACATAAATGTATTTCATTATTTACGAGTGGTCTGCATGACTGTAAGACGTGCAATGCGTTATTTTGACGGTTTAAAATTAGCAGGCATGTGAGTAGAGCATTATTCATGAGTTATTTAGGAGTAGTTTGCAGGTCTGTATTCTATGTGGCATGTCAGAGTGTGAGTTCTGTATCACTGTGATAAATATACTCCATCCCCAAATAAATTGTTTCAAAATAAATAAAGTACACTCTTTCTTCTCTGCAGCAGCCAGGTACAGACTGAGTCCTTTTCCCATGAATCTCTAGGAGTAGGTGGCGGTCGGGTGACTTAGGTTAGTGCAGGTAGTCCAAGTGACCTATCTTCCCACGAATTTCTTAGATTAGTAGAGATAGCAGAGTTAGATTAGTTTTTATATTAGATTAGGTTAATTATTCATTCCATAGACCAATAAAAGAGGGAATCATCCTGGGTGTGGAGCATGTCAGATAAACACATTACAAAAATGTAATTAGAAAAACTTGAGTTTCATTAATAAATTCAGTCAATAAACAGTAAAATTATGTACATGAATTAAATTTAAACGTCTAATATTTTCAGGTTTAATACTTACATCTGCTTTCATTAACTCCATCATTCAGACATTTGCTAGTCTCTTCGCTATTACAACCAAGTACTGTCAAAAATTAAAGTAAATTATTCATTTCAGTGATCCTCAGTTAAGAACAGTCAGATTATGTATAAGATTTAAAATTAAACTTCCACTATATGGAGACTTAAGACTTACATCTGCTTTCCATACTTCCATCATTCACATAGTAGGTAGTTACTTGGCTGTTACAACTAAGTACTGTCAAAAATTAAAGTATAATAAATTTTCATTACAATGGTCTACTGCACTTGTTGAGAAACTCATGGATGGAATAGAAAGAGTTGGCCACCAAAGCGTCTTTTAAATTATGTTTAAATTGTGCCTTGTCTGAAACTCAACTCTTAATGGTTGCTGGTAGCTTCTTGAAAATATGCGTTGCTGAATACTGAATGCCTTTCTGGGCAAGAGTAAGTGATTTTAAATCTGTATGTATATTGTTCTTATTCCTAGAATTCATACTGTGTACTAAGCAGCTAGTTGGAAAAAGAGATGTATTATTTGCAACAAACTTCATTAAGGAATAAATATACTGAGAAGCTGTGGTTAATATGCCCAATTCTTTGAATAGATTTCGACATGATGTTCTTGGATTTACACTACTCATTACTCTTATTATACCCTTCTGTACTCTAAAAAGTTTTTCTCTGTTTGTGGAGTTACACAAAAATATGATACCATATGACATCATGGAGTGAAAATAAGCAAAATATGCCAGTTTTTTTATATTTGTATCTCCTATGTCTGACATCATTCCCATTGCAAACACAGACTTGTTTAGGCGCTTTAGCAGTTCGTTAGTATGTTGCTCCCAACTGAATTTATTATCAAGTTGTAATCCCAAGAATTTTACACTCTCAACTTCTCCTATTTCCATGTCATCATATTTTATAGACACACCAGAAGGAAATCTCTTGGAAGTTCTGAACTGCATATAGTGGGTCTTTTCAAAGTTTAATGACAGTGAATTGGCTATGAACCACTTATAAAAGTCAGTAAAATTTGATTTGCTGCCCTTTCTAAATCTATATTTGATTTACTATTTGTTGCAATGTTTGTATCATATGCAAATAAGACAAACTTGGCATCTGGTAATGTAACATATGGCAGCTCATTAACATACAAAAGAAATAGTAGTGGACCTAGTATGGAACCTTGGGGAACACCACATGTAATTTCTTCCCAGTCAGATGATGTCTGATTGCCTACTGCTGAAGTGTTACATAATGACACTCTTTGTTTTCTATTAGTAAGATGTGACTGAAACCACTTTGCAGCACTACCAGTGACGCCATAATATTTTAATTTACTTAAAAGAATTCTGTGATTCACACAGTGAAAAGCCTTTGACAGGTCACAGAATGTGCCAGTTGCCTCTAATTTGTTGTCCAATGAATTAAGGACATTTTCGCTGTAAGTGTAAATAGCTTTCTTAATATCAGAACCCTTAAGAAACCCAATCTGTGACTTTGAGAGTATGTTATTTTCACTAAGAAGCTTAAGTAGACGCTTGAACATAACCTTTTCAAAGATTTTTAAAAAAGCTGGCAAAAGTGAGATCTGTCGGTAATTTCTTTGTCCCCTTTCTTGTGGAGAGTTATACCTGTAGCATATTTAAGCCAGTCTGGGAATGTTCCTGTGAAAAGTGATTGATTACACAAATAACTTAAGATATAACTTAGCTCACATGAACACTATTTTATTAACTTTGTTGATATGTTATCACAACCACTAGATTGCTTTGATTTCAAGGATTTTATGATTGATTCTATTTCTTTGGGTGTAGTAAGTGTCAATTCCATTTTACTGAGATTGCTTGTGTGCACTCAGATATTCCATTGCATTATTTACTGAACCTGATAACCCCATGCTATCAGTAACAGAGACAAAATACTTGATTAAATTGTTTGCAACACAACATGCGTTTGTTACCAGGGTTTCATTTATTTTTAGAGCTATTTGTTCCTTCTCATTTCTGGTTCCACCTGTCTCTGACATTACTATATCCCATATTGTTTTTATTTTATTGCCGGATGTATTTATCTTCTTCTCATAATGCAGGTGTTTAGATTTCTGGATAACCTTCTTCAATATCTTACAGTAATATCTGTAATGAGCTATAATGCTAGTATCAAAGGCGTCCCTACGTATTAGATAGAGTTTCCTTTGTGTCTCACACGAAATCTTTATCCCTTGTGTGATCCATGGTTTCTTATTAGACTTCTGCTTAATTTGAGTTACCTTCAGGAGAAAACAATTTTCAAATAAGGTGCTAACTTTATTAATGAATGTTTTCTATTTTCCATTTGTGGTTGGATGCTGTAAACATCCATCCAATTAATTTCTTTGAGCAAACTCCTAAATTTCCCAGTTTTTGACTGTTTTATTGACCTTCTGTACTCAGTTCTGATAGATGTTTTACCCTGACAATTTTCAAACTTTAATGTTAGGTGTTGCATGTCATGGTCAGACAGCCCATTTACTACTGGTTTTGTAATGTGGCTTAGTTCCCTAGAATTGTCTATAAATATATTATCAATGGCAGTTTTAGAACACTTGTATACCCTAGTTGGGAAATTTACAGTAGATATTAAATTGAATGACAATGTAACTGATTTTAGTAACTGTTCACTGACAGTGTTTCTCAGGATATCTATATTAAAATCACCAGCAACCACTAGTTCTTTGTTTTGTCTACAGAAGTAGGAGCCTAGCTTAAATTCTGTAAGGTTTAACATATCTATACCAGTGGTCACCGGATGTTCAGAGAGGCAGATTATATCAACTGGGTTCGATGACTCTAATTCATCAATGCTCGTAAGTAGTTCATTAATTTTACTTCTAAGCCCTCGAATATTTTGATGCACTAAAGATAGTTGGCATTTCACATTTACCTAGATGAAATCGGGTGGAAATAAAATTTCTGCTGATTGCTGTAAATTTTTAACGAACAGCTGTGTTCGCTGATCCAATGTGCCAGGAATATGCTGTTTGATTTCTTTCTCAAACTGAAGGTTTGTTTTAATCTTTACTTCTCTCAGAACTTGACTTCATTCTGTCCTACCTATCCTAAATAAGGTGTTCCTCCAACACCTATGACCACTGGTATATTACCACTCATTACATTTCCTGCTATTAGCCCAGCCAGTTTACCCTTCCCTGTCCTGCTGAGGTGTAGGCCATGTCTTGTATAATCCCACCTACTGAGAGAATCAACAGAACACAAACCAATATATGACCCCGCAACTGACCCAAGCAGCCGTTCCAACTCCAAGTTAACTCTCCCGACAGAAGAGTTTAAATGAGGTCGGACATGGCGTCTCAGAACAGACACAAACTCAACACTGGTATATCTCGTTGCTGATGCAATCTTTGCCAGGTCACACTGTATATTGTACCCAGGATCTCTGTGAATACTACTGCCCGGCCCACCCAGAATAACCACGGTGTCTTCCTTGGTAAAATCTTTACAGATTGAACCTAAATCCTCTGTCACCTAACCCAGACCAGCACTTGGTTTAAAAAAATTTGTGACCAGATATTCTGATCCTAACTGGTCCTGCAAAAGTTGGCCTGCACCTCTGGGATGTGAACTACCTAAGAAGAAAACTTTCTTTCTCTTTGCTGACTTCCCTACGTTCTTATTCAATTTTCTACTGAAAGTTTGTTGTGCCCTCTCCACACCTACCTCTGTCTGAGGCTCATCAACTTCTAACTGAAGCAACAGGTCAAACTTATTCTTCAAATTCACCACAAAGCTGTATGACAAAGTTCTAGGTCTTTTACTCCTGTTACCTGTTGCCACTTCCCACCTCTCTTTACCCTTCTCCCTCCTTAACCTGTTCAGATCTTCCCTAGCCTGCTCTAACTTTGCCTGAAGGGCAGCAATTTTCCCCTCCAGTTCCACTATTTTCCTTTCTCTACTGCATATCCTACAGATCCACTGATGAGTCTGATCCACTTCCCCATTTCCCACGCTGCTACAGTTACCCCAATGGAAAAAAACTACTACACCCATCACGCCAAACCCCGGAGCTAACATTTCTACGGCACGTCAGGCATTTTTCACTCACGGTAAAAATCTTACTTTAGCGATAATAAGTCAAATTAAATTACAGAAAAACAAGAAAACACGATTACGAAAGATGAGCCGCGTGGGGTTAGCCAAGTGGTCAAAGGCGCTGCAGTCATGGACTGTGCGGCTAGTCCCAGCGGAGGTTCGAGTCCACCCTCGGGCATGGGTGTGTGTGTGTGTCCTTAGGATAATTTAGGTTAAGTAGTGTGTAAGCTTAGGGGCTAATGACCTTAGCAGTTAAGTCCCGTAAGATCTGACACACATTTGAACATTACGAAAGATTAGGTCTAGTCTCAATCGTATGTAAACATACTTACTTTAGTGACAATAAGTTAGATTACCGTAAAGAAGGAGAAAAACACGTTTACAAAAATTAGGCCTAGTCGCAACGGTGTGTAAACAAAGCTACTACAGCATGTACAAAGTTTCCTGATACCGGAATTTAAAATTTACGCTGTGTTTTGCAAAATAAGAGTTAAGCAACAAAGGGATACGCTTTTCTTAACATGCTGGAACGGAATAGAACAATTAAATGAGATTCTATAAGTTTTACTGCGCTAAAATGTATGTAAGAATACGATCGTAATCCTACTTTATGTTCCTTTCGCGTTTTCTAGAATAATACGCAAAGAGAAGTGAAACCTGTAATAGTAAGCTTGCAAAACACTCTCATACACGTATTAAAATAGTTTCCTGAATTAAACAGAGTTTTATTATACTGCAAATCATTTATCTGTACGGCAGCACAAAACTCACTCGTCTCGCCTGGTGCAGGGCTACCTATCTTTACCGCCAAAATTCAAACTTACCGCCAGATCCTAGGAAGAGGTGGCGGCCAGGTGACTTAGGTTGCTGGGGGTAGCCCAAGTGACCTATCTTCCCGCTCTTTTCTTAGGTTAGTAGAGATAACCGTGGTGTGATGCATTATCCTGTTGGAGTTTGAACTTCCAACCATTTTTCTGGGGGAGGGGAGAGGAGGGGTGTTAGGTTCGTGGAGGTAGCCCAATTGACCTATTTTCCCGCCAAAATTCTAACTTCTCGCCAAAACCCGCCATCTTGGATGACATCCATGCCGCCATCTAGCATGACGCCATCGCCACCATCTTGGATAACGTCATCGCCGCCGTCTTGGATATAGGTACTTTGGGCCAGAACCCTCTCTTGAATACGTAGTGCCCACCTGGCGAGTCGTGCTGTTGGATCCTTAAGACCTGTCAACCAACAAAGTCAATGATGGTCTGTAACAACTGTGAACGGCCATCCGTAGAGATACTGTCGAAATTTACACATGGCCCAGATCACAGCAAGGCATTCTCTTCCTGTAGTTGAATAGTTTCTCTCGGCTTTTTAGTTGTCCTAGAAGCATAGGTTCTAACCTTCTCTTTTCCATCCGAAATTTGCACCAGAACTGCACCGTTCCAATACCCACTGGCATCTGTGTGTAGTTCTGTAGGTGCTCTCTCATCATGCAGACCAAGAACAGCGTCAGTCGTCAGAGCTTTTCGCATCACATCGAAAGAATCTTGTTGAGCACCATCACAGATAAATTTAGCATCAGCTTTTAAAATCTCTTGGATTGGCCTGGCTTTGATACAAGAAACTTTGATAAAACGACGGTATAAGAACATAATCCGAGGAAGCTTCTCACATATCTAATACTTATAGTAATAGGAAATTCCGTTATAGATCTCACCTATTCTGGGTCTGGCCGCACACCTTCGTTTGACACAAGGTATCCAAGTATTTTGATTTCTTTTGCTCCAAACAGACGCTTTCTTGGATTAAGTTTAAGTCTGCCTTGTTGGAGACACTTAAGAACGGCCCTCAGTCTTTTTACATGTTCATCAAATGTCTCTGAGAACACTATAATGTCATCTAAATAACAAAGACACATCGTCCACTTCAGGTGCCTTAGAATATTATCCATCATCCGTTCAAAACTTGCTGGTGCATTACACATACCAAATGGCGTTACGTTAAACTCATACAGGCTCTCGGGGGTGATGAATGTAGTCTTCTCACGATCAGCCTCATCTGCTTCGATTTGCCAGTATCCCAGGTACATGTCCATAGTTGATAAAAACTTAGCCCGCTTCAGACAATCTAGCGTATCGTCAATTCGTGGAAGAAGTTAAACGTCCTTTTTAGTTATTTTATCAAGCTTCCCGTAATCAACACAAAAGTGCCAAATGCCATCCTCCTTCCTGACGAGGACCACTGGTGACGACCGTGGGCTCTGCGGAGGCTGAATGATGTCATTCTTCATCATTTTCTCTACCTCGTCGCGAATTATTCGACGTTATGTTGCTGACACATGGTATGCTCTCTGGGTTATTGGTTGACGGTCTCTAGTCCTAATCTGATGCTTCACCGTCGATTTGTCTAATTTGCTCTTCACCTGTGGACTGAAGCATTCAGAGAACTCTTGAAGAATGGAAAGTAGCTTCTTCTGTTGTTCCTTAGTGACATCTGGTGATAGTAGGGTAGAAGCTCTTGTCTCGTAGTGGTAGCGCTAATTTCGCCCACAGACTTGGTGTGAGAGGTTTCTATGGCGCTCAAGTGTTCTTCAATCAACGGCTCAGCGTTTACTATGCACATGCGTCTTGGGAGGATCTGCGGTTCTCAGCGACATTTAACTATCCACAATTCACCGGATCCGTTCTTAAATGAGACGACAGAGGCTGGGATGACCAAGTTATTCTTCAGTGGTTAGCTTCTCTTACATTCCACTACAAGATCCATGGGTTGATACATGGCATGACAGATGACAGTTACCTTTCTAGCGCTGACTGCAGGAATGATCACTTCATCCAACACAGTCTCCACACACTCGGATGCGCATCCTCCTATCCATAGTATCTCATCTCGTCTAGCATAATCTTCGAGCGACCACAATCTATAATTGCCTGAGAAGCTTTCAAAAAGTCCCATCCAAGAATGACGTCATGACTACACTTTTGTAAGACAATGAATTCTAGGGGCTCTGTATGGCAACTTATACCCACATGAATGGCTCATCTTCCTGTAGGTTTTACATATTTCCAATTGCCCACCTCCAGCAGAGATGTTTTGCTGTCGACTAATACGGTTTTCTGCAACTAGCGACGGTACTTCTCCGAAATTACCGAATATGATGCTGTAGTTTCTTTAATTTATCTTCAGCCTTCCACTTCTGTCGTTGTGTGTCGCCAAAATACTTGCGCAGTTCCGCCTGGAATACTTCCCAGCTTGTGAGTTTCTCCTCGTTGTTTTTATACCATTGCTTGGCAGTGCCCTCCAAGTAGAAAAATCCGTTAGCCAAACACACGGTGTCATCCCACTTGTTAATTTTCGATATACGCCCATATGCCTTAAGCCACTTCTTTTTATCTTGGCCATCGTCACCAGAGAACCTGGAAGCATGTCACACAGTTGCTCTCATCGTAACGTCCTCTTCTTCTTCTGTCTCCGACAGATTGCAGTCTGTTGAATATGGGTCGAACTCGGGTTTCTAGCCACGTGAACGGTGGCTCTGCCGTGGCCTGATGGGAGCCACTGTGTCGTCTATAATTTACGCTATCACTAGTTCCAATACCCCGCACCTCCACCAGAATGATGTCACGTAGAAGAAGGTGTAAATAGATGAATCACGATCACCAACTTCACTTAACGAAGGTTTATTGAGCACTTGCACATACAAGAGCTTGGAGCGAACTGCCTCCGGCCAGAACACATACAGTATATCTACGGCTACAGAACATTCCAGTACAATGATTCTTAAAATTTGCGGATAATTCTAGAACGTTCTCCAACTGAATGTAGAAACTGAAATGGTACAGTCGAGGTGAGTTTTGAACTCACGACTCTCCATGCAACAATTTAGTATCACAACTACTACACCACGGTGCTACTAAGCTTCTTCTGCGACAATATGTATTGGTTATTGTTATTATTTCTTCAGATTCAGGGCCATTTCTTAGTATTAGTTATTTGAAGTCAGGTTATCATTTTTTGAGCAGTCAGATTGCGTTGCGCTATGATATTGTGGGTCAGTGTTGAAATGATAAAATAACAAATAGACAGTATAGTCAATTTCACTCAGCAGCTTAAGTAAAAACTTAGCGTAGAAGTTTCAAAGTCTAGTTATTTCAGTCCAAGTAAGTAAAAATATTTTTTTATTAAGAAGTTTCACCCGTCGACCCTTAGCCGAGGATACCTCACAGGAATCTTCTGATTTTCTTGTAGTTTGAATAATAAGTGCGTGATTAGAAATTAGTTATTGTTATTGCTATCGCGTAACTGAATAGATAATTTCCTTTGTAGTTGTAGATTTTATTCTTTTACTGCATTGTAATGTCCAAAGCAGTTGTGGCGTGCATGTGGATTTGTACCAAGTATTACGCAGTCGCGTTTGCAGCTAATTAGATATTGATTATTGTCAGTGCTATTTTAGTGAATTCTTATTTCTGCTTTTGAAACTGTGTTTTTTCTGTGTTATCGTGTGAAACAATGTGACAATCATGGCGTGTGAAAAACGTAAAACTATTCTGCAATGCAAAATAGAGAAAAGACAGTGACGATGAGCGTGGCTTGTTAACTCCACCTTGTAATGAAGTGACAAATGTTCAATATGGAAAAGGACCAGGCAGTGAATAACGCTGTAGACATTCAAACAATCAGTGAACAGGGAAGTATTGTCAACAGATCGGTCGTTAACACTTTGCCTCAGAAACATGAAAGAACAGAACAAAATCTTACAAATATTTTCCTCAATTAAGTCATGACACACTTTTTACTTTTCGAAATATGAGTAGTGCCGGTGCGAATGCACTGTCGAAAAGCATAAAGGAACATGAAACAACAGAAGAAAATCTTGCAAATACCGGAGATTCATGTTTTGCGACATTACCCTTTTCTCAAGTAAGTCAACATTCATTCTTTGCTCTTCAAAATCCGAATATTGCAGGTGCAAATGCACTACCGAAAAGCACAAAGCAACGTGTTTCATTCACTAATACATTGTTATTGTGAATAATGGAACAAATTGAACATAATTGGAAACAAATGGAACAAAATCAGAAACAAACACAGCAACAAATGAACAAAATTGACAACAAATGGAACAAAATCAGAAACAAATTAAAGAAACACTCGAACAAACACGTAAAGGTTTAACCGCTGAGTTACTTAAAATCGAATCTAAGTGTTAAAAAGTTTGTAAAGATGTAAAAACACAAATTTTTGAGCATTTTCAACCTATTTTTTCGCGACATGAAAACGCATTTCAGAATCACGAAGCAGCCATAAAAGAACTGCAGAGCATTGTTCACGAAAATTACGACACCTTGTAGGCTAAAATGGACTCAGCTGCCTCTGCCGATATGGTCACGCAGCTTATAAAAGATCAGGAAAACTTAAAGGACACGGTAGATACGATTAGAACACAAATGGACACACTAAAATTGCTTCAGAAAAACACACGGACGAAATCAGCACATTATCGGAAAAAGTAGCCGAACTTCCGGATCAGTTCACAAATTTATCTACGAAGGGAGATGTTGACTTCAATGTTACAGGATCGGTAGCCTTCATTGACACATAGGAATACAAGGACATTAGAAAATTCAAAGAAAATCAGAATCAAGTTAATACGCAACATAAAAGAGAAATGCGCGAAGTACAAGATCAATTAGCACAGGTGATACAAGAGTTACATATTTCAGAGGATACTCGCGCTCCGACACGGGAATAGGGATTTAGAAATAAGGAAAAGTCGCAAAGTAATAACACAGGGTATTTCGGAGATTTTGAAAGGAATTGGCAAGGTGCGGCCAGCCTTGAGATGGAACCGCCGACACTACGAAAGAATGACAGATTTACGAATCACCGACATGATGACTTTGACTATAAGCTCTTCATCACTACGCGTAAATTCAAAACATTCAAGAATTTAGGTAATGACATTAGTCCACAAGCTTGGATTCATCAGTTTGCTCATAGCATTTCTCCTAATTGGTCATTAGAGCATGGATTAGAATTCATGTGTGGCAATTTGGAAAATGAACCAGCTGTAAGAATGCGATCAGTTATTCACGACTGTCACAATGAAGGACATTTCTATCATGCCTTCCTCTCTGCATATTGGTCTCAGGCTGCTCAAGATCGAATAAAACACAGCATTATTATCATGAAACATTTCAATCAATCTGAATTTTCCAGCACGGTAAAATATTTTGAAAATATCTTGCATAAAAATCAGTATTTGTCGAACCCGTACAGCCCCTCGGATCTCATCCGCATTTGCTCAATTAAATTGGCTGAACATTTAACACATATTATTTTGGCAGGACGTTGCAAAGATGACATCGAGGCTTTTCAGGGACTTTTACTAGAATTTGAAACGGACACAGACAGTCGCGGGATTCGTAAACAGGAAAACAACAATTACAGGTCACATTCATCACAATTCCGTGACGACAGAAATAATAACTGGACACGACAAGGCTATTCTTATAACGCTTGTCGTGACCAAAACAAACACCACCTGTATGGCAACCGTTGGCGGAATGACAATAGGTACAGGGAAAGATCATCTCTCTGTGGTATAAAATATGACAGAGATGAATCGTAGAAACAGACAATATCAGAACCAGAATAATTATTATCAAGGGAGACAAAATAGCTTCAGACGCTACAGTCCACCTGGCATTTACGATTCTGGAAGAACCATGTGATCGACAAGAAAGAAATTTCAGATATCACCGATATGACGACAGATGCTATAATTATGACGACAGACCTGAATTTAATCAGAACTGGCCATCGTTCAAACAGGGTGGGGCCCTGTCGACAAGATGACATTGGAGACGTTAGATCTCCAAATCCCAGAAACGACGCGCGACCACAAAGAGTTAACAGAGAATGATTCACACCACAAGTAGCCACGAAACGTACCTATGAAACTGACGGCGTAGCTGGCATGAATATCAGTTAAGACAGTAATTTTACGAGGTCACTTCTATAGGGAACAGACGACACAGTATCAGTGTGTGTACATTTTTGCTTGTTAGTTACACGATTACTATAAGGCTCACATACTTGGAACATATACCGATAATGAGGTTTTACTGCAACATTCTGGTTTACTTGAAAAGACATTCTTTATGTAAAATACTTTCTGAGAGATTATAGATGACTCAGTATTTGGTTTGTCCGACAGCTACATGATTATATTATGACGCTACTAATGAGTGACACAATCTTCATTATTGCTTCTTGCACTGTATCTCTTTTATGTCTGCACAGTTTTTCTGCGTTCTTCTGGAAAGTAAAACATGTTTTAGTAGTGACTTTTGTGGCAGTTAGTTTCGTAACATAACAATATGTTACAGTACAGTACTTTCAAGGACACGGCAATGAGTGTAATAACTACAACATCTATACTCATAGCATTTTACTTATGTATATGACATGGTAAGTACAGTGATGTTTACTTATGGACGACGGTAACTATGACACTTGGCACGTTTTTACTGTTAAGCAATGACAGAAATTATCTTACAACAAGAAGCACAGTATAGCGCTACAGGACATGCATTTGAGTGATTACTATGATACAGAGAAGGTTTTCGGCGATACATTTCTTTCCGCAGTTTAATCTATAACATCTGCGGTATAATTACATTATCCCTCATGGATGTACGCCTGCATTAAGTACCATGCGTGTGGCAAGTGCAAGAAGCCCTAGCTAATAAGGTATTTGCCTGTACAGTTTTACATATCGGTACCATATTTCTCTAACATAGAATTGCACCGCTATCTAGACTTTTAACAGAGAGGAATGTACATTTTTCCTTACTACATCTCTGACATATGTCTACATAATTACACAGTTGAATCATTTCGTATTTAAGAAATTGTACTTTGTCTGCATTTTGGGAGCTGGTCGCATATATTTTCGGAACCATTGTTAAACTGCGAGAGCTTAGAGGTGTATTTTGTATGGGATCATGATTTTTGAAGTACGTTTGGGGTAGAAGACACTATCAAAACGAGCAGAGAGCATTTTTTAGAGGTTTTGAGATCATTCAAAGAAGCTACGACGACTCTGAGATTTGATTGATCTGTTTTGATGAAGTTATTATGACGATGATACGCATTGTGATGTTCAGATATATATATGATCAATATGAGGAATATGATTATGCTACATGTTTATTATGATGAGGTATTGAAGAAGTATCGACGAATACATACATCTGTAATGAGACAATGAATAATGAGTAGGGGGTAGGGACTCTGATTTGTAAAAAAGAATGTTGGAAACCAAGAGTCGTACTTTAAGAGTTATGAAAGGTGAGTATATATGTGAATGGGAATACCACAATACCAACAGAAATTTTTGGACACTGTTATTCATGAAATTTCGTTTCTACACACTTCTCATCTAAATTTTCAACCCGTGAATTTTTTTTTTATTTGTATGAAACTGTCATTGTAGCTGACACTGTTGTCGTAAATATTTTTGTAATATGTGCATATGACACTGACGTAACGCTGCGCTCAGCTATGTGGTAGCCGCTTTGAAATAAACCCATTGTTGTGTGGACTGGAGCCGCTTAAGTTGCTTTGAAACTTGCCACACTTCCGCAATCGCCCGCACAGCTGTAGGAGAGAGAGGCCGTTGACCTCGCTATTGACATTACTTTGCAGAACCTACCACAAACACAACACACTATTACTTGGAAACATATGATTACACTTTGGAGATCGTACTTTTTGTTGCTTTCTGTAATGCTTATGAAGTGATGAGAAATATTCCTACATCTACACATCCGATTATGACAAGTATCTTTCTACGAAAGTTGTGAGAATTTTTACTGACTTATGAAATTCCATATAGCTGGTGAATGATGTTTTTATACTTTGTTTTGTACATATTTGTTTATTTTATTTCATATCTTGTTGCTAGCTGCGCTGCAGCATTGGTTTTATAAAATCAAAAGGAAAATTAATACATATGCTAATGTAAACACTTTCTGTATACATATCCATTAAATAATAATCTTATAATCCACATTGTTAAAAAAACAGCACTTAGAGAGGGAAGAATAAGCAGGAGAAGGGACTAGTAACTGGAAATGCATACATAATTTTCTTTTCAGGAACTTTATAATTTTTTAGTAGACTAAGTTGTTGTTGCGCAGCACTCTGGTGTTAAGATGTGACATAGACATTAAGATGTGAATACACATTTCCCTGATCTGCATTGCTATCTTCACTGTAATATTTTTTCTGTTTGTGCTTTCTCATGTTTAGGTAAAAGTTTCTCTATTTGCTGCTGCTATTTTTCAGGCATTGTTCTACAGAATTTTACGTTGTTTTACCGTATTAAGTCAGTTTCACTAATGGTTTATTTTTCTTGGTTGCTGCATTCTGCCTTATATTAATTGTAACATTGCATTTGCTTTGATGATTTAAATACACTGCTAATTTGCATTTTTTGTCATTGCTGTTTGTGTTAATTGTTTTGTGCTGCCGCACTGCCTCGGTCTCTAGTTTATGTATCTGACCTCATTAGATTTAAGTTAGCTTAAGATGGGTTGTGCTACACAGGAAAATGAGTTATGATGAGTTGCGAAGAATTGCATTGAGAAGCTATAAGAAAAAGGTTTGGCCAAAAAGTATTGCATAATGAGGAACAATAGTTTTGTTAGGTAGGATTTCCTTGGAAGCAAATGATGAGATAAAAAATATGTGAACGTATAATTCCAGGAACCATGCTTACACAGGTCTTGTTTTTTGGGAACAATGTTTAACTAAGGGAGATCTCCAAGAATAAAATGAAATTTTCGATTGGAAATGAAGTGACACAAGTACTGCAGTAATAAATGTTACAATGAAATCAGACCCTGTCTTTTCCTTTTGGGTTATTCCGCTATGTGTTTGTGTATCCTTGTGTGTCTGTGTTCTCCCTGTCTCTGTGTGTTTACCTGATAACATAAATTTGGTAGAATTTTTTTTCTACTAATACTAAGCAGCATTCACTATAATGAGGAATACTGTCATCCTCAAATCTAATCTGTTTTTATAACACATTCTTTACTTTGGGAAAATGTTTGGATATAATTTATTCTGTTATGTTTTCTTCTAATGCTCATATGTCAGGTTAATGTTTATAAGGATATTCTCATTTTTCATTTATTTACTTATGTCATAATTCCTGTAATACTCCTTTTTATTCTTTTTGTAAAGCCTGTATCACTGCAACTGTTATCGGTATTATCATGTTCTTGACTGTAATGATATTTCCTGTACCTTTGTAATTGTATTCTTATGCTGTAAAATTGTACACTACTGGCCCTTAAAACTGCCGCATCAAGAAGAAATCCACATGATAAACGGGTATTCATTGGACAAATATATTATAATAGAACGGGCATGTGATTACATATTCACACAATTTGGGTGCATAGATCCTGAGAAATCAGTACCCAGAACAACCACCTCTGGTCGTAATAACGGCCTTAATATGCCTGGGCATTGAGTCAAACAGACCTTGGATGGCGTGCACTGGTACAGCTGCCTATGCAGCTTCAACATGATACCACAATTCATCAAGATTAGTGACTGACGTATTGTGACGAGCCAGTTGCTCGGTCACCATTGACCAGACGTTTTCAGTTGGTGAGAGGTCTGGAGAATGTGCTGGCCAGGGCAGCAGTCGAACATTTTCTGTATCCAGAAAGGCCGGTACAGGACCTGCAACATGCGGTCGTGCATTACCCTGCTGAAACGTAGGGTTTCGCAGGGATCGAGTGAAGGGTAGAGCCACGGGTCTTAATACATCTGAAATGTAACGTCCACTGTTCAAAGTGCCGTCAATGCAAACAAGAGGTGACCGAGACGTGTAACCAATGGCACCTCATACCGTCACGCCGGGTGATACGCCCGTATGGAGATGACGAATACACGCATCCAATGTGCGTTCACCGCGATGTCGCCAAACACAGATGCGACTATCATGATGCTGTAAACAGAACCTGGGTTCATCCGAAAAAAAGACGTTTTGCCATTCGTGCACCCAGGTTCGTAGTTGAGTACACCATCGCAGGCGCTCCTCTCTGTGATGCAGCGTCAAGGGTAACCGCAGCCATGGTTTCCGAGCTGATAGTCCATGCTGCTGCAAATGTGGTCGAACTGTTCATGCAGATGGTTGTGGTCTTCCAAACGCCATCTGTTGATTCAGGGATCCAGACGTGGCTGCACGATCCATTACAGCCATGCGTATAAGCTGCCTGTCACCTCCACTGCTAGCGATACGAGGCCGTTGAGATCCACCACTGCGTTCCGTATTACCCTCCTGGACCTACCGATTCCATATTCTACTAACAGTCATTGGATCTCGACCAACGCGAGCAGCAATGTCGCGATACGATAAATCGCAATCGCTCCTTACACGAGGCATCACGACAATGTTTCACCATACAACGGCGGTCAACTTTTGTTTGTGTATGAGAAATCGGTTGGAAACTTTCCTCATGTCAGCACGTTGTAGGTGTCACCACCGGCCCCAGTCTTGTGTGGATGCTGTGAAAAGATAATCATTTGCATATCGCAGCATCTTCTTCCTGTCGGCTAAATTTCGCGTCTGTAGCACGTCATCTTCGTGGCGTAGCAATTTTAATTGCCAGTAGTGTAAATTGTATAGACAGCAGTTCATCAAGTTAAGCAAATAGCTGGGATTCATTTTACTGCACACATTTCTGTTGGTCATATTATATGTATAAAATATCAGAGGTTATATGACTGTGTTAGTGCTTGCACGTGTGTTGATAATTCAGCAAGGGACTGGTTAACAGCATTGCTGGTTCTAAGGATATTGCAAAAAATTTGTGAGTGCACAATTGATGGTTCATGGACTTGCTACATTGTCATCAAGACTCTTCTATTGTGATTGTGCACACGCACAGTCGTAATAGATGGCTGCTGGCCATCTCTTCAAGGACTACAGTGGGTCTGCATCTTTTGTGGCCCATTACTGCCATAATTTCTACAAGACATATAATTGGTCTGTTCTAGGGTGACATTCCAATTCTATTAACATTCTTCAAGACTTCAACTGACTCTGCTGTGGGTTTACCCTGTTGTGTCGAGAGACAGCACTGTGTTTCCGTTGGGAGGACAACTCTACTTCTTCAAGACTGCATGGAAGTCCACTACTTACGTGTGCATTTTCTTTTATTGCTCAGACATTGTGCATAAAACTGTCATAGACTACTCTTCTCATGAATGATTAGGACTTTCTGCACGGGTGAATTTTTTGATTTATTGACCAACAGTATATTACTAATTGCGTGCATCTGATCTATCTGATATTGTTAATAGGATATTTTTTTAACAAATTAGTCTTGCCCACTGCCCAAACTAATTTCTAAAATTTTTTGAGAGGAACAGGGGGGCTATGTAAGTAGCCTGTTTATGTGTTTGTATGTAGGCAGCGCTATGTAGCTCTATGTTGCTCTGCAACAAAAGCTTTCCTTTGATAACCACATGCCTATTAGTAATTAGAGCCTTCAGTAGTTATAATCTCTTATTTAACTGGCAGTATTGGTGCTTGCGGCATTGCTGTAGTTCGTGTAATGAAGATGTTCTGTGAGGTAAGTGACTTATGATATGTATGGGTTATTGTTAGGATTTCTTCTTATTCAGGGCCATTCATTTGAGTTAATTTTAAAGACGTCAGATCGCGTTATCGTTGAATATTGTGGGGACAAGTTTGAGAGTGGTTTGTCAGGGCAAATTCTGTGGGCCAGTGTTGAAACGATAAAGAAAAGCTAAGTGTGAGTACGTCACTTTCACTCAGCAGTTTAAGAACATTGAGTAAGCATGCAGCAGTTTAAGCAAAATCATATTAAGAAGTTTCATAACTATGATGGGTAATTTGGAAATATCCTTAACTTTCTTTGTTGGGTGTGGTTATAATATACGGAACCATTTGCAAAAGTTCTACATTTCCTTAGTTTTAAGAGAGTATAATGATTTTTCAGGGAGCAGGGGAATAGTGCCCGTCGTTGCACATAACGCCGCCCTAAACAGGTAGATAATAAACGCATCAGCATTAGCAAGGGTTCCACTATTAGCGTTCACAAAATTCCTTTCTATTGTTCCTTAAATGTTGTAATTGCGTTTTCCATCACTAAATAGCTAAACTGTTCGCAGGAAAAGTACGTAAAAGACTCGTAACTTTGCTTAACGCTCCTATAATACATGTCGATTTTCGTCTTATTCCTAGTCTGTGATGTCACAAGATCATCAGCCAATGACACAGAGTTTTCTGTAACGTCACTATATATTTAATTTAATGATTTTTTAGCTTTAATTACATAAAAATAAGATATATTTTGTGAGAGTACTGACCGTAAATGCTATGGAAATGTTATAATGTCAGAATAACATCAATCTGAAATATATTTTCGACGTATTAAAATATGCTATTGCTGGGTGGACTGAGAAGCTCAGTGGTTGCTGTTACTAACCCCAAACCCGGATAAAGGAGGAGGTTAGAAGCCAACAACACCAAGATACATCAGCCAACCACCTGCCGTATGGACTAACTACCCTTACGATGTGAGTGATTTAAATGCAATCTCAGTTTCACTCGGCCTGCGTTCAGCCCATCAACTAAGGTGAAAGAATAACCCTGGCATGATAGGAACACAAGTGACCATGCAACTAGCCCAACCGCAAGCAGAGAAGAGCGAAATCAAACTTGATCATTCGGATTCTGGGTGACCAGAAATCATGCTGAGAAGAGTCAGAGTGCTAAGTGAAAGCACTTCATTGGTACTCTCAAGGTACAGACTCTGACAGCAGCAAGGAAACTGGAGACGCTGACGAGCACTTGTAACAAATTCTGAGTCCGCATACTTACTGTGCAAGAAACACAATTTCGTGACTGTGATCACTTTGATTGTGGTGGATATCGTATCTACAAAGGAAAACCTGCAAACACGCTTTGAACTAGTCCCCTGCATATTTCGGGAAGTGATTTAATGGTGCAAAAGAGTGTCAATACCTCTGTAATATATTTCACATCATCCTCGGAAACACTAAGCAGATTCAGAAGGATGTAGGTTGCAGTAGGTACTGAGAGATGAAGAAGCTTTCACAGGATAGAGTAGCATGGAGAGCTGCATCAAACCAGTCTAAGGACTGAATTCCTCTCAATACTCACAGTTAAATGTGTCAAGAAGGCCCACACACACATAAACGCACACGCCCCAATTATCAACGAGCCTGAGAAGAACAAAGTTGAGAAATTCTGATGAAAACTGGAGCAGGCACACACCAAGGTCCCCCAACACTATGCCAAGATCCTTCTCGGAGATTTCAATCCACAGATCGCCACAGGACGGGAGCACAGGCACGTCATTGGGAATATCTCGGCACACCAAATGACAAATGTAAATGGACATCACATAAACAGCGTAAGTGGGTTGACCAGCTTCCAGGTAGTGTCCACTCAGTTAAAGAAGCCATCACGGAAGATGACAACTCAGAAATCACTGATCAACCACATGGGGGAATATCAAATTGATCATATGTCTTAACCAAAATATTTTCTCCAGATATCACGAACGATAGGGTACGCATGGGTTTTGTGGAGTCTGGTCATCATCTCTCAGATCAAAACCATTTTCGTACCGAACAGAAGGAGGTACCGAAAGGCTAAACGCCCACGTGTAGGTGCAGAATATTTAAAATAACACACAGAGGAGTTCGTAAAATTAATATAGAACAACACACAAACATGGAACGAACTTCGGCCGGCCGTTGTGGCCGTGCGGTTAAAGGCGCTTCAGTCTGGAACCGCGTGACCGCTACGGTCGCAGGTTCGAATCCTGCCTCGGGCATGGATGTGTGTGATGTCCTTAGGTTAGTTAGGTTTAATTAGTTCTAAGTTTTAGGCGACTGATGACCTCAGAAGTTAAGTCGCATAGTGCTCAGAGCCATTTGAACCAACCATTTTTTGAACGAACTTCTTAAAAACAATGTAACAATCAGAAAGACGACGATTTTAATCGACCAGCCCTTGACAAACAAATTCTAAAAAAAATATTCATGGACAAAATTTCCTAACTTTATCAAATTAGAACTGGAGTATGACAGGGTGATGGACTGCCTTCTCTACTGTACAATCTAGTACTCGACAATATCAATAGAACTTTGGAGAAGGGAATATCTCTGATATGTATAGAAACAAAAGATAAACGAATCAACATTAAGAGAATTGCTTTTGCTGAAGACCGAGCAGTAATTATCGATATTCCCGAGGATGCCAGCCATGTCACTGAAAATCTTCATGAGACCGCCATCAAGACTCAAGTCCAAATCTCTCATGATAAGACACAATACATCTACTACAAGAGCCTACAGCTGGCATCAAGTGCAACCAAGCAACATCTCACAAGTTAAAGATTTCAAGTAATAGGTGAAATTTTTAGAAATACTATCAAGGGAAGATTAGGTAACAAAAACGTGCTCAAAATTTGCTCCAATTACCTGGAATATGTACACGAAATCGATGTCCACCAAAGCCGAAATTTGTCACTACTACACAGGAGTTCTTACAGTAGAATTCTACGCAAGAAGGATTTCATCAGTAACTACCAATGTCAAAGACATCAAGAAAATATAAAGACAGATGCTGAGAAAATTATTTTGACCCAAAATTCAAGATGGTATCTGAATGCGCAAAAGCTCAGAACAACTGTATTCGCTGGTTGAGTTGTTCACTTCAATTGTACGGAGAAGACTCATGATACCTTACGGCCACGTAACACGAATGGAGGATTGTCTCTTGACCAAGACTATCTTCAACATCATCAACAGACCCGAGAATCCAAAATACGTCGGTTGGTAGCCACTCACGGTGACCTCACAGAAATCGGTATTGACCCACTATCAATTACACGGAAAACACACAGGCAAAAAATGGATACAGTGGGCGAGTGTTTGGTTCACTGTGTTCTGACACACTTGTACTCCGCCCAGCATTAAAGTCTGATGCCAGTTCCGCCACAGTTCGCCGCCTGTCCTGTTTTATCAGTCTGCCCAGCATACGACGTCCGTTATCAGTATTAATGGGTGGCCACCAACCCCACGACGTCTCGACGCGGTTTCACCACGTGTTGAAGACGCTCAGCACAGCACTTGTCGTACACCCGGCAAGTCGTGCAGTTTCCGATATGCAGGCCATCACAGTGAAACTCCGCGCCTTACCCATTATACACTCGAACAACATGCTCACTGATTGTGGCTCATTAGTGTACATCTCCTTGACATGCCCTAAATCCGCCGCTGAGCTTATCTCTTCGGCTCTAATTCTATGTTACAAATGCGCTAGCAAAAAATGGTTCAAATGGCTCTGAGCACTATGGGACTCAACTGCTGAGATCATTAGTCCCCTAGAACTTAGAACTAGTTAAACCTAACTAACCTAAGGACATCACAAACATCCATGCCCGAGGCAGGATTCGAACCTGCGACCGTAGCGGTCTTGCGGTTCCAGACTGCAGCGCCTTTAACCGCACGGCCACTTCGGCCGGCAATGCGCTAGCAATTCCAGAACTTCAGTCTTGGCCTAGCATGGATTTCTTACAACATTTTCGAAATACGACCACTAGACCACTCAATTATGAAAACTCACTTACAACTGATCACGACCTTCCATAGTTACCGTTAAAACCAGACTGTAGTCATTAAGTCATTTCAAAAGGACTTGCCTTATACGTACCTGTGCTGTCCTTATACTGACGTCCGTTTTTTCTACAGTACATCGTATCTCCCTCAATGTTAATTAAGTATAACTGTATCAACAGACTCCTGCTCAGACGCCGATTCATTTGATATCTCATAAATAACCTTTCTATAACAATTAACGAGAGACCTTGCATAGTATGGACTTTTCACGAATGAAAGCTCTAGTACGAGCTGCTGCCGACATACGTGAAATTTATGAATCTCCACTGGCTCTGTGCCAGCTTTACCGCGGTGTTGCTTGGTTTTGGCTGGGACTGGTAGTTCGGAAATCTCTAAGTACTGAGTTAATTAAGTGAATCAGACGTGTTCTCACTTTTTCGTGATAATTACTGCTTTTCCCACTCAGCTGAGTTGTAACTACTAAATTAGTGATCAGAACATATTATTCAACTCCTGCTTAAATTGAGTTATATTTTTCAGATATGACTAGCTCGGCTAATAGCTCTGATCCCGCACTGTCTCATGATACTTTGCCTGTTGTAATGGCACAAGGCGTTTAGAAGTTACACTTCTTCGATTATCATGATTAGTCTATACTTCCCTACGCCTCTAATTACCAGGAAATTATATGTACGGAGTAGCTCTTTGTACGTGCTTAATTGCCTCTATCTGCTTTTTAAAATGACAGTAATCCCTTTTTATACCAAAATACTGATTGCTTCAATTTTTTCATTGTTTTAGACGTGAAGTCATTCATGAACTTTGCAGATTTTCCCGACTTTCGGATCTCTCCAGTGGGTGGCTGATCAACCATCATTGTTGCCCAGATAATCTTACCCTGCAAAAGCCCCTCAGTTATGATTTGCAGGTTATTTCGTGCGTTGTCCCATTGGCTTGTTGTCTTCTTGTAAACTGACAGCTTGTACCCCACACCCTTCTGAAGGCCGCATGCATTTCGCGTCCAAGCTGACACAACTGCCTATCGTCACTCGCGCCACACTGCATGTATTTATTTTCTGTGCAAAAATAATGTGTGTGAAATCTTATGGGACTTAACTGCTAAGGCCATCAGTCCCTAAACTTACACACTACTTAACCTAAATTATCCTAAGGACAAACACACACATCCATGCCCGAGGGAGGACTCGAACCTCCGCCGGGATCAGCCGCACAGACCTTGACTGCAGCGCCCCAGACCGCTCGGCTAATCCCGCGCGGCGTATTTTCTGTAACCCCATATAGTCCAAAATGAAATGAAATATACCGTAGCGTCGCGCGGTTCCAGACTGAAGCGCCTTAGAACCGCTCGGCCACACCGGCTATGCCAATTTCTTTTCGTGTATTGAAGGGCAATACGGAAATCCCGCATATATATCACATATATATACATGGAAAAGAATCCCTTGTGAGGTTGAATGGGGACTGCTAAACAATTGTATTCTCAGCTTTATTAATACTATAACTCAATACTCCCCCTACAAAAATATAAGGGCCGTCCACCTTTTAACTTCACTTTATTCTACGCAAGCATAGTCCCTGTAACAAACGTAGGGTTATTAATGTCTTTACATACATTTGCCCCTTGAGCGACGGCTAGTCCTAAAACGACGCATCTCTTGAGTCATTCAAAGCAGTTCCCTGCGCAGTAGCCCGATCCAAACTGTTAGTGAGATCGGCAAGCTAGCCAAGAAAAACCTATCGTGTTTAATCAAATCCAAGCAAAAGGTCAATAACCTTCTCAACAACAAAAAGAGAGAATTTGCGAATAGCCAATGTGAAGACATTATCAGCCAAGTACCAATAGAAGTCTTTTGTGGAAAGATAGAAACTATCATAAAGTCAAGCGTGTACAATACGTTACGCAACAAATATTTAGAACAAAAAAGCACTCACAATATGGGCGTGTCCATGCAGAAAGTTCTGCAACTGCGTTTCGGTCCGATCTGCGTCGTAGATCTATATCAATCGGAATAATGATTCTGGATTGGATAACCCTCAGATTCACCGTGTGATGTAATCTGTTTTGCTTTGCAGTCTTTTCTGGAGGCTTTGTCAAAACACTTTCAGTTTTAAACTCTTACATAAACGGCTCTGCAAACGTTTTCCACAAATCATGCTAACAAGAGGAAGGCCTATAATATGGTCAACCGGTTCTGGTCATGTTTGGCAGGTCGCTTATGTATAACATCAAATGAGAAAGATACTTTGTCTCAATTACCCTCCCTTAATGACGCGCAATCGACTCTGAATTGAGGGGATCAATAGATAACTGAAAACTGAGCATTTTTCATCAACATTATGGGGGCCGCAAACCCGATTTTCCTTGAAATCGATGAAACAAACTTTTTCTACTGCCGCTTGTATACCCGTAAGGTAAGATTTGTTCCTGGAAAGCAGCGACGAAGGCATCTGGCTGCAGAACGCAGGAGCTGTGCCCTATTCCCACAAGCTGCATTCTGCAGCTTTCTCTATTTGATTTGTTTAGCGTTTCTAAACTGGTTGACAAAGTAGGAATAATGAGGTACGTAATGAAATAGGGAATAATAAGAAGTTAGACAAATAACTTTTTTAGATTAGCAAAGAATTAAAAGTTTCATCCTAGTCGCTTTACAATGAGTATTTCACTCCCTCTGTTCAAATGGCTCTGAGCACTATGGGACTCAACTGCTGAGGTCATTAGTCCCCTAGAACTTAGAACTAGTTAAACCTAACTAACCTAAGGACATCACAAACATCCATGCCCGAGGCAGGATTCAAACCTGCGACCGTAGCGGTCTTGCGGTTCCAGACTGCAGCGCCTTTAACCGCACGGCCACTTCGGCCGGCTCCCTCTGTTACGTGTCCTAAATTTCCGTCGAACAACTTGATGGAAGGTACTTGTCATACAAACATCCGAAGCAAACAAACTCGCGAAACCAGGAACATATAACGAATACAGTCTTCACGCAACTCCATGTTTACTTTCGGAGCTTCAGAGGAAGACAAACTTGATTTGCATTTAAAAATATTTACGTTTCGGAAACTAATTTTGATACGATAACAATGTCTGAATAGTCGGAGCTAAAAGTTGATCATGAAATACCTATGAATTGTTATTGCATCCTTTCGGTTGTAAAATTCCGCCGGCCAGGGTGGCCGAGCGGTTCTAGGCGCTTCAGTCTGGCACCGCGTGACCGCTACGGTCGCAGGTTCGAATCCTGCCTCGGGCATGGGTGTGTGTGATGTCCTTAGGTTAGTTAGGTTTAAGTAGTTCCAAGTTCTAGGGGACTGATGACCTCAGAAGTTAAGTCCCACAGTGCTCAGAGCCATTTGAACCATTTTTTTGTAAACTTCTTGGTGGATTTCCGGAAGCAGACTGTAATTTTGTAGCTTCGAAATGAAGTCTTCTGGGTTGCCAGAATCAGACTGTAATTTCGTAGTCTCTAAATGAAGTTTTTAATTTCGCGATAAAAAAATCACTTCGCTAGCAAACAGATATGGAGATTGGCAGTATTGCTTCTACCGTGCAAGTCTGCTGACACTCGTTATTTATACACATGACGGTGTTAATCTGAACACCCCAGGAATCCAATATCAGGAGAAACTTGTCGTCAGGAACGTATGGTTTTGAAATGTTCTCGATACATCTTTTGTAAATTGAATTCCTCGATCTCTCGGATGTGGAGTAACTGAACTAATTTGTTTAACAAGTCGATTAAACGATTGACTTCACCTGTACCCCGAAGACCGATTTAATCATTGGTTTCATATTAACACGGGACATATTTAGGCAGCAAATTTTCGAATGCTGTGATGGAATATTGCGTCATCTTTGAAGGCATTATTTTATGCTCACTACCAGCTGCGAAAAATGATGGTTTTTCTCCCTTACTCGATAATGTGGGCGAACGCTCAGCTCCATTGCATTCTGACTCGGAATTATTTTAAGACAACGAGCATTATAATTATAATTCATTACTAATACAAGTCGTCTGAGAAATGTGTCTACTTTTTTTTATTATTCTGTAAATATTTGCTTACTTTTTAACCCTCCCCACCAGTTACTACGCGGAAAAAATACAAACGAAAAACAAAAGAACTGCTGAATGTTACTGGGAATCAAACATAGGCTGTCTGCTTCCGAACCTGATCCCTTAGTCAGTGGCGCTTTCGTTGAACAACGCCTACCTTAAGGGCACAGAAGCGGCATTCCAAAGGTTTCTTTCTTCGATTCCTAGGAAAATATGCGTTTGCGGACCCCATGTGTGTTTATAAAAAGTGCGCAGTTTTCAGTTATCTAGCAGTTCCGTGAATTCTGAGTCTATTGCGCATCATGAACTTTAGGGCAGTTTTCTCAAAATCGGGGAGGGGTATTACGCGAAAATAGCTTATAGTCTTTCATTTAAGTTACATACAAGCGAATTGCTCAATATGAGCCGAACTGGTTGGCCGTGTCTAAGGTTACTCGCAAGGATAACAGCCGCGAATGAATTCACTCTATTTTATCGTGAGCGGTTGAATTCAAATGGCCACAAAGCATGTCTGCGCCAATTACACGTAATGACAAACCGAAGGATGGGGGACCCAGGATGTGGGAGATAAGCAGGTACAGATATGTGACACTAACCAATTACTGCGTATAAATCATGGTTGCCAGTATTTTCTATAATGGGCAGTTCTCCTGTTCATTAAGAAATGTCAGTTCTGCCTCAGTCCTATAAATATTTTCCAGGCCGGTTTTATTTTGCTCATCCTCTCTGCAGTTACTGAAGTACGCTAATACCGCTATACATGATGGAAACCTCGAAGCACTCTGCGACTGACGTAAATCAGTGTGGTGCACTAAGGTAAGTATTTGTACATTTAATGTAAAATATAGAACTCACCTTTTGTGGTAGCCATAATAGCTCTTCTTGACAAAATCGACACAGTTAAATAAATTCTCTAATTAGTAATAAAATCCAAAAAAAAATGGTTCAAATGGCTCTGAGCACTGTGGGACTTAACATCTATGGCCATCAGTCACCTAGAACTTAGAACTACTTAAACCTAACTAACCTAAGGACATCACACAACACCCAGTCATCACGAGGCAGAGAAGATCCCTGACCCCGCCGGGAATCGAAGCTGGGAACCTGGGCGCGGGAAGCGAGGACGCTACCGCACGACCACGAGCTGTGGACTAATAAAATCCCTCTATTTTCTTCTCAGCATGCCCTTCGAAGTCACAACTACACTCCTGGAAATGGAAAAAAGAACACATTGACACCGGTGTGTCAGACCCACCATACTTGCTCCGGACACTGCGAGAGGGCTGTACAAGCAATGATCACACGCACGGCACAGCGGACACACCAGGAACCGCGGTGTTGGCCGTCGAATGGCGCTAGCTGCGCAGCATTTGTGCACCGCCGCCGTCAGTGTCAGCCAGTTTGCCGTGGCATACGGAGCTCCATCGCAGTCCGTAACACTGGTAGCATGCCGCGACAGCGTGGACGTGAACCGTATGTGCAGTTGACGGACTTTAAGCGAGGGCGTATAGTGGGCATGCGGGAGGCCGGGTGGACGTACCGCCGAATTGCTCAACACGTGGGGCGTGAGGCCTCCACAGTACATCGATGTTGTCGCCAGTGGTCGGCGGAAGGTGCACGTGCCCGTCGACCTGGGACCGGACCGCAGCGACGCACGGATGCACGCCAAGACCGTAGGATCCTACGCAGTGCCGTAGGGGACCGCACCGCCACTTCCCAGCAAATTAGGGACACTGTTGCTCCTGGGGTATCGGCGAGGACCATTCGCAACCGTCTCCATGAAGCTGGGCTACGGTCCCGCACACCGTTAGGCCGTCTTCCGCTCACGCCCCAACATCGTGCAGCCCGCCTCCAGTGGTGTCGCGACAGGCGTGAATGGAGGGACGAATGGAGACGTATCGTCTTCAGCGATGAGAGTCGCTTCTGCCTTGGTGCCAATGATGGTCGTATGCGTGTTTGGCGCCGTGCAGGTGAGCGCCACAATCAGGACTGCATACGACCGAGGCACACAGGGCCAACACCCGGCATCATGGTGTGGGGAGCGATCTCCTACACTGGCCGTACACCACTGGTGATCGTCGAGGGGACACTGAATAGTGCACGGTACATCCAAACCGTCATCGAACCCATCGTTCTACCATTCCTAGACCGGCAAGGGAACTTGCTGTTCCAACAGGACAATGCACGTCCGCATGTATCCCGTGTAACCCAACGTGCTCTAGAAGGTGTAAGTCAACTACCCTGGCCAGCAAGATCTCCGGATCTGTCCCCCATTGAGCATGTTTGGGACTGGAAGAAGCGTCGTCTCACGCGGTCTGCACGTCCAGCACGAACGCTGGTCCAACTGAGGCGCCAGGTGGAAATGGCATGGCAAGCCGTTCCACAGGACTACTTCCAGCATCTCTACGATCGTCTCCATGGGAGAATAGCAGCCTGCATTGCTGCGAAAGGTGGATATACACTGTACTAGTGCCGACATTGTGCATGCTCTGTTGCCTGTGTCTATGTGCCTGTGGTTCTGTCAGTGTGATCATGTGATGTAGCTGACCCCAGGAATGTGTCAATAAAGTTTCCCCTTCCTGGGACAATGAATTCACGGTGTTCTTATTTCAATTTCCAGGAGTGTATATCGTCGTGGATTCACTTGTTACTTAAGAACATTCACTGCGATCTCGGCACGTCAGAAATATGTACCTACTGCTGTTATAGTCCGTCCTTTATTCCGGTGAAATATACTGCCAGAAAAAAAATTGGTACACCTGGAAACAGGAATTCGATTTTGAACCTATGGCAGCATATGCCACTTGGGGGACAGTTGATGTACAGATAGTGGTTTCAGCATCGTCCGCCATCAGCTAGTAAATTTGCATAGCTACCAGAAAGACATCTAATTCTAACCTTTAATAGGGAATGCTCACAGCCAGAAGGTTCAGTGTTGTGTGAACGTGTGAAATAGGGAGACAATCATGCCACGGAGATGCACTCCGGCGTCCTACAACCAACTGAGGTAGTTTGAAAGGGGTCAAATTGTGGCCTTCCGAGTGGCAGGATGATCCTTTCCGAAAATTCCCTCACAAGTTGGATATGCTGCTTCAGTTCTGCTACGATGCTGGCATCAGTGGTCACACCCGTAGACTAGTTTCTGGACGTCCACGCTGCACAGACGCCCACCAGGATCGTTGTATTGTTAGGGCAGCAGTGGCAGAAAGCGCAGATAAGAGCGCTTGCGAGCCTGTACGTGTCAACACGAACTGTTGCGAACTGGTTATTACCAGTAAGACTATGGGCCGTCTTCCGCTCATGCCACAGCAGCAATGCGCACGGTTCCACTAGTACCGTCAGAGGATCACCTTGTGGACTGAATGGCACGACGTGAAAGCAGATTCTGCCCTCACGCAGGTGATGGTCGTTTGCACATTTGACGTAGAATTGCTGAGCACTGTCTAGTAGAGCGCATTCGTCGAATACACCCCAGGCCGTATAGCCTGGGGCGCAATAAGCTACAACTCTTTCTCAGCGTTGGTGTTTCTGGAGGGACGCTAAATAGCGCTCGCCACTTGCAGAATGTTACACCTGTACCTTTGCCGGTCTTGCAACAGAAAGGTGATCCGTTGTTCCAACAGGATAATGCTCGGTCGCACACCGCCCGTGAAACTCGACGTGCTCTGCAAGACGTGATGCAACTTGAACGGCCAGCACGATCTCCGAACTTGTCTTCTATCCACCACGTGTGGGATATGGTGAGACGAGAAGTGACTCGTGCGACTTGTCAAGAAACAAGTCTTACCGAACTACGCGAATAGGTCGAGCAGGCAGATGTGGTACAAAGTAGCGCTGTGTATGCCACAGTCAGCGCCTACAATCCCGCCCGTGGAGTCTCCATCATGTAATAATATGGGTCTTTCAGCATGGATCGATAACTGTTGTGCAACTGACCTGTATTCGATATGAACTGTTGCCACAATATATCCAGAGTGAATTGGAAAGCACTAAAAGGATGTACTAGTTGTTTTACTGGCAGTGTGTATTAACAAAAAAAATGGCTCTGAGCACTATGGGACTCAACTGCTGTGGTCATTAGTCCCCTAGAACTTAGATCTACTTAAACCTAACTAACCTAAGGACATCACACACACCCATGCCCGAGGCAGGATTCGAATCTACGACCGTAGCAGCAGCGCGGCTCCGGACTGGAGCGCCTAGAACCGCACGGCCACCGCGGCCGGCGGTGTGTATTAACAGTTACAGAGGAATATAAGCAATGTTTTTTTTTTTTTTTAACTTGTAGTATACCTGTCAAATTCACTACATTCTTTTGTATATGACATCAGGATAAAACAGTTCTCACTTTACCACAAAATGTTTACGCTGATTCATCAACCTATACAGTTTTCGAAGATGACACTACAAGTCTCAGTGAACATCAGAAATAGCATGTATGTTTCAGTTGTTCAGTCACAACAAATACCCGCCCCCGTGGCAGAGATCGCTAACGCACGCTTGTGCGGTCATCTCGCCACAGGAGTAACCCGGTTCAGATCCTGGTGGTGAATGAAATTTTCGCTGCCAGTACTTGGACGCCAAGAGGAGGAGATGTGGTGGCCTAAAGTTCTTGATACTCAGTCGTTGCGACCGTGGCCTGGATTTAATTCCAAATTCCTCCGCAGCGTCTCATGGTGTGAGGGCTTGTGACACTGTTGATGGTGATCCGGCCGACGTTAAGCTCGGCGAACCCTTCATGCCATTCGGCTAAGTGCTGGCACCGACTTTCACCCTCTCCCTGTCCGCCCCGGGCAGCTGAGTGGTCAGCGCGACGGAATGTCAATCCTAAGGGCCCGGGTTCGATTCCCGGCTGGGTTGGAGATTTTCTGCGCTCAGGGACTGGGTGTTGTGTTGTTCTAATCATCATCATTTCATCCCCATCGACGTGCAAGTCGCCGAAGTGGCGTCAAATGGAAAGACTTGCAGTCGGCGAACGGTCTACCCGACGGAAGGCCCTAGTCCACACGACACTTACTTACCCTCTCCCTTCTCTCATCATCCCCAATACGAACGTGACACTAAGCTACACACTCATCCATTTCTGTCATTTACACTTAACAGTCCCACTTACATACACAGCTCATACTTCGCAACGGAAAGATGCCTGCGGAAGCGAAGCACAAGGAAAACCTTTCCAAGAAGGCAAACACGCCAAACGACTTTACTTACTCAAAGACAACAAATATTTTTTTTGCTATTTGTAAATGGCTGATATATTAACATTGGTATTACAGCTTTTAGAAAATTGCGAATTACTTAACAATCGTGTGGTTTCCATACAGGAATAAATACGAATATATGTGCAGGAATAAAATAGCGAATTATTTGTTTGAAATTTAAACTGTGTTGCATGAACTGTAAATTACCTGTTATCTCTGTACTTCAGAAATATGCATATTTGAAAACTGTGTATGTTGATGCAACAGTGTAAACGATAGGTGAAGTTACACCATTGTGATGGTTAAGCAAAAGAAATCAGCAATATTTGTTTGTATGCTGTAAGTTTTACGAAAATCTGCATCTCTTGGTGTCTATGTATTCCATTACAATTTCTCATGGTGGTGGTGGTGGTTAGTGTTTAACGTCCCGTCGACAACGAGGTCATTAGAGACGGAGCGCAAGCTCGGGTTAGGGAAGGATTGGGAAGGAAATCGGCCGGGCCCTTTCAAAGGAACCATCCCGGCAGTTGCCTGAAACGATTTAGGGAAATCACGGAAAACCTAAATCAGGATGGCCGGAGACGGGATTGAACCGTCGTCCTCCCGAATGCGAGTCCAGTGTGCTAACCACTGCACCACCTCGCTCGGGTCTACAATTTCTCAATTTGTAATTGGGAACACATTATACCAACTACAATGTGCCCTTTTAGAGTGCTGACATCCCAATGAAGGTCCTTACGTCAGAACTGAATCCCTGCTGGTCAAGCTGTGACTTCGAAATGTACATTGGCTTAGTAAAAAGTCCATTGAAAAGACGGCAATGGAAGTATATTTTTAACTCATCATCTGAAAATTTCAATAAAAAAACAAAATAGCAAACAAAGCAGTTACGTATGGGACTTGGCTTATTTAAAGTGTGTCTTACAGAAGTTATGACTGTTTTTCTTGGAAACTTGCAACGGAAAAAATATTTAACAATATGGTTGCAAAGGCATAGTCATTAAGACATAAGTACTCCCTAAGGAAAAACTGAATTGTAGATGGCTGCTGAGTTGAAACATGTACACTCTTGTCGTTACGGAGAACGGAATAGTCGAGCGTGTGACATGCCACCGAGTGAAAGAGATCCATCACTACCTCTACTCGATAAATACCATCGCCACCTGCTTAATTCGCCTTGGGCACAATGCGTAGATGACACAGTTCACCGTTGTCAGTCGAGGACTGTAATAGCGGATAGACAGGTCACGATGAAACACACTGAAACGTACCTTCCATCTCGCCACGTCGGCTGGAGTGGCCGAGCGGTTCTAGGCGCTATAGTCTGGAACCGCACGACCGCTACGGTCGCAGGTTCGAATCCTGCCTCGGGCATGGGTGTGTGTGATGTCCTTAGGTTAGTTAGGTTTAAGTAGTTGTAAGCTCTAGGGGACTGATGACCTCAGAAGTTAAGTCCCATAGTGCTCAGAGCCATTTTTTTGAACCTTCTCGCCATCGAAGCTCCCGTGGCGTCGCACGAATACCCATTAGCGGTCGCGTCCAAAATGCACACAATCATAGAGATGTGCCGCGCGCAGAGACATATTACGCGACGTGCGGTTGTACTGATTTACTCGGAACCGTTTATTGGCGGACGCGGATGAACACTCTGCACTGTTACACTATTAAATCAGTCTCAATAGGGGTCGAAGACGCCCTCTGAGCCACGAGACACGGTCTACATTGCCATTAGTCATATATCCAAAATAAATGTACAATCTCATCCCACTATTTAAAAAAAAAATTGGAAAACGTGCACCAGAAACGGGCAAAACACCACCTCTGTTTTTTTAATAAAAAGTCAGTATCTATTCCAGGTATTTAATGTAACATTTATGCATTTAGTGCTAGTGGCACAACTTCAGAGTTTGTGTATCTGCCTTAGACAACGTAAACTGCACTAATCAATATATATATATATATATATATATATATATATATATATATATATATATATATATATATATATATATATATTCAGTGGGGCGTAATAGCAGAAGTCGAATATAAAACTGGAAGCCTGGAGCCTGGAAACGTAAATAAATACTATAAATACTGAAGGAATTCCTTCTGAAACAGATAACTACTAGAACGGACTTCCCGTAACTGTGGGCACGAAGAACCTAACCGGGAGTTGTTAGGCACTCACACTAATCAAATAGTGGAGAAAACATTGTGTGCATAGGCTTGCGGTGAACAAGCATATCGCAAAATAGGAAGTAATAACTGCGCTATGCAGCGCGTTGGCTGCACCAGTGAGCAGCGTGGTGATCTAATGTGAATGAACAGCTGAATGTAAGCGCCAGTTGTACCTAGTGTGTGGTCGTCATTTACGTCCTGAAGGATAATTAAAAACCAAGGTACAAGATAGTGTCAGAAGTACATAGTTTAAATGAAGTGATAGTCATTAAGTAAAGCTTTAAAAGTGGTTAAAGCAAAAATGAAGTTGAAAATCAAAGGAGTAAACACGAAGTAATAATAACCGGTGGCAAAGGGCAATCAAATGGTTCAAATGGCTCTAAGGACTATGGGACTTAACATCTGAGGTCATCAGTCCCCTAGACTTAGAACTACATAAACCTAACTAAACTAAGGACATCACACACATCCTTGCGCGGTTCCGGACTGAAGCGCCTAGAACCGCTCGGCCACAGCGGCCGGTGTAAAGGGCAATCCTGCTGGTGGTTACTTGGCCGTAGAGGAAGAGGCAATTGAAATTTTTTAAATGTATCATAACAGGGCCAGAAAAAATTTTGTTCTTAGTAATAAGTTACTCACTAGGACTCAAATCTTCCGAATGCTTCAAAAATTTTGTTATTTCAAATTCTGCTAGTAGAGTTAACCTTTTACCCTTAGTTGCCATGTGAAGGATTAGCATCGAATCTACTGGTTGTTTGACGTGTCCTCTAACCTTTAGGTGATCCCCAAACGAAGAACTCATTTTCACAGCTGGCCGTCTCGTAAGTAATTGCTCACGGAAACGCGTTCTACCTTGTCTGTCCGATGTATGCGCGAGGGCACTGGGGGCATGTCAGTTTATAGACAGCAGAATGAGCTAAGCGATCTCTGCCAGGTAGTTTGTTATGGATAGACTCATATTGAATCCAGTACCAGGTGGAATAATAGATTCTAAAACCTACAAACGTGTGTGATTGTTACCCACAAATGGCAAAATGGTGTAAGTACACTCGGACGTCTTGTGAGAATTGCGGAGCATACTGTTGATATTGGCTAATTTCGAACGATGCATCCTATCTATAAGACTGTTACTATAGCCATTAGAGTATGCGATATATTTCAAATGATCCATCTCAAGTTTTAAAGATTCGTTACTTAGCGGAATTCTAGTCACTCAATAAATCATGGGCAAAAAGAAACTCAGTTTATGAGCTACAGGGAGATACGAGGATATATGGCTAACAGCATCAGTTGTTGGGGGTTTGCGAAAATTTTCATACTTAACGCACCCTTCTACTAATTTAAGGTTTCAGTCCAAATAGTTCGATTACTGTTGCTGGACCAGGCCGGAAATCGAGTGAAGAATCACATCTAACTGGTTTCTAGCAATTGCCTTCTATAATCTCCTCCATTAACGGAACAAGCTGAAGTTGAAAATAAGTCGGTATAGAAGCACCATACATCAAGTTTACCCGGAACACATAAAATTAATTGTGTTCTGTTAGACCTCGCTAAGTCCACTTCGTTTATCGAACACCACCTAATGCCAGCTAATGGTTCCAGGCTCTGCTATTCGATATATTCCTACCGAGCATATCCTCACTCATTAAACAGTAACACTAGTCTAGAAAGGTAGATGCTGAAGTAAAGTCCATGCCGATGCACGAGAAAACACTTGAGAACATTTGGAACCTCTTCTTAGTGGCAAAAGAGCTTCACTGATGACTGGATACACTTAACACCCTTGAAACATCACCTCTGCCTCATTAGAGCAACGGCTCCCATCCTCCTCCCGCGAGCGTTGGCCACCGACTGCTATCGATTTCGCGAACTCCCAGCCACTTCACGAAATTGTTTGAGCATCCATGCCTTCCACCAAAACAATGTCAGGAACAACATTTTCATTGGATATTTCCTGTTCTCGCTAACAGCATCACTCGGCTAAGTGCGGCTTCCTTCAGTGGCTCTTCTAAATGTCATATTCAACAGATTCTGTGAGACACTTGTTATCTTACGGAAATGATTCGCTCTTAACACAATGTGGACGGATCCCTACTTTACTCGTGTTTCGCGAGCCGTCAGTTACGGACGGCTCTCGAGGTAATTCGTGTTTGTATCTTGCAGGTGATCTCTATTTTCAAGTCCGCAGCTCGTGGTCTCGCGGTAGCGTTCTCACTTCTCGAGCACGCGGTCCCGGGTTCGATTCGCGGCGGGGTCAGCGATTTTCACCTGCCTCGAGATGATTGGGTGTTGTTGTGTCGTCATAATCATCACAGACGCCCATCACGGTCGGAGCAAGGTAATGGCGAACCTCCTCCACTATGACTTTGCCTAGTACGGCGGTGCGGATCTCCCGCATCGTTCCCCTACGCTCTGCCAAGGAGTATGGCACTTCTATTTCCAATATGACGAACTTTCACTCCATAGATTCAAAAACTTAAAAATGGTTTGTGGAACACTCCACCGAGATGACGGCTTTTCCGACGCCCTCTGATTAGCTGCCCTCAACACTCCTGAGCGCCACCTGGCATTCTGGACACAGCTCCAATCAGCCTATGTGAGTAGTCAAGCAATCGCTATGGCACTATAGAGCTAAAACTGTTTCTTATCAAGCCACACGAAAATAATTACCGCCATAACGAAAATTTCCTTCACAATGCTCATAGAAGCATCTCGTGTTTTTACTATAAACATCAGTGTCCTGCATCTGATAGTTGCTGATGCAGACTCTGATTTCATTACTTCTCTTATCGAGCTGCGTTTTAGAAGAAATTATTGAGCGTCCTGTGTATTATCAGTTTGGAACATACCTTACAGAGCCGGCTCACTCTCACACATCAGCAGTGAGCAACTGGCCCGCTCGCAGCACATAATGGAATACGGAAATGAAAGGGAAGGGAAGGGAAGGGAAGGAGGGGAGCAGCAATAGGAACAAGGCAGCTCGGCACGAGAAAATATCGTCAACGAATCTATTCTGCGGCCGCTAACCGCATCTATGCTACACATCCTGAACTGACGTGTAATCAAATGGTATTGATGCGTCTGACTTTCACTTGGAAGTTCGTTACCCGGACATAATGCTGCTACTCATCGATTTTAAAAAAAGCTTCTTTCCAATTTAAGCACTGCGCTATTCTTTATGTACGTTTGCGTTTAAAACTACGGTGAACCTAACATATCGTCATTCCTCTGAAGACAGCGAGTAATTTGCGCTTCTCCTGCTCTACGTAATGGCGTCTGACAGCCACATTTTACAGCCAGCGCTCACTACTAGCGAGGGTTCGCTCTCATGCTTGCCTTGCCGCCTGCTAAACAGACCTGTGACCGACTACCACACAAATAGGCGGCTGTCATTTACTAGAAGGCGGATCCTGTTAATCACAAACCAAATAAACTGGTTTACCGGAAATTAAACTCTGGTGTTTGGAAGATCCAATGTTCCAATCTCTCACTTACGATTCTTATGTTATCACTAACTTAGCGTAAAATTCCTCTTCATGTAAAGTGATTATCCATAGACTTATTTCCAGTTATTTAGACGTGAACAAGTATTTCATTTGCAGTGTTCATCAAACAAAGTCCGTTATTTGTAGACAAATATGTTAAGTTGCATTTTTTTGGTATCTTACGTTAGCCGACAATGACGCTATAGCTTAGAGTAATGAATCATCGCTGACAATATGCTTCGCTCAGGAGCGGTCAATATGGGCAGCACTGTGATAAATGGACCTCGTCGTGTTCCGCCGGTGGACGAATAACGGAGTAACAGCCTTCACTCGGCCCTTTCGTCCATGAAAAGCCGAAAGGAAAGATCTGTGCTGCATTGTGAATGTAGTTAGCTAACACGTTACAACGTCAGAATATGTTTTACGACTACAGTATGTCGGTAACTGTTTGTTTGGGCATAAAATAAATGAATCGGACTATTTGTTTTCAACTTGTGAACACTTTTAAAAAAACTGATTTTCTCTCTGATTGTAATGTTGGTTTGATCCAGCTGTCCATTTATGTCACTCTCCAGCTATTTCTATTCTTTTTAGCATAGCTACTGTATCCTCTATTATCACGCACACAGTAAGCTCATATCCCTAGCCTGTCCATGCTATACTATTTCTTTCAGTATCACTTTAGCTAGAAAAATCAGTATATTTATAAAAGTCCGTCTTGATTTTTTTTTTTTTTTTTACAATCCAGTATTACCGGTTTCGGCTACTGCCATCTTCATATGAGATACGAATAAAAAGCAGTGCTGCAATCAGCTAAGTTCAATAAGGTGAAGAAAATCTGTAACAGACCCGATGGTACATAAAAATAAAAAAAAGTATTTATATTGTTAACAGTCATACATACCAGAAACACATACCATAACATATTCCAATGCGGGAATCACGGTTAAAATCTATACTTGCAGTTACATAGTAGGTGCTGGTGGTAGCTTGGATGCATCTGGTATTTATACAAATAACTGAGGACGGTAGAGGTCGCTATAGCTTGGGTACATGAGTAACCAGTATCGTAAATTTAAAAGTTAGAATGTAGTATGCGTAGGTCATTAATTAAAATTGCTTCGCATGGCAACATCAGTGTCTGACAATGAAACATGAACTGATATTCAACATGTAGAATTAGATTCATACTTAAAATCCACATGAAAAGCGTAAAGAGTAGTAATGGGAAGCTCCTAGTCTGGCAAAGTAAATAACACAAACTGTGTAAAAATGAGAATAAAAGTTTATAAATTATATCACATCTACAAATCGAGACATTCGAGAGTGACCAAACAATTAAACTGTAACCGTGAGTGTGAGGTAATTAACAAAAGAGTGTCTCCTAATGAAAAACTTTTCAGCAAAAACCAGTAAACGAATGTAAAAAAAAAAACTGGATTTTACACGAAAGGAACAGCTGGCTCTAGGCTGCACCACAAAGTAGGAAAAAACAACAAAAACTTAGAATTCCAAGACCAACTTCCAAGACTGTGACAAGTCTTGCATCGGTCAGGCAGGAAGGAATTTCAAGAGTCGTTTTAGAGAGAACACATATAGCCAAAATACGAATCCTTTCGATGCACATTTCTATAAAGGAACACATTTGGATAAAAAAAAACATTCGGCAGGAAACATATGGGAGTATTGCATAAGGTAGCAACCTTCTCGACGAAATGGAAATTTGTGTACAGAGAAAACAGAAATTGGAATTACTGTTGAATGAACAGAACGAGTTTAAGCTGAATGTTTATTCTGATGTATTCGGAAACCTACTAGTTGTAGCAGCGTCGAGCGCCGCAGGAGCTTGGCGGGCGGTCGGTCACCAGCGAGAAGTCGACTGGGCCTTCTTCCTCAAGCTTCGCCACAGAAAAGCAAGCCACGAGACGGCGCCATTGACATCCCATCCCGGATTTTTAATTAACAGTCACTGTTTTGTTAACTACCTTACACTTACGGATATGGTTTCATCGCCTGATCGTGCTGGAAAGCTTCGATTTATAGATGTGATGTTATTTTTAAAGTTTTATTCTTGTTTTGACACATTTGTGTGTTATGTATTTTGCCAGGCTACGAGGTTCCGATTATTACTCTTCACACTTTTTATATAGGTTTTAAGTATGGGTCTAGTTCCATATATTGTATGTCAGTTCATGATTTCTTTTCCTCCTAAGGGACCAAACTGCCGAGGTCATCGGTCCCTAGACATACACACTACTTAAACGAACTTAAAGTAACTTATGCTAAGAACAACACACACACCCATGCCCCAAGGAGGACTCGAACCTCCGGCGGCAGGGGCCGCGTAATCCGTGACACGGCGCCTCAAACCCCACGGCCACTCCCCGTGGAATAAAAATCACCTCTCCACGGCGGGAAATCGATCCCCGGTCTCCCGCGAGACAGGTGGGGATACTAACCACTATACTACCGAGGACGGCCATGTTTTATTGTCAGACGTTCATGATGCCATGTGAAGCAATTTTAACGAATGTTTACGCATACTGCATTTTAACTATTAAATTTACGATTCTGGTTACTCATGTACCCCAACTATAGCACCCTCTGGTGGCATCAGTAATTTGTATAAATGTCAGATGCATCCAGGCTATCACCAGCACTTACTATATACCCTCATTTATATAGTTTGAGATTGATTCCTACATCAGAATATTTTATGCTATGTATGGCTGGTATGCATGGCTGTTAACAATTTTTTTTTTTTGTGTATCATCAGGCTTGCTACAGATTTTGCTTCAGCTTATTGAACTTAGTTGGTTACTCCACTGTTTGTTATTCTTAACAGATCTGAAGATGGCAGTAGCCTAAACCGGTAATAGTGAATTGTGTGTGTGTATATATATGTGTGTGACATCGACACAAATCCTTACAAATAACGTACCACAAGACGATCGCGGAGTCATTGACAGACTATGTCTTCAACTGACTGAAATCTCAGCACTGACTCGTGTCGCAATATACTAACTGATCATAGATATCAGGATACCTGTTAGCGGACTCTAATATGTGGTGTATCCACTCATCACTTTTATCATGTCTGTGGAGGAATGGTTCAAATGGCGCTGAGCACTATGTGACTTAACTTCTGAGGTCATCAGTCCCCTAGAACTCAGACCTACTTAAACCTAAGTATCCTAAGGACATCACACACATCCATGCCCGAGGCAGGATTCGAGCCTGCGACCGTAGCGGTCGCACGGTTCCAGACTGAAGCGCCTAGAACCGCTCGGCCACCACGGCCGGCTGTGGAGGAATGGCAGCTTATTTTTCCTCCTCCTGGCGTGTGATACGACCGTTACTGTTTACAATGTATGTAAAAATGATCTAGTAGGAAGCGTCGGAAACACTCCAAGACTGTTCGCAGATGAGGCGGTTGATTATAATAAAGTAGCAATGCCAGAAGACAGTACCGATTTGTAGACTGACATGTGGAGAATTGATGAACTGTGCAGGCTCTGGTAACTGATGCAGAACGTCAATAAACGTAGCATTTTACGCATATGTATGAAAAGAAATCCACTATCGCACACCTGCATTATTGATGGCAAATTGCTGGAAACAATATCTACCGTAAAGTATGCAGGAGTAACTATTCGGAGCAACCTCAGTGGAATGCCCACATAAATCATATAGGAGGAAAAGCAGATGCTAACTGAGATTCACAGGAAGAATCTTAAAGGAATGTAAGTCATCCACGGAGAAAGTGACTTACGGGCGCTTGTTCGATCAATTCTTGAGTGCTGTGCGACGCTTACCAGGTAGGGCTGATAGAAGTCATAGAAAGAAGCAAATGAAGAACGGTGCGTTTCGTCACAGGATCGTTACACAGATGCTCAACAAAATTCTGTAGCAGACGCTACAAGAGAGGTGTTGTTCATCACAGACAAGTTTGTTACTGAAACTTCTATAGAGTACTTTCCGGAGGGGTCAGACGACATATTACTTCCTCCCACATATATCTCGCGAAATGACCACGGCTAGAGAACTAGAGGAACTTGAGGTAATACAGATGCTTAACGACAATAATTCTTATCAAGAGCCATTCGTGAATGGAATAGGGAAATGGGTATCAGATAGTGGTACCAGAAGTAACAGATCATCATGTGATGTGCTTAGTACTGTTGTAGATGATGTAGATGTAGAGCCAAAACCAGTTACGGTAGTGACGTTGGACGCTAGTGTCTGGAGAGAAGTCGACGTTCTGACCCAGGCTACAGGTATTCCATGATATAAACGATCGTCGTTTCCGAACTGTTCCGTTTCCAAACTGTTCCTCTACTGTACGCAACACAGTATGCTATAAAATGTGTTTGTATCCGTCAGCATTTTGCTATTTCTGAGGTGTAATACGGGAAGCACGCCGTAACCACGAGAAACACCTCCACATCGTAACGCCGCCTCTTCCGCTCTTCACTGTTGGCACTACACGTGGTGGCAGGTAACGTTGTCCAGGCACTTTCAAACGCTAAACGATAAAGCGTGACTCATCTTTCCAGTGTGCAGTGGCGACGCTCTTGACATCGCCTCAAGCGTCCATTAGCACTAACTACAGAAATGTGAACAGCTTCACTCTTGTGTCCTTGTTAACTCTTTACGCTCCCTCATTGTGCTAGCTGGACTGCTGGTAGCCCTTTGGAGCTCACGATTGGTTCCTTCCGCTGACATCATGCGATTTCGTACAGCCATCCTGCACAATGCTCGACGGTCCCTGTCCTTCGGTAAATGAGGTTTACCTGGCCTTCAAGTCCCTCTGCGTTTCCATTTCACATTCACATCACCAACTTTCGACGTGGGCAGCTTTAGGAGGGTCGAACTGGTGATATCCAATGACATGTCTACGTTCCAAGTGTCTTGTAACACCAGAGCTCTAAGGTTCTATTAATTTATTTTGCCTTTTTGTTTTACTTAACATTCTGTAGTTAAACTGTTGCAAATATTATTTGACTGTATCGATACCATAAGAGTGTTTGTTTTTTTTCCTTTGTAAGAACTTTGATGTCATTGTTTGATCTTATGTAAGGTAGTGTCTCTGTCAGTTAAAGTCTTTGTCTCATTTGGAGGAAGAGAAAACTTACTTTATATAAATTAAATTTTGTCTGAATAATTTTTTGTAGAAATGTCGATATGTGTAATTGATCTGTTTTGTTCAAAATGTTTGCTTGTTGCTCTGTATATACTGACCCTCACTTAGGTTTCGTTGGCATGAAGGAAGAGGTGGACAACGAGTTAGTCGGGGCGAGCTACCAAACTGCCAACAGCTTATGTAAAAGTCGTTTATTGTGCTGTTGCCGAGAGAGGCTTTTTGGTCCGTTTTCCAATGTGCCAAAGCCACGGATGGATGGATTAATAAGCTAGCTCCGTTTTGGAAATGGTATCCATGATCGCCACCAAGAAATGACAGAGCTTTATCATTATCAACTGCTAATCCACTTGCCAAGATGTACTCGCCACCACACTGTGCAGTCACTGTTACGGAATGGAGGAACTGTAGATACGTAAAGTGAAGGATCAGCTCATTGGATGTTTTAGTGCTCACAAATATAAGGTAACTCATACTTGAATTTATGTACCTATCTTGATTTTTTTCCTTATCACAACACCTCTTAGGTTCCTCTCCATTTGAACTATGATTATCGAGTGTCCTTGTTCTAAAAAAATGAAAGCCTCAAAACCAAAAAGCTAATTAAGTAATGTTGTTTGACATTTGGTAGGAAAGGAGTGTTCATATTTACTATGGATTTGGTAAAATTGTGGGAGGTAGTAAATGTAGCTTGGTGAAAGCCTCAGTAGTTCAGTTTAAAGTTATGTGGACTTTTCAAGTTTCCTATTTAATCACTGACTTTTAAGATAAAAAGACTGTGGTAATAAAGATAGGCAATAAACCATCAGGAGGTTAGTTCAAAAAGTAAATATTACTGAAGTTTGCCTTGAAATGTTCTTTTTAGTAAACAATTATTGTGCAGTCTGTTGAAATAGTGCAAGAGGTGAGTCAGTGTTTTCTAAAATGTGCCAATTTGATTTATCACTGTGGTAAAGTTTAAAGGCCCCACTGTTGAAAGTTGATCAATATACTCAAAGTTGCTACATAAAAGAAAATGCTAACTGGTATTGAGATTTATGCTGAAATTTGTGCTTCTTATGTGTTTTAATAGATATAATATCAGTTTATGAGCAACCACTTACTGTTTCATCCTCACTGAAGGTAAAGTTACTATGAATAACGTTCGCCATGAATACAGTTACTTCTTTGACTTTAAAGAATAGTGTGCATATATATGTGCAAGTGAATTTTATTTAAATTTGTACTGTGCAGAAAATATCTGATGAAGTAAGACTAGGCCTTGCCAAATTTTCAGTTTAACAGTGACTTGCATTTGGAGTGTTGATGAAGTTATTCAGTTTTGACAAAGTATTTAATGTTGATGATTGTAACAGTCTCCTTTGTGTTTGTGAGAACGTGAATTTCTTTCTGCTACTGCTTTTACTCACTATGACATGTATTGTTTTAACTTGTGACTGGGTTCATTGCACTTTCATACCAGAAAAAGTATTGGCTGTCTTTCCAATAAAGTTGCATATATCTTATTCTTGGAAAAGAGATGTTACACATTTCTATGCCTGGTTAGGCTGGCGACCGTTTTCATTACCATTTGAGCAGTTTGAATAGTTAAAACAGTTTAGAAACAGTATCTGTTTCTAGTTGTGTATTTACGTAATTCTAAATTTCATGTCCGATAGGCAACCTCTTTTAGGCATTTCACGGTTAAAACTACAAAAATCCTTTCAGAGGGTAGCATTGTACCGCTTCTATACACCGTAATTGGTTAACAAAATGGTTTCAGAAATAAAGAGCAGTACGAGTGTTATAGTCTGAGCTCTTTTAACCGACCCATGCTGCTGACACTGCTTTTCTGGTAACTGAATAAAGGTCGGTTCCCACTAGCGCTGCCGCGCGTCAAGGCCGCGCGGCAGCGGCGTGGTTGCCATGAAAACGGCGTCAGTGGCGCGGCGCAGCGGGGTCAGCGTCGCGGTTTGCCATGTCGAACCGCTGCCACTGCCGTTGCCGCTAACGCGTGCCGCGCTCCAGGTCCGCGCCGCTAATCACAGAACGCGCTGAGCGTGACGTCAGGTACGGAATCCCGGGCCACACTAACTTTCGGCGAACCGCTCGCGTGGAGGCGGCGGCAGCTATGAAATACTAATCATCCGATTTCCAGGAAACTATTCGGCAGAAAAATTTAATTCTTGTGCATGTTACAGCCTGATATCTTCTCTCGATAAAGGACCGAATTTCTTTTCGTTATTCGTTGTGGTTACTTGCTGTATCGCATTTACGTAAACGATTACACGAAATTTTAATGAGTGTGCAGGGGTAAAAACGCATTGTGCGGACTCAGCGTACAGTTCATTTTAGGTAATACATTATTGCATGTGAAATTTAGTCAACATATCTAAATTGTTTTTAAAGCTGAGAGCAGAACGATAGCTATCACCGTTCTCGAGATATTTAATAATACGTCGGCAGACGGGCTGTGCGGTGACCGCGCGCGGGTTGCTCGCGATGCGACCGATACTTCGTCCTGCTCGTAGTAAACCGTATGGTTGTATCAACCGCAAAATTTCGTAAACGGTTCAAGAAATCGAAACTTGGTTTTTTGCAAACGATAACTTGTAAAAAGTCATGTATTTCGTCTCATGATAAATATCCAAAATCTGTTTCTCTACCGAGATATGAAAGTAACAACAGTTTTTCAGAATGGATAGATGAATTTTTTAAACGGCATCTAATAGCATGTGGAATGAGAATTACAGCGACATGGTACACTTTAATATTTACAATATTCTATATAGACTTACCGAAGTTAAACCGAAACTAATTTGCTGGTATGTCATAAGATGTAATTTGCTAAGTATCTGCAACTATTGATTATGTCCTTTGGTAAGTAACAAACGTTTTTTTCTTGCTCCAGTGTACTTTACTTGTTCTCGACGCGTTTTGCCTTTTACTTTAAGGCATCTTCACTGGAATCTAGAATGATTCAGATTTGTTTTGATATGTGGTACTTGCAGATTATAAAACAGTTCACATCTTTTTTTATGTAACTGATTACTTACAGTTAATCGAGTTTTTGGCGGACATCTGCGTTTCCCCTCACCTGGTCACATGCTGGAGGTTGAACTAAAATATAGCTTATGGAACATAAGTGCATTTTCATGTTCGCTCTTTTTTCTTCTGTCACTAGCTGCAGACATTTTACCGAGAACTCTGATTTAAAGTCGTCACTACAGTGTTTTCACCTCGTGTCCTTTCCTGTTTGGTTTGTTTATGTATATGTTGCCAACCTAAAGAATTGTATGCTGAAAACTAATGTTTGTTTATTTATGTTCTCATGATACCTGTATGTGTGTGTGGCTAGCCATTGATACTTATAGAAAGTTGAAAGTGAATGCAGTAGTTGTCGGACAGTGTTTGAAAGGTTTCTTTTACCGAAAGACTTTACAAGCCTGATCGAATCTTTGTGCCAAACACCTTGGCATAAAGCACTAAATATAGTATTATGTGAATCATTTTCAATATCCATAAAGTCTCACTGATTACAGTCTTGCAAGTAGTTATGAAGGACCAGTCATAATAATTGCTTTCACATTTACCACTTTAGGCGTTATAATCCAGTTGATGATTCCATATTTGGTCGCCAAAACACCATATTTATTTTTTGTTTAGCCAGACAAAAACGGTAATTACAAATAGTTTCATACGACGTTCGTGCATCCTTGAATATGCCTGAGAATGGCCACATGATATCTTAAGTCAACGGAAAAGCCTCCACTGAAAAAAAAAAAAAAAAAAAAAAAAAGTATGCTAACGTATGTAAAAGTGCACTATGATACATTTGCCATTGATGACTTCTACACACTTTGAGAACTGCCAGTGTATTCGAAAGTCATGCATAATACGTAACCAGTCCTTGGTTGTTATTTCGTGAAGGAATACGTGTCGTATGGAAAATGTTACAAATGGCAGAGTGGCCACAACAGTAATTAAACTTCATCATTTGCTGACAGTCGCCATAGGAAAACTGCATTCAAGTTGTAACTTTTCCCTAACATAAGGCTGTTTGCAGAGACTAATAGAGATGTATACACAAATACATCACAAATATAGGTGCTAGAGGCAACATTAAGCAAATATTCTGGCAATAAATACGCAACTGACCTACCTAATGAAAAGTGATGTTATTTGCTGTTGGGCTGCATTAACATGCAATACAATTCGTTTGTGTGTTGATACAGTGTTTTTTCGCAGTAGTCTATCCTCTGCAGGTCTCTTCGTGTCTACATAACTACTGCATTCTACATCCATTTTAATCTGCTTACCGTTGGTAAGCCTTGATCTCAAATGGTTCAAATGGCTCTGTGGACTATGGGACTTAACATCTGAGGTCATCGGTCCCCTAGAACTTAGAACTACTTAAACCAAACTAACCTATGGACATCACACACATCCATACCCGAGGCAGGACTCGAACCTGCGACCGTAGGGGTCGCGCGGTTCCAGACTGAAGCGCCTAGAACGGCTCGGCCACACTGGCCGGCTCCTTATCCTCCATTACCAAAATGACGATTCTTTGACGCCTCATAATATATCCTGCCAACTAATCCATCTTGTAGTGACAGTGTGCCGTAATTTCCTCTCCTTCTTTCTTTAATTCCGCACCTCTCCTTTAGTTACACGATCCCCGTATCTAATCTTCAGCACTCTTATGTATCACCACGTTCCGAAGGCGTCCATTGTCTTCTCGACAGAACTGTTCACCGTCCACGTTTCACTTACGTACAACGCTACACTCCACACAAATACATTTGTAAAATAGTACCCAACCATCAAAAATTATATTCGATGTGATCAAATTTTATTTTTCAGAACGCTTTCCTTGCTATTGACAGTCTTCATTTTATATCCTCTCTACTTCTGCCTTCTCAATTACTGCCTCCCTTTCAAGTCATCGAAGTCTTAGAAATGCAGTTTGGTTTCTGTACAAGTTGTAGATAATCTTGTGTCCCTGTGTTTTATCGATGACATCTCCAGAGCTTCTCCTTTGAGCAAAGTTTTCTTTCTTCATTCTCATTTTCATTGTCCTATGTTTTCCAAGTACAAAACAGCGTTGTGATTTTGGACTCTCTGTAAACTTCATGTTTAGACATTTCTACTTCTAGTTCTACTGTATTTGTTGCAGTTTTATATATTTCCCTCTTGTCAATTAAATTTAATATATCACGTTTCATCCAACGATTTCTACTGTACCTTTTTTCCGTTCACATACTCTGCTGCATTCACCACTTCTTCTCTCAAAGATATCCATTCGTATTCTAGCGGATTCCTTCATTTGTTTCAGTCAGTCGTTGCATTACGGTAACTTTACGATTATAGAAAAACTGTGGGTCTTGACTTATTCAAGTTCCATCTCCTTAATTTGCTACCGTTTACTGTCACCTTAGTTGTAAACTGCAGCTCGTAACCAATAAATTATTGTCGGTTTGCATCTGTACTTGGAATTGTCTTACAATTTAAAATCTAGTTTCGAAAACTCTGTTCCAAATATGTATTATTCTCTCATGATTCTTAAGCAAGGTGCTGGCGATGATTACATTATGCTCTGCTTGAAATTCTATGAGGTGGCTTCCACTCTCATCCCTTCCCCCAAGCCTTTGTGTTCTTTCTGTTTACTTGTACCTGCTACCGTATCACATTTAAAATATTTGTCTCGCTTAACTATCTGAATGTATTACGAGATAGTGAACAATCATGAACGATAGTCATGAAGTCTGTTTATGGTGAAATGGGAAAACATGAATAATGAAATATGTGAAAGAGTATATCGTATAGAAAATGAAAAAATTGTATGTCTTCACCCAACTTCGTCTTTCGTTCACGTTGGTGTAAGATATAGTTAATCAAAAGCACCGGGCGTTTCAGTGGGTCCCGCCCCGTACCTCAGTGGCTGTCCGTCATTGGCTACCGCTAGCATCTGCCGCTTCCAGACGGGAACGCCACTTCCGCGAGCCGCTGCGTGAAAGCGGTAAACGCTTGCCGCTGTCGTTGCCGCACGCCGCGTTGTAGTGGGAACTGGTCATAAGTAAAACAAATTGAGTGATAAACCCAAATGCTTCAAATCGAATCTGAAAGGTTTCCTTACGGCACGCTGCTATTCTGGAGAGGAGTCCCTCGCAGTTGTTGAAAACTTTTCTCTGTACCCTCTCACAAGCTATTTTCTTGTTAATTAATTCCTTAGTACCTCTGCTTATAAAGTTTCTAATCAACGCTCTGTAAATACTGACTTACTCGTTACATGACGAGGTAGCTTTCTCGTTCAGTCGTTCAATAAAATCTTCACTTCTGATTAGATCAAACCATCTGATCTTTAATCGTCTCAGGAAACACAACATTTCAAAAGCTTCTAACCATTTCGTTTCTGTCTTGCCCACTGTTCATGTTTTGTTCCCATACAAAGCTGTGTCCCAGACATAGCTTGTCACAAATCTCGTTTTGGTTTGAAGGTTAATACGTTGGGGTGTTTGCATCTTTTTTTTAAATTTACTGTGTATTCCTTTAATCGCCCTTCTTTACCTATTCGATTTAGCAACGAAGCTAAATTCCATTCTTTTCGATAGCTTCTTCTTCAAGTTTAAGATTTAGACATACACCGTATCACTTGCTACTGACTTGCGCGTTGTAGCCACCAAATAATACTCGTTCCTTTCTCTGGTGAACGGTTTTTGTGTACGCCGTGGTGCGGCTCCCGCCAGCCCCGTCTGGACTGTGCTGTGCTTGCCATTTCTCTCCTTTCACTGCCACTGAAAATTGTCTACACTGCGGAATGAGAGTATGTCGTCCTCCTCTTCTCCGTCATTCACTTGAGTTTCACTTCTGGAAGACGAGCGCAGGATACGTGAAGGACAATTTTCTTGACCAGTGTCTCATCCGAAGACGAAGGAAACCTAAATTCGTCCTTACTATCGTCAACAGAAGCAAGTTGTCCACTTACGTGTTTGATAACGCTCGCTTTCTCATCTTCAAACTGCTCTGTAACACGCCCACTATCCTCTAATCCCCCCCTCCCCTTTGCACAGTAATACTGCTAAAAGTTGCGGAACATAACTGCCCTCTGTAAGCAACGTTAATGTAATTATTAGTACTAATAACAGCTTAATGGAGTGCTGTAGGTAGCGTCTTGTATTCATATTGCGGTAAACCTTCACTCCCCCTGATAGTCGTGCACGTAAAGCACCCCTTTCGGGGACAGGGAGTCGCGCCGGCACGCCGGCCAGCCTGGATGCGTTTTTTAAGCGGTTTCAGACATTCTCCTTGGTGAATTCCGTGGTAGTACCAACCTTCCACCTCAGATACGAGCTACGCAAACATTTACAAAATCCTCTTGCACTTTCACACAGAATTTACTCTTGACGCAGAAGATGGGGTACATTGATCTCGACCCGGGTTTGAACAGGAGACCGATGATGTTAAACGTTTAGTCTCTTTGAACTCATATTCAGCAGCGGTAAAACTCCGAAACGTGCGTATGTGCCATACGAGCTCTTGACACTATTGAGTGCAGCCGTCTATGTGCGTCGTTACTCAGAGCGGATGTATTACACCCCAAGCTATTCATTATCCAGCTCAATTCCTGCTGACTCGAGAGGCGGCAGTCAATCCGTCTCGCGTGTTATTTTGTAGCTTTATCAAGTTCTACAGAGTGTCTTTTCTCTGACAATGTGTCCACATATTTTTGTCATGCCGGAGGAGCAGAACGTGCTGGGCACTGAATTACTAGAGTTTTTCTTCATTTCTACTGCATATGATATTCAGCACGCTATGAATCTAACTACCTCTCCTAAACACGCACGATTGCAAACGCATGGACATTGCTAAATTTAAATGGACTTCCTTTGTTCGGCTGTGTAGCAGGGCCTGGAACGTCTGTTGAGTTTAGATCTTGGAAGCTAGCTTGTTGCGCCAGTTCGGCGGGGGTTTCTGTGCCCCGTCTTTCTTAATGCACAGCCTCGCGACTGGCTTTCTTAGATCCACCCGCTAAGTAAGCGCTTGTTCAACGTTTTTGGAGGTTGAGCTCACGGAAAACTTTGAGCATAGGATCCAGACGTTGTTTCTCCTATCTCCTTACTGTAGAACACGCTAGGTACCACTAAAAAATTCGACTTGTCGAATGGTCAGTTCGCACCCTCCAAGTTTATTTCTTCTATGTCCACGGAGGCGAGGAAGGCTCGCTTTTGCGCAGAATCAGTCCCTGTTCTGGTTGCAGGAGTTAGTTTGGTCTCTCGTGTTAGGATATTCGTATTATTGCTTAAGTCATGTGCCAGAAGCATTAAGGGGTTCTCGCGAGTGATAACTTCACTGTCGTGATTCAGATAGGGTCAAACCTGTTCTTTATCAGGGTCACGATTCAAATTGTTGTTGTGGCCTTCAGTCCTGAGACTGGTTTGATGCAGCTCTCCATGCTACTCTATCCTGTGCAAGCTTCTTCATCTCCCAGTACCTACTGCAACCTACATCCTTCTGAATCTGCTTAGTGTATTCATCTCTTGGTCTCCCTCTACGATTTTTACCCCCCACGCTGCCCTCCAATACTAAACTGGTGATCCCTTGATGCCCCAGTACATGTCCTACCAACCGATCCCTTCTCCTAGTCAAGTTGTGCCACAAACTTCTCTTCTCCCTAATCCTATTCAATACTTCCTCATTAGTTATGTGATCTACCCATCTAATCTTCAGCATTCTTCTGTAGCACCACATTTCGAAAGCTTCTATTCTCTTCTTCTCCAAACTATTTATCGTCCATGTTTCACTTCCATACATGGCTACACTCCACACAAATACTTTCAGAAACGACTTCCTGACACTTAAACCTATACTCGATGTTAACAAATTTCTCTTCTTCAGAAACGCTTTCCTTGCCATAGCCAGTCTACATTTTATATCCTCTCTACTTCGACCATCATCAGTTATTTTGCTCCCCAAATAGCAAAACTCCTTTACTACTTTAAGTGCCTCATTTCCTTATCTAATTCCCTCAGCATCACCGGACTTAATTCGACTACGTTCCATTATCTTTGTTTTGCTTTTGTTGATGTTCATCTTATATCCTCCTTTCAAGACACTATCCATTCCGTTCAACTGCTCTTCCAAGTCCTTTGCTGTCTCTGTCAGAATTACAATGTCATCGGCGAACCTTCACGCTTTTGTTTCTTCTCCATGGATTTTAATACCTACTGCGAATTTTTCTTTTGTCTGCTTTACTGCTTGCTCAATATACAGATTGAACAACATCGGCACCGTAAACCCAATTAAGTTTCGTGCTTCTTTTTGCTTTGAGTCAATGGCCAGTTTTGTAAACTCAGTCTTTCCTGGAAAATGGTGAATTTAGCGCTCAGTTATTCTTTGAACGTTTGAATCTTTCTGTGTAAGCACATGAACGTCCTTATTGGGTTCCTTGGTGAACCTAATCCTCGGAAAGTAATGATGACTAATGTAATAAAAACAGACTCCTACAAGGAACCGTAGAGATAGGATTCCGGTTACCCTGTAAGAGAAAGATACCAGAAAGTATTTGATAATGTTCATTCCAAGATCCGCTGTTACATTTCCGTTGCGCCGTTTCTTTGTGATAGAAAATAGGTCCAAATTCAATTAATGTTTACTTGACTTCAGACGGCTTGGCGTTCAGTGAAAGTTAGAGAATGGTCAATGCTATTTTGTTCAATAGGAAGCTTTCAGCTATGAGAAAGTCCTTGTTATATAGCAACAGTTCGGCTCACTGAAGACACAGTAACTAAAGTTTAGACGTCTTCATTATTCTGTGAACAGCGGATGGCTTTTACACTTTCGGCGGGTAGTGCTCTGTCAACAGCGAGACATGTCAGGCTTATTCACTGCTTGTGACATACAACTTCTGTACAGAGATGGTCCTTCTCGTCTTCTTGCTTTGATATACTCGACAAAACGTTAGGTGTTTTCGAAGAGATATACTGAGTGAAAATTTTTCTGATAATCAATTTACATTCAGTGTGACTAGGAAGGGAAAAACAGAGTCCATTAACCAAATCTGGCGCTTACATTTCCAGACTTAGCCCACCACCATCCATTGATAATTCGTTTCCGGAATTCTTGCTTCCTGTGGCTAACTTGCTAAGTAGTGGTACCTAATGTGAACTGAACCGGTACGATTTCCAGCGGAAGTAAGGCTTTTGACCATCTTGATATGTGGGACTTAGGGAGAGCAGGAAAAGGTGTGGACGGTGCCTAATCAGTTACCGTTGGTTGCACAGTAAACACATACACTTTATTTAAGGAAATAAAGTTTTAAAAACAATCATTTTAAAAGAAAATTGACTGTAACACAAGCTACAGTGACGGCCGAAGACCTTATTAAGAAAGTATTCAAAATTATTTATCGGCTGAAGGCCACAAGCAATACTCCAGAACAATTAACGGCTGAAGGCCTGATTTACAAGTGAGGAAGACAACTACACGCTGAAAACACCAAAATAATTTTTTAAACAATCATTGAAGAAATTGATTGTAACAGAAGCTACATTGGCGGCTGAAGGCCTTATTAAGAAAGACTTCAAATTATTTTTCTGTTGAAGGCCACGAGCAATACTTCAGAGCAATTAACGGCTGAAGGCCTGAATTACAAATGTGGAAGACTATTTCACCTTAAAAATACCAAAATAATTTTTTTAACAATTATTATAAAATTGACTGTAACGCAAGCTACACTGACAGCTGAAGGCCTATTAGGAAAGAATTCAAATTATTTGTTGGCTGAAGGCCACAGCAATAGGAATAATTTAAACAAAATATTATTTTTAAACAATTGACACAATCATACCAAATAAAGAAGCGAGTGATCCATAGACAGTGCTCCAAAGATCGACCTGAGAAAAGTCCCTACAGCTGCGTAAGTGGTGAGACAGGCAGCCAAGAGTTATGCTCACCTAACAGCATGGCAACTGACACTAGGAACAGTTTAAACGCCGATCAATCCTCTTACCAAATTCTCCTAACGTGTGATAACCAGTACAACGATGGAATAATTCAAGCGAAGGCGAAGTGACAGACAGCACTGCGTCTTCAGAATACGGTGTTTAAAACATCGAAAGGCAGAAGGAACCACTACAACCAAGATAGACAAAAAAAAAAAAAAAACACAATCCACACCGCAATCAAGGTGGCTGTCGAACTACACGCCATGCCGGACAGCATCGGCAAGACGAGGAAAAGTACACTGCCGCAAAAATACACTAACCTCCAGGGCACTAGTGGCCTCTAGGCAGTAGATTACCGCTGGTTACACATAATCAAATAATTACACAAAATTCAAAACTAATAACAGGCAGTAGAAGATGGCTAATAGATTCCGCCAACTCGACACGCTCCACTAGTTGCAGTTCGTCTCACGGCGACCCTACTAGCAGTAACGCCCGAACAAACGGCGTGATCAGAAAATAGTGGACGTTTCACTACTGGATTAGTGGCCACTCAACTCAACGTGCTGGGTCCGGTGGATAACGAGGTTTTGGCCTTCGCAGCCACAGCCCCTCGATCCAGCGATGCTTGCATGCCGCCAGCAGTCCCGGCATGTCCCCGCACTGCCGGACCTCTCCGCTCATCCATCCCAACGGAACTACCGACACACCCGACCCGGAAAACACTTCACGTCCTTCCAAAGATAGTACAGGTACTAGATAACGATACACGCTGCTGCTGCCACTCATGGACAGAAAACGCATATAATCTTATGCAAAACGTATTCTTTCCAACGAGAGTGCAAGGGAACAGTAGAACAACCATAGTCAACAAAAAAAAGGTTCAAATAGCTCCGAGCACTATGGGACTTAACGTCTAAGGTCATCAGTCCCCTAGAACTTAGAACTAATTAAACCTAACTAACCTAAGGACAGCCGGCTGAAGTGGCCGAGCGGTTAAAGGCGCTGCAGCCTGGAACCGCAAGACCGCTGCGGTCGCAGGTTCGAATCCTGCCTCGGGCATGGATGTTTGTGATGTCCTTAGGTTAGTTAGGTTTAACTAGTTCTAAGGTCTAGGGGACTAATGACCTCAGAAGTTGAGCCCCATAGTGCTCAGAACCATTTGATTTAACCTAAGGACATCACACACATCCATGCCCGAGGCAGGATTCGAACCTGCGACCGTAGCGGTCACGCGGTTCCAGACTGTAGCGCCTAGAACCACACGGCCACACCGGCCGGCCATAGTCAACATTTTTGTTTATTCCTCATTACTTGAAGGGCATTCTGTTAGCAAAAAGGTGAATGGCCTTTCAGATCATGATGCACAAATTTTAACTCTAAAAGATTTTTGTGCTGCGTCACGTGTTAAATATAGTCAACAGCTGTTTAGGAAAGCTGATCCAGTTGCTGTAGAGACATTTGTAAACCTCATCAAGGAACAAGAGTGGCAAGATGTTTATATATGTACAGTATTTAATAATCACTTTCTGAATATAGCAGGTGAACTAAATAGAAACCTAGTCCCAACAGGGAATCATATAGCGCTCTTAGAAGAAAGTGTTCCGAGACTGTTACCTGAAATGCTCCTCCATGATACTGACAAGAGGGAGATTGAGTTAATAATTAAATCACTGGCCGGCCGCGGTGGCCGAGCGGTTCTAGGCGCTACACTCTGGAACCGCGCGACCGCTACGGCGGCAGGTTCGAATCCTGCTTCGGGCATGGATGTGTGTGGTGTCCTTGGGTTAGTTAGGTTTAAGTAGTTCTAAGTTCTAGGGGACTGAAGACCTTAGAAGTTAAGTCCCATAGTGCTCAGAGCCATTTGAACCATTTTGAATTAAATCACTAAAGACCAAGAACTCTCATGGATATGACGGGGTATCTGGCAGAATACTGAAGTATTGTTCTATGTATGTTGGCCCAGTACTTAGCCATATCTGTAACTTTTCCTTTAGGAGTGGTCGGTTTCCTGACCGATTAAAGTACTCGGTAGTGAAGCCACTTTATAAAAAGGGAGACATTGATAATGTTGACAATTTTAGACCTATTTCTATGCCATCGGTGTTTGCTAAAGTTATCGAGAAGGTTGTATATACAAGGTTACTGGAGCATTTAAATTCACATAATTTGCTGTCTATTGCTCAGTTTGGTTTTAGAAATGGTTTAACAACTGAAAATGCTATATTCTCTTTTCTCTGTGAGGTTTTGGACGGATTAAATAAAAGGTAGCGAACGCTAGGTGTTTTCTTTGATTTAACGAAGGCTTTTGACTGTGTTGACCACAAAACATTACAGCAGAAGTTGGACCATTATGAAGTAAGGGGAGTAGCTTACAATTGGTTCGCCTCTTACTTTAAGAACAGAAAGCGGAAGGTAATTCTCCGCAATATTGAGAGTGGTAGTGATGTTCAGTCTCAATGAGGCACTGTTAAGTGGGGCTTTCCCCAAGGGTCGGTGCTGCGGCCACTGCTGTTTCTTATTTATATAAATGATACGCCTTCTAGTATTACAGGTGATTCAAAAATATTTCTGTTTGCTGATGACACCAGCTTGATAGTGAAGGATCTTGTGTGTAATATTGAAACAGTATCAAATAGTGTAGTTCATTAAATAAGTTCCTGGCTTGTGGAAAATAATTTGATGCTAAATCACAGTAAGACTCAGTTTTTGCATTTTCTAATTCACAATTCAACAAGAACCGATATTTTGATCAGACAGAATGGTCATATTATAAGCGAGACGGAACAATTCAAGTTCCTAGGCGTTCGGATAGATAGTAAGCTATTGTGGAAAGCCCATGTCCAAGATGTTTTTCAGAAACTAAATGCTGCTTTATTTACCATTAGAACAGTATCTGAAATAAGTGACAGTTCAACACGAAAAGTAGTCTACTCGCATATTTTCATACGCTTATGTCATATGGTATTACTTTTTGGGGTAGTTCTTCTGATTCAAAAAGGGTATTTTTGGCTCAAAGACGGGCTGTTCGAGCTATATGTGGTGTAAGTTCGAGAACCTCTCGTCGACCCCTATTCAATAGTCTGGGAATTCTCACATTGCCCTCATAGTATATATTTTCTTTAATGTCTTCTGTTGTTAGCAATATTAGCCTATTCCCAAGAGTTAGCAGCTTACACTCAGTTAATACTAGGCAGAAATCCAATCTGCATGTGGTATGCACTTCCTTGACTCTTGTGCAGAAAGGAGCGCAGTATTCTGCTGCATCCATTTTCAATAAGCTACCACAAGAACTCAAAAATCTTAGCAGTAGCCCAAACTCTTTTAAGTCTAAACTGAAGAGTTTCCTCACGGCTCACTCCTTCTATTCTGTCGAGGAGCTCCAGGAAGAGCTAAAAAATTAAGCAAATTCCAGTGTTACATTGTCGATTTTCTTTATTTAAACTTACGACTTGTCACCTGAATATGTTTTTTCATATTTCATTTTATCTGTTTCTAATATCGTGTTATAATTTCATGTATTGACTCGTTCCATGGCCATGGAGACTCCTCCTTAATTTGGTCCCACGGAATAATAAATAAATAAATAAATAAATAAACCAGTAAACAGAAAAAGAAAACGTGTCGCCACTATACCTATTATACGATGCCAACCCATCAGCGGCATCAACGGGAGCCACACACTGCTCACATCTTTTTCCAGGTAAGGTAATGAGAAATGATGATGTGCACTTTCTGATAACCATACTGTACATCCATTTTGCCTCAGATCGCAAACGTCTCCGCTATGTCAAGGAGTTGGGTGTTAAGACGCTGTTTTTACAGTATCATACGTTCAAAGTATCACAATTTTACAGAAGACATTCTATTAGACAGTACCAACGTTTGTAAGTTATCCAGGGACACAGGATGTATGATATGTGTGTTTGAATTTCAATGGCTGTGAATGTGTACAGGGTGATTCTGTGCCGATGTTACAAAGTTTCAGGAATGATGAAGAAGGGTAAATGTATCAGTTTGAGGTAAGAGAACCGGGCCAGAAACGAATGAGTCGAAAATTATAAACGAAAATCGTTCAGATACCTATGAGAGTAAAACTCTTCTAGTGAAAGCTCTTTGCGTTCCATATTTTGGTGGGAGATACTATGGACAAAAAAAAAAAAGAAAAGAAAAAGGTGTCTAGGAAACAGGGACTCAAAAATGCATATCTTAGTAGCTATGGGCACTTATTTAGTAGGAGAGATGTGTTTCACAGTAGCAAAGATGGACAAGATGGCCGAAATATTTGCAATCTGACCGCATGAGTATCTGAGAAAATACTACAGAAGACCTTATGTAGTGTGTAGTATAATAATTAGCGAAGTAGTGTCTTGTGCTGGTATCATGTGCCAAATATGTTTAGTCCAGTACCGACAATGTACATTTGATTTCTCTGACACAAGCAGACAGACGTTGCTCGGTACTTGGGACAAACTAAACTATTAATTTCGGGTAACAGAAAACAATGAAATCACTATGCAGTATGTTACAGAAACATAAATGATAATTATTTAATAGGTTTCATAGATACATCTACATAGACACTCCGCAAGCCACCGCGCGGTGCGTGGCGGAGGGCCCCCTGCAGCACTACTTGTCAATTCCCCTCCTGTCCCACCCGAAAACAGAGCAAAGGATAAACGACTATCTGTACACCTCCGTATGAGCCCCTATTTCTCGTGTCTTATCTTCGTGGTCCTGTGATGTATGTTGGCGGCAGTAGATCGTACGGCAGTCAGCTTCAAATACTGGTTCTCTATATTTTTTTCAATACTGCTTCTCGAAAAGAACACCGCCTCCCCTACAGGGATTCCCATTTGAGGTCCCGAAGCGTCTCCGTAACACTTACGTGTAATTCGAACCTACCGGTAACAAATCTAGCAGCACGCCTCTGAATTGCTTCGATCTCTTCCTTCAGTCTGACCTGATATCAATCCCAAACACTTTAGCAGTACTAAGAATAGGCCTCACCAGCGTACTATATGCGGTCTTCCTTACAAGTGAACCATTCTTTCCTAAAAATCTCTCAATAAACAGAGATCGAACTTTTGCCTTCCCTACCACAGTTTTCACATTCGTGTTCCACCTCATATCGCCTGGCCACGTTACCCAAATACATTTAAACGACTTGACTGCGTGAAGCTGGACACAAGTAATACTGTATCAAAACATACATCTGTATTAACTTATATTTTTCCACATTTGAGGCTAGCTTCCATTCATCACACTTCCTGGAAATTTGGTCTAAGTGTCTTGTATCTTCCTACAGTCACTCAGCTTCGACACCTTACCGTACATCACGGCATCGTTACCAAACAACGGAAGATTGCTATCCACCATGTTCGCCAAATCGTTTATATACACAGAGAACAACAGCGGTCGTATCACACTTCCCTGGGGACTCGTTACGATACCCTTGTCTCTGACGAACACTCGCCGTCGAAGACTAGATTCTGGGTTCTATTATTTAAGAAGTCTGCGAGCCACTCACATGTCTGCGAACTTATTCCACATGCTCGTACCTTCGTTAACAGCCTGCAATGTGGCACCGTTGCAAATCATTTCCGGAAATCTAGAAATACGGAATCTGCCTCTTGCCCTTCATCCATGGTTCTCAGTATATCAAGTGAGAAAAGGGCAAGCGGAGTTCCGCACAACAATGCTTTCTGAAACCGTGCTGATTCGTGGACATAAGCTTCTCAGTCTCAAGAAAGTTTATTATATTCGAACTGAGAATATGTTCAAGGATTCTGCAGCAAACAGAAGTTAGGGATATCGGTCTGTGATTTTGCAAGTCCGTTCTTTTACCTTTTTTATATGGTGGAGTCACCTGCGCTTTTTTCCAGTTGCTTGGGGCTTTGTGCTGGACGAGAGATTCACGATAATTGCAAGCTAGGTAAGGAGCCAATGCCGTAGAGTACTCTTTGCAAAAGAGGCTGTCAGGTACACTGAAGGCAGTGAAATATTTCACACCACCATAGCGACATCCTATAAGTAATGATGTAAAATTCCTTTGCCTCACTTTCCACTCGTGTATCACATTTGCGTGATATTCGAGAATGGGACAGCAGTCAAGACTGCACAACATACTTGGAGACGCAAAAACATCGCCGCCTCAGCGTTGGAACGGTGCCACTGCTTGCATAGCGAAACTACTCTGCACTAGAGATCAGAAACGAAGCGAGGACAAGTCTGACGTTGAGGGTAGCATCCATTAGAAATCAAGAAGCTCCTTTTATGTCAGTGCTACATTGGCTTCTTCCCTGCCTGCTACTGTTCGAGCTGGTATGACGTGTCTGAGAACGGTAGCGTTGCCTTTGCTTCCAAACCGTCGACTTATACCCTCTTACTGAAGGGTGCAGGGATGTGGGGCGAGCCGTGACTTAATGTCGAAGCTGAGTGCACGACCTTGATGTTGTAAAATGGTAGTGACTGGGGGAAACAGACCGATTGTCAGGTTCAGATGGCCTCTACCGAAGCTGTGTTTTGTGACACTGTGGACGATGTAAGATAAAAATTAAGTGACGCAGTGCATCCAATTACAAATGTCCTTCACAAGTATAAGAGTCATGTCTGGAACACATTCAGTGTTTAGGCCACATTTTAAACTAAAAACATAAAAAGTCCGTCTGTTGCAAAGAATTTTTTTTAACTCTTGTTTATTCCACCTCCACCACCTGAAAACGTACAGCACGTGCTCCGTCAAACGTAAACAGAGTGCAGAGCAACGTCACTGTTACGTCCTTGCGATCAAAAAGTGCGGTATTTGTGTATTCTTTTGGTCATGGCAACTTGCGTTTGTGGGCTAAACCGACCTACGTAGTTTATCATTCACTGTTGTAACTTGACGTGACGTGTCTAAAATTTGTGTACGTCAACATAAATTTTAGACGTTCTCTGAATAGAGATTGAATAGTAAAACAAAATTTTTATATTCTTACATACAGTTTTATGCATTTACATACATACAGACACATATACATAGACACACATACTTTTATTTGTATATATACATACATATATACACATACATAAGTATGTAGATGTACAGGATGGTCAGAAACAGTCTGAAAAGGTTGTTAGGGTTAAAAGGCAGTATGTGCTGAGAAGTAATTGATAAGAAAAACATTCGATACTTTGAGCCGTTTCCGAGTTATTTACGAGGCATGAAAGCTAGCCAACCAGGTCGTCGCGTGAGCAAATTCAAGCAGCCTACCAGAGACATTGCCGACAGAGTGTTCTTCGTTTCGTTTCCTCAAAACGAACAGCGTAGCTTTTGTTCATCTAGCTTAAATTTCACTCCGGAAAAAAAAACACTTACAACTTGCAATGAGCTTTTCAACAAAGAGTAACTAACGGATCCACAAATGTCTTTGCAGTACCGCATTTTAGCGCGTGCATGTACTTGAATTACGCTCTTACCGTAGGTTCATATTACACACCATTTTTAACCGAATGCGAGTGTAAGGCAAATACACCCAGGAATTAGGTCACAAATGCTTCTGTGGTGCAGAAAATTGAAACGCTGTAGGTTAATCGTATTATGTATTTCCGTGCACTTCAATTGCGCCTGTCCTCAAAAGAGCGGTCGATGGTGTGGCTGGTCGATACGGCTGTTAACACTGCTGCACGGCCGCAAGGTCGCAGTCTTGTCGAACTTCCGCGGTCAAACTCATTAGCTGCGCAACCTCTTACTGCGTTCCAGCGTTTGAGGACCCTCTGACGCGAAGCACACCGTACAGTAATTTGCACATGAAGGACGACAACGTTGGAAAGATCGATCGTGCCCACCGTTCCGGAGCAAGAAATCCATTCGCTCTTGCGAAATATATAACCCATAATCTCTTAAGTAACTAAAATGGTATTGTATTTGACGTGGAGAGACCGTTCCAGTGTAGCGCTACATTCCTTGGAGCGTGGGCATTTCCGCCAGCCGCGGTTCCTTGTAGTTCTGTCTGTTCTAAGGCGCCACTTGCGTACTACTGTATTTCAGGGATAGAGAACAACGTTTCAAAACAGATTAACGACGGTTATTCCGTTCTGAGCTTACGCACACCGGTGCACAACAGAAATGGTTTGTAAGTACCTCGGTAACAACAGCCTTTTCTTAAAATCACATCGTAATTGCAGTTGTTAATGTCTTACGTTATTTTTGCAGGTGAGAACTGTCATCGTATGCTTTAGTGAACTGATACAACAGCTAGTTTTAAGTCTGTAGGAACTTACCTTTGAGAGCTTAATGTGTCCGGAGGGGCTACAGCCCTGCACCTGTAAAAAAAAAAGAGAGAGCCAGGTCTTAATTTTTTTTTTTTTTTTACTGACATGGAAATATTCTAAAAGTATTTTGAGGTTCTGAGTCTAGAGAGATTTTTCAAGATGTTTGTTTCACAACAGTTTTAATGTTTTTTGAGTGGTGACATAAGTCAAATTCAAACGAGCATCAAAATCCTAAAAGTAAAAGACAGACTTTAATATGTGTAATTCAAAAGCCACGAAAATTCGTAGCAAAATAACAAAATCCTTAACTTCAGTTAAGAAATCTCTGACTAAAAGATTGTCAACGAGGCCTTTCATCGTGCTCTATAGACTGCAGTCAAACATTATCCAGTACAAGCTTCTCCGAAGTGTGATAGATTACTGCATTAATAGGAATGACGAAGAAACTTACATAATTAACCACAAAATTAAATGAAAAATTTGGGAAAGAGCAATAGGAACGAGACATGAATAACAGTTAGGTGCATGTGAGCACAGCTTCCACTTCGCATTAATTTGTGGTGAGGCTGTCAGTAAGAGCTGCACGTGTAAAAGATAAATGTTTTGGATTGTAGCCGGGAATAAGAATATCCTATGAGTCGTCAGGCACCTCTCCTCGGATTTTCGGCAGATATTTGCAATTTCGTTTTTGCAACGTGTAGCTGGTGTCAGCCCAAACAAATTTATTCTGTTCATCAAATAATTTATACGACGCCTTGCGCCGAAGGAAAGCCTCAACTTCTTTGCCATTACAAACAAAATTATACTGAAAAAAGAATTTTACGTTCCCTTTCGATAGAGCGATCCCAAATTAGTCTAATTTGATCTTCGTTTTACCGATATATATTAACGGGAAGAATAAAGCACGAGGAATAACGAGTCCTCCACAGAGGCTGTGCAGCGCGCTCGTGTATGACGACAGCAGTTAGCGTGAGGTCTCCGAAGTACTCGTTATTCGTCGTGTTTTACTGTCCCCGTTAATATATATATCATTAAAATGAATATTGCACTAGACTAATTTGGGACCGCTCTATCGAATGGGCATGTAAAACTCAACTTAAAACATCATTTTATTTACAACGGGAAACACAACGAAGCTTTTACCGACAGTGGGCGTCGTATGAGTAACCTATGAGCATCATTTGTTTGGGCTGACTATAGCTGCACATTGCAAAAACAGAATTTTAAGTATCTGCCGAAACACCAGAGAAAATGCGCCAGACGTCTCTTAGGAGGGACGTACTGTATATGTACATGGCGGTCAGAAACAGACTGAAAAATTTGTAAAGAAGTTGCAGGGGAAGTTGTGCTGAAAAATAATTGATAAGAAAGAATTCCATACGTTGCGCCGTTTCTGAGTTATTTATTTATTGAAGTTAGGTAACTCACGGATACACAGTTGTCTTCAGCACCTAACTTTTGCGCGAGTAAGTGCCTGAATTTGGTCGCTCATCTGCATCATTGGCTAACTTCAGTGCTAAATAACTCGGAAACTGCGCAACTTCTTGAATTTTTTCATAACAGTAACACTTATTTCGCAACAAAATCTAGCCTGCAACACTCTTACAATCTCTTCAGACCGTTTCGGCCACTACCTATACGATGCGAATTATCTTTCGCGATATCTTCCCATATAATGAACAAAAATTTTGTAAAATTTGAATGTTGAAAGTTTTATGGTTGATGGCAAAGAATATATTTTACATAAGAAAGACGTTAAGCCGAAATAGAGAGTTCAACTTGATTTCGCGTCCGCGTCAAGAGTTAACCACTTTTGTTTCGCCGTTCATTTGTTTGATTATATACAGTACCTGATGAAAAGTATCCTGACACTCATTTGTATTGTGGAATCGACAACAACATGTCACGAGAGTCGTACCAGGCAGTATAAAAGGAAGCTGGGGGTACCGTGTCGTTAATAGAGGAGCAGTATCAGCAAAATGGATTGGGGTCCAAAGAACTCAGAGACACTGGCCGTCATCTGAGCAATAAAGGCATCAGAGACACTTCAGTACTTGTAAAACTGCCCAAGTGGGCTGCTAATGATGTCCCTGAGATGTGAAAACAACCACAGCTGAACCAAGTCCAGGATGACCTCATTCACTTTTCTCCAGACCCTTGCGTCCAACATCAAAACGTTCTCTGGTTTCGGCTCTTTGGGAAGAATGGTCTGCAATTGCTCTACAGCATTCACACATCTCACTGAAAGTGTCCCCAGTTCTAGTCATCACACAGGTGAAGAGTGCACACACCCCTTATTAATGTTTACTACTTGGTGTTCGGACACTTTTGATCAGATAGCGTAGAACCAATCAGGAAGCAAAACACACTATAATTATTTTTTAGATTTTTAGGGTATTTGGGGTAACAAGAACGCAGCATGTCATTCTCAATGGAGAGAAGTCTTCCGAAGTAAGAGTGATTTCAGGTGTGCCGCACGGGAGTGTCGTAGGACCGTAGCAGATGGGGTTGATAGAAGAGATAGAGAAGATCCAACGGAGAGCAGCGCGCTTCGTTACAGGATCATTAAGTAGTAGCGAAAGCGTTACGGAGATGATAGATAAACTCTAGTGGGAAACTCTGCAGGAGAGGCGCTCAGTAGCTCGGTACGGGATTTTGTTGAAGTTTCGAGAACATACCTTCACCGAGGAGTCAAGCAGTATATTGCTCCTACGTATATCTCGCGAAGAGACCATGAGGATAAAATCAGAGAGATTAGAGCCCACACAGAGGCATACCGACAATCCTTCTTTCCACGAACAATACGAGACTGTAATAGAAGGGAGAACCGATAGAGGTACTCAAGGTACCCTCACCCACACACCGTCAGGTGGCTTGCGGAGTATGGATGTAGATGTAGATGTAGATGTAGATAACGGAGAGATTGTAGACAAAGTTTAAGCGGTGCATTTAGACAGTTACTATATGCTGCATTTTAAAACTTTTGGAATAACGTTTTCTAACTAAAAGTTGATATGTAAAATAATTTTCATTCTGAATTCAAATCTGATTTTTTTTTTGTATCACGACAGATTTTTGTACATACCACGTCTGAAGTTTTAATTGAATTTTATCTATTTTTTGTAATTGCATTAAAAAATTAAATAAATTATTTATTTTTTATCATGTGTGAGTATATAAACACTAGAAACTACATTAGAGTGGAAGTGTTGTATGCTTACTTGAAAATTATGAAAATTATCACAGAAACATCGTACATGTGTGACAGTTTCATTTCTCTTCGCTGTTTTCACTGAATCAAGTTCTTTATGCTGTGCAGCGAAACTTCTATTCCTTAATTGTCTCCCTTCACCAGTGCCATCTCTCTTTAGTGTAAAACAGTCGTCAACATCATATTTGCATTGCACTGTCCCTGGTATCTCTTTCCCATCTCCTTGATGTCCTGGTGAGCCGTTCTCCTTGTTCTTCCCTCACGTCGCATAGGTTCACAGTGAAAAAAGCATGATGTAATGTAGAAAATGAACCTTCGCACTCACACAGTATGTTACATCCTAATTTTATGAAACTCTGCAACATTGTTTGAACATTGGTGTCACAGCTAGGATTTTTTTTGTTGCTCAAATAGTTGGCCACTACTTCTTTAAACGAAACGTAAGCCCTTTTTCCACTGGATACATTGTATTTTCAAAGAAACTGTCATTCATTAAATTTTTTAAGGTCTTCGTAAGGTATTTTTGAGAATCAAGTATAGGAAGCCGTCACTATCTCTTGGAAGTGCTTTAGTAAACTGTTTCATTACTCCAAGACTAAAATGAGGAGGAGGTAATAGTATCTTGATTTACTGAGCAATAGGTTAATTTTATTGTATTTCTTGAACTGAGTTGGAGGATTTTTCTTTCGGGCCAATTAGTTACCTTATAGTGCTTGTCTGTGGCTCAGCTGCCCCAACCACAAAAGAAGAATGGCAATTTGTGTAGCTGGCTTGTTGACTAAGTAACATGTAAGTAGGTTGCTTAGGTTTTCTTATTGGTAACGCCACGTAGCGCTCTGGATGAACATCACTGGCTGTGCTGTGTGCAGGCTGTGGCTAGTTTGCATTGTTGTCTGCCATTGTAGTGTTGGGCAGCTGGATGTTAACAGCACATAGTGTTGCGCAGTTGGAGGTGAGTCGCCAGCAGTGGTGGATGTGGGGAAGTGAGATGGAGGATTTTTTGAGAATGGATAATCTGGAGGTATGTCCATCAGAAACAGTACATTTGTGAGAATGGATGTCATGAACTGCTATATATATTATGACTGTTAAGGTAAATACATTATTTGTTCTCTATTAAAATCTTTCATTTGCTAACTATGCCTATCAGTAGTTAGTGCCTTCAGTAGTTTGAATGTTTTATTTAGCTGGCAGTAGTGGCGCTCGCTATATTGCAGTAGTTCGAGTAACGAAGATTTTTGTGAGGTAAGTGATTTGTGAAACGTATAGGTTAATGTTAGTCAGGGCCATTCTTTTGTAGGGATTACTGAAAGTGAGATCGCGTTGCGCCAAAAATATTGTGTTTCAGTTTAAGCACAGCCTTGTACACTCCTGGAAATTGAAATAAGAACACCGTGAATTCATTGTCCCAGGAAGGGGAAACTTTATTGAAACATTCCTGGGGTCAGATACATCACATGACCACACTGACAGAACCACAGGCACATAGACACAGGCAACAGAGCATGCACAATGTCGGCACTAGTACAGTGTATATCCACCTTTCGCAGCAATGCAGGCTGCTATTCTCCCATGGAGACGATCGTAGAGATGCTGGATGTAGTCCTGTGGAACGGCGTGCCATGCCATTTCCACCTGGCGCCTCAGTTGGACCAGCGTTCGTGCTGGACGTGCAGACCGCGTGAGACGACGCTTCATCCAGTCCCAAACATGCTCAATGGGGGACAGATCCGGAGATCTTGCTGGCCAGGGTAGCTGACTTACACCTTCTAGAGCACGATGGGTGGCACGGGATACATGCGGACGTGCATTGTCCTGTTGGAACAGCAAGTTCCCTTGCCGGTCTAGGAATGGTAGAACGATGGGTTCGATGACGGTTTGGATGTACCGTGCACTATTCAGTGCCCCTCGACGATCACCAGTGGTGTACGGCCAGTGTAGGAGATCGCTCCCCACACCATGATGCCGGGTGTTGGCCCTGTGTGCCTCGGTCGTATGCAGTCCTGATTGTGGCGCTCACCTGCACGGCGCCAAACACGCATACGACCATCATTGGCACCAAGGCAGAAGCGACTCTCATCGCTGAAGACGATACGTCTCCATTCGTCCCTCCATTCACGCCTGTCGCGACACCACTGGAGGCGGGCTGCACGATGTTGGGGCGTGAGCGGAAGACGGCCTAACGGTGGGCGGGACCGTAGCCCAGCTTCATGGAGACGGTTGCGAATGGAGCAACAGTGTCCCTAATTTGCTGGGAAGTGGCGGTGCGGTCCCCTACGGCACTGCGTAGGATCCTACGGTCTTGGCGTGCATCCGTGCGTCGCTGCGGTCCGGTCCCAGGTCGACGGGCACGTGCACCTTCCGCCGACCACTGGCGACAACATCGATGTACTGTGGAGACCTCACGCCCCACGTGTTGAGCAATTCGGCGGTACGTCCACCCGGCCTCCCGCATGCCCACTATACGCCCTCGCTCAAAGTCCGTTAACTGCACATACGGTTCACGTCCACGCTGTCGCGGCATGCTACCAGTGTTAAAGACTGCGATGGAGCTCCGTATGCCACGGCAAACTGGCTGACACTGACGGCGGCGGTGCACAAATGCTGCGCAGCTAGCGCCATTCGACGGCCAACACCGCGGTTCCTGGTGTGTCCGCTGTGGCGTGCGTGTGATCATTGCTTGTACAGCCCTCTCGCAGTGTCCGGAGCAAGTATGGTGGGTCTGACACACCGGTGTCAATGTGTTCTTTTTTCCATTTCCAGGAGTGTATAATTTTTCTAAGGGGACGTTTCATATGTCGACCCTTAGCCGAGGAATCTGATTTTTTCCTGTAGTTTGCGTAATTAGTGTAGCTTTTGTTTATTGCTAGCACCTAATTGTAGAGAGAATCTCCTCTGTAGTTGCAGTCTTTCATTGTCGTACAGTAAAACAGTTGTGGCATGCATGTAGATTTGCACCAAGTATTTCGCAGCTGCACTTGCATTTAACTAGATATTATTTTCAGTGCTATGTTAATGTGTTCTCTTATTTTTGCTCTTCAAATTGTGCTTTTCTGTGTTATCGTGTGAGATATTGTGACAATAATGGCGTGTGAAAAACGTAATACTAGGCTCCAAAGTAAACTGAGAAATGACAGTGAAGACGAAAGCAGTGTGTTAGCGCCACAGTGTAATGAATTAACTAATGTTCAAACTAGTAATTTGGTAATTGTGCATAGGGAAATGGAGCGGGCGACAAATAATGGTGTAGACAGTGAACAAGTAGTGAACAGGGAAGCATTATCGATCGATCGGACGGCAACAGCTCGCCTCAGGAATCCGAAATGACAGAACACAATATTGCAGATACTGTAGACTCAGGTTTTGGGTCCTCACCGTTTTCTCAAATAAGTCAAGACACATTTTCTGCTCGTCAAAATGTGAATGTTGCCGGTGCAAATGCACTGCCGAAAAGCATACAGGAACAGATTCCAGGCACTAATACATTATTATTGCAATTAATGCAGCAAATGAAACAAAATCAGAGACAAACCCAGCAACAGTTAGACACAATGGAACAAAATCTTCAAAAGTATGACACAATGGAACAAAATCAGAGACAAACACAGCAAAAGCTTCAAAAGTTAGACACAATGGAACAAAATCTTCGTAAGTTAGACACCACGCTTGAACAAACACGTGAAGATTTAACTACTGAGTTACATAAAATCGAAGCGAAATGTCAAAAAGTCTGTAATGACGTAAAAATAGAAATTTGTGAGCATTTCCAACATATTTTTTCGCGTCATGAAAATGCATTACAGAATCACGAAGCAGCCATAAGGGAACTGCAAACTTTTGTTCATGAAAATCATGACACCTTGCAAGCTAAAATTGACTCAGTTGCATCTACCGATTCGGTTACGCAACTTGCAAAAACGCAGGAAAACTTAAAAGGACACAGTAGATACTCTGAAAATTGGGTCAGAAAGACACATGGAGGAAATCAGTTCATTATCAGAGAACGTAGTTGAACTTTCGGATCAGCTAAATAATTTATCTACGAAGGTAGATGATAATCTGAATGACACAAAACCGGTAGTCTTTAATGACACAGAAGAGTGAAAACAAATTAGGAAGTTCAAACAAAATCAGAATCAAATTAATACGCATCACCAAAGAGAAACCCGGGAAGTAAAAGGTCAGTTCACACAGGTAATACAAGAATTGCATATTTTAGAGGACACTCGCGCTCCAATACGGGAAGAGGGACATAGAAATACGGAACAGCCACTAAATAATAACACAGCGCATTTCGGAAATTATGAAAGAAATTGGTAAGGTGCACCGAATTTTGAAATGGAACGGCCGAAACGACGTAACAATGACTGACATGCGACTCGCCGACACGATGATTTTGACTATAAGCTGTTCATTACTACACGCAAATTCAAAACATTTAAGAATTCTGGCAACGACATTCATCCACAAGCGTGGCTTCAACAAGTCTCTCATTGTTTCCCCCCCCAGCTGGTCATAAGAGCACAGATTAGAATTTATGTGTGGCTATTTAGAGGATGAACCAGCTGTAAGAATGCGATCGGTCATTCACGATTGCCACAGTGAAGGAGAATTTTATCATGCCTTCCTTTCGGCATATTGGTCTCAAGCTACACAAGACCGAGTAAAACATAGCATCATAATGACGAAACATTTCGAACAATCTGAATTTTCCAGTCTTGTGAAATATTTTGAAGACATGTTGCACAAGAATCAGTATCTTTCAAACCCATACAGCCCCTCAGAACTCATCCGCAAATTAATCAAATTACCTGAACATTTACGACATATTATTTTGGCAGGACGTTGCAAAGACGACATTGAAGCTTTTTAGGGACTCTTACAAGAATTAGAAATAGACACTGACAATCGCGGAATGCGAAAACAGGAACACAACAATTACAGGCCACATCCGTCGCAATTCCGCGATGAAAGAAATAATAACTGGGCACGACAAGGCTATTCTCACAACACAAATCGTGACCATAACAGACACCACCCGTATGACAACCGTTGGCAGAATAATAGTTACAGAGAAAGATCAGATTTCCGTAGTAATGAATATGACAGAGACAATCATAGAAACAGACAATATGGCAACCTGAACTATTATTATCACGGGAGACAGAATAACTTCAGACGCAGCGGTCCACCGTGCAGTGATAGTTCAGGGAGAAATTCTCCACAACGTGACCGACAAGAAAGAAATTATGGAATCTACCGACATGACGACAGATGATATAATCTTAACAACAGACCAGAATTTAACCAAAATTGGCCTGGTTCCAACAGGGCAGGGCCCTCTCGACAAGGTGAATTTGTAGTAGTTAGGTCTCCTAATCCTAGTAACGACGTGTGTCAACAAAGAGACAGACAATGACTCACACCGCGGGCAGCTACGTGCGCCGGCTGGCTCAGCGAAAAATAACATAGACGCTAACCTTGAGAAAAATTTTAGCATTCCTTACCGACGTATACAACATGATAATTGCGTTGAAGTTGAAACTCTGCGTACTAGAAAGGGTAGAGGATTGCACCACATTTCACATGTAAAACCGTTTCTTGAGAGATAATCTGCTTTTTAACTTTGCCTCTGCCATAATATTTTTCGCTTCACGTTACAAGTACTCTTTGTCACACTTAGAAACTGTTAACATGTAACTATGTTTTAAAATAAACTATCCAGTCTATAACCTTGGGAACTTATTTAGACAGTAATGCATTACGAATGCATTGTTATAGTGAACAGACGACACAGTGTTATTGTGTGTGCACATTCTTGCTTGTTAGTGGCACAATTACGTAACGACCATAAGGCTCACATACTTAGAACATGTACTGGTACTGCTAATGAGTTTTTAATGCAAAATTTTGGTTTACTTGAAAATACATTCTGGATTTAAAGTACTTTCTGAGAGATACCATATGACACAGTGGTTAGTTTATTTGACAGCTACACGATTGTATCACGACGCTACTAGTGAGTGACACAATTTATATTATTGCTTTTGCGCTGTATCTGTTTTATATCTGCACAGTTTTTCTGTATTATTCTGGAAAGCAAAACATGTTTTAGTAGTAACTTTTGTGGTATAGCTACAATGAGACAGCCTTTTTCGTAGCACAACAATACGTTACATTATAGTACTTTCTTGATCATGGTAAGGTACGTAATAACTAAGATATCTATATGCAAAGCATTTCACTTTCGTTTACGATGAGGTAAGTACATTGACTTCAGCAGAACTTTGCTTACAGAGGACGATAACTGCGACAGTTCCACAGAATTATCTTACAGCAAGACGCACATTTAGCGCTACAGGACACGCATTTGAGTGATTAATTTTGTACTTAAACCATTTATTTTTCAAGATTTTTGAATTATAAAGAAAGTTTTCCGTGATACACTTCATTCCATTGCTATAATCTGTAACACCTGAGGGTATAATTACATTAATCCTCAGGGGGTACACGCCTACTTTGTGTACCATGTGTTTGGCAAGAACAAGGAGCCCTAGCTAATATGGTATTTGCTTATACAACTTTACACATCGGTACCATATTTCTCTAACACATAAATTACACAGCTATCTGATCATTTAACTGGGAGAGACAAACATTTATTTTACTACATCAGTGACAGATGTTTACGCAATTACACAGATGGATAACTTCACACTTATGAAATTGTATTTTGTCTGTACTTTGTGAACTGTTCATATTTTTTTCGGAACCATTGTGATACTATGAGAGCTTTGAATGATGTATTTGGTATGGGATGATGATTTTTAAAGTACGTTTGAGGTAGATGACACTATTGAAATGAGCAGAGAATTTTCTTTAGGCTCTTAAACTATTGCAGAAAGCTACGACGTTTTTGATATTTGGCTGAGTTTTTACGATGTTATTATTACGATGACAATGTGTATTATTCAATTGAGGTATGTTTATGATCAATAAGCTGATGCTATATCAGGAATTTGATTATGCTACGTATTTATTATGATGAAACATTGAAGAAGTGTCGACGAATATTTATATGTGTAACAAGGTAAGGAATAATGAGTAGTGGTTAGGGACTCTGGTTGTGAAAAAGGATGTTGGAAACCGAGAATCGTACTTTAAGGGTTATGAAATGTGTGTATAGGCGTGAATGTATCACAATGCCGTTAAAAATTTTTTGGACACTGTTATATTTACAGGATTTTGTTTCTACACATTTGTAACGCAAATTCTCGACCTGTGAAATTTTTATATGAGACTGTCACTGTAGCGGAAACTGCTGTCGTAAATATTTCATTAAGAAAGGTAAGTGACCTTGACATAATGCGTTTTGGACGCCCAGTTGAGAGATAGTCGTCTGACAAAAGAAAGCCATTAGGTGGAGAAACAAAAAAGAGGCCATTATCCTCGCTATTGACATTTCTTTGTCGAAAGCATCGCAAACACGACACGCTCAAACTTGAAAACATATGATTACACTCTGGAGCTCTTAATTTATGGTATTTACTAAAATGCCTAATGACATGATGAAAAACATTTTACATCTATTGTCTTTCTAGTTGAGAGATTGCTCATTTTGTTTAATATCTGGTTTCCAGCTGCGTTGCAGCATTGGTTTTATAAAATAAAAGTAAGTGCATTTGCTAATGTGAACACTTTCTGCCAACAGATCTATTAAATAATAATTTTATTATCTACATTCTTCGAAAAAGGAGCACTTGGAATGGAAAGAACAATAAGAAGGGATTAATAACAGTAACTGCATACATAATTTTTTGGTAGAGTAAGTTATCATGATGCATCACTGTAATGTTAAGATGTGACATAGGTATTAAACATGGCCATTTTTACTGTAATATTTTTTCCGCTTGAGCTTTGTCATGTTTAGATACAAGTTATTGCATTTGCTGCTGCTGTTTGCCAGGCATTGTGCTACTAAATTTCACTTTGTATTTCTCTATTAAGCCAGTTTTATTACTGATTTATTTTTCTTGTTGCTGCACATTGGCTCATATTAGTTGTAATGTTGCATTTGCTTGGTAATTTAGATTTAATGTAGCTAGCTTGGCCAATTTGTATTTTTTGTCATTGCTGTTTGTGTTAATTGTTTTGGGTTGCTGCATTGACTCGTCCGTTAGTTTATGCATCTGAGCTCAGTAGATTTAAGTTAGCTTAAGATGGGGTAGGCTATATAAGAGAACGAGTTACGATGAATTGGAAGCTATAAGAAAATGGTTTGGCCAAAAAAGGATTTTGAAAGAGGATGAATAGAATACAGAAAGCAAGCTTAGATAGGACTTTTGGGAATAATGATGAACGAAGGGAGATCTCCATGCAAAATACTGCAGTAAAGCAAACCCTGTCCTTTCCTTTTGTGTTATCCGTCTATGTGTTTATGTACCCTTGCGTATTTGTCTTTTTCCTGTCTTTAAGTGTTTAGCTAATAAGATTTATGTTGTAGAACTTTTCACATACTATGTTATTTGCTTTGTAAAGATGTTTAGACATTATTAATTCTGTTTTGTTTTAATGCTCACATGTGAAGTTGATGTTTCGAAAGTTAATCTGACATTTTATGTATGTACATACGTCATAATTCCTGTAACACTGATGTATATTTATTTCGATTCTTTTGTATTACTACAAATGTTATCTGTACTATTATGTTCTTTAATGATGTATTCTGTACCTTTGTTATTGTATTCTTATGTTGTAAAATTCTAATTGACACCAGTTCATCAAATTAAGTAACTTGTAAGTTACATTTCACTGCACAAATTCCTGTTGGTCATAGTATATGCACAATATGTGAAACAAAAGAGGACTGTTAGTGTTTGGACGTGTGTTAATAATTCAGCAAGGGACTGGTTAACAGCATTGCTGGTTCTAAGGACAATTCCAAAAACTTTGTGAGTGCACAAGTGGTGGTTTATGGACTTGCTATATTGTCCCTAAGACTCTTCGATGGTGATTGTGCACCTGCACAGTCGCAACAGATGGCTGTTGGCCATCTCTACAAGGAGTACGGTGGGTCTGCAACTCTGATGGACCACCAATACCATTATTTCTACAAGGACTGCAGTGGGTCTGCACCTCTGCTGGCCCACCAATACCATAATGTCTACCAGGACTACAGTGGGTCTACTCTGCGATGACCTACCTACCAATATTCTTCAAAACTGCGACTGACTTTTCTGTGGCTTTGCTCTGTTGTGGACCATTACTTGTCTGCATGTCAAGAGTCAGCACTGTCTTTCTGTTGGAAGGACAGCACTACTTGTTCAAGACTGCATGGAAATCCACTACTTCCGTGTGCATTTTCTTTTACCGCTCAGACTTTGAGAAAAATACTGCAATCTTACTGGGATGAACGATCAGGACTGTCTTTATGGACTGTGAGAAAATTTTAGCTTTTGACCAACAATGTATCAATGAGTGTGTGCATTTGATTTCTTTGTTATTGTAATTATGAAATTTTTTTTCAAATCTGTATTGGCTACTGCCCAAAACAATTTGTAAAGTTTTTTGTGGGGAGCATGGGGGCTATGTAAGTAGGTTGTTTAGGTTTTCTTATTGGTAACGCCACGTAGCGCTCTGGATGAAAATCACTGGCTGTGCTGTGTGCAGTCTGTGGCTAGTTTGCATTGTTGTCTGCCATTGTAGTGTTGGGCAGCTGGATGTTAACAGCGCATAGTGTTGCGCAGTTGGAGGTGAGTCGCCAGCAGTGGTGGATGTGGGGAAGTGAGATGGAGGATTTTTTGAGAATGGATAATCTGGAGGTGTGTCCATCAGAACCAGTACATTTGTGAGAATGGATGTCATGAACTGCTATATATATTATGACTATTAAGATAAATACATTATTTGTTCTCTATTAAAATCTTTCATTTGCTAACTATGCCTATCAGTAGTTAGTGCTTTCAGTAGTTTGAATCTTTTATTTAGCTGGTAGTAGTGGCGCTCGCTGTATTGCTGTAGTTCGAGTAACGTAGATTTTTGTGAGGTAAGTGATTTGTGAAACGTATAGGTTAATGTAAGTCAGGGCCATTCTTTTGTAGGGATTACTTAAAGTGAGATCGCGTTGCGCCAAAAATATTGTGTGTCAGTTTAAGCACAGTCATGTATAATTGTTCAAAGGGGACGTTTCAAGCATGCCAACTATTATCTAATCCTCACATATTGTCCGAGAATTTTTTTGTAGTTCACGTACTTTAACACAGCTCTGAGGTATTCATGCGTCTCCATCTGGTGCGCTGAATAGTCAACAGATATTGAGCTAAACAATTTTTCGTTACGTAAAAATAAACTCTTCAGGCTACGTTTTGTCGAGTACATTATCAACCTCCACTGACATGGATCATAAACAACGTTAACTAAAGTTAAATAATTCTTGCTGTCCACCTGTTGTAAATGTTCAAGAACAGGAATGATTCAATATGCGTAACTGGTAGTAAGGCCGAAGAAATCTTTTGTATTTTATACCCTTCTTACTTCCGCGTTATGGCCTTCAACGTTAACCATAAAAAAACTCACATGATTTTGCGGTTCCCGACAGATCATGGGACTTGCAGACGGCATTGATTTCCTCTTCCCATTTTTTCCACAGTCTCCGTCCCGCAACACATGTAGGATATACCTTATGCACTGCCCTGCTTTTGTCTTGATCACCAAGCCTTATACCAAAGTTTTTGAAGCAGACATTTCTCAAGAAACTATTAAAGTTCTGTTTTGCTTAGTAATTACGTAGTTACCAAAGACATAACAGAGGTCTCGGCTATTCAGGCACTTGAAATAAAATTTCTTTTATCTGGAAGAAAATTTCTCTCCGCGTAACTTTGGTTTCAATGAAAAATGAGTTTACTTGATTTGTGAAAAAACTGTATGTGACAGAAACAACCTAATGACAGAGCTTAAATCAGCTAAAAACAAGCACTACAGGAACAGCGATTATTGCACAAAGATAAAAAATCCTGCTGCATAGTGTTATTGACAGAACTCTTTCCCGTATGGATGTGATAGAAACACAGTAAGACGACAAATTATCCATTTATAAAATGCAGTACTCTTCACGTCCGAATTGTCACGTTCATTATTTTCGTGATTGGACACACTGTATTGACATGAATAAGAGTCGGTATCACATTATGTGATACTTATATTGACACAATTTTACTCCACTTGTTCTTTCTGTTGTTGTGTTGGGGGTTAGGGACAGCGAGTGATGATGGGCCGGAAGAGGGGGGGGGGGGGGGGGGAGGAGAGTTGAAAGAGGCGTGGTGTAGTCGAAGGTGGTGGAGCTTCCTCGTCGCATTGCAGGGGTGGATTTCCTGAACGACTTTTCGAGGGGGATGCGCAAAAAGGAATTCCTCAAATTCTTGAATACTCGTGTGCTGAAAGGTATGATATTAGTTCGTCTACCAGTTTTCTCCCCTGTTATCGCGTGAAGAGATGATTGGAGGCATTGGAAAATAACAAAGGTTTAAAATTTTCAGAGAAACGTGATTGTGTTGGTTTTAATTGTTCCCGTCGTTTTTCTAACAATACTCGTCCTCAAAATGAGGGACACTGTTTTCAAATTTAAAAGTTCGTGAGGTTTCTGGGTCTCACATAGGCTGGCGTGATTGCCGCAACTCACGGGTTTACAGGGAGAAGATCTGATTGCAGCGAATGTATTAAAGTGCCTATGCCACTGGTCACGAGGAGCAGACCGACCTTGTCTTCTCCTGTTCTACAAGGCATTTGTACGATCCTCCCTTGACTATGGATGCGCGGCATGCAGCTTGGTTACGTCGTCACATATTAAATTTCTCGGTGCTTTTCTGCACGAGGGAAATGTGTGGCAACAGCGGCGTATAAGACCAGTCCGATTCCCCATCTCTGTATTGAGGATGGCGAAGCACAACATGTCACTGGATGACAGATTCTCATGATGCAACATACACGGTGAACATTAATAAAACCGAAAAACTGCGGGGCGGATGCCCGACGGAAATGGAGGAGAAAAGATCCTATGAACATGTGTCCGCTCATCAGTCGCTAGATGGCACTGACGAATGACAGTTCCTCTGACCACTTGCTGTGCGTTCCATTTCTGACACAGCGTACCGCGAGCACCAGTATGATCCGGTATCCATGTCGGGAACAAGCCGATATGGAGTATGTTCAAATGTGTGTGAATTCCTAAGGGACAAAACTGCTGAGGTCATCGCTCCATAGACGTACACACTACTTAAACTAACTTATGCTAAGAACAACACATACACCCATGCCCGAGGGAGGACTCGAACTTACGGCTGCAGGGGCCGCGCAATCCGTGAAACGGCGCCTTACACGTAACGGCCACTCCGCACGGCTAATGGAGTTTTGTGTGCTGCCAAGCAGATGGAAACGGTCGAGAGGCAGCACGGGTGTACCAAAACAAGTACCCTCACACCGAATCACACAACATTTCAAGCCCTTTTTCGGCGTTTGTGTGATCATGGGTACTTTCAGACAGACGAACGTACAGGGAGGCAGCAGACAGTGCGTACATCCGATTTGGAGGACCGGGTTCTTCAGGATATTGAGACATACCCTAGTACAAGATCCAGGCAAGTGGCCCACCAACATGGTATAATTGAAAATACGATTACGCGTATCCTGCATCACACTGAAGCCCGTGGAGGCGACTTTGTACATCTGTTACGACGTGCCGGCCGGTGTGGCCGAGCGGTTCTAGGCGCTTCAGTCTGGAATCGCGCGACCGCTACGGTCGCCGGTTCGAGTCCTGCCTCGGGCATGGATGTGTGTGATGTCCTTAGGTTAGTTAGGTTTAAGTAGTTCTAAGTTCTAGGGGACTGATGACCTCAGATGTTAAGTCCCATAGTGCTCAGAGCTTTTTTTTTGTTACGACGTGGATGCGGTACTGTGTTCCGGAACGATTTGTTGTCGCACGCACACCGTCTCAATTTGCGGACACATGCCCGTAGGACCTTTTTCCCTCCATTTCCATTCAGGAATCTGTCCCTGCAGTTTATCGACTTTATTAATGTTCACCCTATATGTATGTTATATGGTGTAAGTTCTATGTCTCCTATGACTGACACACTGCATACGCAGTGTGCTTATTTGAGTGAATAGTGGGCACATGAATCTTCACAAACTTCTTTCGTACAAGACAAGTACCTTACTGGCATCCGAGAAACTTCAAACGACGATGCTACTATATTAGCCGTGCTAGAAGCTGTTTAAGGGTTTCGTATTTTTGAACTATTATGGAACCACTGAACCACGAACGTCTTTGAAAATATTTGCACTTGCGTGAATCGCAGAGCACTCTGCGATAATCAAAAAAAATGGTTCAAATGGCTCTGAGCACTATGGGACTCAACTGCTGAGGTCATTAGTCCTATAGAACTTAGAACTAGTTAAACCTAACTAACCTAAGGACATCACAAACATCCATGCCCGAGGCAGGATTCGAACCGGCGACCGTAGCGGTCTTGCGGTTCCAGACTGCAGCGCCTTTAACCGCACGGCCATGCGATAATCACGTCCTAGCTCCGCTCTTGTATCCCTCTGTTTATGTCCTGTGATGCCGAACTACAATGTTTCTAGTGGTATGTGCGGAGAAATCACATTAACGGAGGTAAAGCAATTCTATAGGTAAGACAACAATTAAAAAAGTGTTCTGGGCACTCACCAAGAGAAGAGGTAGGCGCTGAGGCAGAAAAGCGCGGAGGAAGATTACCAATTTTATACGCGACGCTGATAGAAACAATTTAAGATCCATAATTGAATCCTTAATGGCGTATGAAATCTATATCACACAAACATAAAACATATATATTGGTTTCAACACCTCACTAGGCATGGCTCTGTGGAAGATAGTATGCTATTGCCTGTCTCCAGGCTTTGAACTGACTTTCCCAGTCAGTTATCGATTAACGTGGACTCTTAAATAGGTACAAAATGGTATTTTTCGCATTTTCTACTGCTTACCAGAGGTGAACTAAGTGATAAATGAAAGAAAAATCTACGGACGACTCGAGCTAGAGAAATTGCTGCTAAAAAGTTGTGTGTTTTGACGCCATGAAGTCACGGTCTTTCAATTCGAGTCCGTAGTCCGCTCATACACTCTTCGGCAAGGCAGTTTTACATATTAGTTGCCTTATTAAATGCCATTATGGTTGAGGACACTTCAGTGAAACATTAAGGGCAGGACAGAAACGGTATGTTTTCTACACTGAAGAAAGTTTCTAGGAGGGGAGATCAGAAACTAAGATTGTCTGCAGTGAAAGGTGTACATCATATATCACACAAGCAATACAGACAACTGATAGTAAATACATTAGACAATTTTTCGACATAGTCTCCATACCGATTTAGACATTTGTCGCTTCGTGGGTTCGATTTGAGTATACCCTGCCGGTAAAATTTTTGCCCTCGCGTGTTCAGCCACGTTATGGCAAATTGTTTCACTTCTTTGTCTGAAGCGAATCGTAGGACTGTTTTGTGCTTCCTCAAGTGAGCAGCAACGTCCGGGCTGTAAGGAGGATGGTCGATGATGTTCCAGCAGAACTGTTTCAACAGCGTGGTGGTCTCCTTGGCTGTATTAAGTCGGGCGTTGTCGTCAAGGAAGATCACGCCCTCGGTGATATACTGATGAGCCACACGATTATTATCACCCTTCTACCATAGATATAAACCCATCCCGGCGATAGCAGCGTCACCTAGCGAGGAATGATTGCAGCTCAGACACACGGATGATGCATGTAGCGCCATTGAGCGTGCTGTCCGTGTGTACAATCGGGAGGGTGCGGGACTGTCTGAGTTTAACTGAGAGCAGGTTGTGATGGCCAGGAAGTTCGGCACGAGCATTTCGGAAACTGCTACACCGGTCGGGTGTTCGAGGAGTGCTGTACTGAGTACCTTCAACACTATCAGATTGAAACCACCTCCAGACGTCGTGGGATTTGGCGCTATCGCTCATTACAGATGTCAGACATCGTAGGCTGGGCAGACTAGTAAAACAGGACAGGTGGCGAACTGTGGCGGAGCTATCATCCATACTTTAATGTTGGGCAGGGTAAAAACGTGTCTGAACACACAGTTTACCGAACACTCCTAACGATGGGCCTCCGCAACCGACGATCCATGCATGTGCCAATGTTAACAAAACCACATCGGCAACTAGGCGACTGAAATGGGCGCGTGACAGTCGGCACCGGTCGTTGGTGCAGTGACAGACTGTTTCACTGTCTTATAAATACCCATACCTTCTTCATTGTGCCGATGGGAGAACGCGAATCCGTTGTCCTCCAGGGTAACAACTCCTTCACATCTGTACTGTCGGACTAAGACAATCTGGCGGCGGCTCCTTCATGCTCCGGGCAACATTATCGTGGACATCGCAGGCTCCAGTGGAGTTCGTGAACATCACTATAATAGCCAAGGAGTATCGTACACTGGTTGGCGACCACGTACACCCCTTCATGAGGATCATGTTTCCTGACGGCAGAGACATTTTTCAAAAAGGTAATGCGCCATGTGGCAAGGCCACTAGTGTGATGGAGTGGTTTGAGGAACACAGTGGCGAGTTCCAGTTTATGTGCTGGCCCCTCAGCTCGCCAGATTTGAACCCGAACGTGGTGAGCTTATCGTCCTCCCCTCCCCACCCCCACCTTACCCCCTTTTCCCGAGAATTAGGTGGCTTTTGTGTGCAGATGTGGGGCCAACTCCCTCCATCGACCTACCAAGGCCTCATTGCTTCCACGCCATCACGTGTCGACGCTGTTATCCGTGACGAAGGTGGACTCACCGACTATTGGGTACAGGTAGGTGGTCGTAAGGTTATGGCCGATCAGTGTAAGTCCTGCCCATTTCCTTCCAATTGCTTCGCGCAATCGTATCAGGGTCTCACAGTATCGGTCAGCTGTCACTGTCTTTCCTCTTTCCTAAAATCCCACGGCTATGACACCTAGGCTATCCCAAAACACCATGACGATCACCTTCAAAACAGATGGCGTCACTTAAATTTCTTCGTGTATGGAGAGGAGGGTATTCCCTCTCAAGTGACGACTGCTTACTGCTGGGAGTGATGTACTGGGTCACGCAGTCAAGGAAATAGTTTCCTTCCGTGGAGAGCAATTGCAAAAGTTGCAGACTTGCCCCCATGCGCTGCTTCTTGTGTTTGTTGGTCAGATTTCGTGGAACCCATCGGGAACAAACTTTCCAGCACTGCACAATATTATGAACAACATTCACAGTTCCATCGTCATATGCCGTAAAATGATTCTTCTGTTGCACTGAATCAGCTCCTCCCTGCTAGCTGCGTTCAGGTCTGTTGTTGCCGTGCTGGGTTTGGCCACTTTGATCCTCGTCGATTATGTTTTCTCTTGTGGATACAAACTCTCGGCATCATTCTGTGACATGCTAAAGAGACATTACCGTCTTTGCTATCGAGTAATATAGCGAATTTCTTCGTGAGACACGTTTTCTGAACGAGTCACCATTTATGTTTACCTACAGCTAACGCTGTTGGTTGGAGGGGGGGGGCGGAAACATTGCAAATAGTGGTTTCTCTACAACAGACTAAACTCTAACAACAGCGCCCTTGAACCTTAGTTTCTGATACTCGTCGTACATCTGGAACAGATGTGGTTATGCGTAATAGCGTTGAAACGTGGGTCCAATAAAGTACAGAAGCACTGCCGTATATTTCTGAGTGTCAAGAGGACAGTGTGCAGATCGTCAGTACTTCAAGTCCGGAAAAAATATTGAACGGATGAGCAAAATTGTTCGACATACAATGGTATCGATTATTGCAGTAAAACCTGTATCTCGTCACTCCTAAAAGTTTTGAGACTTTCTCCAAAAACGAACAGTAATACTGTGCGCCTGCCGAAGCACTTTTAAATCGCTCCTTGTATAACGTGCGTTAAATGTAAAACTGCGTATTATTTTAAGTCTTTAAATGCAGATCCGAAACTTACGACATGGGCTTGCACAAAATCAAAACAAGATGATTTTGTAAAAAATTATTGCGGTGATTTGAAATAGTAATGTGAAAATTTAAGCAGTAGAATGTACTGGCACACAAAGACAGATCATACCAAATACTAGGCCTCGCTACAGACACACCTATTTTTTTATGAAGCATATCCGAACTACTTAGTGTAGCTTGTAAAGATAGTGTTTCAGAAAGTATCATTTAGCATACCCGGCCTAATACGGAGGATTGGCAATTAATGTATACGAGGTTTAAAACGAAACTTCCTGGCAGATTAAAACTGTGTGCTCGACCGAGACTCGAACTCGGGACCTTTGCCTTTCGCGGGCAAGTGCTCTACCAACTTTTTTTTTTATTGTTATTTTCCAATTTTTTTCTTTTATTTTCATTTTGTTCGATATAGTTCGTTGCGTTTGGTCTGGGCGGACGTCACTAGACATCTGTTCAAGTTGATCGTTGATTGCTTTACTCAGTTTTTTTATTACAGAGGGCGAGCAGCCTTCTGACCGCACACGCTGAGCTACCGTGCATCAACTGAGCTACCGAAGCACGACTCACGGCCGGTACCCACAGCTTTACTTCTGCCAGTATCTCGTCTCCTACCTTCCAAACTTTACAGAAGCTCTCCTGCGAACCTTGCAGAACTCGAACCTTGCAGAACTAGCACTCTGAAAGGAAGGATATAGCGGAGACTGGCACAAGTAAAGCTGTGGGTACCGGGCGTGAGTCGTGCTTCGGTAGCTCAGCTCGTAGAGCACTTGCCCGCGAAAGGTAAAGGTCCCGAGTTCGAGTTTCGGTCGGGCAGACAGTTTTAATCTGCCAGGAAGTTTCATACCAGCGCACACTCCCCTGCAGAGTGAAAATCTCATTCTGGAAACATCCCCCAGGCTGTGGCTAAGCCATGTCTCCGCTATATCCTTTCTTTCAGGAGTGCTAGTTCTGCAAGGTTCGCAGGCGAGCTTCTGTAAAGTTTGGAAGGTAGGAGACGAGATACTGGCAGAAGTAAAGCTGTGTGTACCGGCCGTGAGTCGTGCTTCGGTAGCTCAGTTGGTAGAGCACTTGCCCACGAAAGGCAAAGGTCCTGAGTTCGAGTCTCGGTCGGGCACACAGTTTTAATCTGCCAGGAAGTTTCATATCAGCGCACACTCCGCTGCAGAGTGAAAATCTCATTCTGGATACGAGGTTTACCCTCGATTGCCTTGCAGCAGACGATTACCGCCGCACATATCTCTCAATCTTGCTACAACCGACTAACCGCTACGTATAAAGATACATCTCTGTCTATGGGTCCTTCACTGTCTCTACCTTTGAGATGCTTAAACGCGTCCAGCGGGAACAAAGGAAGCGTTGGTAACGCCAAACACTTTGAATTTATTTGTTCCGCTGCGGGTAACACGACTTCCACCATGAGTGTAACGTTGAATGTAAATCGTTTTCCGAAACATACTAGTCGTGGTAGCCGTTAAAGCATGTCGCAGGCAATGAGCAACACCTGATCACAGGGATGGTAACCTTCATCGGTCAGGTGCAACTATGTAATTCCTTGAATAGAGTTCAGTTCATCTTGGATCTGAGTTGATGTGATCTCACTTGTCGCAATTTGATTACATATAATGTTTGGAGTTCGTACTTTGAAACCCGCGTAATCTCTTGGCGTAAGTGCTTTCATTTTCCTTGGCTTTTCTAACGCACCATTTCACGTGATATACTGGGAGAACATGGTAAAGTTAGCACAAAGTCGTTGCTGATGTTCACTTTCCTTAGTTAACGTCGGAATTTCGCGTGCCTTGCACATAGCGATAGTAATAAACAATGTTCCTTGCACAATAGTTAGGTTGTGATATTCTTTGTTCTTGTGTGGACTTCCTTCTCCTAGACTACAGAGTGGTTCTAAATATTGTCAATATACACTGAGAAATTCTTGCAAGTTGTTTTATGTCTTTCTGGAATTAGAAGTGTGTGCCTTCAATTTACTTTGTTACCGAAATATGTCCGTGAATCTATGTGTGTTCGACTAATGTGAGCCTTCAGTTAATAACCAAACTACAATGTGGTGCTGCAACTCTGCTGGAACAGAATCGCAAATGGATCCATTACGCAAATATTTGACTGACATTAATCGGAGCAAAATCTCATTTCCAATATATTCCTCCTCATGCGAAATCGGTTTTAGTAAACGAAAGTTCATAATTATGTGCATCGTGTACAATTCACGTCCTCAGGTCCGAGTGAACACATGCACCACGCATATGAACAATCATTTGTTGGAGGAAAAAGGTGGAATGGAATACCTCTACCCTTAAGACACACAAACGAGGTAAACAAACAATAAAAGCGGTCACCGAAAAGAGAGATGATGGTACTTCGCAACGTATTACCGGAGATAGCCAGATACATGACACAGCGGATGCGATCCGCGTGGATACTAACAAAGTAGGATAGCATGCAGTAAACTCTTATCGCGGATGCCGTTGCCGCGGGACTGCTTTTCGTGTTAATGAAGCAGCTTATGAAAGTATGAGGTTTTGAAAAGTTTGCGGCCATCGAATCACAAGCAGTAAAGCTAGTAAACTGGGAAGTTATCGTATAACAGGATGTCCCGCTTTTCTGGGTGTTGAAGAACTTCCTGAACAAACTAACATACTAAGGTAGTTTTTGTGAATATTACGATTGTCATTTACATTCTTGGTGCTCTGTAAAGAGCGAAATTAATGTGGCTAATGAACAGTTTTCACACACATACAAACGTATCAACAACGTGAATGATGTGAATGTTAGTGGGATTTGCCACAAGAATCACGCAGAGCTTGGGCTTTATTTAAATAGTTTTGAGAAGCAACTAGTAACAAAGAAGCTATCTAAAGAGTTAATGAAACATCACATGTGCACCTACATGCATATTCCGCAAGCCAACAGACGGTGCGAGGCGGAGGGAACCCTGTACTAATGGTAGTTATTTCTTTTCCTGTTCCACTCATAAATGGAGTGAGGGAATAATGTCTATTTATATGCTTCCATACGAACCCTTATTTATCTTCTCTTCGCTGTCCTATGTATGCTGGTGGCAGTAGAATCGTTCTGCAGTCTGTCACAAATGCCATTTCCTCAAACCAAACCAATAATACCAACTGAGTACCTGACGTTGACTGGGTATGTATTTTTTCGAATTCTGTTAATCCTTCTCGTCCTTCCCCTTCTCTCTGTCAGTCTCCTCCGCCTACTTCTCTATCTATATTCTTCTACATTCTCTTTCTGTCCATCCCCTCCATTCCCCACTCTCTATCCCTCGGTACCTGCCCCTCCATCTGTCGGTCCGCTATTCCCCCACTCTGTTCATCTTCTCCTTCGCCTCCTTCCATCTCCTCCTCCTCCCTCCCTCACTCCATCTCTTCCTCCCCTCTCTCCTTGTCCGTATCTTCCTCTTCCCTTTCTCTGTCTATTTCCTCATCCTTCCCAATATCTGTGTCCACCTCCTCCTTCCTCTTCTCTGCCGGCCGAAGTGGCCGTGCGGCTAAAGGCGCTGCAGTCTGGAACCGCAAGACCGCTACGGTCGCAGGTTCGAATCCTGCCTCGGGCATGGATGTTTGTGATGTCCTTAGGTTAGTTAGGTTTAACTAGTTCTGAGTTCTAGGGGACTCATGACCTCAGCAGTTGAGTCCCATAGTGCTCAGAGCCATTTGAACCACCCTCTTCTCTGTGTGATTACCATCTGCAAAGTGTACCGTGAGTACACTAAGTCGCGAAGAAGTAGTAAATTAAAACGTTATGTCTGATACGTCACTTTTACTGCATGAATAGTGAACACGTAGTAAGCAATGAACTTTTCCCCTTTCATAATTCTGTGGGTATTGTCAGCCAGAAAAAATTCCTTTAAGGTTTGAAATTATGTAAGTTTGTTGCAAGTAATTAAGTGCACTCATGCTCAAATACTGGATGCATGAAGTCTGAGCATTCGTGCTTTGTGGGCTCCGCTTCTTCACTCCTACCCCAACCACTTTGATAGATAGATAGTCTCCCACCCCCCTCCCCACCCCCTTCAGGTGATTCTGCCTACAAATGCTGCATGTGATATGTGTACCAAGGTTGGTTGAAATTGGTCTAGTAGTTTAGGAGGAGGTGTGGAATATACATACACATATACGTACATCCATTTTTATAATACAAATAGATGAATGTCTCGAAAAAAAGGTCTTATCTCCAGGAATTCCCATTTGAGTTCACGGACCATTTACGTTTACTCATGAGTTGAACGAACTTGTGCGCAACAAATCAAACACTATCGTCTCTGAAACGTTTCTATGTTTTGCTTGAACCCGACCTGACAATGATCCCAAACACTAGAGCAGTACTCAAGAAAGAGTCGGAAAAATGTTCTGCACGTTTCGTCCTTCATAGACGGAATTCACTTTTCTATATTTCTCTCAATCGACAGGAGCCGAGCATTCGCATTTGCTACAACCTACCTTAAGTGCTCGTTCCATTTCATGTCGCTTTGCAACGATGCGCTTAGTTATTTAATACAGGTGTCTTCGTCAAGCAGGATACCGCTAATACTGTATTCGAACATTACAGGATTGTTTTTCCTACCCATCAAAATTATCTTACATTTTCCGACATTTAGAACACATTTCCATGGATCACACCAAGTAGAAATTTTATCAAGGTCATCCCGTATTTATTCAACAGATTCAGTTAAGTACATATTGACGCAAAATTCTCTAACGTTTCATTTAAACGTATCAAATATACAGAACTCATATTCTTACAAATTTAATTTTTTAAAGCATGAGAATAACAGATTCATCCTCGAACATGCTTGATTAAGTAATAATCAGGAAATATTATGAAAACATTCAGTTCAGTAACCTGGAATTCCCCTATTCTTATCAACATCGCCAGGAAATTGATTACATAAATCTGGAGCCTCCACATATTGCAAGAATAATTGAGCAGAAAAGAAACCTAAGAATTACAAACATCATCTCACGAAAAACTGAACTGGCTATAGAGAATTTGGACAGTGATTACCAGTACTTTTCGATGTTACATTGAACTGCAAATTTTTTAAAGAAGTGTATTGCAGCTGGATGGGATAACTTCGTGGCTGCTAGCGTCTGTATTAGAAATTTTCGACATACGGATAACAAAGTTTGTCATTTCAAACCTACTTATCGGTAAAATTACATGACAAGCATTAAACACAGGAAAACTAAGTGTCTGGAATGCGGACCTTAAACTAGCAGCACCAAACAGTCAGAAATATTACGCATTTAAATACTTCAGCTCTCTTATAACTTCGGATGGCGAAATGTTTTCAGATACTGGGGCACAATTTAATGCTGCGTGGATGAAATGGTGCCACGTCACCGGAGTGCTATGTGACAAGGAAGTACCCAGCCGTCTAAAGGGGAAAGTTCACAGATACGTTATACGCTCGATCTCTCTATGTGGTTCACAAAGTCTGGCAGTATTAACAACACAGTAAGAAGCGTTTCGTGAAATACAAATGAACATTTGCGCCTATATTTGGGTGCCACAGGACTGGATCGTACGAAAACGAACAAGTAAAGGAAAGGAAGAGAGTGTCTGCAGAGAACAATATATTGAAAGGAACATGAGTTAGATGATATGGGCACACCACCAGAAAAGACGACCAAGAAACGATGGTCAGATGTAGCAAGGAGGTCTCTGAAGTGACGGCCCTGAAACTCGACGATACGTCCACCAGAAAACTGTAGCGGAGAGTGAACAAATAAAATCGCGAATGAGTCCTTCTGCTGCTCTGACTTAATTTCAAACAGCACTGTCCGTTGCCTGCCTCATGAATTTCGCCTAATGTTGTGCAGTCGCTAACAGTAAAAACCGATCACATAAAAACACCACGGTCTTCAGGGTAACAGGAGACAAAATCAACTTTGCTTAGACGCATTGTAATTTGTAAAATAACAAGGGTCTCATTTCGGTGATGAGTCTAATGTCAGCAAATTATACGAGTATGTGCCCCTGCACCCCCAAGAAAAGAGGAAAATGGTAACTTGTGATAAGAAAGGATTCAAGGAAACGTCTGGAGAAACTTTTACTCTTCTCAGTGTTTCAGGTGTAGTGTACTAAATCGGCTGTCAAACTGTCACATCTTGCATCGTTGGTAGCTTGCCTTACATTGCCTGGCTCGAGGGATTCTAGACGTTTGCGATGGTCAACGGGATACTTGGTTGTCAACTGTTGTCCATATGTGGCCACGTAAAGAATCTCTCCCTCTCTCTCTCTCTATCTCTATCTCTCTCTCTCTCTCTCTCTCTCTCTCTCTCTCTCTCTCTTACGCATTGTGAAACGTAAATGGTTTGTCTCAATTGAAAATTAGATCTAATTCTCAGATAACGGTGTGCATAATAAACGTACTTAGTGTATGTTGTAATTTCTTTACGTTGTGCAATGAAGATCACAGGTGTGTTCCCACTGCATTCCAATACAGTGTGGAAAACACTGAAGAAGCTGAATCCTACCAGTCAGCTGCTATCGTCTTTTATAAAATTCTAGAGCAACACAAAACTGGTCCACAGCATATTTTGCAGCCGAACGCCGGGTTTGTAGCCATCCTTCGTGAGCGCTGCTGTGCCAATGAAACTCGTCTTGGCGACATACGTGCAGTTCACAAACTAACCAGAGTTGTGTTGTCATTTGTAAACGTCCAGTGTATCTTCATGCTTTAAAAAGGCGCAGAACAACATTATAAAACGATATTAGAGTGCCTGTGTTATTCTTCTTACGATACAAAGTTTCTTTTGAAATGTATGCATGTCCAAAGGAACAGGCACTGCGGTGACCACGGCCGTTACGAAACACATCAGATGAATACGCGATTGCGAATAATATGAGCATCAACTGGGTCTGGTCGTGAGTCGCGCATAGATAGCCAAATGGGAAGGCGACTGTTCGAGATAAGCGGGGAAGCCGGGTTCGAGTACCGGTCTGGCACAAATTTTCACTGTCGTCATTCCATTCTGTAGTTGAGGGGAGTCGTTATTCGCAATTGCGAATTCATCTAACGGTATAAAACTGTTGTCAAGCATCACCGTATGAAGTGCACCCTGTTATGAAGAAAACGTTGAACAGATAATTAAGAGTTTCGTCTTTCGCATTAACAGATTCATCCATCTTAGTGGAGAAATGTCATATGTACGGATCATTATATGAAACAATGGATGCTAAACATTAATTACTCTATACTGGTGGTCCTTTCATTTGAGAGAAGCTTAAAACATAAGTTTCACAGTGTTTGTTTCGATACGCTGTGCTCCACAATTGTAAAATGTTTAAAGGAAATCATCCTTAATACATCGCAACGTGGAGAGACTTTAATTTTTCTTCCAGTTACGGTCATAAACACTCATTCTCAGTCACAGTGCCGGCCGAAGTGGCCGTGCGGTTCTGGGCGCTGCAGTCTGGAACCGAGCGACCGCTACGGTCGCAGGTTCGAATCCTGCCTCGGGCATGGATGTGTGTGATGTCCTTAGGTTAGTTAGATTTAATTAGTTCTAAGTTCTAGGCGACTGATGACCTCAGAAGTTAAGTCGCAAAGTGCTCAGAGCCATTTGAACCATTTGAATCAGTCACAGTCTTATCGTCGATATGTGTAAATAAACAAGACTTCGGAAATGACGTTTACTACCAGTAAACCCCCAATTCTTCAAAGACTCGAACTCCCATGTATAAAACAGTTTCAAACGTCCGATTACTTTATAAATGAGTTTATGTGTTAAATATTTTACGTTAAACATGTAAGCGAGGAAGAGTTTAGAGGAAGTTTCATATTATGCTTAAATACTGTTGGAAGTCGCCAACTGCTCCCATTATGAAACAGTGGATTAATATAATGTGAATAATTCGTGCTCCATTTCCAGTAAATGCAAGTTTTTCACACATCGTAATGTTTATGACGTCGTATCTCCTAAACTGTGTGTCGCATAATGATATAGTTTTGGAGGTAAATTAAGTGGTATATGTGAATACTGCTGGAAACTGTGTTGCGAGTGGAGTCGGTAATAAAGCAGTAACAAATTAAAACGTCATGCTGAAGTTCTACCGCGTGAACAACGAATATGTAGTAAGCGACAGACTTTTCTCCTTTCGTCATTTTGTGGAGCATATCAGCGAGAAAGAGATTTGTAACGGTTTGAAATTATGTCTAAAGTTTATGTAAAGTCGCTAGTTCTATCATTCTCAATTACTGGGTGAATAAGGGCGGGGTATACACACGCCGTCAGATAACGCTGCCTCATGTCAAACATACTATTTCTAACTGTAAGATTTGGCTTATTGTGTGGAACTTTTAACCTAAAATTATACCTCTTAGTGAGTAGGTTAGGACAGGATTTTAAAATTTTAAATTCGGTCAATAATTACGCAAAATTGTTAAATATTTAAAGCCATTCTTAATACATGGCAACGTGGGGAAATTTTATTTTGTTTCCAGATACGATCATAAAACTCATTCTCAGGTACAGAGATCATCATTATATAATTTCTGTTGCTCCAGGAACCCGTTAAAAAGGCAAGTTGCCACTGGTATATTGTTTCGAATCGTCCTGAACAAGAGTAGATGGTGTTCGAAAAAAGATTCGTCAGAGCTCAGAGGACTATACTTTCTACAAGAATAGGGACAGAAACAGGGTGAACTTTAACTTGCGTACCGAAATTGAAAGTTTATCTCTGCACCAGTTGTAAGCTGCCGATTCGTGTGGTTGCCAGCAACACTGTCCCTGATGGAGCTAGCTCGATCTCTCGTCGTTCGGTTCATTACTCAAACAAAGCCGAATCTAAATGGCGATAACACAATAACCGAAGTAGTTTTGCGTTTTCCATTTCAATAGCAGCTGCGTGACTTTCGTCGAGAGCATGGAACTGCAACTTCTGCTGTACAGGGCGTGGTGATGTCACACTGCGCCACTGTCCTACAACACGGTACGTGATCGATTTTGGAGGGATTTGAAAAAGGCCGGATACCTGCCTCTCCTTCCAACGACTTCGGTAAACTCTAAAGCCGTGTAGTGACATCAGTGAATGCAGGAAGTCGAGAGAAGGTCGCAATAGTTTGGACGAATCTGACAATTGTACGGACGTCTATCATACGACCGGCGGAAGGCACATTAATTGTTAGTGAAACTTAAATGAAAGCACTGATCCTAAACCTAATTAAAAAGTGTGTCAAAGTAGTATTGGCATGCATTTAGAAGATATGCCCTTGTATAATCGTATGTTTTTTTTAGTTAAATCTTTGTAGTCGAATGCATATGTTAAAATCGAAGTCGAGGCTCTACCTCCACTCCTGTGAAAGACCTAGTGGAATCGGACAAAACAAGGGGCATCGTTATTTCAAATGCATCCCCTTCAAATCTATTACAGAAGTCAAAGCACTACATACTTCGAAATCAAACATCAGGTATTACCGAATCCATAACTGTTCAGAGAGTGTTACGCTAATGTGTTTTCTGTGCCTCATAAAAGTCGTTTGTAATTAAAACTGCAAAGAATTGTTTAGCAGTTAAGTTTGTATCCATCAGAAGCATTCGCAGTGACTCTAACAGCCGTCACATATAGATACTATAACTGAGGTAGGCTGTGCCAGATATGTCGCGAGTTACACGTATTCATGACGCTCTGAGGTCGACTGAAGTTGCCTCATGCACTGCTTTTAAGAGTAAAGCACCACAAATTTAGGATTCCTATGGGGCTCTTAAAGCTCAGGGAATATAACGTAACAGATTAAATGTAATCAGCACTACAAAAAGCTTGAGTGAAACAGTTTGTTCCCTACGGTGACTTGATGGAGCTTCCGCATATACACAACACTCGCACAAAAATAACAGAATTGTCTAACCTCTCCCAGGAATGGCTTCAACGGAAATTGAGTGCAGGGAGCCAAATTAAGATACTTAATTTTAAAATTTATTGAGTTTACAGCTTCATCTACCGTCATGGAAAGCAGAAACAACAATAAACAACAAAGTTACCCAATAAGCGAGTCATAACTGCTGTTTTGGTTCTCCCGTCAAGCTGCTGACGCCTGCGAGCCTCGACTCACCACGACCTAAACAAACAAGTAGTCGGAAAGAAAATCCTGTCTAGTTTGCCTTGGCCAACTTTTGGTCAATATTTTTTTCCTAGGTTATAAAACCTATGTTGTGAAAAGGAGCATCTACCTAATGACTAAAAATGATATATTAGATAGATTGTCTGCGTTCCTCACTTTAACACAAATGTTTGAAACCACCAGCAGCTGTCGATAGTGAATGAATTTTTATTTTATAATTATTTTTGATTCAATTATACAAAATGTAGCAGTTCACGTATGAATTTGTATTAACATATTGGCCTCCTGTGCTGCAGCTGGGTGTAACAATTTTGATAACTCATTATTTTGTAATACTAATCTTATTCTACATGTGTCATCTCAAATAAGTTAAAAATTTTATTATCGTACATCTGGAGATGGTCAGTCGGGACAGTCGAAACCGATCCTCCGTTACGATAATCGTTATTGTGACAACAAAGGAAGGTGGAAACCAAATAAATATTGAAAGCAACTGTCATACTTTATTTTCCTAGAGTGAGCTATCGCTCTACACATTCCTGGGAGAAATTATGCTGTCAAGCTTGAGAAAAATGAAAATTAGTGTTTTTGAAAACGAGATCTTTATTCCGAATTGTTATGTCCCTACCACGTGAAATTACCCATATGTGCCAGTTCGGCACACATAACAATATTGTAAAATCAGTGCTGTCTTATGTGACTTGAATTAAGAGCAGTTACTGAGATAAAACGAACATTGCGGTTGAATCACATGATGTACGGTTCCAGTTGAAACAAGGAGGACATCTCACCCACTCCATGCCCACTGAAGTCATCCGAGTATTTAACTTGATGAATCACAGAGAGGAGCCCACTACAAGACCAACGTGGGGATTCTTATACCGAAAATTCGCTGCCTGAAGAACTTTCAACGTTGCACTCTCATTCACTAGTTTACTTCTGTTTTTTACTGGAGCAGCATTATATGTCGCGCCAAGACAATAATATTTCTTTGTCGTTATACTAATTAAAACTTTCTAGATTCCTACTGAGTAATTAGTCAATACTGCACGCTTTCCCCTGTCCATTTGTGAATTGGTTCTTGCCCTTTTTGTACTAGATATACTTCCTTGTCTGAGGAAGAAAGATGAAAGAAATATTAGGATCTTTAGTCCAGAGGACAACGAGCTCAATAGAACAGAACAAAAGCTGAGAGTGTGCAAGGATAGAGACGGTATCAAGCTGCGTTCTTTTCAAAGGAACAACCTTTCATTCTCCCCTAAGCGACTTAGGGAGCCACTGTAAAACTTCACTTGAACAGAGGCTAGGATTTAACCACTGCACTACGTCACAGGATCCTTGTGTGAGATGGAGATGTAAACTGACTGGAAAAGAGAGCCGAGGAAAGCACAGTATTATCATAAAATGGAGAAAATCAATTCAAAATCTGAAAGGTAAACAAACGCATGAAGTATCATATGAACGCCGCTAATCTCCCATGTACCCAAAGCTAGGTGGGCGACACGATGCACGCAGCTCAGTTGTTATCCTAGACAATACACTGGAAAGTCTAAAAATTATTTATATATCTTTTTTGCCAAGTAGGCTGTTGGCCATTAAAATTACAAATCTTCGAATACGGCATGCAAAAAATAAATAAATAAATAAATAAAAATAAATAAATAAATTCGAAAAAGGTGAAGCTGGCATGGAGGTATACATTCGGATATGCAAACGATTAGCATTTCAGCGCAAGCAGACAAAGCAGGTATGAGTAAAGCCATTTAAAGGTATTCTTCCTACTATTCTATATATGCGCAATGAGTAAAATTTCGTTAGTTAGCTCTGAGCACTATGGGACTTAACTACTGTGGTCATCAGTCCTTTCGTTAGTTGCTACCCATTCTGATGTGCAGTTTTAATGGCCAGACGTATATTTTAACGATCGATTATCACATTCAAGCACCTTCCAATCGTAGCACCAGAAAGATTATAAATTTTCACATACCACGTTGTTCCCAAGTCGGAACAGAGGCCAAAATAATTTGGACACGCTTAGAGAAGACAGCGGTGCAAGTGGACGCTTCCTAGTGGCGAGTGTACTGGCATCCCAAGGCACTAAGTTAACCTAAGCGAGAGTGCATGTTCCCTTAAGAACAAGTGTGAGCATTCTGACTAGCATCCGACGCTTTCCGAGTCACTACTATCAATGCCTAAAGCAGAGACGACAATACTCACGACGCAGCTATCTTCTTATTTTATCTTTTATCCGCATGATACTGGTTTCGTAATCACTTTTTTTTCGTTAGAACGTTCCATAGTTGCAAGACATAGTAAGACAGTTATTGAACTATATGAAAAAAATATAAATTAGTTACAAACTACGGCGTGCACACACTTTATTCAACAAGTAAACGCCGCTATAGATATTCGGATTTAGATTATGACATGTTAGATAAGCCTGCCATCATTGGCGATGATGTAGAGCAGACGAATAGCGAAACTATTGACCAGCTCAAGTGTCGGAACAACGATGCTGTCGATGACCTCCCGAATGGCTGCTTTCGGATCACTAATGCTTTTGGGGTTATTGCTGCACACCTTGTCTTTAATACAGCCCCACAAAAAGGAGTCGCATGTGTTCGGATCAGGAGAATATGGCGGCCAATCGAGGTCCATGCCAGTAGGCTCTGGGTACCCCAGAGCCAGAATACTGTCCCCAAATTACTCCTCCACGACATCAAACCCTCTCCTGCTTCGACGGAGTCGAGTTCCGTCTTGAATGAACCACATCTTGTCGAAATCAGGGTCACTTTGTATAATGGGGATGGAATCATCTTCCAGACCCTTCACGTATTGTTTGGTGGTCACCGTGCCACCAAAGAATGTCACACCGACTATTCCGTGACTGGACATTGCATGTCACACAGTCAAAATTGAGGCTGAAGAGATTTCTAGATCGCGAATTGCGGATGGATTCTCATTCCCCCAAATGCGACAATTTTGCTTATTGACGAACCCATCCAAATAAAAGTGAGCTTCGTTGGTAAACCAAACCATACTAATTCCCATCATGCCCCGCGCCCGACCGTGTAGTTTGAACGTCCTAACGCAAACCGTTCAGAAGTTATGACGATTTTATTTCATGTAGTTCAATAATTGTCACCCTGTACACTGATTTCGTAACCACCACTGAAACGTATGAATCAAAGGGATTGTTTTTGCTCGGAAGCATTCGGTTTATTAACCCATTAAGCAACAAATGCCTGTGGAATAAAGATATTACATGAGCTAGTTCATTTGAGAGCCCTCTGTAACACTAACACCCAAGAGGAAATAACTGCTTTGGTTACGGAACAGCCAACCGGTTTCATTACAAGGAGATTAATTTTTTTATTCGCAGAAGTTTATCTTGCCATGTCAAATAGTTCATAGCTCAATGGTGTAAAACATTATAGAATACCAATGATGCCGCGAATGAGTTAGTGATTACTTTTGTGACCTAAATGCGTTTATAAATAAGCGGCATATACTTCTTCATCCTCTTCTTCTTCTTCTTCCTCTTATCCTCCTCCTCCTTCTTCTTCTTCTTCATTGGTTGGACCATCTGGCCTGTTACGGTTCAACAGCCCACCTATCTCTGGGAAGTACCACACTGCGTCTTTCTGAGGGAGCATAACGTAGAACTGATTTGGTTCTGTGGTTTTCAGTCTTAATCATTAACTTTTGTCCAACAGAATAGATACCTAATTCCTTTCTCATACTTTCACATGTTATATGATCTCTCTTGGAGCACCTCTTAACTCCATTGTGATCTTGTTGAAATATTCGTAGTAGTAGTAGTAGTAGTAGTAATAGTAGTAGTGGTTGATGTAGTCTTCAGTCTGACGTGGAGTATGATACAGCTCTTCGTGCTAGTCTATCCTGTGTGAGACTTCATCACCGCATACCTGCATACCTACATTCCCTTGAACCTGCTTACTGTTGTCAACGCTTCCTCTAGAACGTTTATACCACACACTTCTACGCTTCACCAAATTTACTATTCCTTGATGCCTCGCGATGTGTACTATTAACCGAAACTTTCCTTTAGTCAAGTTGTGCCAACATTTGTTTTCTCACCAATCTGATTCAGTTCTCATTCATTTGTTATGCGAACTCATCACCTAATCTTCAGAGTTGTTAGGTGAAACTTAAATTTCGGTGAGACGTTGAAATATTTTTGCTATTGCCTCTGTCGGCCGTCAACACATACATCGCTGGTACCAAATTTATTCACGAATTCCGAATTCTTTGACGTCAGCTGTGAAAGATATAGAAATATTAGCTGTTGATGACACATGAGAATTTTTGATGTATATACGAAGACTGAAGCGACGAATGAAAATTTGTATCGAGGTCGGGATACGGAGCAGGGTCTCCTGCTCACTAGGCAAATGCACGACCACAACTCCATCCTGGCACAGTGGCTTTACACAACTGCACGGACTACCCAAGCATGCCACCTTGCCCAGTCAAAATTCTCTTTCCCACCTCAACCCCCTAAACTCGAACAGTCTTGCTGAGACTCTTCAACTGTATCGGAATAGCACGTCAGCATAGAACCAAACGGGGTATCCTGCCTGATAACCAGTTACAGGTGCTTTAATCAAATTAAACTACAGGATCGCAGGGTCATTTCCAATTCTCAAACATTTGCGATGTTCATATGCAGACTGAAGCGACAAATGAAACTTTGTACCAAAGCTAGGAGGCGAAAGCAGGTCTCCCGCTCGTGAGGCAGATGCACTAAACACGAGTTAAAGGGAAGTGGGCTGAGGACTAAATGGGAATTTCGATAAAGGAGGGAGGCATGCTAGGGTAGTCCGTGCAGCTGTACAAAGCCACTGTGTCAGGGTGGCGTAGTGGTTAGTGCATCTGCCTCACGAGCAGGAGACCCAGATTCAAATACGCACACTGGGACAAATTTTTATTCATTGCTTCAGTCTGTGTATACACATCACAGATGTTCGATACTTGGAAAGGTCTCTGGAATCACACAGTTTCATCTGATGAAAATTTGAGGGACTCAAACTCGGCTTTCCTGCTTATCGCGCGCAGTCGCCTTAAGCATTCCGGCTACCCGTGCACGCTACTCACATATGCCTCACTGTCTACACCCCTGCTGCTCGCACCATTACTTGGGTTCCCGCAGTAGGCTTAATCAGACAAACGTGTCAACGTTAGTTTCATTATCTTCATTTTGCCTGTATAGGCTTTCAATACTTGCAATACAGACATTTTAACTCAAATATGTTGCTGCCCAAAATATTAAAATTCCTAGACTACCTCTAGTGTCTCATTTTGTGGCCTGATGTAAGTCGACGACACCTCAATATTCTTCTTTACTTTTACTAACAAGAGCTTTATATTCTCTTTTCAGAACCTATCCGTTCCATTCAACTGACCTTTCAAATTATTTGTCGTCACTGACAGAAATGCAATTTCGCTGGCGAACCTCCAAATTTTTAACTCTTCTCCCTGAAATGTTTATCTCCCTGGCCAAATTTCACTTCAGTTTTACTTACAGTTTGCTTAATGTACAAACTGAATTACTTGGAAGTTAGGCTGCAACTTTGACTCCCTTCCATCTCAACTGCTGCCTGTCCTTCATATCAGGTGGGAGTTTTAATTTGACTAAAAATATATGGGAATCAACTCTGCGTTTGGCTAGCGACGCATCCCTCCCACACAGCCAAGGTTAGACCGTCATACTTCTGAAGGACTTTCTTTCTTTTATGCAGTGTCTTCTTAACGTTCTATGTGTTGTGCCACACAGTTTGGAGACTACTGTAGCCCTTATTTTTAAAGTGTCTGTCATTCTTGTACACGAAAATACACCCAAACTATCAGAATTTTATAGTTCGTTCTAATACAACACTACCGAAAGCGATTTTTGATCCAAACGAATGTTTCCTCTGAAATCATACTTTTGCCGCTCTAAGGTTTTCGATTAGCCTATAGCATTCATAAAATTTGATTAATAGGTGAAATGATTTCTGAGAATTATTTCTGATATACCTAAGATTGCTGGGATGTATGTGATTATGACGGTATGTATGTATTTATGTATTAAACCGGGGACCTACAAATGCCAGACAGCATTCATCCCGCCGTAGCCCTCAGTGGTTCACAACCCTACAACAGGCCACTGCAGTCCACTCACCCCACCGCCGCCCCCCCCCCCCCTCCACCGAACCCAGGGTTATTGTGTGGTTCGTCCCCCTGTGGACACCCCCCCCCCCCCCCGGAATGTTTCATACCAGACGAGTGTAGTCCCAGTTGTTTGCACGGTACAATAATTATGGTGTACGCATACGCGGAAACGGTGTTTGTGCAGCAATTGCCAACACAGTGTAACTGCGGCGGAATAAGGGGAACCAGCCCGCATTCGTCGAGGTAGATGGAAAACCGCCTTAAAAACCCTCCACAGGCTGGTTGTGCCCAGGACCGGCACGCCTTCCCGCTCGGGAAGCAGCGCGTTAGACCGCGCGGCTGGCCGGGCGGGCGAATATGACGGTACTTTCCATCTTCTGCTGACTTAAAGGAATCACAGATGGTACTCCACCTTTGAAGGCATGGAAGATATCGATGAACTATAACGTGTTATTATATGGAACATAAAAGGAGAAGAAATCGCCGGCTGTTGTGGCCGAGAGGTTCTAGGCGCGTCGATCCAGAACCACGCAGTTGCTGCGGTCGCAGGCTCGAATCCTGCCTCGGGCATGGATGTGTGTGATGTCCTTAGGTTAGTTAGGTTTAAGTAGCTCTAAGTCCAGGGGACTGATCACGTGAGATGTTAAGTCCCACAGTGCTTAAAGCCATTTTAACCATTTGAACAAGCTGCTGGCCGTTCCAGAAATAACAAAATCTAAATCACTACGACCAGCCACTCGTGGAATTTCGCATTGGCCGCCTAGAACATTGCTGATGTGAAATACGGGAGTCTTCCAACACCAGTACATCTCGCGGTGCTTATAGCACTAATATGATGGTCACTGTTGGGTGACAGGGCCATCCTGTACCTCTGTTCCTTTTCATCGCAACAAACACTTCCAGTTGTCAGGGCCTAGCTGCTCGGTGGAGCCAGTATCAAGCGACTTTACGACTTCCGACAGATGAGTCAGCTTGGATCATCGTCATCTTCTAGAGCGGCATCGAGAACGCTGTAATGCACTGTGGAGCACAATCACACGCTATGTCTTGGCCTGTACACCGCAGGCGTCAGTGCGCAAGACTTCATCTGAACTGCTAGAGCAACAGTCGTGCCAGCCGAACCGACAACAGAAGTCAGCGGAAATTCACTTGTCACTTGCAAAAGGAGTCAGCCGTGGCTGACGAGAAGACACAGAACTGTAAATCCGAAGGAATAAATGTTAACCTGCTAACCATGTTTTATTGGTGACGAAAGACGTTCTACAGATTCCCAACATCACCCAAACAACGTAGATGTGTCTCCGATCGGTACTCCTACAGCAGTAAACAATACTGGTGAATGACAGCATCCTTGTCTATTAAAATAGTAGTACGTCTATACCTACTTTTTAAAAGTTTTGGAAAGCCTTGTTAGAAGGTATTGCCCATAGTGTCAGTCTTACACCTACATCAAATCATACTTATTTGTGTAATCAGTAAATTCCACACATGTTTAAAAATTACGTGCTTGGTGCTTTTCGATTATTTATTGCAAAGTGAAAACATCGATGGTACATGAATTATCTTAACAGAATCCATTTCGGTCTCCTTGCAAGAGAATTTTTCAGTTCTTGTGATTCCCATTGCAGTTATTTTGGCTAAAACCTTATAGCCCATGTGTCCATGTTCAGTAACCTTACACCTCTATAGTTGTTTAGGGGCATTTTATTTACTTTCTTCAACACTGATATAATTGTTCTTGAAAGTGGTATAATTTTTGCTAATATACCTTCTCTAAGGACTCTTCTCTGCTTCTAGCACATGTTTGCTGAATTAATAGTACTAGGTTCAGCAGTGTATTCGTGAACGAATTTAGATTAGTTTAGTTACTATATGGGTCTTGTGGCAGAAGTATTCGTATTCGTATTCTCCCTCACCCCCCTCCCCCTCTCTTTCTCTAATCACAATTGTATCACAATTAACTGATGATGGATTACTAACTGAAATTCTGCCAGAAGTGTAAAAGTAGACATTCTATCATTTTAATACCCTGTAATCTGAACATTACATTCATCAAAATACTATTTTAACCTGATTAAATTAATTAAAGTTTCTCTAGCTGCGAACGCATTTATCTCACGTTTTCTTCAGCACGCAGGCTTTAATTAGGTGAGAACCGCCAGATATCAGCGCCCCTCCTCGCACTCACACCCTTGCCTCTGCTATCGCTGGCTGAATATAATCGCATCTGGCTGCCTGAAAACTTACGAAACCAGTGTCATTTATATTTTATCATCGATAGTTATGCGACAGTCATGTGGTTCCTGAGGCACATATAACTTAGGTATCCTACCACAGCACAGTGATCTTTGCTATCACCGTGTTTCGCATAGACACTATTGTGGCATAATTCCAAATATCTGCTGTCTTTCTAGCTTTATACGCTCTAAGACAAAGAAAGACGCACCAGGAGGATTTCTCCGAATGGGACGGATTCGGGAGAATTTATGCACATGTAAAGAAAAACAAATGCTTAAAATTTCAAAAACATTGGATGACTTATTAAAGAGAAAGAGCTTCTCGGACTGAGCAAGTCAATAACGTGTTGCTCCACCTCTGGCCATTATGCAGGCAGTTGTTCAGTTTGACATTGAGTGATGAGCTGTTTGATGTCTTCTTGAGGGATATCGTTTCATATTCTGCACATTTGGCTCGTCAGATCATCAGAATCCCGTATTGGTTAGAAGGCCCTGTCCATACGACTCCCAAACGTTCTCGACTGGGGACAGATCCGGCGACCTTGCTGGCCAAGTTACGATTTGGCGAGCACAAACACAAACAGTAGAAACTCTTTCCGTGTGCAGGAGGGCATTATTTTGCTGAAGTGCAAACCAGGATGGATTACCACGAAGGGCAATAAAACAGGGCGTAGAATATCGTCGACGTACCGCTATGCTGTAAGGTTCTCGCGGATGATAAGCAAATGGGTTATACTACGAAAAGGAATGGACCCCAGACCAGCACTCTTCGTTGTCGGGCCGTATGACGGGCGGCGGTCATGTTGGTGTCCATCCGGGCGTCTCCGGACACGTCTTCGTGGGTCATCACTGAAGACATTTATACTCCAGTCAGCTAGACTCCAGGATGAAGACATGTCTGGAGACGCCCCGGATAACATGGCGGTCGCTGCCATACTGCCCAACAACCAGGAGTGTTGGTCGGGGGTGCTGTTTAATTTCATAGCAAGGTCTGGGGTGCCACTTCTTTTCATTGGAAAACCCCTTTGTTTGTCATAGTCGGTATCCTCACAACACATTTGTAAAGCGACGATATTCTATACCCCGTCTTGTTGCTCTTCATGGCAAGCTATCATAGGTTTACATTTCAACAAGATAACACCCGCCCGCACAGGGTGAGAGTTTGTACTACTTGTATCGGTGCTTGCCAAACAACACCTTTGCCAGCAATGTCGCCGGACCTCTCCCGAACTGAGAATGTTTGGACGCTTATGGACAGCGCTTTTCAGCCAGCTCGGGGTTTTGAGTGTCTAACCCGCGGATTGGACAGAATGTTACACGATATCGGTGAGCAGGACACACAACAGCTCTGTGTATAAGGGCCAGAGACGTCGACCAACGTGTTATTGACGTGCTCAATTTGTGGAGCTCTTTCTCTCGAATAAATCATCCAATGTTCCTGAAATTGTAATCACTTGTTTGTCTCTACATGTACACCACATCTACTGGTTTTCGTCGCATTCGGATATTTTATTTGCGGTGCATCGTTTCTGTCTTACGGTGTAGACCGATTGAATTTCAGAGGTCTATAACTGACTGGTGCAGACCGGAATGTTACAGTATCACAACTTTATTTGTTTGAATATTTCTGTTGTACTTCGACTGCACCCAGCATATTCTGACTAGACGTTACTGTTTCTCTCATAATTTTTTGATTTGTGTGTTACCAAACGCACTAAATACTTTTACTCGTGTTGCTTTGCGTTAGTAATGATGTACACAAGCAGGTCTTCGCCTTATGTTCTCACCAAAAAATAGTAACATTCATTTGAAGACAGTGGAACACAAAGTCCTTAGTGACGTAATAGGCATTAAGCTGATCCATGAGACATGATACTTGGTGATTACTGTCTGTCGTATTGCGTGATAGTGATTACATCATACATAAAGGATGAATTCTCTAGTGTACACTACGTGGATTGTCAAATTACCTCGGTAAAGGCAAATGAATATAATTAAAGGCTACGTTTCAATAACTAATTAATTAATTACATTTGAAACAATATAAAATTAACTGTGTAACCCCAAATTAGTGATTTTAGGAAAGTCAAATACAGGGATCGCCAAGAAACGGCTGCAAACGTCGAAAGTTGGTACTAGGCTGAAAGAACAATTAATGGCGAGCGTTCTTGGCCTTAATTCGCCACCGATGAACTGAAGCAATAAAGACGTTCTAATGATAAGTTTTAAAAATCACCTGCAAGAACTATGAGTAAATTATTAGATGGGGAGACATAACAAGTTATTGCTCTCGTAAATCATGCCGGCAATTTAAAGCTGCACCCACAGGGTGAGCGTGCCAAAGGTGGCCTCTTGACAGACTTTAAAAGAGGTTGGAAAAATTTACTTGTTATTACCCTAGACTCCTACGCAGGGCGCAACAGCCGTCCTTCAATGGACCGTGGACGCAAACATGGACATGAACGTGAACGTGGCCGGTGATGATCAAACGGGACGTGCTCACCAGCATGATCTGCGACTGCAGTTTCCGGCTATTGTTGGCGCACCAAATACCGAATTTAGCTTACGAAAGTAGACATGTATAATAATAGAGTAACTTCAGTTGTGATTATCAGCGAAACGTGGAGGAAATAGTAAATAACATAGCGGCGGCCTCAATAGATTCATAGAATATTAAAGCTTTGGAATGAGAGACTTCAAAATAATGTTTCCTCCCTGGCCAAACATCACTGGTAGCGTTTTTGTAGAAGCAAATGTTTCGAACACTTTTGAGGAATTGGAATGCTACGTCCTACAGGAATTTGACCATATATCCTTGAAGAAATACGCTACGTGTTCACGTAAGGCATTTGTAATCAAAGTCTGAATTTCTGTTGTTTGCTTCCAAACTTCGAGGTTTATTTCATGTGGCTTCATGTATAAATGGAGTACTGGGTTGCATTCTATAATGTTAATGCAGTTAGTGTAAGACGGTATCTAGATTTAAATGATCATGTTTGCACATATGGCCTGTAGTTGATGACGTTCTTAGTACAGATTGCTTTCGGTTTACACTCATTGTGCCTACTTATGGCATTTTTCATTGTATAAGATGCCTGATAATGGTATGTTGTTTGAGCTAAACTGGTAGTTTTAATTTAGATCAGACGTGCTGCTAGTGCTGAAATAATGTTTTCCCAAAAATAATTAAAAGCTGTAGATCATTCCCTCTTCTAAATATTATCTTCAATATTTTAGTGTAACAGTTTGTTAGTTCTAAAATAAAAATTACCAAATACGGAACTTCTACTTTGATACGCTGTATTCTAACAAAACGTCTCGGTTGGGCTTCTAGTGAACTTGAACTGTGTTAGTTCACGTTCCGTAGCACTGAAACATGACGGAACTCCATGCGTTGTTCACGCGCGGCAATGATTCACAGCATGAAATCCACGCTACGAATCCGCAAAACTATCATTGCTGCACATTCAAGTCGTCTATCACCTTCTGTGTGAGGATGTCTTAATTGTCCATGAATTCGTGGATGGAAGCGAAGATGACACTAGCTGCACATATTCTGTAGTGGGCGACCTCGGCTCAGTGCTCAGGAAAATTCCAAAAGCCCGTTGAGAGTTCGAATTAATGGAAAGCAGATGTCAATGTCAGGGCGCTGTCCAGAGCAGAGGTGATATTTTACGAGCCTCAGCGGAAAGAAAGTTATTGGGAGTAGTTTACGGAGCACACTCGTGCGGTTTGTCCCAAGATGTGAATCCGTGATCATCGGATCGTATAAGTTTCCTATACTGATTACAAAAAAGTAGGTGAAAATAGACATGTTCCCGGCCACAAAAATTGGACAATTTGAAAAAGCTCCAATCTTACACCACCATGAGACATGACTCAGTTAAGAACACCTTCTCTGCACCTACGACTTAGCTCCTCAAGCCTTCAAGTGCCAATATTATCTCGATCTCCCACTTTTTTCCTGTTCCGTTGAAAGAGTACGTGGTAAGAATAACTGCCTGTATACCAGCGTATGACTTGGAATTTTTCTGATACTCCCATCGTGGAAGTTTCGTGAGACGTTGGTGGGATAATGTAATACAGGGTGTTACAAAAAGGTACGGCCAAACTTTCAGAAAACATTCCTCACACACAAAGAAAAAAGATATGTTATGTGGACATGTGTCCGGAAACGCTTACTTTCCATGTTAGAGCTCATCTTATTACTTCTCTTCAAATCACATTAATCATGGAATGGAAACACACAGCAACAGAACGTACCAGCGTGACTTCAAGCACTTTGTTACAGGAAATGTTCAAAATGTCCTCCGTTAGCGAGTATACATGCATCCACCCTCCGTCGCGTGGAATCCCTGATGCGCTGATGCAGCCCTGGAGAATGGCGTATTGTATCACAGCCGTCCACGATACGAGCACGAAGAGTCTCTACATTTGGTACCGGGGTTGCGTAGACAAGAGGTTTCAAATACCCCCATAAGTGAAAGTCAAGAGGGTTGAAGTCAGGACATCGTGGAGGCCATGGAATTGGTCCACCTCTACCAATCCATCGGTCAGCGAATCGGTTGTTGAGAAACGTACGAACACCTGGACTGAAATGTGCAGGAGCTCCATCGGGCATGAAACACATGTTGTGTCGTATTTGTAAAGGCACATGTTCTAGCAGCACAGGTAGAGTATCCCGTATGAAATCATGACAACGTGCTCCATTGAGCGTAGGTGGAAGAATATGGGGCCCAATCAAGACATCACCAACAATGCCTGCCCAAACGTTCACAGAAAATCTGTGTTGATGACGTGATTGCACAATTGCGTGCGGATTCTCGTCAGCCCACACATGTTGACTGTGAAAATTTACAATTTGATCACGTTGTAATGAAGCCTCATCCGTAAAGGGAACATTTGCACTGAAATGAGGATTGACACATTGTTGGATGAACCATTCGCAGAAGTGTACCCGTGGAGGCCAATCAGCTGCTGATAGTGCCTGCACACTCTGTACATGGTACGGAAACAACTGGTTCTCCCGTAGCACTCTCCATACAGTGACGTGGTCAACGTTACCTTGTACAGCAGCAACTTCTCTGACGCTGACATTAGGGTTATCGTCAACTGCACGAAGAATTGCCTCGTCCATTACAGGTGTCCTCGTCGTTCTACTGTAGGTCTTCCCCAGTCGCGAGTCATAGGCTGGAATGTTCCGTGCTTCCTAAGACGCCGATCAATTGCTTCGAACGTCTTCCTGTTGGGACACCTGCGTTCTGGAAATCTGTCTCGATACAAACGTACCGCGCCACGGCTATTGCCCCGTGCTATTCCAAACATCAAATGGGCATCTGCCAACTCCGCATTTGTAAACATTGCACTGACTGCAAAACCACGTTCGTAATGAACACTAACCTATTGATGCTACGAACTGATGTGCTTGATGCTAGTGCTGTAGAGCAATGAGTCGCATGTCGACACAAGCACCGAAGTCAATATTACCTTCCTTCAATTGGGACAACTGGCGATGAATCGAGGAATTACAGTACATACTGACGAAACTAAAATGAGCTCTAACATGGAAATTAAGCGTTTCCGGACACATGTCCACATAACATCTTTTCTTTATTTGTGTGTGAGGAATGTTTCCTGAAAGTTTGGCCGTACCTTTTTGTAACACCTGTATACTGTGGGACTCTTCCTGAACGCACTCTCTTGGAACTTCAACAGTATGTCACAACTTGGTGTACTGTTCCTGCCTTGTAGCGTCTGCACCTCGCGTTTGATGAGCATTTACATAATGCTCTCGTGTTATCTAAACGAATCCACGACGAAACAAAATGCTTCAAATGGCTCTGAAGACTATGGGGGTTAACATCTGAGGTCATCAGTCCCCTAGAACTTAAAAAAATGGTTCAAATGGCTCTGAGCACTATGGGACTTAACATCTGTGGTCATCAGTCCCCTAGAACTTAGAACTACTTAAACCTAACTAGCCTAAGGACATCACACACGTCCACGCCCGAAGCAAGATTCGAGCCTGCGACCGTAGCAGTCGCGCGGTTCCGAACTGAAGCGCCTAGAACCGACGGTTACCGCAGCCGGCCACGACGAAACATACTTTTTTTTTATCTTACGTATTTCCTCTTTTGAGACCATTTTGTAAGAGCTCCAGACAGACTATAATCGATTGAACATGCGTTCTGCAAACCACTTCTTTTGTGAATGGATTACATTTTCTTACGCTTTTTCCGGTGACTTTAAGCGTTGCATCCGCTTTTTCTGCCACTTTACTTAGATAGTCCTTCCACATTATGTTTCTTCTTACGGCTACTTTTAGATTTTCAGGCTTCTTACAGGTTTCAGTTCTTTATTACGAATACAGTGAAAAGTGACCATTTCGTAGCGAGTATCTGTCGCATATCACGAACCCGCGCTATGCGCAGGTCGCTTGCTGAATCGTAGACGTTCAGTCACTAGTCGTCCCTGTCCGAGAGAGCGGGATATCTTTTTCAAACGGGAAATGTCAGGAATTCCTTACTGCAGGGCCACGTCTTTGATCGGAACCGTCCAGTAGCCCTCATGCAGATAGAAACAGTAGGCGCTCTCGTCTCGTCTTTCGACCTAGCACGGCATAGGAGAAGTATTCAGACACTTGTCCTATGTTTGAAATGGGAAGATTCGACCTGCAGCGTTCAAAGTAATGGTGAGATCGCACTAGGCATTCAGGTTGTATTCCAATGATAAGAAACCGCCATACTACTGAAAGTAGGTAAAATTGTGTCTTTGTCGCATTAGCTATTGAATCCGGAATTGCTGCGCACAGTGATGATTCTTTGTTCTCTCTTTTAAATAGTTGAGAGCACGTCGTGAACCTTAGTTGTATCAGTCCATCAGTTAAGAATCTGTAAATTCAGGTAACATACAACCAGTTTCTCTTACTCGAAAGTACATTTCACGCTTAGAAATGTACTTGCGAATAAGAGAATCTGGTTGTAAGTTACTTGAATTTACAGACTGGTAAGTGATGGACGGATACAGGTCACCACGTCATCTCTAGCATTAAAAGTGGGGACAAAGACCCATCACTGTGCGCGACAATTCCAGATATGATAGTTAACTTCTTTTGTGGAAGTAATACATTTTCTTACGATTCTTCCAGCAATTCTGAGTGTTTTACCTGCCTTTTCTGCCACTTTATTTAGGTAGTCCTTTCACAGTAGGCTTCTCCTTACGGATACGTCTAGATTTTTATGCTTCTTAGAAATTTCAGTTGTTTATCGCCAGTACAGTGAAAAGTTATTTTCTCGTAATTTTGTGGTATGATTTTCGGAAGGTATGTTAAACGTTCTGTCTCTGTGTCTGTTCGCAGCCATATTGGCCAACTTGTAGCTATATCAAATCTGCTCATATATTATTCCTAGGTTTTTCATAAATTCGTGAATTCAGTATCTTAACACTTTTTCTTTCAGCTTTTCTTTGTTCACAAGTTCTATGACTTGTATCTTGCTTCCATGTACGAGAGCTTAATTTTTGTTTCACGAAAACGAGCTTCATCCAACTACCTAGCATTTTGCTCAGGGCCTACATTGTACATGCTTGCCAAGCTGTCCTTTATCTTCTGTAAAAAAAATTTCAGCAATCCAGGTAAATAAGTTCTTCGAGTCATACGCCAGCGCAGGCGATTTCATCGTATAATGTTGTTTTCACTATACAAGATCACTGTTTTAAGGTTATTAGATGGTACAAGCGACAAAAACAAAAACATTACCCCATGCACAGTTCGAACTTATAAGGCGTGATTTACTACAGTTTGGGGCAGTATAGAATGAAGCTTGTCGTTAATGTTAGAGCTCAATGACCAACCGTCTTACTTCTGATTAACTCAGCTCCCCCCTCACCCTTCCACACCGTTATGGTTTGCGTAAGCTTTGCCATATCGCAACTTAATTCCAAAATCAGATCGCGGGTGAATGTGTCACATTCAGTGACAGGGGGCATATTTCACTGCATGTATCAGGTTCATAATTATGTATGAACAGTAAGGTATAATCCTAAAATGAGTGGCAGGCTTACAATTGTAATCTAAGAGTACAATGTCTTTGCCTCTATACATGTGCAACATGCCACTTTTAGCCGGCCGCGGTGGTCTCGCGGTTAAGGCGCTCAGTCCGGAACCGCGAGACTGCTACGGTCTCAGGTTCGAATCCTGCCTCGGGCATGGGTGTGTGTGATGTCCTTAGGTTAGTTAGGTTTAAGCAGTTCTAAGTTCTAGGGGACTGATGACCACAGATGTTAAGTCCCATAGTGCTCAGAACCATTTGAACCACTTTTATTTACGTTGAGGGTAAGCTGTTAGTCTCTGCGCCGAGTGTCGAACCTTTACGTGTTTTCCTGCATTCCGATAGAGTTTTCAGCTGTTGCTACTTTTCTACGTCCAACGGTATCATCCGCAAACATCCTCACGGAGCTTCCAACATAATCCCATAAATATATAGTATACGGGTTGTATCGTAATTAATAGCAGAAGCTGAGTGCGACTGGAAGTATACGTTAATAGAAGCAAAAACTTACTAGTAAACTCAAACGAGCCGTCAGGTAACTGTGGAAGTGTGTTTACGAACGGCCACTGAATTCACAGTGTGAATTACGTCCCACAGATTCTAGAGTGGGTTTAAATCCAGGAATTTTAGTAATCGGAGGAGTATGGTAAACTCATCCAGAGGCTCTTCGAACTCTGCACTTACGTTGGGAGCTCTGTTACATGTCGCATTTTCCTGGTGGTAGATGTCCTCGTGCCGAGGAAAAAAAACTGCTTTTACTGGTGGATGTGGTCCCAAGGCGTAAATGCATAAGCCGGCCGAAGTGGCCGTGCGGTTAAAGGCGCTGCAGTCTGGAACCGCAAGACCGCTACGGTCGCAGGTTCGAATCCTGCCTCGGGCATGGATGTTTGTGATGTCCTTAGGTTAGGTAGGTTTAACTAGTTCTAAGTTCTAGGGGACTAATGACCTCAGCAGTTGAGTCCCATAGTGCTCAGAGCCATTTGAACCATCGTAAATGCATATTTGTGCTAATCTATTGTGAGCTCCAGAATGACGAGATCGTCCAGGGAATGCCACGAAAACATTCCCCAGATCATAAGGCTCCCTCCTCCGCCCTGGACCCGTTGAACGGCCTTAAACGCCAACGGCTGTCTGTTGTATGGAGCATAAAACGTGGTGCATCTGAAAAGGACACTCAGTGGACGTCCGGTTGCGGTACTGTTGTGCAAATTCCAGCCATCGTCACCGACGAAAAGCAGTCAGCATGGGTAGATGAACCTGGCGCCTGCTGCGGAGGCCGAGTGTACAGACAGCCGTTTCGGAAGTCCTTCCACCCTTAGCCCTAAAGCCAATGATCGTGCCCTTTAGGTAAATCGCTGCGCTTCCACCTTACTGAACGTCTGCACTGTTATCCGCTTATGCGCAGCCTCCCGGCGCGCATTATATAGTGCTGCCACCTGCCGTCTGTAAGTGGTTATTAGACGTTGACAACGAGCAAAAGCAGTGGTAACAGCAATGTGACTGTATCGACGTTAAGTGGTATATCTCACGTACTTATTGATCTGGTCCACTCACGAAGCATGAAACTTGCCGCAGGGGCATGAGTTGTGTGCCTCAACGATGCAGGTAGGACTCTATAGGTGTAACCTCATCGGAGGGGTCTCCGTGGCTGGCAAGAGGCAGCACCCTTTATGGTACTTTCACGTTTCAATGTCTGTTGAACTGCCTTATCTGACAAAGTAACATTAGTCCGCGTGGCCTCTCGACCGTGGTACTACGGACGGTGATGCCAGGGGAAACGACAGGCTTCATATTTTCCGAAGACATACAGACAGCTCCCCTGTATGGTTTAATAATCCAGGTATCTTCTTATTACAAACGTAAAATAGTCTCTCATTCGCATCTCCAGGACGGTATTGTTCACGACGGTACTGTTTTCGAGAAAAACATTTCTGGGAAAGATAAATGTGTTCACGTCTAATATAAATTTGTATGTATGGGAGCGTTTTTCGAAGTGTGGCATGGTATGGAAGTGAAACGTAGAAAATAAACAATTCAGGTAAGAACTGTAAAAAAAAAGTTAAATGTGATGCTACAGAAGAATGCTGAAGCTTAAGTGGGTAAACCAGATAACTTATGAGAGAAAATAAATTTGACTAAAAGAAGCGATCGACTGATGGTAAACATGTTCACATATCAAGGAATCGACAATATGATAATGGAAAGAAGTGTGGGGTGAAAAGCTTCACTACAAGAAGGAAGCTCAAGTGGATGTTGGTAGCAATAGTAATACAAAGATGAGATGAATTGCACAGGACAGACAAACGTGGAGGGCAGCATCAATTCAATCATCGGACTGAAGACCGCATTTTTTTTTCACTTATTTATGCTGGCTATAGAACCTCTTTTCTTATGCGATTTCTTTTCTACCTTCGGGACAATTGCAGGGAGCTTTTGCTTACTTGACGCGCTGGAGTCGATCTGTTTAGAAACAGAAATGTCACGCGCGTCCATAAGCGCAGGAAACTAGAAATTTGATCCCGAGTAGCAATCAAAGCAAGGAATAATAACCGTAGCTTTTTTCATTATTTAGTTCTTCATTTTCTTCTGTCCTTGGCGATGGCACTGCAAGCTCTTAAGCGCCTTTCACAATGTCTTCTCTCTCATATTCCACTCCTTTGTTAATATGGCTCTGGAACAGTCGCTTAAAGAGGCATGAATTTCTACATTAGCGTTGAATATAACTAACATAACTCAAAAGAGCTAATTTTCTCGCCTCGTAGAAATCCTACTTCGCAATGTCCGTTAAAATTTATTTCAGAGTTTCATGATATAACTGTTAAACATGAGGTGTCGTGAAAGAAAAATGAGAGAGGTGAGCCGTTCGCTGCCTGCTGTCTCGTATTTTCTCACTTCGCTTTCTCTTTGTACTTCTTATACGAATAAATACACTTCATAGAAAATCTGTACCAAATAATACTTCAGATACCATAAGACTGGTAACAAATTTAAACACAAATATGTTTACAAAATAAAAATATTTTGTGTTCACCCATATTACCGAGGACAATGATAACTTTGAAATTCAGTGTGAAATATCTGAAGGTTCAAAAGTATTTTAAATAGACTCAATACAGCAAATAATGTAAAAGACAATATAAAAGCTTGAAACCAAAACGCAAACAGGATCTTTTGCGCTCTGCTAGGTATCTTAAAAAGAGAAGAAATGTCTCTAGGAAAACCGTACTATCCATCTATATGTTAGTTATACAATCTGTTATAACACGCACATGAAACCTGTTTTCTGACAAGAACAGAAATGTTTGTAGCAGTGCAGGACTATAAGTAAGCCAAGCGATTCCATAATAACCATAGACGTGTATTAAATGAATCTAACGAGATATCAAGAAGAAGACTGTGGCAAAAGAATCTCCAGAATGAAGAAGACCACCTAGACGGCGAAGGATGAGAATTTCATAAAATGTGGAATAGTAACAAATGTTTTGGAAAATTATTTATTGCTGAGAGCACTTTAGAAAACAGAAAAATTTTATGAACTACTGTTAGGTGAACAGAAAACAACTTACATTCTTCAAATTGCTTTGTAACAACAATAGCAATAATATTAACTTTCTTTATGTGATTGCGTATATTGAATAGGGGTGTAAGTGTACGAGGGAATTACATTTTTTCCCTCAATGTGTCATCTTACGTATTTTGAATGTTGATCAACGTGAAATAATGCTTTCCTGTGCTTTACCAAACCAAACGTGGCAGAACTGTCATATTCATCCTCTGATCACAATGCAGACGTGCAATCACCCAAATATATACCGTCAGTCCATAGGGTTTGGTAACTGAATTAGTAAAAAATCGAGAAAAGTTGAGATCATGAATGCTGCAGGTATTTTACTTAGTCCTCCTACTTGAATACAACGCACAGAATCTTCACACAACCATGTGGCACTGTCAGAAAGGTTTCTTTGCGTTGTTGTTCGACTCGTGCATCACACTGACTAGAACGTCCGTCATTTCGTCAAAGCATTGATCATCGATGTTAATTTCTACACTTTGTAGTTTTGTGGAATGTTTGTTTTGATAACACAAAGTCTCATTAACCGTGACGATTTTTCCAGAAAATAACTGTCCTCATTTTGCCTTACACAGGCAATTCTCTGTACGGATCCACACGTTGTTATATTTGTTCGGGAGTCAAGGTCTCCAGGAAAAGCATTAACATACTTTTTTCTTTCGCAAATAAGCCTGTAGAATGTCTTCCACATTTGATTTACAGATATTGTTCCACTGCGATTTTTGATATCGTTATGTTGGCAGACTACGGTACCACGTCCACTACTAAACATCGTCTGTTCACAACATATTGGTTGGGTTCTGTTATGTACTGTTCATAGCTACTACCGTAGTTACAGAGCTGACGTCGCTTATACGCCAGGCATAAAATCCGTTACGAAACTTTTAGGACGGACGGTGTGTAACACATATATACACATTGTCTGAGGAAAAAAAAATAAGCAGTCAGAAGACATGATCGAACGTTAATTTAACTTCTCAAACGAGCAGGTACATGTATGCATGTCCGAAGGATCATTGCACCGAAACTGGAAATCACACATTCACTGCAAAATCGTATTTAACCGTCGCTACAGGGCAAGTGATTTTCAAGTAAAATCTCTGCCCTGTACTGGAATATACATTATGGATGTACGAGTACAGGTTGTAGGCACATAGTTGATGATGTATGGAAGTTCAGGCCTGACCGTAGATCGTGCTAGGATAGCCTAATGGTAAGGTGTTGAGTGGTACTTAAGATAGGTAAATAAATTAGTGAAATCAATGTGAAGTAGAAATTAGAAAATAAATGAAAAACTTAGTTTAGTTTAGTAGAGTTACACACTGGCAAACAGCGGGCAGAGCAGAAGAGGCAATGACCGTGAAGTCAGCACGTTCAGGAGAAGCCATCGCCCTCCCCACATATGCGGACACTGTCGATTCAGCCGTCAGGGCATCGACCGACCGGCTCACGTGTTTCTCAATTGTCACATGTGATCAAAGGCCCTCGCCTACATTCCAAGAGCCAATGACCGACGGTAAGAAGATTCTTCGAGAAGCTTTTCAACGTGACAGAAGAGGCAATGACCGTGAAGTCGTTCACCTCCAGTGAACTGAAGTAAATAAATACGCGACACGCAGTGGGCCCGACAGAGTAGTTATCAGTTGAGTCCCAGTACAGTTCGGCAGGCCGGAGTGGCAGTGCGGTTCTAGGCGCTACAGTCTGGAGCTGAGCGACCTCTACGGTCGCAGGTTCGAATCCTGCCTCGGTCATGGATGTGTGTGATGTTCTTAGGTTAGTTAGGTTTAATTAGTTCTAAGTTCTTGGCGACTGATGACCTCAGAAGTTGAGTCGTATAGTGCTCAGAGCCATTTGAACCCAGTACAGATCATTCGGTGCTGAAGACCGTCATGCAGGAAGAAACTACATCATACACAGAAGCACCAAGTCCGCCGCTGTTAAGGAATAGCAAGCAGCAGCCTCGCCGACAGAAGTTAGAAGGTATGTGAAGACTGATTTTTACGTATCGGGGTGACTCGTGATGACCGGAAGGAGACGGCCTCACATCAGCAGTCACCTGTGAGCTGGGATGAAGATCTGACAGCCGAAGACTGGCAAGCTGGAGTCCGTTGTTCGAGTCCGGGACACTGGCTCCGCTGGCCGACGCACAACACTGTCATACGCGGGCGCATAGAGAGAGAAACACTGGGACGCCACATCCAAGGTATCACCATCCGATTCACGACTTTGTTCTCAATAATTAAACGGGCCACCGCAAGATGCGCGTCTCCAGTCAACTGGGCGAAACGGCGACACGAGATAAACACCGCCAGGCGTAATCAGACGCCGCCGCTGACGCAGCAGAGGCTTCGCAAACGACACAGCTGCCGCTCTCCCAGCCAGATCAATCCAGTAAGGAAACCATTGTACAAATCTTTCAATAAAAGTTATCTTATGTAAAAATGCTGTTCCATTCTACCTCATAGCCGAGGCAAGGAAGAACCCACCCTGCCCACATGTTGTTAAGAGAGAAAAAGTAATTTATTTAGTGTTTTTCACCCTGACATAATGCTTTAGAATCAAATGCCCTTTGTAGTAATGCTGATCCTGACAATTGACTAGCATCAAAAGAGGTTACCCAGTTACAAACGCGACCCTCGCAGTAAGGGGCAATTCCGGCACTAATTTTCATTGTCGTCATTCCATTATGCAGCTGATGGTTGTTCATATTCGCAACTGAAAATACGCTTTATGTATAACATATGCGGAACGAGATCGAATGTCAACTAAATCCCTGCGCCAATATCCAGGATATCAAACAGTTACGACATTTTTAGACCAGGTACTTCCAGGTGGGAGAATTTTATGTCACCCTTCTCAACAGAATCAGTGCACACATGCGAGCCAGAGGTAATGTAATGTTATACTGACATGTGAGCTCAAATCCAGATTCGTTCTAAATTTGATTCGATTTTGTAATCACTGAAATAACATCATCACATACCCTCTCCAAACGTGAAGTTTCATTTCTTTTTCTCCTGCCTTTCTCGGTGCTTCACTTTTATGTCGGGCAGTTGTCCTCGATGGTGAGTGTTCATCGGAGGTGAGGGTATCATCTGGAGTCAGAGGTGTACATGTTCCGTTTTTAACCCGCCCATGCCTGCCCGGTGGCCAGGCGGGCAGGCCGCCGCGCCTTGTCAACAGAACGGGCAGGCTGCTTCACTCCCAGCCAAGCCAAGCAGAACCCAACCCGGGCAGGCTGCGGGAAACTTGCTTGCCTGCCCATATTACTGCTGAGCTGCGCTACGCAGCCGTTTAGTCTGCGCGCTTCATTGTCATACTATGAACGTTAATTAAAAGTTTTTATTTTACCTGAGCACCAAAAGACAAACTCTAACATTTATATATTAATTTCAGATCAAAAAATATTGGGTTTTATTTGTACGTTCTTCCTTTACGCCTATATTTCGGGCTTATTATCTATACAAATAAAAATGAATTGCCAAATGCGTTGATAAGCGTAAAACTCGAGAACGGCTGGGCTAATTCGTCAATTTTTTTTTTTTTTTTGCTGTGTTCGTAATTCTCAGGACAAGGTTTTTATGAAATAAAATTTTTCGAAAGTCGACCGAAAGATTGGAAAATTTGAGAAAAACTGAAAGTGTGTTTTCATTGTGTCCGTGTTTTTGTATTGCATATAATCTTGATGAAATTTTGCACACTATACCTTGAAACCAAGAGGAAGGTCACAGTCTACTTAAAATGTCGTAGGGTGCATGGCAGAGGTTACTTTACCGAACGGAATTCGACAAATTGTACGTTTTTATTCCGATCTTGATGAAATTTGGCATACTTGATACTCAAAGCAGGATGAAGGGCGCTGTCTGTTTAAAATTCTTAATGCTGCATGGCGGAGGGTACTTTACTAACACACTTCTACACTAACCTACAGTTTTATTCCGATCTTGAAGAAATTTTGCACACTTGACCATCAAGAGGAACATTACTGTCTACATAATATTTCGGACAGTGCATGGAATAGAGTACCTTACAAAAGATTTTGACATCGTTTGCGGGTTACCATGATATCCTTCTCCCTCTATACTGCTAAATGGTCTCAGGTCCTTAGCACACATTTCAACGCCCTTTTCGGCCACTAAATCTTTGTCCTCTTTCAAGATATTTACGGAGTAAGGGAACTGCTTGTAAAATTCGCACACATGTCGTAACATACTCGAGGTTCCTGAATAAGTACTTAAGAGCTTTTTACATAGTTTGCATTGAGACACACCTACCGATTTATTTGAAGCGGCCTCATAAACACACGAAAACGTTTCCTATTCGGCACTTGTGCTCTGTTTCGTTACCAGCATGTATTCGCCAGTTCTCAATTTTTTTTCAATCTCACTAAAGTCCGACCTATTCATTGTGCTCCCCCACCGTTGCGATAAATGAACTGTGGGCTAACTACCTGGCTACTCTAGTCACGGTAGCTTGACAGCGCAACCTGTTGTCAGGCGCAGCAAGTTGAGCGGGTCCCGTGAAGCTTGGCAGGCCTGCGGGAACCCAGGTAGCCCGGGCTTGCGGGAGCCCAAGTCGGTCGCATTACCCACTATGCCTCAGTACATGCGTACTCTTGTGTTTACGTCGCGGCAGGCTGACCTGCATGAATGGTTGCAGAGGAGCTAGGGGCAAGCAGGCTGCAAGGGGAATTTGTACACCTCTATCTGGAGTGCCCAGGGAAGTGTGGTAGGTCCGCTGTTGTTTTCTATCTACATAAATGATCTTTTGGATGGAGTGGATAGCAATGTGCGGCTGTTTGCTGATGATGCTGTGGTGACTGTAGGAGGATACAAGATGACTTGGACGGGATTTGTGATTCGTGTAAAGAATGGCAGCTAACTCTAAATATAGATAAATGTAAATTAATGCAGATGAATAGGAAAGAGAATCTTGTAATGTTTGAATACTCCATCGGTAGTGTAGTGCTTGACACAGTCACGTCGATTAAATATTTGGGCGTAACATTGCAGAGCGATATGAAGTGGGACAAGCATGTAATGGCAGTTGTGGGGAAGGCGGATAGTCGTCTTCGGTTCATTGGTAGAATTTTGGGAAGATGTGATTCATCTGTAAAAGATACCGCTTATAAAACACTAATACGACCTATTCTTGAGTACTGCTCAAGCGTTTGGGATCCCTATCAGGTCGGATTGAAGGAGGATATAGAAGCAATTCAGGGACGGGCTGCTAGATTTGTTACTGGTAGGTTTGATCATCACGCGAGTGTTACGGAAATGTTTAAGGAACTCGGGTGGGAGTCTCTAGAGGAAAGAAGGCGTTCTTTTCGTGAATCGCTACTGAGGAAAGTTAGAGAACCAGCATTTGAGGCTGACTGCAGTACAATTTTACTGCCGCCAACTTACATTTCGCGGAACGGCCACAAAGGTAAGATAAGAGAAAATAGGGCTCGTACAGTGGCATATAGGCAGTCATCTTTCCCTCGTTCTGTTTGGGAGTGGAACAGGGAGAGAAGATGCTAGTTGTGGTACGAGGTACCCTCCGCCACGCACCGTATGGTGGTTTGCGGAGTATGTATGTAGATGTAGATGTAGATATAAAAACCAAAAGCGTAAGCTCTTCTCGGTATGAACCAAAATACCCATCGAAAACTGGTACAGTACAACAAAAACACTTAATTCTGCTTAATGTAAAATCATCTTATGCACAATTTCACCAAATTTCATGGATTAAGTTATTACGTTTTCTGTTACCAGTCGGAAAACGTATCTTTAATTACAGATTTTTCACATTGAGTGATTACTTCAGCTTATGTTTAGCGCTAAGAACAAATAGTCCATAGCTTACTTCACGCTGCGGCAGATAAAGGGATGTCTAGGTCATCTACAGGTTGTGATATTCTGTCAAAGGTCTTTGTTAGCTTGGCATTGCAATACTCCAGTTCGTAATCAGTTAAGTGACGTCTTACTCCCAAGTGTGAAGTAGTGGCCAGCCTAAGGCGTGTAATTGGAAGATAAAAAAGAAGGATAAATAGGGCATAATGCCACAAATACGGCGAGGTAATTACTGTGTGCCGACTCAACGAACACTCTTGGAGAGGGAGTAATGAAATATGTGAATCGATAGAAGTCTAAATCATTCGAGTGTTATTTACTACTTTTCAGCCACTAGCACTTTAAGCTAGCAGCTAACGCTCTGTTTAAAATAATGGGTATGTCAATAAATCTGTACAGCCTCTATTGTCATCGTGGATCCGTAGAAATTAACAATTTTTAATCTTCCTTTTTTTTAAGGTTTTACTTTTCGTACACTGTCGTTCTAGCCGGGTATACATGACGCTACAAGATTTCTGATGTGGTTGACCAAAGTCCCAGAAAGTACAGAGTCCAATCCAACACACAGCACAGTCGAGTATTTCGTCGTCAACCTATCAAAAGACGTGGGAGGAGAGACCACGTAACTGCCTTCGCATTTCCCTGCACAGAGACGTTTGTGAATCTCACTCTTATGATCTGCTACTACTAAAGGGCATATACCTCAGGAAATCTGCCTCAACCTCGCTTAGAGTTGGCATCTGGTCTACCTCCACTCCTCTTCTGTTTTGCATAAGTCTGGCTCTTGTACACTGCTTGACAAAAATGTGAAGTAAGCAGAAGGGGAGGAGGAAACTGAATGAAACCTCAAGGGTTAAATAGGATATGTGATGTTATATGAGTGATTACACAAATTCATAAAGGGCTTGGCAGTGTGAGCACACTTGTCATTAAGACGTTGCACCCACTGTATCTTCGATGCGTGCACTTTTTCGAATAGCAGCGCTGTCACGAAGCCGTTGCACCCTATCCTGAGAAAAAGCTGGCCCACAACTGTTGTAACTGGTCCCTGATATCTTGGAAACTTTCCCGAAATTGAGGTGCACGGAGACGCTTCGTAGAGGCACTTGTACCGCCGTGTTGAAAAATGTGGCCGCCATACTGCCCCATGAGAGGTAACACAAGAGGATGCAGATTGTCCGTAACTTACCGTTGTGCACTTGGAGTAGTGCGGGACCGTAATTCATCACTAAACACAACGCAACGCCATTGATCAGCAGCCCATGCTTCCCGGTGACTGCAGCACACCGAACGCAGCCGTTTGTATTGTGGTGTTAACAGCCACCAACCTGTGGTGCAGTTATTCTTCAGTCTGGGTGCTGCTAATCTCTGACCAATGGTTCGGTGTGACAGAGAATATTACAGAGGACCATTACTTGTTCTCGGACAGCAGCTGAAGATTTGAAGGGATCACGGCGTGCTAGGTGCACAATACGGCTATCCTGCCTTGTAGTGGTGAGACATGGTCGCCCGGAATTTTGATGATGAGTACACCTGTCCTTATGTTCCCGTACTGTTCAAGGTTGGGTGACTGTCACCTCCGAATGCCACACAAATCTGTATATGGTACGATTCGACTAGCCAATCAACTGGAGACAATGATGCCCATATCGAACTGTGTCAGCTGCTGATAATGCTGTCTAACACTGGTACGTGGCATCTTCGTGTCCTTCACAGCGATCGCTCAACATCCTACGCTGTTTGCGCTTCCTGTAACAGACTACCAGGCGCGTTAACAACACTAAACATGAACAACACTAACGCACGCTTGTGGTCATTCACACTGTCACAAAGAATCACTTACGCACCCACTGATGCTGTGTACGTGTAAAAATTTACATTGGCATCCGACCATATCTTCCGGGTGTTTTACTGTGTTTGTCATTCATGCAGTTTTATGGTGTCATACAGCAGTCAGATTGTCTTTTTCCGTATCTACGTATTATTTTCCCTGAAATATCTTGACTTACAGTGCGAACATTTTAGGTTAGGCTTTACCGTCACTGTTATTGAAATCAAATGAAACAACAAGTTTACTTTTTATTTAGCTCCAAGACGCGTTTCAAAGGTTGAAACCTCCACCATGAGGATTTACATTTGTTAGTATAACGTATGTGTGACTTGCGTTACGATTTTTGGAGGAACTTATAGCACTGTCTAGTGCAGAAACAAAACACTATTTAAGAACATGGTTTTGGTGTTTTTTGATGAAAAAGTAAACGACATATAAGGATAAAAATAAAATAAGTAGAGACCCTTTAGTGGTCACAGATTCGCATCACTGTCGAAACACATCACTTACATACTGTCATATTTTGTAAACAAATATGGCGTCTGGAAACCGTTAAGTGCAAGGATCATACAGCAAAAGAGAAACATTATCACAAAGTACAAAGAATATACATCACAACAACATTATTACAGAATACGTTTTAAAGGATTTAGAGATCGTTGTTTTGAGGTGTTGAATACATGCGTTATAATAAATATTTCAGGTTTTATATAAATCTGATTTTGTCAAGTTTAAATAGCTTAAACTTCACACTCGTTTATGTAATCAGGTGCCATGTTGCAAGTCTTAAGTACAACAGTTATGTTGGCTACAGTTGTAAAATTATAAACAAATAACAATTTTTGCTTGGGATTCATAGCTAGCAATGGAGGGCTGCAGGCAGAGGGAGAGGAAGAGGAAAATGAAAGAGGGAGAGAGAGGGTGGAGGGAGTGATCGGATGAGAGCAAACTTTCCAAAGCAGGAGGTTCTTAAGATCCTATCTGTTACATATAATAACAAACTAAAGGTTGGGGTAATACATTGTCTGATGCTTTAAAATATGCAAATAGATGTACAATTTGTGCCATTAGTTGATGTACATATGATTTCAAGCTGACGGTGTGAACTGAAGTAATAAAACAATCAGCTATTGCAAATGCTTATGACAGCTCCATAGAGAGACCCTAAAGCACTCAATAGTGGCAAAGAAATCACATCACAAAAAACAAAAGAAAATAACAACTTTCATACAATCCCATTTCTTGGCAAACCCAAAACCATTTTCTGAAATGGCGTTTTGTTTCTCCACTAGACAGTGCCATAAGTTCCTCCAAAATCGCAATACAACATACACATATGCCATACTAACAAATGTAAATCCATCTGATGATGGAGGTTTAAATCCTTGAAAAGCGCCGCGGAGGTAAATGAACAGTGACTGGTATCTTGTTTCTTCATTTGATGTCATGACTTTTGACATGTACCACCAATCGGCATTGCCCGTTAGAATGACGCCCTGCATAGCTTCATCTTTTCTGGAGTGTCACATCACTGCAATGAACAAGCAATTCGTTTCATTGTGTTTATGTTTTAGCGTCCGCCCTGATCCCATCGTGCACACAATATACTCGGTCCCCTTGTAAAAACTAAATTATTCCTAAATCCATTTGAAACAAAATTCAGCGTTCGTTAACACTTCGAGTCCTTTTTGATTTCGTTGATCTCGTCACAATGAAGACACAATTGTATGCTATTTAAGATTACTAGCGACCGGAAAGCAATAAATACCTTCCAAAGTATTTCGATCGTTCACTTCAGTTACTCTTATGAACTATTTCATCCGAGCTTACTTTTGGAGTGTGCATATAGTTGAGACGGAATACGAGCTGGAATTCGACGGAGACGAGGAAGCAAATCGGCCGTGCGCTTTTCGTTGGAACCGTTCCTGCATTCACTTCAAGTAATTTCGCAGATTCTGGCTCTAGGAGTTCGTTCTGATGAAATGTTTACTAAATGACACTCATATACTAATTTTCCACATTTTTCAAAGAAAGTGAAGACAGAGTTTGACGCTCCGGGAAGCAGAAGTCTCCCGTTTCCAGGTTAATCGGCTTATCAGTAGTGTGGGTTTGTATGATCGAGGAGTTCTTGGGAGAGTACGATTTAATTCACAGCAAAGTGGGAATAATGTCTGTCGTGCAACAGACGTTTCAGTAATTAAAGTAGTCCAGAATGCCTCACACTCGAGTTCAATACCGTAGAAATAATAGTAAATATCGCTCCTTTGCTCCGAAAACAGACGGAACTTAGCTGTATTCGACACTAGAATCAAATAATAAATCAAGTAATAAATAAAAAAGTTGTTCCAAAACGAATGAGTGTTAGCGACAACAAATCTTAAGTTCATTCCGCATCCTCGATTCTCAGAGGCATTTCCAATCATTTTTCAAACGCGACTTCTGTTCAAATTTCGTGCATACTGAATATGGTATCAGTGATGCGACTAGATTCGTCTTTTTCTTTGAGAAAGGTCACAGTACTTAGTAAGTGGCTGGTGCTTATCTATTCTAGACACGTAGCTGGCGTTCCCCAAGGAACTGTGCCACACTAGTCGCAGTTCTTGATATATACAAGCGATGGAGGAATAAATCAGATTACTCTACTTAGAGAGTTTGCAGAGCATTCCCACACGTGTACAAAGAAAATTATTCTGAATTTCTGTTACTTGAAAATGATTGATATTTAAGGATTGTCAATTCAATTTAGTATCTAGGGATTATATTAAGGAAAATCTTAAGTAGCAACGATAACACTGAAAATGCTACAGGGAGGCGAACCAATGACTGATTTTTATTGGCGGAACACTTGTCCGTGCTTTTCTAAAGTATTTCTGAAGAGAAAGGATCGATGAACGTGAAAGACACAGAAACAGTTCAAAGAAGGGGGCAAGGTTTTATAGATACGGCTAGCGTATGGGAATGGCACTCATTAAAACAATGCCGTTTCCAGCGTTACGAAATCGTTTTACGAAATTAGAGTTAACAGCTTTCTCCTCCATATACCAATATATTATTTTCCTTCGGCTTGCATTGGGAGGAACGACTACAGTGAGAAACCAGGAGAAATTACGACTGAAAGATTGAGATGTTAATTTTTCCTACTCGCTATTCGAGAGTGCCACGATGGAGAAACTGTTTTAAAGTGGAGTTTTGCACTTTCTACGCAGCGTTTATGTGTGAATTGCAGAGTAATCATCTAGATGTACAAGGGAAATCAAATGAAAAAATATTCATATGGAAAAAAATTGGTAAACTTTATTATTTCAGAATTAATCGTCATAACTGTTAAAAAGTTTATCCCACTGTGAGACAATACGGTCAGTGTTTTGGTGGAAAGGTGTTAGCGGTTGCCTACGGACCTCTGATTGTACCATAGCGCGTATGCCTTTGTCTGAAGCAATTCGACGGCAAGGAATGTCTTTCTTTAGGGTTCCAAAACTATGTAAATCGCATGGGGAGACACGAAAGTTGTCTCAAGTACGCTTCAGAAGTTTCGCTTCGAAGCCCTTACACATGCTCCTTACAGTCCCGATCTTACCCCATGCCATTTCCATATTTTTGGAGTTCAAAGAAAGGCATTCCTGGCCGTCGATTAGTTTCGGACGAAGAGGTGCACGACTGGGTACAATGACGGTTCCGTAGGCAACCGCAACCATTTTCCATGAAGACACTGACCGTCTTGTCTCACAATGGGATAAATCTATTGACAGGTATGGCGATTACTTTTAAAATAATACACACTGTCTTGTCTTCATTTGACTGCTCCTTACAGACACAGATTCTGTCGTTTCTAAGACACCGCACTTTGGTTTGGTGTTGCAAGAGTATATTAGTGTCTCGTTTTCCCTAGCCTTAGCCCTTCTAGTACGGTGACCACTTCTCCAGGATTTGGCATTTTTTAAATTCTGAATAACCCTCCTGGTGGTATGATAAATCAATATTGATTGTACTTTTTTGTTTTGCCAGCTCCAGGTTTCTTTTGGCCCACACTTCTTTCATTCCTCGAGAATCTTTTTCCTGCTCTTCTTGTGTCCAGTATCTTCCAGTAGTAGATTTTTTCTGTCCTGAAAACCTGCCTCTTCTATTGCTTCTTCACAAAGTGTTCTGTGTATTATTGTGACCAAGTCGACTCCTACATTTTCAATATCTCTTAGTACTTACTTTCTTTTTTAGCTTTGTAGCCGAATACCCTTCCAGTGGTGAAAGTGATGTAAGGAAAGGAAGTTGTGTAATTAATGTAAATTTATTTTGTGTCTTATCACACTTTATCTTTGTGTATCGTATTCTCAAAGCCAGCACAGCATTTTCCTAAAAGAATGTTAGAAATAGCCCATAACCCACAGTCAGACTGGCTGTTTCAACAAATCACGATTATTAATTCGTCGCACAGATTCGGCCCGTGTTTGTCTCCACTTACGGTCTCGCAAGCTAACGGGCTGTGCGTCACGCTGTAAGAATACGTCTGTAAGAGTAATTTGGTGTAATTCGTTTTTATGCTCATTCTGCAAACTGAAACTTTGTAGAGTCATGTCACAGCGCTCTTGACGGAATGTGTTATCTGCCCCGTCTGCTGTGACACGGTTGTGTCGCAGAAAGTGCTTTGAGCTGTCTGTGATTTTTATGTGTTGGACACTTGCTTACTCACGCCTACAATCCAGCGTGAATTCGTCGTTGCTTTTATACGGCCGCGGTGAATTTTACTGGCAGTTAAGAACCACAGTCGTGAAAACAAACTACCGTGTCTGTATTTCGATCGTCTTGTTTACATGACGGTAGGCCCACACTGTCTGAATGTTTACTGCCAGTCGGATAATGAAGACGCTCGCATCTCGGGTATCACACTTCTAGGGCAAAACATTCAGATTAATGGTTCCTCTGGGAATGCGGAACCACAACAAATTAAGCGCCGAATTTTCACAACGAGTGGAGTGAAGAGGGCTGTATCGATACACCTGTCTTCGAAACTCAGATCTAGATACCTAAAACTATAAAATAAAATGTTTGATGTATTTTAACTTCGAGGTAACATCCTGGAAAAAAATTGTGATTCTGGCCAGAACGGACTTATATAGAGTACACTCCTGATTCTCTGACTGAAATTTCCCCGTTACGATGATTTGCGGCAGGAGAATAATAATGCCACATCACTTTGAACTACCAACATCACACTCGCAATTTTTATAGCAAATTAAAGGAACAACGGGCAAAACTGGAAGGAAACGACGTAAAGAAATAACAAAATGGTTCAAATGCCTCTGAGCACTATGGGACTTAACTGCTGAGGTCATCAGTCCCCTAGACTTAGAACTACTTAAACATAACTAATGTAAGGACATCACACACATCCATGCCCGAGGCAAGATTTGAACCTGCGACCGTAGCGGTAGCGCGGTTCAAGACTGTAGCGCCTAGAACCGCACGGCCACCCCGGCCGGCAAAGAAATAACAATAAAAATCGAAATAAAAATTACGTACTTCTTCTTATTTACTAAAGATGGCAAACAGCTATTTGTGTATTATGATGTTTATTAACAGACGGTAAATAGCTACTTATGTGACAACAAACTGCTATATCTCAACAAGACCTCCGTTGAGATTGTGTCTTCAGCAAACAAAATTCTAATTTCTTTTTTATTTCCTAAGTATTAACATGTCTGACTGACTCTACATATAATCAAGGTACTCTGCAAGTGACTACACCGTATGTGTCGGAGGCTATATATTATAACTATATTGAAGCTACTTTCACAGCTGACACGGTCTCCAATTAACAACGGCATGCAGATTCCTGTTTGATAAGAAGTTTCCAGCCCAGTTAAACACCTTTTCAGTCATTCATTATGAAGGTGCTTTATTTAGCTGAAAAAAGTTCAAAATAATATCGAAAGTTTTTTGGAAGGCAAGAAAGGTAATGTCAACCTGTGATACACTGTCTGGCGTCTTCTGGATATCATAAAAGAAAATGGCAAATTAGATTTCATACGATCGGTGTTTGTGGAAAGACCATAAGAGTTGTTGGGCCTCCAGAAAGTACACATAGGCAATCAAAACGAATGTTTATGCTAATAATTTAATACCTCTTCCCTATCCCATTACATCTCACCCCATTGTTAATCATTTGTCATCCAGTCTGCACCAAATGCGTTGTTTCTGTTGCAGTCTACCCCGGAGAACTCTGTACAGTTACCAATGTGGTGTTAATCAACGCCCAATAACACCTTGTGCGTCTGTGTGTGTGTGTGTGTGTGTGTGTGTGTGTGTGTGTGTGTGAGAGAGAGAGAGAGAGAGAGAGAGAGAGAGAGAGAGAGAGAGAAAGAGACAGAGAGAGAGAGACAGTGAAAGAGAGAGAGAGAGAGAGAGATGGTATGAGGTAAAATTTTCCGTGAACTCTTTTCAGTGTGAACCGAAATATAAATCGATTGACAACTAGCACAGCACAATAAAAACACTTCGCAGTGTTTAATGTAAATCGACTTACGTGCCGTTTCACTAAATTATACGCTTTCCATTGCCTGTCAAAATACTGTCGAACTCTATTTATAAGCCTTTCCATCATGCGTGATTGCTTCACCTCATGTTTGGGAGAGTGACAGCTGATTGACAAAAAGTTCACATATTCGGGATGCAGCCGCAGCTCTTAAATCCGCTGCTCCATTCGATACTGCGGTTTTCGCAGGGCAGGAGGTACGTCCGTGCGACAAGATGTTGCCTGCCATACGTTGCTGCTCGTCCTCGTCATACAGACGTTGGCGAGCTTCTGGAACTGACAACTAAATGTCACGAAGTGAAACTCTCTGGAAGGTCGTCTGTGATCTGAATTGAGTATTTTGGTATAAGAGACACGTGGTCTTTGGTTACTCGTTGTAGAGTAGTAATTTAATTGAGATTTATTCGGTTTCGTACACCAATCACGTTCGTTTCTGTGAAAATACCTTGACAACAGTAAAAACGTCTGCAATATGGAATCACCGTAACACGGAATGGTCAGGATTCTCGTAGTCCCCTATGAATAGATGCGAAGTACTGTGTTGTGGTTGCCTTCGTTAGGACAGCAGCTCAACATAGCGCCGTCGTGCCACGCATCCAGTACATTTGGTGAACTCATGAAGTGGTGCATATCGGCCAACTCTTCATTAGCAAACCGAACCATATCGCTGTGTATCGCTGTTAATGTACTACTAACGCTGCCGAATAAAGCAAATAGAGACAAACAAGCAGTACTGAATGCAAGCTCTCGTGCGGAGGGATAAGTGGGCATTGTTGTTTTCACCAGCAAGTACCATAAGTGAACAGAATATGTTTGTTAGTAAGCAATACAAACAGCGCATACCATCGGCACTTGCACTGTTGCACAAACAGTTTCAGTGCAACACAGACATACAGATACACTCCTGGAAATGGAAAAAAGAACACATTGACACCGGTGTGTCAGACCCACCATACTTGCTCCGGACACTGCGAGAGGGCTGTACAAGCAATGATCACACGCACGGCACAGCGGACACACCAGGAACCGCGGTGTTGGCCATCGAATGGCGCTAGCTGTGCAGCATTTGTGCACCGCCGCCGTCAGTGTCAGCCAGTTTGCCGTGGCATACGGAGCTCCATCGCAGTCTTTAACACTGCTAGCATGCCGCGACAGCGTGGACGTGAACCGTATGTGCAGTTGACGGACTTTGAGCGAGGAGGTATAGTGGGCATGCGGGAGGCCGGGTGGACGTACCGCCGAATTGCTCAACACGTGGGGCGTGAGGTCTTCACAGTACATCGATGTTGTCGCCAGTGGTCGGCGGAAGGTGCACGTGCCCGTCGACCTGGGACCGGACCGCAGCGACGCACGGATGCACGCCAAGACCGTAGGATCCTACGCAGTGCCGTAGGGGACCGCACCGCCACTTCCCAGCAAATTAGGGACACTGTTGCTCCTGGGGTATCGGCGAGGACCATTCGCAACCGTCTCCATGAAGCTGGGCTACGGTCCCGCACACCGTTAGGCCGTCTTCCGCTCACGCCCCAACATCGTGCAGCCCGCCTCCAGTGGTGTCGCGACAGGCGTGAATGGAGGGACGAATGGAGACGTGTCGTCTTCAGCGATGAGAGTCGCTTCTGCCTTGGTCCCAATGATGGTCGTATGCGTGTTTGGCGCCGTGCAGGTGAGCGCCACAATCAGGACTGCATACGACCGAGGCACACAGGGCCAACACCCGGCATCATGGTATGGGGAGCGATCTCCTACACTGGCCGTACACCACTGGTGATCGTCGAGGGGACACTGAATAGTGCACGGTACATCCAAACCGTCATCGAACCCATCGTTCTACCATTCCTAGACCGGCAAGGGAACTTGCTGTTCCAACAGGACAATGCACGTCCGCATGTATCCCGTGCCACCCAACGTGCTCTAGAAGGTGTAAGTCAACTATCCTGGCCAGCAAGATCTCCGGATCTGTCCCCCATTGAGCATGTTTGGGACTGGATGAAGCGTCGTCTCACGCGGTCTGCACGTCCAGCACGAACGCTGGTCCAACTGAGGCGCCAGGTGGAAATGGCATGGCAAGCCGTTCCACAGGATTACATCCAGCATCTCTACGATCGTCTCCATGGGAGAATAGCAGCCTGCATTGCTGCGAAAGGTGGATATACACTGTACTAATGCCGACATTGTGCATGCTCTGTTGCCTGTGTCTATGTGCCTGTGGTTCTGTCAGTGTGATCATGTGATGTATCTGACCCCAGGAATGTGTCAATAAAGTTTCCCCTTCCTGGGACAATGAATTCACGGTGTTCTTATTTCAATTTCCAGGAGTGTAGATAGGGATAAAAAATCAAACCAATTGCAGCTACTCTAAGAAGCAACCGGAAACCGGCCTTCTCATGCTGAAATACTCAGAAAACATCTCTTAACATTATCCGAAAGTTTTTTATTGTAGTTCGGATTCACCCTGTATATTTCCGTATTCCCACAGAGAAATGGATACCACAGCTCCGAACAAGATTCTCACCACACAATCCACTAAAAATGCTAAAGATTAAAGGAAGAATAGTCCCGTGCCTCTGCAGTGGAGTGCGACCAGTTCCGAAATTTGCTGGCAGATTAAAACTGTGTGCAGGACTGGAAATACTCTTTCCTCTGGGAGGGCTAATTCAGCAGGATGCGCAGGAGAAGTTGTGTGATGCTGGAACCTAGGGTAGAGGTACCGGCGGAAGGGAAGGTCTGACGATGGATCGCAAGTTGCGACTGGATAGCTCAGTCGGTAAGAGTGTTGCCCACTAAACGCAAGGTTCCGGCTTATAGTTTTGGTCTGACACACAGTTTCAAGCTACCAGGAAATTTTGCGAAAGGTTACAACCCTTCTACAGTTAGCAGGGATGTTCAAGCAACGAAACGCTCTACTCATAACAGTAAGACTAATCACTGACAGAAACGGAACGCCGTGAACAGCCTGAGCTCACGAACTCCTTGACGAAGCGCTGCCAACGTGAGACACCAGCATTTTCATGTGGAGATTGTAACACAGCACCACAGACTACGCATCTCGTCCATACTTTTGTGTTTTAAGAAATGATGTGAGAAAAAGACAGTTGTCAGTATGGCAATGACTGCAGGACGAGTGGTGACAAGATGGACAACTATGCGTCTTAGACGCAATGGGAGGACGCATACTTTCATACCAGTATCTGATCAGCCACGGTTATGAGTTGACTTGGCGTGGGATTAGGTCATGGCACGAAATTCCTCAACACAACAAGATGACACGCGAAAGCTGTTTGCTTCCACTTCTCAATGAATACAAGAGTTCGCCCATAGCAGTGGGAATCATACCTCAAACTGATGCTGGTAATGGACAGCAGTTGCGAACTGAATCATAGTTTCATCATTTCATAGCTTTTAAGTGATAAACGTCTCTTTGTAGTTCGGTACGTATAGGACTGATGTTTCATCGTGTAACGCTTTCCATTTCCGTCAGTGCACGATGTATACCCAACGCATGAAAAAGAAAATAGTGTTAATTAACAAGTTAGTCTCAGCTGGATTGGAAGCCCTTTTATATTTACGGCCTTTGAAGAAAATTATTGGTCTGCCAGGGAAAGAAAGAGATTAAAAGTGCATGTGGTCTTTTTGGTAAACTAAATGACCTCTTAAAAAGTAAGTTTCAAATGTGTCTGAAAATGAACGAAGTCAACAGATTGTAGATACACTAAACAAGTTCTTTGCCGCATTGTAAAATATAATAAAAGACAGAGAGAATTACCTAATGGAATTTACACTGCCTGAAAAATAAGTCAAGCGAAAAGAAAAAGAGGAGGAATTGGAATTAAACTTCGTGGGTTGAGAGTGTATGTAATTGAGAGCGTGCGTGAGCTTATTCAGTGATTACAAAAACGAGTCAAATTTGCAAAGAACTTGGCAATATGAGTCCACTTATCAGTATGACATTAGACCGAGGCCTACGAGAAAGACAGGCCGCGGCGCTTACGTCACGAAGGTAGTCCTGCGCTCGGTCGCTCGCTCAGATCAGCTGACAAACTACGTCTCTACACCTGTTAACTCGTAACTAGGCGTGTCCGTACAAACGAAAACTGAATCTTCTACTGGAATCCGCTATTATAGGATCTTACTGTTATTAGTCCTATAATGATGGGAAGTTCATGGGCCGACTTATAATTTGTTACATCTGAACTGGCGTAAAAAAAAAAAAAAAATCATGCTAAAATGATTATCAGTTGCATAAGAGACCACATCCAGCAAATAGTGAGTGCTGTTAAGCATAAGAGACTAAATGCTATAAACACGCCGTTATACCATTTATATCGAGCATTGATCTTCAATTAAATTTTTCTGTAGTACCGTCAATCAGTAAGACTTTATAAAAGCACCTTCCACTGGAAGATGCAATTCTCGTTTGTACTTACACGCCCAGCTGCGAGTTAACAGGTTTACAAACGCATTTTGTGTGCTGAGCTGAGCGAGCGAGCGAGTTCAGGACTACCTTCGTGACGTACGGGCCACTGCCTGTCTTTTCGTGGGCCTCTCGCGTTAAATCCACTCTGGCCTGGATGCAAGCGGTGTTTCAGCTGGGAAGGATGTCACAAATTCGTTGAATCCTCTCCTGAGACAAGGTGACTCACAAATGTTGTAACTGGTCCTTGACATTCTGGATGCTGGCAATGGAGTGGAGTTGTCGTACGAGCTGGACCCACGCATGTTGTATCTGGGATCTGATGGGATGGGAACTCACTGGCCACATTGGCACCTCATTATCACGCAGACAGTTCACAGAGACATGTATCATATGTGAATGAGCATTGTCCTGTTGAAAAATGGCGCCACTATCCTGCCGCATAACAGTTAACACATTAGGGCGCAGAATGTCCATGACGTACCGGTGTGTAGTCTGAGTTCCCTTAATCATTGTCAGTCGCTACTTGAAGTCATACACCGCGGTTTTCCACAACGTGATGCTACGAGTAACACCCCTGTGGTCCTCACATAAATTGAAATTTGGGACCCTCTATCAAAGTGGCCTCCATATTCGTCAACGATAATAAACCGAGGTATTGTAGAATCGCCATTCACTGTTGAACACAATTCGACAGCATTCATCAGCAGTCACTGTTTGTTGGTCACGGCACCACTCCAAACGCACTCGTTGGTTGTGTTGTGTTACGTATAGGAACCTAATTCACGAGACCATGTTGCTAGGTTGCGTTGCTTGTCTTAGTGCCTCTGCACTTTCCCTAATCAGGACAGCAGGGTTCATGATGCAACCACGCAGTTCATCTCGCGTATTCATCTTTCGATCGTACACCACAGACTTCATCCAACCCCTTAAACAAAAGTCTAATGGGGTAAGGTCTGGTGATCTTGATGTGCAGTTAACAGTATTACCACGACCAATCCAACGATTGAAGTAAGACATATACGTGCGCGCCACTAGCCCAGAAATAACCGTAAATTAAGTGTGTTATGTCTCGGAAACCATTAGGAATACGGCATAAGTCCATACGAAGCTTTTTGTTTCAGATGATGATTCCTCACACGCCCCTGAATACTAGACATTTCTCCTCCGACAACATATATATACAACTGCAGAATTCGACTCTCGCGTTAGCAATTTGCTACGTCAGTGAATGGAGCTTTTAGGCCTTACACGAAGCGCACCAGTCCACTTTTTAAATGGATAGGCAAGTTGCAGATTGAGGACACCCGTTATGTAGGGGAAGAGATCCTAGAATTTGACAGAAGCCATAAAATAGGACCAGTGAAACCAGACACAAGGCACTCGAAAATTGATATATACTGAAGCCCGAAATTTTAAGTTAAAACACATCCCCCTTTAAGTGTGATTATTTATAACGTAGCAGATTCCTAGTATGAGATACTATTCCATATTCTGTGTGACCGTCTTGTTACTACAGAGCGCCACAGACCGATACTGAATTGGACTGCTTCCGGAAATACATTCAGCTGATATTCGGTGTAATTCAACTGCGCAGAATAGCGCTCACCACACGCACGCGCACTCCCATTGTTCCAACAAAATTCCCCTCGAGTGTCAAACCTCGGAACTCTTTAATTTTTCTTTCACAGCAGCATCAAAGCAGGAGTCTTTTTGAGGCTTAACTCCACTGCCAGACTGTGCTACGGCCATACTTTTTTATTGGTTTCAGGTGAAGCCCATCTCACCCGGTACAAATACACTACTGGCCATTAAAATTGCTACACCACGAAGATGTGCTACAGACGCGAAATTTAACCGACAGGAAGAAGATGCTGTGATATGCAAATGATTAGCTTTTCAGAGCATTCACACAAGGTTGGCGCCGGTGACGACACCTACAACGTGCTGACATGAGGGAAGTTTCCAACCAATTTCTCGTACACAAACAGCAATTGACCGGCTTTGCCTGGTGAAACGTTGTTGTGATGCCTCGTGTAAGGAGAAGAAATGCGTACCATCACGTTTCCGACTTTGATAAAGGTCGGACTGTAGCCTTTCGCGATTGCGGTTTATCGTATCGCGGCATTGCTGCTCGCGTAGGTCGAGATCCCACGACTGCTGGCAGAATATGGAATCGGTGGTCTCAGGAGGGTAATACGGAACGCCGTGCTGGATCCCAACGGCCTCGTATCACTAGCAGTCGAGATGACAGGCATCTTATCCGCATGGCTGTAACGGACCGTGCAGCCACGTCTCGATCCATGAGTCAACAGATGGGGACGTTTGCAAGACAACCATCTGCACGAACAGTTCGACGACGTTTGCAGCAGCATGGACTATCACCTCGGAGACCATGGCTGCGGTTACCCTTGACGCTGCATCACAGACAGGAGCACCTGCGATGGTGTACTCAAATACGAACCTGGTGCACGAAAGGTAAAACGTCATTTTTTCGGATGAATCCAGGTTCTGTTTACAGCATCATGATAGTCGCATCCGTGTTTGGCGACATCGCAGTGAACGCACATTGGAAACGTGTATTCGTCATCGCCATACTGGCGTATCACCCGGCGTGATGGTATGGGGTGCCATTGGTTACACGTCTCGGTCACCTCTTGTTTGCATTAACGGCACATTGAACAGTGGACGTTACATTTCAGATGTGTTACGATCCGTGGCTCTACCCTTCATTCGATCTCTGCGAAACCCTACATTTCAGCAGGATAATGCACGATCGCATGTTGCAGGTCCCGTACGGGCCTTTCTGGATACAGAAAATGTTGGACTGCTGCCCTGGCCAGCACATTCTCCAGATCTCTCACCAATTGAAAACGTCTGGTCAATGGTGACCGAGCAACTGGCTCGTCACAATACGCCGGTCACTATTCTTGATGAACTGTGGTATCGTGTTGAATCTGTATGGGTAGCTGTACCTGTACACGCCATCAAAGCTCTGTTTTACTCAATGCCCAAGCGTATCAAGGCCGTTATTACGGCCAGAGGTGGTTGTTCTGGGTAGTGATTTCTCAGGATCTATGCACCCAAATTGCGCGAAAATGTAATCACATGTCAGTTCTAGCATAATATGGTATATTTGTCCAATGAATACCCGTTTTTCAACTGCATTTCTTCTCGGTGTAGCAATTTTAATGGCCAGTAGTGTACTTCACATAATGATAGAAATAAGATACTTACCTGAGTTCATTACATAATCGTGCGTGATAATTTGTGGACAACCTACATTAGTATGAGTGCACCATTACAATAAAAGCCAAAGCCACAAATTCTTCAATTTAAAATCAATTATTAAGTCAAATCAATTATTAAGTTATCTTTTACAGAGGCGGATGGAACGACAAATGCATTTGGCAACGGACTTACTCTTAAGACTATGAGCTACTTTGTGAGGAAAATAACCTGCATTTCTTAGAATAGTCTACAGTGTGGTAGTTCTTGGATGATTGTATTTATCACTTTGAGACGTTCTCGCCAATGAGTCAGAAACCACAACTTGGAGAAAGTATTAATTTTAACAAATGTCCTGTTTCATTAGTATTCATGTGACTTGTTGTTAGTCTGTTAGTAGTAACAAATTCTTTTCTCATGAGTACCGAGATGAGAAACCATGTGTAGGGTAGGATCTGTTGCTGAATCATCCAGCACCGTATATCTCTAATTTTACTGTCCATTCAATAAAACTGTCCATTCTGTTTTTAGTTGGCGACTCTGTTATGAAAATCACTGTGTTTAAGTCCTGTCATGAGGAAGTAGTTGCTGCACCATCTCCTCCAGTTGGTCTGCACAATGGTGGCTCGTAATACCGACATGTCACGGTATTCACCGTAGATGAGCAAGTTCTGGCAGCTGTTTTGGTGTAGAAAATCGTGTGCAAAGGTTTTACAGTATTTCCTTCGGCTTTTCTCGTAAGAGACCTTCGGGCACTCTTCAAGTCAGTACTTATTAGCAATTTGATTATTCGTTACTCGACTGTGTAAAGAATGGATTTATGAGACGCCGTGTTCGTTTACCGAAGGCGTTACATCCACTGCGTCTGCTGATAAAGCAAATATCTATCAAAAACACGTTGAATGCTTTGGATATTAATCCGAAAACAATTAGTATTCATTGGTGTGTCGGCCTTTTAAAATGTCTGCAACATCTGAAGTTACTGGGTACTCGAGCAAAACGCTGTGTAGCATCTCAATTTAACCTAAATCTAAGTAAAACGCCGCAACCTCCGTATGGTGCGTGGCGGACGGTACGTTGTGCCACCATTAGTCATTTCCCCATCTGTTCCACTCGCAAACAGAGCGAGAGAAAAACGACTGTCTAGATGCCTCCTTAAAAGCCGTATTTTCTCTTACCTTACATTCACGGTCCTTACGCGAAGTGTACGTTGGCGGCAGTAGGATTGTTCTTCAGTCAGCTTCAAACGCAGGTTCTCTAAATTTTCTCAATAGCATTCCTTGAAAAGTTCGTCACCTTCTCAGTAGGGATTTCCATATGAATTACCAAAGCATCTCCGTAATACTCATACATACGTGTAGATAAAACCTAATGGTAACAAGACTAGTAGCCCATCTCTGAATAGCCTCGATGTCTTCCTTTAATCCGACATGGTGTGGTCCCTAAAACTCGGGCACTATTCAAGAACCGATCGCACGAGTGTTCTGTATACTGTCTTGTTTGCAGGTGAACCACACTTGCCTAAAACACTCCCAATAAACCAAAGTCGACCATTCACCACCACAACGTATTTCATATTTAATCGAGCTGACTGTGTCAAGTAGCACACTAATAATGATGAGTCCTGCTATTATGTGATTGTATGTCCCACTCACTTGCATTAACTTAGATTTTTCTACATTTGGAACTAGTTGCCATCGGTAAAAGGTGCGTCTTCGAAGTTTTTCTTCGGAGGAGAGGTGGTGTGGTATCACTCCATGGATTGCCGTGTTGTTTCCTGTTCGAAGTGATGAACCCATGTATCATCGCCTGGTCGATGTTGGACAAAAAATTGTCACGATCAGCCTCGTAACGCACAAACAATTTCTCACAGATGGCCCTTCGTTGCTGTATTTGGTCTCCTGTTAGGTGACAAAGAACCCAGCCGACATACAGCTTTGAGTACCCCAACTGCTGGACGAGTGTATCAACTCGCCAACAGAGTCGTTCATTTGAGTAGTGACGTGTTTGATTATGATCCATCGATCTGCTCGAATGCGTGTCTTCCAGCGTTTCACGCCACCTTGTTACGATGATGAAATACGCCTCGCCCAACGACTCAGCGAGAATTTTGTTCACTGACCAGAAATTTTGCAACCGCTTATGAGACTTGTGATGCTGTAGTGTTTCGCCAAAAGAATTCAACGACAGCTCTCTGGTGTTTGTAACGGAGGTGCGTTCCAAGCGTTTTGAAGGCTACGTATATCGCAGCTACCTATAAAACTATAGGAGCCGCAGTGGCAATATTTCACGATGTCCACAACAAATTATTCACTTTTGCAACCGAAGATAGGGGAGAAAAAAATGTACTGCATTACTTCTTGAGCGGGCGTCGTTCGCAATTTGCTGCTCTACAGGTCTGTATTAAGCGAACCAGTATCAGTCATGAAGAAGAATGTAGAGCCAACACAGTGAAGGTCAACTTTAATCCTTTCAAAGTCGAAATATTAAAAATTTAAGTTCTGAAGTTTCTTGTTTTTATCAGATTATTAAATATACATTGATACAGAACAATGTGAAAAATAAGCGTTTATACATCAATTGAGCACTTACACGGTGGTTTCAAATGGAGTCATTGTGCATGAAATTTCGTTACTTTTGGTGCAAGGTGAAATGTAGTTCCTTTCTGCAGTTAGGCATAGGGCTACTCGAGAGAGAGCACACTTCCATCAGCTTCTGTGGTATTCCTTCTTTGCATTACAGTGTACACAGTGCCTTGAGGAACCGTATATAGGTAAATGGTTTGCTTCTGTTTTATGTTTATCAACTGGAACAACAATTTTACATTTCTTTGCTAATGGTTCTCTGTTTTCACTCTCTGAAATAACGCAAGACAACACGGAGCTTTTCATTCAAACATCTAGATCACTGTCTTCAGATAAAACATCATCTGCACTTTCACTGCTATCGTCAGTCTGAGTTGATATGAAAATAAATCCCTTCCAAAAGGTACGCCAGAATATCCTCTTCCTTTATTCAGACAGGGTACATTGTGTGAAACTGGAAATACAATAACATGTCACAGCTACTCATGTTGCCCTCAAAACCGCAGTAGTTGCAAAAGGAACCACCACAACAATGACGAAAATAAATACAAAAATTTCATTACTATCGCAATACAGAGATATAAATTTGAACACGGCGCAAAACTTGCCTTATATAGACAAATTCAATCACAATTAGAAAACTCAGATAGTCGTGAACTGCATACAAAGATGGCTCCAATGTCTGTTCGTCGAGATGCTAAGACTCGAAACATATGAAGCTGTTCAAGCTGCAGCCTCTACTGCAGACATAAAGGGTAGCTACAGATGTAGTTATCGCGCATATACTCCAAACTGACGAAAAAAGCACGTAGTCTGGAAGGGCTCTGACCACTATCATTCGAAACTGGAATAGGTAAAATGTTCTCTAATGAAATTCTAATAAAATTCAAAAGACGTGAATTATCCGAGCTGCAGTACACTAGACGTCATGTCTGTACTGTTTTGTTCTCTTTTATTAAGTTGTTCGTTATGATGTAGTCTGTGAAAGTTTTTCAGTAACACTCAACTCCAAATGAATTAAATAGTTACATAAGGAGTTGTATCGTAGGTGTATCTCGTTTATAACTACCCTAGTTTACTTGCGCGGCAGGGTGTGGGTAGCAACCGATTTTCAAGAAATAATTTTGCAATGACAGCCATCTGTATGTACACTTTGGTGTTTATGTTAATTTCAAGAGTAATCCTCTCTTCTCTCAGAAACGAACAAAATGCCTGTAATTTTCTCTGAGATACGTCTTTAAGGGGTGTTGTGAGACGCGTTCCATCATTGGCCCAAACAGGTAACTGCAAAATGCGTCAAGCGTAACTGTGCGTCAGGAGCTTCTTCGCCACATTCACTGCGAATACATAGCAGTTCAGTTCAGTGCAAAACCAGTTTTTTGTGTGAATTTACAGGAATTTATTTTATTTTCAATTAATTGTTTTTAGAAAACCAATTATGTCGTCACAGACACTATAACATGAATTAATTTGTACTAAGGCAAGTCAGTAAGTAAGGACAATTTTTCCCTGCTCCACAGTTTTACAGTATTGACTCAACAAAACATGCTTTAACCTCACCATTGTTCTTCTAAGAAAAGTGTGACGGTTTCGTGAATAACGTTATTCGTTGTCAATTCAAAGCAATTTACGAGTGCTTCTTTGTTCATATGTACCAAGGAAAGAATAAGGGAAGTGACTGGTTTTCTATACTCTGAAGGATCTAAAGCTGTGGTGGTTATTCAAAGATTGCAGCTGCGTTGTGGTGATAGCGGCCTTAGTGAACGAAAAGTGTGCGACTGGGTAAAAGAGGATTTGCATCTCTCTGTGGCAAGAAAGTTCTGGTAGGGCATCCACTTCCAAATGAAAGATCCACTGCTGATCCATTGCACTCATAAAAGTTAAACAGCGAATACTGATAGTTGCTGTGAGATACTAAGAAACCTGAAGCCCAAAATCAGACGAAGAGAAGATGTAAGAATTGAAAAGGTCCGGTTTTGTTTCGACATAATGCCCGGAACCATGCAGTTGGGAAAACAATGCAGTGCATTAAGAGTCTTGGTTTCGAGCTGTTTGAGTACCACAGCGTACGGTCCAAACGCATGTCTGTGTGACTTTTAAATTTTTCGTCCCATAAAGAAGCGACTGCATGAATCCATGGTTTCGTCCGATGAAGAGATTCTACAAGCGGTACCGAGCGACATGACGCAGCGGTTACCACACTCGACTCTCATTCGAAACGACGATGATTCAGATTCCTGTGCGACGATCCAGATTTGGATTTCCCGTTATATCACTAAATCGCTTAAGGGAAATGCCGGGAAGATTTTTATTAAATGGCACAGCCGATTTCCTTCCCCACCCTGGCCTAATCCGAGTTTGTGTTCCTTCTCTAATGACCTGGTTGTCGACGGGACGTTGCAGACTGATTTTCATTCCTTCCTTCCTAGAGACGATGCAAGGGTATATGTGCACGATTTCATAAAGCTTCCCCCAGAATGGAATTACTAAACTTGTCAATAGTTGGATCATGTGGATAGAGGCTGAGCGAAATTATGTAAGGAAATTGTACTTGCAACGCTGGCCGGCCGGAGTGGCCGAGCGATTCTAGGCGCTTCAGTTTGGAACCGCTCGACCGCTACGGTCACAGGTTTGAATCCTGCCTATGGCATGGATGTGTGTGATGTCCTTAAGTTAGTTAGGTTTAAGTAGTTCTAAGTTCTAGGAGACTGATGACGACAGATGTTAAGTCCCATAGTGGCATTTGAACCATTTTTTTGCAATGCTGTTGACCCAGTAAAGCGTTTGTTTTTTAAAAAGTTACTTTTTGATTTAGCTTTGTATAGTAACATTTACCGCTAAATAAAGTAGATCTATTGAAAACAATGTCAATATATATGACTGTAATAACTGAAACCCCACATTTCCGTTTTCTTGCTCTTAGTGCTGAAATTTGATTTCATAATTATTATTGCCATTACTTGCTGTTTGTCAGTCTCAAGTCTCTAGCGCAGATTCAGTTAAGAAAACAGTTATAAAAAATTCAAAGCTTATTGTCTGTAAACCGTGAAGATTATTCTGGTACGGTTGCTGGCTAGCAACAGTGTGTAAATCTTTGTCCTGGGAGAGCGTGGGCGAATAAGCAGCTAGGCAGCTTGCCGTGCTTGATGTGGCGCTCACAGTTTGACCAGCCTTTTATAAAGATTATAATGCTTCGTGCCCACTTAGCCTTACGTAAGCTAATCTCTGTGATTAGCGATGACGCAACGTGGTCTCGTGCGGTGCTTTTCTCGCGGGAAGTCTGACGGTGATGTACGGGCCTGCGGCAGGGCCCGCGGGGATCGCTCTGAGCATTAATTTTAAAGGAAACCGGCAGCGTCTCAAAGCCACGAGACTCGCAAAAGGTCAAAGTGGCTGTTACCACAAAGGGTCATTAGAACTGCGGATTTTAGTTTCACCAGAAGAATACAAGTGTCAAGCATCGACCCACATGGGAAATTTGAAAGGTCTGTACTCTTTAAATTCGGAATTACAATCACGTAAACTTTTGCCTGGAAGTCTATGATATGCATGGGAGCTTCGAGGAAGTCAAACTGTTTTCCTTGAAGGATGCCGGGAAGAAGTTGAGTAGTAATCAGATATGGGAAAGTTTTATAACTGGGAACACGTTACAGACTTCCACCTCCAGCCAGCTTCGTAATAGAAGTTTAATGTATTTTCTTGCTACATTTTCAAATGATAGCGTTCACTTTATGTGTGCTGCAGGAGTCTTCTTAAATTATTAAAATTACTCGGAAAAATAAGATTTTTCCAAATATGAAAAATTTTTTCATTGTACGACACGGTGATGTACCCGTGGACAGTTATTCTATTCAATTTTAAAACTGTTGGCATTGAGAAAATCTTGGTTAATACAATATTTAATGGTCTCTTTTAGCCGGCCGCGGTGGCCGTGCGGTTATAGGTGCTGCAGTCAGGAACCGCGGGACTGCTACGGTTGCAGGTTCGAATCCTGCATCGGGCATGGATGTGTGTGATGTCCTTAGATTAGTTAGGTTTAAGTAGTTCTAAGTTCTAGGGGACTGATGATCTCAGAAGTTAAGTCCCATAGTGTTGAGAGCCATTTGAACCATTTGAACCATTCCTTCATGTCAATCAGATATCAGTCACTAGATTTAAGAATCGGCCAGGAAACGTCATGAGTTTCTCTGACACTATCCCCCATGTACAACACTCTACAGTATTTCATTCTCTCCGTGACTCTGATGTCCACGACCGTGACTGTGTACGCATATTTTATTAAGTGCTGCAGAGTCAATCTTTCGCAAAACGTTTATTCCTGCACAATACATTTCAACTGCAATGGGTTAACGTTCAAGAGATTTTTACTGTTGTTAAATTAGTTTTTCGCCATTTACGTACACTTACAAAAATATTGATAAACTACTACATTTTCTTTCAATTTTCTTACAACAGTTTATAACCTAATCAGCGATATATTAATGTAGAGCTGAAACTGCACTTAACTGCGAATATCGAAAGTAACAAGTTTGTACTTTGTCACCTTCACAACAGTTACAGTTAGAACACACAGCCATTTCTTATTTCTCGCAAACGCTTAAAACTTGAAAAAAAAGTCGCAGGTACAGAAACTAAAAAGCTGTTACAAAGGTTTTAAAAAACGGCTCTGAGCACTATGGGACTTAACTACTGTGGTCATTAGTCCCCTAGAACTTAGAACTACTTAAACCTAACTAACCTAAGGACATCACACACATCCATGCCCGAGGCAGGATTCGAACCTGCGACCGTAGCAGTCGCACGGTTCCGAACTGCGCGCCTAGAACCGCTAGACCACCGCGGCCGGCTACAAAGGTTTTAATTCAGTGTCAAACAGGTCTTACGTTTCTTTAAGCTCGTTAACGAGAGAAGTACTTTAATTCTTCTAATGATGCTTCAAAACATATCTGTGAAATGGCTAAAGAAGTTGTGACTATTTTTTCCTTGTCAATGCATACCCTTCACTATGAACAAGATATTCTTGTACGGTTTCAGGAGACTACAACATATGGAACTGGAGCGTCTACAAACGTACCCGTCTCCTTTTGAAACGCTGACAGGGGTAGTTTATTTGTTATTACTTTAACGCTTGTAGATCTTTATCTACAAAATAGGAAACCGAAAGTGGGTCTCCAGTCTGAACGAAAAATGAAACAGATTTAGATCTGAGTGGAGTGCGATAAAGTGGGGAAAGCCACAGAACTCTGTTGTTAGTCCGTTACTTATCAGTGATCAGGTTTTAAACACTGCAAGTGATGATGTGTCATTCCAGAAGGCATGGGAGTGGTTACCATTAGCTCGTGGCTTATACAAAACGTTGAAAGATCCGTTGTAAGCATCTGGCCGATATCGGACCGATTGCTTCTGATTAACAGCTCTTCATTTCTTTAATCTAAGTTTTTAATACTAAAATTTGGCTGCCTATTACATAATTTCGAATTTCAACGTCATATGGCTTTAAATGTCCATTCTCTTTTCAAATATATCATTTCACGTGCATTTACCCAACATCCTCCATGATGTTAGGCTTTTAATTTTCTTTCTTTTTACGAATGATGCGTAAATTCGCAAGATTAGCTGATAGTCAGAAGCACCTTCAATTCGCAGTTTGGAGATATTACGGGGTAGCTTCAAGAGCTAATATCGCAAAATAGAAAACAAAAGCAATGCAACATTTGGTTTTAAACTTTTTTTAGAAATAGTCTACTGATGTAATTGGTCTCCCTCTGTTGAGTAAAATTCGGAATACGTCGATTCAGCTGGTTCCCAGCCGAAACGAGTTATAGTTGATGTGAATTAACTCAAACAGCAATACGAAAACGTTGACTTACTTTCTTACATCAGAAACTGTGATTCCATATTAGTATTCCCAAGCTCGAACGTTGAAATTTGACATGTGTGAGCGTAACATTCCACTTTGGTGATAATGAGAGAATTTTTTAATATTTTTCGCATTTTTATCCTTCTGCAAACAGGTTCAATCAATGTGTTATAAACATAATTTGCTAGTATACGGCTTCAGTCTGGAACCGCGTGACCGCTACGGTCGCAGGTTCGAATTCTACCTCGGGCATGGATTTGTGTGATGTCCTTAGGTTAGTTAGGTTTAAGTAGTTCTAAGTTCTAGGGGACTGGTGACCACAGATGTTAAGTCCCATAGTGCTCAGAGCCATTTGAACCATTTATTGCTAGTATACGAGACCTACATTCTGTTATCTGTTACGGTACCTAGAGTTACACGGAAAATTGGTCTTCAACAAAAAATTAACAATATAGACAGTGTCACTTGAATTAGGAACCATGTGTCATTGTGACGTGTATCTTGCTTGACGCCACGAATCTTTGGTTAAAAAGAAGAAGCCTCCTCTGAAAATGTGTGGAAGCGTTGGGAAAATACACGACCCGCGACACATGTGCAACTTATTTAGTAAAAATGTGTTCGTTTAACTGACTTAAAGTTGGCAACAGTGATGTCAACCATATTCAATTTTTTTTGTCAGTGTTACCATCTGTTTTCGTCTGGATACGTGAAATAAACGTATTTATTCTTTAGCAACACGACGGATTACCAAGATCAGACTACCCTGAAAGCAAGCAGCAGTACCCAGAACAGAGAACGATGTGATAGGTCTTAACGATACACTATGTGATCAAAAGCATCCAGACACCTGGCAGAAAATGACTTACAAGCTCGTGGCGCCCTGCATCGGTAATGCTCGAATTCAGTAAGGTGTTGGCCCACCCTTAGCCTTGATGACAGCTTCCATACTCGCAGGCATACGTTCAGTCAGGTGCTGGAAGGATTTTTGGGAAATGGCAGCCCATTCTTCACGAGGTGCTGCACTGATAAGAGGTATCGACGTCAGTAGGTGAGGCCTGGCACGAAGTCGGCGTTCCAAAACACAAAAAAGTGCGCTATAGGATTCAGGTCAGCACTCTGTGCAGGCCAGTCCATTACAGGGATGTTATTGTTGTGTGACCACTCCGCTACAGGCCGTGCATTATGAACAGGTGCTCGATCGTGTTCAAAGACGGAATTACCATCCCCGAATTGCTCTTCAACAGTGGGGAGCCAGAAGGTGCTTAAAACATCAGTGTAGTCCTGTGATGTGATAGTGCCATGCTAAACAACAAGGGATGCAAGCCCCCTCCATGAAAAACACGATCGCACCATAACAACACCGCCTCCGAATTTTACTGTTAGCACTATAGACGCGCCAGCTGATGTGGCCGAGCGGTTCTAGGAGCTTCAGTTCGGAACCGCTCTGCTGCTATGGTCGCAGGTTCGAATCCTGCCTCGGGCATGGTTGTGTGTGATGTCCTTAGGTTAGTTAGGTTTATGTAGTTCTAAGTCTAGGGGACCGATGACCTCAGATGTTAAGTCCCATAGCACTAGCTCAGAGCCATTTGAACCATTTGAACTACACACGCTGGCAGATGACGTTCACCGGGAATTCGCCATACCCATACTCTGCAATCGGATCGCCACATTGTGTACCGTGATTCGTCACTCCACACAACGTTTTATCACTGTTCGATCGTCCAATTTTTACGCTCCTTACACCAAGCGGGGCATCGTTTGGCATTTACCTGCGTGATGTGTGGCTTATGAGCAGCCGCTCGACCATGGAATCCAAGTTTTCTCACCTCCCGTCTAACTTTCATAGTACTTGCAGTGGATCCTGATGTAGTCTGGAATTCCTGTGTGATGGTCTGGATAGATTGTCTGGTACACATTACGACCCTCTTCAATTGTCGGCTGTCTCTGTCAGTTATAAGACGAGGTAGACTTGTACGCTTTTGTGCTTTACGTATCCTTTTACGTTTGCACTTCACTATCACATCGGAAACACTGGACCTAGGGATGTTTGAGAGTGTGGAAACCTTGCGTACAGACGCATGACACAAGTGACACCCAGTCACCTGACCACTTTCCAAGTCCGTGAGTTCCGCGAAGCGCCCCATTCTGCTCTCTCACGATGTCTAATGACTACTGAGGTCGCTGATATGGAGTACCTGGCAGTAAGTGTCAGAAAAATGCACCTAATATGAAAAACGTGTGTTTTTAGGGGTGTCCGGATACTTTTGAACACATAGTGTAAGTATACTCTAGTAAGTTGTGGCTTGTTCATCTACGTATGTACGTCCGTGGTGCCTTAATATAAATACAAGTGAACGTTATGTAGCTCGCACCACGTTACGCAAAATTTACGTAACTTGTTAGCTCTCAAATCGAGCGAGTGCACCCGGCCTACGCCGAAAGAAGGAAAACTCGCGATATCAGTGTGATGCTTCGAGGCAGGCATGCAAGAAATATCTACGGGAGAGCGGAAGTAAATTACGTGACGAGAGGGAGCATCTGCGTGACAGTGTATCAGGCTGGCGGCGCGTCACGCACGGGGGGCTCGTGCCCTACAGCCAGTTCATTTACTTGCTTCCTCTTTTCTTGCGTCACGCCGAGTCAGAGAACGGGAATTTTCATATCGATCAAGAGAGCTGTACGGAAAGGCATTCTTTTGCAACATCGACTTGAGACTTTACGCACTCATATGCGTACAGAGCCAATATCCTTTCGTCCTCCGGCACTGAAACACAATTTCATTTAATTAGGATTTGACGAGGTGACAACGTTTTTGTTATGAAAGGTGAAACACCTCATCTTTATCTACACTTAGATAATCACTGTGAATTGTTTCTAAGAACGTACTTTTTATTGCACTGTATTTTTATGTTCCTTCCCATCATAGGATACCCGACCTACACTGTGTTAGCTGTAACGGTACTTAATGTTCACATAACACAGCGGCACACTGGTAGTTGTCGCTCGATTCGCCTGCGACCTTGGGCTATGGAGGTACATCGCACATGTCGGAAAAGTCAGCGAATTACCTTTGTATACACACAAGTAAACACACCTACACATACATAGGCTTTCATACATTTGTCTGCACCCAAATTTTCCCAGTTGGGGCTCTCTCTGCCCCCTACCATCTTGAGTGGTCAGAAACCGAACGCCCAAACCTGTCTTCAGGGTTAGAAAACGAAAAGTATGAAAATAAAAAATAAAAAAATAAATAAAAAACGCAGCAACGGGTTAGAGATTCAAGGCTCGTCTTTTGACTTTCGGTGTTCGAAACATCTGACCGGGACTACTATAACGACCGTAGAATCCGTCGTAATACAGTATAAAGTACCACAAGTAAAACGTCGTCTCCTTACTTTACAATCATCTACTTCTTCCCCTGCCACCAAGCGAAGTGGCTGGTAAGGCAGTGGACACGCTTCGGGAGGGCGGAAGTTTAAATTCCCGGCCGACCATCCTGAACATGCCAATTGGGAATAGCAATACTGGATATTGTCGGCTTTATGGGAATATCTTAACACGTACGTACAGCGTGCTTCAAGAAGATTAACCGTAAACTTTTGGTACATTTCAATTCTTATCTTTACCCAAATGCTACTGCGCCCTCCATCGAAAACACGGCGAACATCAGGAGCATAGTCAAACTCGTTCAATACTTTTACGAGCATTTCTGGAGTTCCTACATTCACTCATGTTTCTATGCGGCGTCACAGTTCACTCATAGCTGTTGGAAGGGGAGGAATATAGGATAAATCTTCCACGGACCTCATAAAAAATTACGCTCTGCGAGTGCAGGCGACACTGGAGGCGAGATCCTGAACGCATCTTACAATCGACCCATCTGATAAGCCGCACTCGAGACGAAAATCACTACGTACAGTTGTCACTGAATTGCACTTCTTGAAGCAGAGAAGGCAAACTGTCTTTCGTTTTTTAGTTATCGCCATCTCGGCTCGCCGCATATTGGGTAATGAACGAACAAGCTAGCTGTACAAGGGAGACCCCCTACTGGCAACCGTATGAACCGGCAGCTTACAGCTAGCTCCAAGGCAAACTTTTAGTTTCGATGAATAAGTAAAAATTCAACCCTAGTTTCCATCTTCTTTCATTTAAAGGATTTGGTCTCGGGAAACTGAATGAATCTTTCGAAATGGTTCAAATGGCTCTGAGCACTATGGGACTTAACATCTATGGTCATGAGTCCCCTAGAACTTAGAACTACTTAAACCGAACTAACCTAAGGACAGCACACAACACCCAGCCATCACGAGGCAGAGAAAATCCCTGACCCCGCCGGGAATCGAACCCGGGAACCCGGGCGTGGGAAGCGAGAACGCTACCGCACGACCACAAGATGCGGGCAATCTTTCGGGGGGAAAAAAAAAAACCGTATTTGGGACTATCGTACCTCACAGATGTGTTTAACAGGAGTGGTCAGAGAACTCGGCACCTTCTGACGGAACCTCTGAAAACGAACAAAGAGGATGTAACTAGCAGGGAGAATTTCTTGCATTTCGTATGTCCTAAAAATTCTGCTACGTAATAGAAGCGTGATATAGTAAGAATAACCTTAGGGTCTTACTTAAAAGTGAAAATGATGAAACAATTCTGTTGTTATGTGGAGGACTATCGTAAATTTGTATCGGGCCATTTGTAATGGAACTTCTATAACATAATGTCCTTAGTGTCTCGTTTCAGTAGTTCCCTTTTTGCCTCATTACGTGTTCTTGGATATTGAAGTTCTTATTTGTTTATACTACAGGCGCAGCAACATGAGTAGCATATGGATAGGGGAAGATGTATGGGTTTTAATAGTGCTAACGTAGAAAGCTTACTCCCATTCAGTTTTGTAAACAAACAGTGTAATATGTGAGTCAGATACAGCTGAAAAATGGCCCTGGAGAGGGCTCTGGTCGCATATCATGACAACGAGCACGTTCCATGTGATGCACCACCTCGTTTCTAAGCGTGCCCCAAGCACGATGTAAACAACGTCTGGCTTGCTTAACGATGAGAATAACGCCCCTTACGTGGACGGAATAAGAGTGTGTCCTTTCTGGCCATGGCCTCGAGTGGGACGCCCCGGAAGCTCCCATGACGAGTACGTTTCACCCCAATACATGCTCTCAGAATATGCCTGCACGCGTGGATCTGTTGGTACAGGCGCTCAATTTATTTCCCACTTGTTACACTCTTCTATTCATTATGCAGAGATTCTGATAGTCGATATGTTATAATAATGATAATAATAATAAGAAGAAGAAGAAGAACAACAACAACAACAGCCGGCCAGTGTGGCCGAGCCGTTCTAGGCGCTTCAGTCTGGAACCGCCCGACCGCTACGGTCGCAGGTTCGGATCTTGCCTCGGGCATGCCTGTGTGTGATGTCCTTAGATTAGTTAGGTTTAAGTAGTTCTACGTTATAGGGGTCCGATGACCTCAGATGTTAAGTCCCATAATGCTCAGAGCTATTTGAACCATTTTTGAACAACAACAAAAACAACAGCAGCTTCGTGTGGCTCAATCCTCAGGTGACTCGTCTTTCAGTTAGACGCCATTTCTGTGACTCGTGTGGCCCTAATCTATCTTATTTATCCAACCAGAGAAACGGGACATACAGTATAACGTGAAATACGAACCACGTGTCGTTCCTGACGACTCCTCACTTCATTGAGAGGTGAAGGATAGATTAAAGTCAGACTGGGAATGTCCATGGTCGAGCCGGTATTCGAATCAAGGACGTGTCAGGTTGCAGGCCAGACTAGCGATATGTTGATTTCACTGTTACACGTAACACCAACATTGTGAATTAGCGCATTGTTGCTTCAGTTCATAGTGCGAAAGACAATAAGTAATTAGGATGGACCGCAGCACATAATCAGTTTCCATGAAAATTGTTAAGTCACGCACATACCTAACATAGAGGTTAAAAGAAATGGATAACCGTCCGTGATTACTAACATGTTGTCTTTCAGTGCCACAAATTCGTTGATGTCCCTATCTTGTGTAGTTTGTCGATCCGTAGTTGGCTTTACTTAAGATCTTAAGCTATCAGCGCCTTTATGTGGCGCTATTAACGCCGGTTTTACCTTTTTATCAGAGTTGTATTGAGTACGTTTTGTAGATGACGTTTTCGATCATTTACCTTGATTTTAAGGGTATATAAGGTCATTGAACATACTTATTGTTACCTTCATAATGTTATTTGCTATACAGGGTGTTACAAAAAGGTACGGCCAAACTTTCAGGAAACATTCCTCACACATAAAGAGAGAAAATATGTTATGTGGACATGTGTCCGGAAACGCTTACTTTCCATGTTAGAGCTCATTTTATTACTTCTCTTCAAATCACATTAATCATGGAATGGAAACACACAGCAACAGAACGTACCAGCGTGACTTCAAACACTTTGTTACAGGAAATGTTCAAAATGTCCTCCGTTAGCGAGGATACATGCACCCACCCTCCGTCGCATGGGGACGGTTCCTTTGAAAGGGCACGACCGACTTCCTTCCCCGTTCTTCCCTAATCCGATGAGACCGATGACCTCGTAGTTTGGTCTCTTCCCCCAAAACAACCAATCCGTCACATGGAATCCCTGATGCGCTGATGCAGCCCTGGAGAATGGCGTACTGTAACACAGCCGTCCACAATACGAGCACGAAGAGCCTCTACATTTGGTACCGGGGTTGCGTAAACAAGAGCTTTCAGATGCCCCCATAAACGAAAATCATGAGGGTTGAGGTCAGGAGAGCGTGGAGGCCATGGAATTGGTCCGCCTCTACCAATCCATCGGTCACCGAATCTGTTGTTGAGAAGCGTACGAAGACTTCGACTGAAATGTGCAGGAGCTACATCGTGCATGAACCACATGTTGTGTCGTACTTGTAACGGCACATGTTCTAGCAGCACAGGTAGAGTGTCCCGTATGAAATCATGATAACGTGCTCCATTGAGCGTAGGTGGAAGTACATGGGGCCCAATCAAAACATCACCAACAATGCCTGCCCAAACGTTCACAGAAAATCTGTGTTGATGACGAGATTGCACAATTGTGTGCGGATTCTCGTCAGCCCACACATGTTGATTGTGAAAATTTACAATTTAATCACGTTGGAATGAAGTCTCATCCGTAAAGAGAACATTTGCACTGAAATGAGGATTGACACATTGTTGGATGAACCATTCGCAGAAGTGTACCCGTGGAGGCCAATCAGCTGCCGATAGTGCCTGTACACGCTGTACATGGTACGGAAACAACTGGTTCTCCCGTAGCACTCTCCATACAGTGACGTGGTCAACGGTACCTTGTACAGCAGCAACTTCTCTGACGCTGACATTAGGGTTATCGTCAACTTCACGAAGAATTGCCTCGTCCATTGCAGGTGTCCTCGCCGTTCTACTGTAGGTCTTCCCCAGTCGCGAGCCGTAGGCTGGAATGTTCCGTGCTTCCTAAGACGACGATCAATTGCTTCGAACGTCTTCCCGTCGGGACACCTTCGTTCCGGAAATCTGCCTCGATACAAACGTACCACGCCACGGCTATTGCCCCTTGCTATTCCAAACATCAAATGGGCATCTGCCAACTCCGCATTTGTAAACATTGCACTGACTGCAAAACCACGTTCGTAATGAACACTAACCTATTGATGCTACGAACTGATGTGCTTGATGCTAGTGCTGTAGAGCAATGAGTCGCATGTCGACACAAGCACCGAAGTCAATATTACCTTCCTTCAATTGGGACAACTGGCGATGAATCGAGGAATTACAGTACATACTGACGAAACTAAAATGAGCTCTAACATGGAAATTAAGCGTTTCCGGACACATGTCCACATAACATCTTTTCTTTATTTGTGTGTGAGGAATGTTTCCTGAAAGTTTGGCCGTACCTTTTTGTAACACCCTGTATAAAGGGTGTGAAGAAACCACGGCCGGCCGGAAGACCGAGCGGTTCTAGGCGCTGCAGTCTAGAACCGCGCGACCGCTACGGTCGCAGATTCGAATCCTGCCTCGGACATGGATGTATGTGATGTCTTTAGGTTAGTTAGGTTTACGTAGTTCTAAGTTATAGGGGACTGAGGACCTCAGATGTTGAGTCCCATAGTGCTCAGAGCCAAAAAACCACGGGTGCAAAATTTTTGAGCGTTTATGGGAAATAAAAGAGAAACTTTTTTATGTGGTAAAAACGTCGCAGGACACAGTTTTTTCTCTAGGACCTATAAAGATTTTAACGCTAGTGAACTTCAGAGACATTGTTCGAACGGCCTTGTGATGAACATTGTTTCAGAGCTGTTGCTGGAAATATCGTTCGTTCACAAACATGCACAACTGGCATCAATGTGTACGAGACGCAGACAGAGATATCGGACGAACTGGTTGCTCGTTTTGGTGAAGCTGCAGCTGTTATGCGTGAAACACCTGGTTGTTTTATGCATTTTAGATGATTTTAACAAGTAAGTGCCAGTAATGCAAATGAACAACGTTTTCAGCAACATCTCTAAAACACTGTTTCAGAATGTCCCTGACATTAAAACACCCATAGATCCCAAGCGAAGAAACGGTGCACCTCTCTCTTTTAGTTTCCAATAATCTCCTCTAAGCACTCTAAAAGCTTGTATACGTAGTTTATTTACACCCTGTATATCTTCAGGATGTATGTAAAATGATAATCTCATTTTGAAGTGGTCAGATGGTTTTGACTAGTAAGTGGCTCAAGTGGAATATCACACTCTTTAGTTGTTTATTTGTGTTTCAAACTAAGTATTTATATTTCTATGTCGCATGAGTTTCTGTGAGCAGTTTTCTGTTCTCCCAATTTGAATACACACTGACCACTCAGAACCTTATGACCACTGACCTACTATCAATATAAATCCGTCCATGCGATAGCAGCGTTACCTGACGAGGAATAACTGGTAGTTAGACACACTCACGATGCATGTAGCATGAGTCAGCGTGATGTCCGTATAGAGAATAGGATGGACGCGCTATCTGAGTTTGATCGAAGGCAGACTGCGATGGTCCGGAGATTCGGCACGAGCATTTCTGAGACTTGTTGGGTGTCCGCAAAACCACGTCCTGACGCCGTGCGGATGTGGGACATCGTGGACTGGCAGACTGGTGAAACAGGACAGGCGACGCACTATGGAGGAACTACCATCAGACTGTAATGCTGGGCACAATACAAGTGTGTATGAACAGACAATGCATCGAACACTCCTAACGATGGGTCTTCACAGCCGACGACCCATGCATGTGCCAGTTTTAACACCACGACACCTGCAACTGCGACTGAAATGGGTAATAGACCGTCTGCACTGGACTTTGGCGCAGTGGAAGAGAAGTCGAATTTGAACTAAATCTGTGTGTCAGTGCTGTCCGACTTGCAGTTATGTACGATTTTAGCAGCTTACAATGCGCTTTCAGAAGTTCATTCCAGAATGCTATCGGTAATTGTTGGTTTCGATGAACTCCTTTTCCGAGGATTAAACCAGGCACCGATATCAGCCAAACGCGGCTAATTGCTATACAGACCCACTGAATTCAGCCAGTACTGCCATAGTGCATGTTTGAGGGACTCGGGTTTCAAAATCAGCTCGAATTAGCTTTGCCTGCCCTAACATCGCGAATGCTATGCACGATTCAGCGACCGCGAACGCTCACCACAGCATTAGTGGAGCGATAACTAGCCGCCCAATACGAATGCGTCGTATTATGTTGAAGGATTCTTTTTTGGAGCCAATGAAAGGTGAGAGCATTTGGAAACTTTTTTCTGTTCCTTATCAATGAACTCTTACGAACACTCGCTCGCAAGGTGAGTCCTTTGATGTAGCAGTGCGCTATTGCAGTTTTCTTCTAACACCTCTTCAATGTGGAAATTAATGTCTGTGTTTGTAAATGTCGGGATGTGATGGAATATTATACCAAATCAGTCCCAAGGTCTTAGTAGCAGTTACCGAATATAAACAACACTCACTGTAACATCGAATAAGTCCGAAAACAGGGTGAAGGCAAACTGAAGGCCTAAGCCTACACCTTCGTTCATTCCTTTGCAAATGACGTACAACTTAAGAAACAAAATCTATTAGAATAATGTCTGGGAGCTCTGACAGTGGAAACGTTTACTTGCCGAAACTGCTTCAATAGCTCTAGAGTGTCCAAAAGGGTGGAGTTGTTTACAGAACACCGAGTTTCGACAGTTTACTTTGCCGTCACATTCAGGGGATACATATACAACAGCCGTATTTTCTATACCGCGCCTTCAACTTACAATGTCTAACTTCTTCGCCTCCTCATATATAGACTATGTGATTAAAAGTATCCGGACACCTGGCTGAAAATGACTTACAAGTTTGTGGCTCCCACCATCGGTAATGCTGTAATTCAGTATGGGTTTGGCCCACCCTTAGCCCTGATAACATCTTCCACTCTCGCAGGCATACGTTCAGTCTGCTGCTAAAAGGTTTCTTGGGGAATAGCTGCCAATTCTTCACGGAGTGCTGCAATAAGCAGAGGTATAGATGTCGGTAGGTGAGGCCTGGCACGAAGTCGGCATTCCAAAACATCCCAAAGGTGTTCCATAGGATCCAAGTCGGGACTCCGTGCAGGCCAGTCCATTACAGGGATGTTATTGTCGTGTAACCACTCCGCCACAGGTCGTGCATTATGAACAGGTGCTCGATCGTGTCGAAAGACGCAATCGGCATCCCCGAGTTGCTCTTCAACTGTGGGAAGCAAGAAGGTGCTTAAAACATCAATTTAGGCCTAAGCTGTGATAGTGCCATGCTAAACAACAGGGGGTGCATGCCCTCTCCATGGAAAACACTACCACACCATAACACGACCGCTCCCAAATTTTACTATTAGCACTACACACGCTGGGAGATGACGTTCACCGGGCGTTCGCCATACCCACAGCCTGTCATTGGCTCGCCACATTGTGTAACGTGATTCGTCATTCCACACAACGTTCTTCCACTGTTCAACCGCCCAATGTTTACTCTCTTACACAAAGCGAGGCGTCGTTTGGCATTTACCGGCGTGATGTGTGGCTTATGAGCAGCCGCTCGACCATGGAACCCAAGTTTTCGCCTCTCTCATAGTCCTTGCAGTGGATCCTGATGCAGTTTGGAACTCCTGTGTGATGGTATAGATAGATGTTTGCCTATTACACAATACGACCCTCTTCGCTGTCGGCGACCTCTGTCAGTCAACAGACGAGTTCGGCCTGTACGTTTTTGTGCTGCACGTGTCCCTTCACGTTTCCACTTCACTATCACATCGTAAACACTGGACCTAGATATGTTTAGGAGCGTGGAAATCTCGCGTACAGACGTATAACACAAGTGACACCCGATCATCTGACCACATTCGAAATTCGTGAGTTCCACGGAGCGCCCATTCTGCTCTCTCTAATGACTACTGAGGTCGCTGAAATGGAGTACCTGGCAGCAGGTGGCAGCACAATAAACGTAATATGAAAAACGTATGTGTTTAGAGGAGTCCGGATACTTTTGGTCACATAGTGTACATTATCTCTCTTCGGTGACGACTACAATGAGCAAAAGGATGTCATCGTCACGGGGTGACCTCTGTTACAGGTTGTGGTAAGCTTATTCATGGAATATTTGGAAGACAGAGCTCAGGAGAAAGCTGCGCTGAAGCCAACATACTCTTTATGATATGTTTATTGCATACTTGTGGTGTGGCCACACGGGAGTGGAACACCTCAGTAGAGTCTCCAACAAAGGAACTCTGCACCCCAGTATCAGATTCACTATTGGGGTAAAAGAGAACGGCGAACTCCTCTTCTTGGACGTCCTAGTACTGAATGGACGGCACTGTAGGACATTGGAAAGCCACTCCTGTTGATTTGTATCTCCAGTCCTCCAGCTGCAATCATGCTGCACAGTGTCAGTGCGTGCTACATTCACAGGTCCATAAAGTAATATCATACAATGAAAGCCTACCGAGGATGCCCAACCATCGTAAGAACGTATTCAGAAAGAACGGGTACGGCGGGGGGAACATCAGACGTGATTTCTGTCAGAAGTTACAGACTTAAAAATTGAACACGACAAGGAAGATCAGACAATGGCGTACCTGCAGTACGCTGCCAAGGTATGAAACAAAATTGGCTGAACCATGTCTCGTCATCAAATTCCATGCGCCTACCGATCACCTCGGAAAACACGTGCACCATTAGGTACGATGAAATATGACTTAGGGTTACGTAAACCGGATGTCTACCGTATTCCTCACAAATGCGGTAAGGTATACATCTAGCAGACTGTACGGACAGAAGAAAGGTGATAGGAGCAGAGGAGACACAACGAACTCAAGCAATCAATGAAATTCTATGTTGCGGAACAATTAACAGCTACAGGGGATTCAATGAAATATGGAGAAACGGATGTGCTAAGGAAGACGTCGTCGTTTTGGTACTGTGTTCTAAAGGTAGCTCTTGAAAAGCTAGTGGCCAAGGGCTTGATAAAAAGAAGCAGTGGCTTCACTCTCATTCAAATGTTGAAGCCAGCGTCCAGCCAAGTGAAATCGCAGAACGACTTCCGTGCTCATCGGGACCCGACGGTCCTTGGGACCGGGTGTGGATGGAAGGACGATGTAGCAAAGATGTTCGTTTTACGGGTGTTATCTGCAGATGACAGCAAAGTACGGTGTCGAAATATCGGGTTACGTAAACGACTGCACCCGACTGGCCACCAGAGAGCAATATCAACAGAAGTCTCTATGTCTGTCTCGATGAATCGACTCATCTCCCTTGCCCTCGCCAAAATGCTCAGGATTATTAACACAATGCAAAGAAAAAGCAATACTAACAATTATGAATGAAACACACACAACACTCGTTTAATATACTAAAATATTTATTATCTGTTTCACGAACCGATTTTCGGCTGCTACGCCATCATCAAGTACCTGAAACAAATAATAGTTACTGTGGAATTTAATAACAATGTTCCGTGTGATTCATCCATAATGTATAAAATATTCTACCAAGGCCCGAGAGAACCGCCAGTCAGTGCAATTGCTAATAACGACTCATTAAAATATGACTCGTAAGCAAATGAAATTTGACCACGAAAGAAGGTCGTTCAGTAAGTGCGATAGCGTTCAGAGATCCTCATTGAACTCCAATACCAAACGCTGCATCAAAATTTTGGTATATAACAGAGAGACTTACGGTTAAAATTCAAACGGCCTGCGTTCCAAGAAGAATTATACAACATATTACTTCCTCCTACAAACATTCTACGTAACGAGCACGACGAAAAAATTAAAACTCACCCGGAGCCTGAAAGACAATTTTCCTTCCGAAGCACCATTCATAAATGGAACCGGAAATAGGAGCTGGGGATGGAATGTTAGTGTTTCCGAAAGTACCCTTCGCTACACAGGGAAGGTGGCTTGTGGCGAACAGATGCAGATGTAGATGTAAATGCATTCAGTTTTACGTAAAGGAAGCAGTACCATTACGTGGGGAAGAACTGTGCAGTTACCGAATAAGAAACACTTCACTTCCTGTGCAACACCTATCCGAAATAGCAGTGCTGTAATAAAAGAAATTAAAAACACATAATACTGAGGCGTTCCAAGAGGTAGAGCTGGAAGCACTTCCACTAACTTGTTGCCCACCGTGATAAGAGATCGGACTTGGTAAAAACCTTCTATGCGGAAAATGTAAAGAAAGGAAGCGTGTACAAATGAAGGAACAACTATGAACATTAGTATTTCTGAAACTAATTTGTTGTAATTTCTTAGACCTCTTTAACAATTTATGCACCAACTGCAAACACGTCCGGTGGGTGAGAAAAAGTTGCTTCGTATTATGAACAACTGTTAATAGAATATACTGTTCTATAACGATAGTTACAAGAGTAGATATTGATTGTTCATTAGTTCTATCGTGCCGTAAATTATTTCGCGGTCGCAGATACTGAACTGTGTGCGCAGCAAATCGATAATCCGCGTCGCAATAGGGTCGTTCGTTCGACAAGCCCTTTGTAGATAACCAAGGACAAAACATCAAGGTGACATATAACTACCACAAAAAGCACGCACTTGTCAGATCTGATCGCACTTGAGATCTGATTGTTTCGTACCATTACCGACTCCTACGGGATACTACGTAACAGTTTCATTCATTGCGTGGTTAACTGTTAAACTGAACATGTGAAATTAGTCTTCTTTTGACATGTGATAGGCTTCTGCCTGTACATCCTCTTTGAAATATCTCAGTTACTTGTCTTGTTTGGTTAACTAGCCCTTCTGCATCTATTTTGATCTATCAGGTGATCTTTCATCAAATGTACTAGAGTCCATTTTTGGTTTCGATATCCTATCGTCATCAGTTTTGCGACAACAGTTGCTCAGTCGTTTCTGTATCCAAAGCTATGGTCTTTAGGCTTTTCAAATTACAATGTCTACCATAATTAGTGCACAGTACTTTGGTTGCACTACCATTTACAGCTATGTTCACACATAAACGTCTTACTAAAAAATGAAGTTGAGCTAATGTATCAAAATCTTTTCTTGGTGCTATAACATTTTCTTTTCGACACTCAATTTGTCTTGTTGTAATCGATTTTCGTGCCTACTTTCAAACCTGTTCTGTTAGATGGTTCTGTTCGTTGCTGAAGAGCGGTCTGTACAGCGCCATCAGCAAAAGGAAGATGGTTCATATATTTTCCTTTAACACGTCTTACCCCTTTGTTTTCCCCGGTATAAAGCTCTGAATAACTACAATAGCAGCATGAACTAACAACTGTCAAATACAGATGTGAATTTCACCAGTTAGTCGAGAGCAACCATGTTAGACAGTAGACGTGCGCCCATGTGCGCCCATGGTCTGTCAATGTTGTTGTGTCACAAACCGCAAAGGAGTAACCTTTCTATCGAATGTTAAAGACATTTTTCTTGAGCCAGAGAACAGTGTGTTCAAAGTTTGTTCCGCACACCTGGACTCCACAACGTAAACAACAACGTGTAGACTCCTGCCACGACTTGATTAATATGCAAAACGCAAACAGTTCTTCCATGGGAAAGCCTGACGAAACTAGGTGTTATCAATACGAACGTAACACAAAACAAGAAGTGCAGAAATTCGCATGAAGAGCAACAGTTTGACGTCATTACCGAAATTCAAGCCAATATGACGCACGAGTTGTACAACATCCCAATTAAAGACTTTCCTGACAGTTTCACGTGGTTGTGTGCAAGTTCTGTTCATTGCACTCAAATGAAGGTAGAACACCTAATGCATTAAAACTATCGCCTTAACGTTTCTTTATTTTTTTTTATCTTTTTGTTAATCCAGTCTCTAGACTTTTACGTATGCTTCGGTACGCAATCCTTGTCTTGCTTCTGAAGGACTGGCAGTTGATATAACACACTACATTTAAAACTGTAATGATACTATCTAATATTACTAGACGGCAAACAGCTTGAAAAATTATGAAACAGCCAAGTCAAACTGACGAAGCCACTGGTGGTATTAACTTTGTTAAAGAGGAGTACTATAGTGAACACAACCAGAAATTATGGTTTGCTAAAGAAAAATCAGATGAAACGAAGGCGAAGAATGATACTGTAAGCGTCATGGCACCACTCTGGAAGCCGCCAACTTGGATGCTACCCGTAATTTTCAAAAGAGAAGGGGATATGTGACATTCCGAACATACAGAGAATTCGACGAGAAAAACATTTCACTTGTGAATAGATTTACTCATTTTCAAGTTACGAACGATGTTATTTCCCTTGCAGGTGACGTGAAAGCTGATGACTTTATCATACGCCGAGCGCACTGAGATCGTCCTGATATCAGGAGAGAGGAGCACCAGAGGGGTGTCAACCACCGACCACCCGTTACTCACAGTGCTGTGTCATTCTGTTAAACTTGCTCATTAGCAGACGAACTGAAAGTTGGACCACAAACGAAGCAACATCAGTGCAGTAGCGAGTAGCATATTTAGTTTTCATATTAGTTTTGTAGTTTGATTCTTAATTTCTTTCCGAGTGTTTGTACAATTGCGTATTTAATTACATAAAATCCTTGCGTATTCTCGTAGTTGAGAGGAGTAATATTGCTTATTGATAGCTGTAAAGTCTAAATTCGCGGAGTCGTTAGCCAGTTGTTTGTTTTGGACAACCAGTGCTTTCTGTTTATTTCGAAGAGTCAGTTAGCAGCAGACAGAGGCCAGTGCAGTTTCATCTGTGCTTGCAGAGTGACGTGTGTGAGCAGCAGTAGCAGAAACTAGTCGTACGAGGGCAGTTCAATAAGTAATGCAGCACATTTTTTTTCTGAAACAGGAGTTGTTTTCTTCAGCATTGAAATACACCAGGTTATTCCCCAATCTTTTAGCTACACAACACTATTTTTCAACGTAATCTCCATTCAATGCTACGGCCTTACGCCACCTTGAAATGAGGGCCTGTATGCCTGCACGGTACCATTCCACTGGTCGATGTCGGAGCCGACGTCGTACGGCATCAATAACTTCTTCATCATCCGCGTAGTGCCTCCCACGGATTGCGTCCTTCATTGGGCCAAACATATGGAAATCCGACGGTGCGAGATCGGGGATGTAGGGTGCATGAGGAAGAACAGTCCACTGAAGTTTTGTGAGCTCCTCTCGGGTGCGAAGACTTGTGTGAGGTCTTGCGTTGTCATGAAGAAGGAGAAGTTAGTTCAGATTTTTGTGCCTACGAACACGCTGAAGTCGTTTCTTCAATTTCTGAAGAGTAGCACAACACACTTCAGAGTTGATCGTTTGACCATGGGGAAGGACATCGAACAGAATAATCCCTTCAGCGTCCCAGAAGACTGTAACCATGACTTTACCGGGTGAGGGCATGCTTTAAACTTTTTCTTGGTAGGGGAGTGGGTGTGGCGCCACTCCATTGATTGCCGTTTTGTTTCAGGTTCGAAGTGATGAACCCATGTTTCATCGCCTGTAACAATCTTTGACAAGAAATTGTCACCCTCAGCCACATGACGAGCAAGCAATTCCGCACAGACGGTTCTCCTTTGCTCTTTATGGTGTTCGGTTAGACAACGAGGGACCCAGCGGGAACAAACCTTTGAATATCCCAACTGCTGAACAATAGTGACAGCACTACCAACAGAGATGTCAAGTTGAGCACTGAGTTGTTTGATGGTGATCCGTCGATCATCTCGAACGAGTGTGTTCGCACGCTCCGCCATTGCAGGAGTCACAGCTGTGCACGGCCGGCCCGCACGCGGGAGATCAGACAGTCTTGCTTGACCTTGCGGCGATGATGACACACGCTTTGCCCAACGACTCACCGTGCTTTTGTCCACTGCCAGATCACCGTAGACATTCTGCAAGCGCCTATGAATATCTGAGATGCCCTGGTTTTCCGCCAAAAGAAACTCGATCACTGCCCGTTGTTTGCAACGCACATCCGTTACAGACGCCATTTTAACAGCTCCGTACAGCGCTGCCACCTGTCGGAAGTCAATGAAACTATACGAGACGAAGCGGGAATGTTTGAAAATATTCCACAAGAAATTTCCGGTTTTTTCAACCAAAATTGGCCAAGAAAAAAAACATGTTGCATTACTTATTGAACTGCCCTCGTATAATTAATTTTTTCTATTAGTTCCGCAGGTTTAATTCAAATTACTTTTTGTGTTTGTGAGCTTTCGTGGTGAAATTTGTGGGATCTTTCCGTATTTTCGAATTAGAAAGAGGTAGTATCAATCTTTAATAACGGTAGAGTGCAACATCGCGTAGGCGGTTGTCATTTGTACTAAGACAGGAGTAGGATCGCATTGTAGTATCTGTATAGTGGCGTAGTCGTGGTCATTTGATTGCTTAGTTCGTAAGTAATTGTTCATATATCGCAGCTCAATCGCGCTGGTGACGCAACTGTGCAATCGCATATTGCTGTTTTATTTCTCGCAACTCTATACGTCCAGATATTAGCAGTGGGGTGGATAGAGTGTGTGCGTGCTGTGTGCGGGCGCAGGAGGAACTGGCCGCGGTTCGCGAGCAGCTGAGCGTGCTGTTGGCCACGGTCAGCCGCCTTTAGGCTGCTGCCTCGAGGTGCAGCGACGGCGGAGGGTCTGGCGCGTCGCTTGAGACACCCCAGGTGTCACATGCTGCGTCCGCTGACTCAGCTGCCGAGGCACCTTCTATTGTACCCGGTGCGTTGGGGCCGCCCTCACCTCAGGGTGAGTGGCTGACTGCAACGCGTTCGCGTCGCTCGAGGCGGAGGGCCAATGTGGAGGCTGGCCGGCTGCCCTCGCCTGTTCATCGTCAGTGGGCAGGTGGCCGCTCCTTCAACAGGGCCCGAGTAGGCACACGGGGGCAAAGGCTTGCTGGTTATTGGGAGCTCCAGCGTTAGGCGGGGGATGGAACCCCTTAGGGAAATACCGTACAGGGCTGGAAAGAAATCCAACGGGCACTCAGTCTGTCTGCCGGGGGCATCGTCCGAGATGTGGAGGCGGCTTTGCCTGCGGCTATCGAGCGTACGGGGTGCAGTCGTCTGCAAGTAGTTGCTCACGCCGGCACCAATGATGCCTGTCGCTTGTGTTCTGAGGCGATCCTCAGTTCGTACAGGCGGCTGGCGGATTTGGTCAAGACCGCTGGCCTCGCATGCAGGGTGCAAGCAGAGCTCTCTATTTGCAGCATCGTTCCCTGAGTTGATCGGGGTCCTTTGGTTTGGAGCCGAGTGGAGGGTCTCAACCAGAGGCTTCGTCGACTATGTGACGGTCTTGGCTGCAGATTTCTAGACTTGCGGTATTGGGTGAGGAATCGTAGGACGCCCCTAGATAGGTCAGGGGTGCACTACACAAAGGAAGCGGCTACTCAGGAAGCAGAGTACTTGTGGCGTGCACGTGGGGGTTTTTTAGGCTAGGCAGTAGTGAGAGGTGTCCTGATGAACACTCATCAGTCGATGTGCAGGCAGGGAAATCAGGACGCTCTCAATGTAAAGACACTTAGTTATCAAGATATTAGCAGTAAATTTTAAGAGTGTTCGGAATAAAGTTCCTGAATTTACTGCCCTCCAGGAAGCGTGTGGCACGCAAATTAATCTCGGGACTGAGACCTGGCTGAACCCTGAGATAGGAAGTTCTGAAATATTTAGTGAGGATTGGAACGTGTATCGGAAAGACAGATTAGACACCGTAGGAGGTTGTGTCTTCATTGCAGTTGACAAAAATATTGTGTCTACTCAGGTCGAAGTAGAGCGTGATTGTGAAGTTATCTGGAGACGTTTAACAAGGCTAGGAGAAATAAAGTTAATTGTTGGGTGTTATTACCGGCCACCAGGTTCCACCGTGACAGTTCTATAATCATTCAAAGGGATTCTACACTCTGTATCGCAGAAGTACCCGGATCATGCCATATTGGTCGGAGGCGACTTCAACCTACCTAGTATAGACTGGGATGTCTATGGATTCATTACTGGTCGTAAAGACAAGCCGTCGTGTGATTTAATTTTGAACACATTATCCGAAAACTGTCTGAGCAGCTAAATCGACAGCCAACGAGTAATGGAAATATTTTAGGTCTGGTAGCAAAGAACAGACCAGACCTCATCGACGGTGTCAGTGTTGAGACAGGGCTTACTGGTCATGATGTTCTCATTACGACTATGGTTACGAAAATTAAAAAAAATCGATCAAGAAGGCTAGGAGGGTATTCTTACTAGGAATAGCAGATAAGCAGTTGTTACCATCCCACTTAGTAAATGAATCGACTTCGTTTACTTCCGGTACGATGGACGTGGAAGAATTATGGGCAAATTTTAAACACATTGTAAATCACGCTTTGGACAAGTATATGCCGAAACAGTGGGTTACGGACGGAAAAGACCCACCGTGGTTTAACAGCGCAATTCGGAGAATGCTCAGGAAGCAAAGACAGTTGCACTCGCGGTACAAGAAAGATCTGGAGAATGAGGACAGGCAAAAGTTAGTAGAGATTCGTGCTGCTGTAAAAAGAGCGATGCGCGAAGCATACAACCACTACCACCGTCATACCTTAGCAAAAGATCTTGCTGAAAACCCAAGGAAATTCTGGTCTTACGTAAAATCGGTAAGCGGGTCAAAGGCTTCCAGCCAGTCACTCACTGATCAATCTGGCCTGGCTACGGAAAACAGCAAAACAAAAGCTGAAATTTTAAATTTAGCATTTGAGAAATCTTTCACGCAGGAGGATCGTACAAACATACCGCCGTTCGAGATTCCCGTATGGAGAACATAGTGATAGACATCCCTGGGGTTGTGATGCAGCTGAATGTGTTGAAAATAAATAAATCGCCAGGTCCTGATGGGATTCCAATTCGGTTTTACACAGAGTATTCTACTGCATTGCCTCATTACTTAGCTTGCATTTATCGCGAATCTGTTGCCCAACGTAAAGTTCCGAGCGACTGGAAAAAAGCGCAGGTGACGCCTGTATACAGGGTGAGTCACCTAACGTTACCGCTGGATATATTTCGTAAACCACATCAAATACTGACGAATCGAGTCCATAGACCGAACGTGAGGAGAGGGGCTAGTGTAATTGGTTACTACAAAACATTAAAAATGCACGGAAGTATGTTTTTTAACACAAATCTACGTATTTTTAAATGGAACCCCGTTAGTTTTGTTAGCACATCTGAACATATAAACAAATGCGTAATGAGTGCCGTTTTTTGCATTGTAAAATGTTTATTACATCCGGAGATATTGTAACCTAAAGTTGACGCTTGAGCACCACTCCTCCGCTGTTCGATCGTGTGTATCGGAGAGCACCGAATTACGTAGATATCCAAAGGGAACGGTGATGGACCTTAGGTACAGAAGAGACTGGAACAGCACATTACGTCCACATGCTAACACTTTTTTATTGGTATTTTTCACTGACGCACATGTACATTACCATGAGGGGTGAGGTACACGTACACACGTAGTTTCCGTTTTCAATTACGGACTGGAATAGAGTGTGTCACGACATGTCAGGCCAATAGATGTTCAATAAAATTGCAATCTCTGGCGCAATGAATGTCGTACACGCCGCAGTACATCTGGTGTAATGTCACCGCAGGCTGCCACAAGACGTTGTTTCATATCCTCTGGGGTTGTAGGCACATCACGGTACACATTCTCCTTTAACGTACCCCACAGAAAGAAGTCCAGAGGTGTAAGATCAGGAGAACGGGCTGGCCAATTTATGCGTCCTCCACGTCCCATGAAACGCCCGTCGAACATCCTGTCAAGGGTCAGCCTAGTGTTAATTGCGGAATGTGCAGGTGCACCATCATGCTGATACCACACACGTCGACGCGTTTCCAGTGGGACATTTTCGAGCAACGTTGGCAGCTCATTCTGTAGAAACGCGATGTATGTTGCAGCTGTTTGGGCCCCTGCAATGAAGTGTGGACCAATGAGGTGGTCGCCAATAATTCCGCACCACACATTTACAGTCCACGGTCGCTGTCGCTCTACCTGACTGAGCCAGCGAGGATTGTCCACGGACCAGTAATGCATGTTCCGTAGATTCACTGCTCCGTGGTTTGTGAAACCCGCTGCATTGGTAAACAGGTAGAACTGTAACGCATTCTCTGTTAATGCCCATTGACAGAATTGCACTCGATGATTAAAGTCATCACCACGTAATTGCTGATGTAGCGACACATGAAACGGGTGAAAGCGGTGACGATGCAGTATGCGCATGACACTACTTTGACTCAGTCCACCGGCTCTCGCAATGTCCCGTGTACTCATGTGAGGGTGCATGGCAACAGCAGCTAACACACCAACTGCACCCGCTTCTCCTGTGACGGGCCTGTTATGGACCCGTTTGCGTGCTACGACCATACCTGTTGCATACAGTTGGCGGTAGATGTTTTGCAATGTGCAGCACGTTGGATGCTCTCTGTCCAGGTACCGTTCTGCATACACCCTGCAGGCTTCAGCTGCATTTCGTCGACACTCGCCATAGATGAGTATCATCTCCGCCTTTTCAGAGTTCGAATACACCATGGTCACAGTCCCAACAACACTACACTATCACAGACGTCTGGTAACACGGTGTACTACAGTTGGTCTGCGTGCGGAGACGAATGCAGAATAACAATAGCAGCAAGCGCTACATGCGGACACTGCGACTGCTAGACCAAACCACAACAGTGCACTACAGCCACACTCGTAAACATGGTCGTCATCGTAAACATGTCCCTGCAGATTCTGCTCGCCGACCGTGGCCCGTGTTGGTTACAACACGCAACTGAACGTCGGAGGTTTTAAGCGTCAACTTTAGGTTACAATATCTCCGGATGTAATTAACATTTTACAATGCAACAAACGGCAATGGTTACGTTTTTGTTTATATGTTCAGATGTGCTAACAAAACTAACGTGGTTCCATTTAAAAAAACGTAGGTTTGTGTTAAAAAACATACTTCCGTGCATTTTTGTATGGTTTGTATTAAACAATTACGCTAGCCCCTCTCCTCAAGTTCGGTCTGTGGAATCGGTTTGTCAGTATTTGATGTAGTTTACGAAATATATCCAGCGGTAACGTTAGGTGACTCACCCTGTATAAGAAGGGTAGAAGGACGGATCCTCAAAATTACAGGCCAATATCGTTAACATCGGTTTGTTGCAGGATTCTCGAACATATTCTCAGTTCGAATATAATGAATTTCCTTCAGACAGAGAAGTTGCTGTCCATGCATCAGCACGACTTTAGAAAGTATCGCTCCTGCGAAACGCAACTCGCCCTTTTTTCACATGATATCTTGCGAACCATGGATGAAGAGTATCAGACGGATGCCATGTTCCTAGACTTCCGGAAAGCGTTTGACTCGGTGCCCCACTGCAGCCTCCTAACTAAGGTACGAGCATATGGGATTGGTTCCCAAATATGTGAGTGGCTCGAAGACTTCTTAAGTAATAGAACCCAGTACGCTGTCCTCGATGGCGAGTGTTCATCGGAGGTGAGGGTACCGTCTGGAGTTCCCCAGGGAAGTGTGGTAGGTCCGCTGTTGTTTTCTATCTACATAAATGATCTTTTGGACAGGGTGGATAGCAATGTGTGGCTGTTTGCTGATGATGCTGTGGTGTACGGGAAGGTGTCGTCGATGAGTGACTGTAGGAGGATACAAGATGACTTGGACAGGATTTGTGATTGGTGTAAAGAATGGCAGCTAACTCTAAATATAGATAAATGTAAATTAATGCAGATGAATGGGAAACATAATCCCGCAATGTTTGAATAATCCACTAGTAGTGTAGCGCTTGACACAGTCACTTCGATTAAATATGTGGGCGTAACACTGCAGAGCGATATGAAGTGGGACAAGCATGTAATGGCAGATGTGGGGAAGGCGGATAGTCGTCTTCGGTTCATTGGTAGAATTTTGGGAAGATGTGGTTCATCTGTAATGGAGACCGCTTATAAAACACTAATACGACCTATTCTTGAGTACTGTTCGAGCATTTGGGATCCCTATCAGGTCGGATTGAGGGAGGACATAGAAGCAATTCAGATGTGGGCTGCTAGATTTGTCACTGGTAGGTTTGATCATCACACGAGTGTTACGGAAATGCTTCAGCAACCCGGGTGGGAGTCTCTGGAGGAAAGGAGGCGTTGTTTTCGTGAATCGCTACTGAGGAAATTTAGAGAACCAGCATTTGTGGCTGACTGCAGTACAATTTTACTGCCGCCAACTTATATTTCGCGGAAAGACCACAAAGATAAGATGAGAGAGATTAGGGCTCATACAGAGGCATATAGGCAGTCATTGTTCCCTCGTTCTATTTGGGAGTGTAGCAGGGAGAGAAGATGCTAGTTGTGGTACGAGGTGCTCTCCGCCACGCACCGTATGGTGGGTTGCGGAGTATGGATGTAGATGTATGTAGATGTAGAACATCAATCACTGTCCTGGCATCGTTAGGAGGAGTCCAGAGCGCAGTATTCTGTGCATCTCACAGGAAATTGTGCCCAACTGTAAATCATCACTGTTAATGCTTGAGCACACATACGGTACATGTGTTTGTTACGTCTGCCACAGACGGACCCTGCCAGGCAGACTACACTCAAGACACCCCTTTGTACCATATAACATACACAAGCACTTGCAGGCGCAACCAAGAGGAAAACAATTGTTCAAAGTAAACAGAAATTGCTAGAGACTAGTGTGAACCTTTTTCTGCAGAGGTCGCTTCGCAGACAAAGGGAAAGTTGGAGTACTCCGCCGACCTCCGCCGGCTTTATAAGGCCAGCGCAGCAGCAGTACAGCCAGTTCCTCGCTGAGCTAGGACCAGCTCCGACAGACCTCACCGATGCTCTTGATGAATAGTCACGTACATGTTATTTGTTTTCTTTGTGTGTATATAGTGATATTTCGAGAAGCGTAGTTCAGTTTCAATAAACGACATTATACTGAATGTTCTACAATACTGAGTATTCTTCAGTGTTGGTTAAAGCCCACCTGGAATGGGCCAAGCGGATATCAACAAAGTCACAGCACCTTGGACAAGACATCAAGCGAATCCTGTACCCTTTGTGTTATCACCAGCATTTTCCTTGCTCTGTACAAAATGCTATGTAAGTCGAAAATGAATGAATCTATGTTCAAACGACAGGGGCCCTTGTTTTACTCTTGTAATTTTCTGTTTCATATGTTACGTGAGTATTGGGACAAGGGCGGCCCCACACCAAAGTACAGTTATCCCAGATGGTGGCGATGACGTAATCCAAGATAGCAGCCATGACGTCATCAAGATGGCAGATTTTAGCAGGAAGTTTGAATTTTGGCAGGAAGGTAGGTCTAGTGGGCTACCTCCACTAACCTAACCCCCTCCCCCAGAAAATGGCGGGAAGTTCAAGTTCTATCAGGTTAATTCAATACATCATGGTTACCTCTACTAGCCTAGGAAAATGGTGGGAAGATACGTCACTTGGAGTAATTGGATAATTAATCATAATTTATTCTAGAGAAGCTGCACGGTCATCAATGGTATCTGTTCTCTTGAGAACAGTTACCATCTTCATATACAGTTAAAGGCTACCCAGCCATTGACCTTCGTCTGTGTGAATGTGCACAGGTTGCTCTAACTCTTATGGGAATCATCACCTTAGTTGGCACAAGTAATGAGTGGATGCGTAAATATCTATTTGGTACATTACATATGTAGATTGTGAACAGTTGGCAATGTGGGTCTCACGGGAAGCATGCAAGAGATAAGTCCCTGCAGTCACGCTAATTATCTGTGTCCTCGGTGGCTCAGATGGATAGAGCATCTGCCATGTAAGCAGAAGATACCGGGTTCGAGTCCTGGTCAGGACAAACATTTTCAGCTGTCCACATCAAGGTATATCAACAACACCTGTCAGCAGCTGAGGGTTTCAATTAATTATCATCTACTCCTAAATAACGCTCTGCAGACCTGTGAACAACTCCTAATTTACCCAAATAATTTCAATACAGATATGCAAACTCCTCCTAAATAATGCAGTACAGTGATGTGCAGACACGAAACTGAATCGTAAACTGTCCAAATAACGCATAGCACAGCCTACAGACCTGCACACAAAATAATGCAGCAGACAAGCAAACAACTTATACAGTCACCGCCCACCGGCCCCCTGTCCACTGGACCACACAGGAGGCTAGCGGAAGCCCCCTCGAAGTGACACAGTCGTCAACTGCCAAGCCACGCACTGGTGTCCGTTCGGGTCCCTCAAGCATGAAGTGGTGGCATCCGCTTCATACTTGACGCCTCAGACCTTCCTCTCGAAATAAGCGATCACCTAGGCGCCGTTGATGACGCGATTGGATGGGAGTGATGACCTAGTTGCAGAGCGCAGATGCTCCAAGCTGGGAGGAGAGTGTGTGTGTTCACCACTGCTGGTGTGAACCTTCCCTCTACCTGCGGTCCGGCGAAAAGCTAATTGCCAAGTGACACTGCAGAAATCCGTTCCAGAATAGCACAAGCTGCTTTCTCCCTAGTGATCCTAATGGACCATGCATGATGTGTGGCTGACACATCGCCGTGAATAGCTACATACCATTGCAAGCGCATCTAGCAACGTTCTCAATGTTGTACTGAAGCCATAGGGCTATCTAAAATAATAACCAAGTCGAACTGTAGGAAATTCCATAGTGTCCCAGAAATACTTAACATGAGATTTTGTAGGAGTTTCCGTGATGCCTCGGCTTGTATGCATCGAAATTCTTGCCCTAAGAGAACCTGTTTACGAAAATAGCGCAGAATAACATCTAATGCATTCATCCTTGTGGTCCTAACATGGCAGCCCATCCATCTTGTGCTACCCTTCCTGCTTTTAACGCACACAAACGTCCTCACAGCTATGTAGAGACTCCTATATCCCAGCATAAAGGATGTCTTGTGAATGAAATGGGCATTGTCATTGGCTCTTTTTGAATTTACCCAGTGAATTATTGATGCCACTGGTGTGGAAGCACCATCCACCTTTTTTTCCTTCTGCAGACAAGGCTTTCTGTGGCAAAAAAACTATTTGAAACAGATCGCCATATTGCACCAACAATTAAACCTTGCAAAGCGCCCCTACATATCGTCAAATACTGAAAAGCTCTTACTCAATTTTACTGCTCACCCACTGAGGACAGGAGCTTGAATATTAGAGTGTGAAGAGGATCTCCAACCAATCAATATATCACCACATAGCGTGTCAATGTAGTAAACATGCAATTCATATCCTATGCCACACAAAAATCGCCCCTTTTACATCATTTGTATATATACAGCGAAGACAGAAAGCACAGTAGATATACTTGTGGTACTAGATATTTCCCTGCGAGGTTCGTGGTCATCCACTCCAGACAGGTGACCAGAGTGCCCTCAGTGGGCTGAAGTCACTCTCAGAACTGTTCTACAAATTCGGACTCGTTTCACCTCGACACAAACGCGTTACTGTTTCTGGTCCAGACCTGCTTGCCTGCTCGCTATTCTACACAAATTTCCAGACGCTGGGGTTACAAGAACATGTTTATCTTCGCGTGATTTGCCATAATATTATACTATTTTCGCAGTACTTATAGATATCAAGCAAACAGCAGGATCCTACCGATCACTCGCATAACATAATTCAGAAGATATAGACTGGAAATTATTTCTCTACAAACCTGAAACTTTAGCTAGGTGGGGTGTGCTGTAAACCACTGACTAAAATAGAGAAAATATATCTTCACTCGCAAATACCGATGCTGGTGATGTAGCAGATTCCTAATCATCCCTGCAATTTACAAGGTCAACTGAGGTGTTTCTCATGTCTAGAGAACTGGTAAACGTGTGTTACACATGCTAGATGCACTCAACACAATCGATTTTCTCTCAACTAAATAAAGGAGCGAAATGTGCAGAAGTAGTCAGCTGGACAATTTACGTGGGAGGGAAAAACAGTCCAGCACAAACACACATCCATACTGAATCTTCTCAAATTTTCACACGGTCTCGAAAGCTATCCAACCCATACTAAGTATTAGTTTGCTATTTGGCTATCTAGAGGAAAACCCGGTTAAGATGTCTACATTTCTACACTTCAACAAGTCTCTGCATTTGGACAGCTCCTACAGTTAAGGGGAAACTTGAATCATTCCTGCCACAAGTCACAGACGCTGCATTCCAAGCAAGCATTGACAGAATCGTCCTAGGAAGAAATCGGCCACATACATATTTTATCCCTGTACTTACTACTAAATGTTATGATGGTGGTCTCAGTTGAATGACATTCGGCAAAGAGCGAATTATTGGAAATACACCATGCAGATGGCTGTGGCTCTGGAAATAGAAATATCAGTACCATTCTTGTGCCTTGACATACTCTTCCCTTTTGCTACCACGTCATATCGATACCTTCCTTACAACTGGACATAGTCATTTCCATTGCGCATGTCGGAACACAAACACAGAATTTATAAGTCTGATGCTCAAGGTGAACCTATCATGCACCCCCTGCTACTAAGTATAATACTTCGTCAATAATATATACGAAATAATACTGACCTATAATCAACGATTGGTGGATATGTCTCATAAGTTTTTCTAGCTAGTGCTACCACCGTGTCTTAGAAAGAGAGACATAATCGTCTCATATGTTGAAAAACCCGATCTCCACAACTACTGTATGTTACTGTCACAAGCAGTCTTGATTCTACATGTGCACACAAGTATCCATGTTAAAAACTATACCAGCTTTATAAATCGAGGTGGGGAGTTACCAACGAACGAATTAGTTTCCCAGACAAATACCCTGACACTGAATATAGATGATGCACCATCGTAAGAAAATTGACGAATCTTAAAAGTGATTCGGATAAGGAGAGTGGTATGAAACAGGTACTTGCAACCCACTCACGCCACTGCCACTAGATATTTCCCAAACATTTGTAACGCATTCTGTCTCGATGCCATATCATATTTCTGGCACACTAATATCTCGAAACGAGTCACTTTTCTCGAACCTGTCTGCTCCACTAAAATTCCAACGTGGTTTTAGTCAGTCCTTATGCATCTTGCGAGTGCTGTCATTTTTGCAGCTTTGGGCATAAGATCGTTCCAGTTTAAGTCGGAACTGAGCAGAAGTCAGAGAAAGCCATATCCATCACCTTCTACGACCCGTGTAGAAACAGAGCGACCTGAGTAAGTGCGACAGGACCATGTTTTGACCATTCGGTGAAAATGGGCGCATTGTGGTGCTTCCCCAAACTACATACAGAAACTACAGTCTGAAGCAGATCTGTGTCCCTCAGGTCCCATTCACATCTTTCAGCTCAACATGCTATCATCGTTATTCTGTACCATCCAACAGAGAAAAATTACGAACTATAGAAGCTCCACTAACTTCATCCTATAGAGAACTAGATAAGATTTTTACCACAAATCTCTCCTCCCATATATCGAAAACAAAAATCCCGCACGCGTGCCGGCATCTATTAAATATACAGATGTTGACCCACTGCACCGACCAGTTTAAAGTTTCATCACCTGTACTATAGGAGGATCAATGTATCGCGCTGCCCATACTGTAATTCGCAAGGCACTCGCTGTGTCATTGTTTGAAACATTGTTTTTTTTTTCTCCTGTAACATGCTTTGTACACTGCCATACATTATGTTTTTCCGCCATGACTTTGAGGTCTATGTCAGATTCTAAACTGACATTAACACGTTCTGATCCATTACCTCTCACAGAAAACTAGACGTCACGCGGTGTAAATCATCTTGTTACTCCGGCTACCATAACATGCTACACACAGTGGATAATATTAAATAAAAGACAATTACAAAATAAGGAAACTGGAGGAGTTTGACGGTGTTGTGGAGATTTTCCAAACTGTAGTCTGAAAGTGATTGATGACCTCTACATTTAAACTCATCTGTCACAGTGACACAATAGCTGATGGCTCTGCATTCCGTTTCGACTGATTCCTCACATTGCAGTCATGTATGCGATCGCTGTTTCGGTGCTATCCCTCCACAGAAAGTGTTGTTCCTCCACCAGAACTCTTTCTCTAACTCAAACAAGCGATGTCAGTCAATCATTATGTGATAACCAACAGTTACCTGTGGACGGATGGGGTGGAAAAGACACCATCAATGTACTCTACTAATAAACATTACAGTTGACAGTGCGAACAATTTTAGCAATTTTACAGTAATGATGCGACAGCATGTTTATCAATTTCAGTATCATAACTAAACCGTCCCCCCCCCCCCCCTCTCTACTCTGCGAATATCATTGCGAATGTAGAGAGATGACTCAATTTATAGTTAATTGTCAAACACATACATAATCAATGTATACCAGATAGCGCTCTACATATTTCTAACACTTCGAGCATAGTGCTTAATTTATGATCTAACTCTATGCTGATGGGCACCACAGAGCATTCTCACAGTCTTAGGGTAAAATTAGAGACCAAAAGACCCCTCACACTGTCATTGACTAACCCGCCATGCAGCACCGTTACCGATTTAATCTGCAACAGACCAGAACTAGACCGTTACATTCCATGTTTCGTGAATTAATGGAGCTTGCCGAGTCCTCACCCATCCAAGTACACAAGATTTCCCCAGATGCGCCCATGTCGAGGAGGTTAGCACCCCTTATCGGTGTATAGTAACAGATTTGAAAGTGTTGTGACGGATTAGCAGACTGTTAAGCAGAACAAGGAACGGGTGATTTTTATGCATGATGGAGCTCCAGACGGGTGGAGTTTGAAGCATTTTATATAAATCAACTAAGATATCAAATCTAAAGTATGGTACTAGAGTCTAGGATCGGTACCTAGAAGGTACTGGTAAGAGAGGACATAAACACCCACACTCCTAAGGCTACAACGTTCCGCACTTAAAACAAGCTATAATGTTAGATTGCTTGAGTTTCCGACCTATCAGTCGTGTGGAATGCATCGCTGTTAATATTCCAATGTAAGAAATATATATCGAGCCATGACATACATCCTTCTTGCAAGTTTCTCTACAATAAACTGTGGTATCGAACCGTAAAACGAGAAAACTACTTCCTTAAAACAATGGCTCTGTGTGATACATGTACAGTATATCTTTCCAGAGATGTATAGCGTCCACTGTCCAGAGGGGGAAGTTGCTGCAGGCCATTTGGCCACGTTTTTCCTGATGTTCCGTCAGAATGTATCAGATGAGTGACAGAGTCTGCGTTCGACTCGTTTACAACTGCTTGTTCTGTGTGGGTCTTAGAGCAGTGTCTACTTCCGGTCGTTAACAGTAAACCTCTCGCTCATCAGAGGATTTCCATCTCACGTGTAATGAAACGTGACACATTTTTCTAAACGAACGAAGATTTATGTGATCTACTCCAGTCCCCTGTGTGCACCTTAAGTGTAAAATCGATACTTCAGTTTCATAACTCAGTTAGTGAGACACTGCAATCCTCAGTGTATACATTTACTTCACAGATGTGCTGTTTATAGAGTTAGTGACGCCATTATTGTAATTTCACATGTCGGACGCCGCTGCTATGCGTTTATCTGTTTCCTTGTAAGAGGTATTCTCAGTTACTAACGATCATTTTATATAGGACTGATGTGGGCATATTATAATTTCTGAACCGTGATCGGATGTGGACAGTAGACGCTATACATCTCTGGAAAGCTATATTTTGCATATGTCACACAGAGTGATAATATTATAACTTGTTTTAAGTGCGGAACGTTGTAGCCGTAAAACTGGGATACGTAGGTGTCGCGTTACAAGCAAAATATTGCTCAGTCTACAGAATAAAATATGAATATGCACAAGATTCGAATGGTCGAAGGTTCCTATCACTTGGGAGTTGAGAATTTTGAACGTAACATAAGCATTTATAAATGAAAGATTGCAATTAAATAAAATCTGCAGGTGCTATTCTTAACAACTTTAAATGATGAGTACGAATAGTAGATGTACCTCCAACAATACCGTTATTACTACAAAACACTTATTGGTGTCTATGGTCCACCAGTTAAATAAAATAAAAGTTGAATGACAGGGTAACAATAGATTTTCTACTTCACGCAGTTAGTTTCGAACATCAACACAGCTCGCGAGATATTCACTTCTAAACGCTTACTACGTCTTTACTGCAGAAGCCACGGATATCTCACAAGTGCACAAGTTGGCACTACGAAGTATTTCTGTCTGCTGGCCGCGGTGGCCAAGCTGTTCTAGGCGCCTCAGTCCGGAACCGCGCGACTGCTACGGTCGCAGGTTCGAATCCTGCCTCGGGCATGGATGTGTGTCATGTCCTTAGATTAGTTGGGTTTAGGTAGTTCTGATTTCTAGGGGACTGATGACCTCAGATGTTAAGTCCCATAGTGCTCAGAGCCGTTTTATTTCTATCTCCCCGCGACCACGCGCAAACTGCTCCACTCTCCAAGTCTTTCCCGCGACTTTCCGGCACTGACCCACGTCCAGCCTTCCCCGCTACCTTGCGTCCGTCGCGCCGTACCGTCCAGGACTCTCCTCTCCCGTACTGCCCATACAGTTTCTCCACGTGTCCTTTTTGGAAACGATCGCTGTGATTGGCTAGAGCGCTCCTGCTCGGGCTCCAAGCCAACACACACTCACAAACATATTGAAAGACATTCGAAGTACTGGACTTACATTTAAATAACTTGAAATCGAATAAATATTCCTACGACTGGACCATAAACCCGCTCTAACACACATTATTAAATACATAAACAAATCAAATAAACAAATATCGAAAGAATAGAAGCGAAAGGTAGGCCAGTAGCCTAGTGTCACTGTGATTTGTAAAACACAGTAAGTATTTAAACAGGTCTTCATGAACAGTATATATCGGACAGAAACAAAGACATAGAAGAATAAATATATTTATAAGCATACTGCTACCGTTTTTTCGTGTAACTGTGGAGTACTTACGGCCTGACGCGATAGAAAGTAATCGGCCAATTTAACCTCCAATTACTCATGTGCTATTCAGGTTAAATGCCTGTAATTTAGACCAATTTAGGTTTACACTAATAGCTTTCCGAAGACACATCGATAGACAATATCGGACGAATCGTTTAGATTTTGGAAATAACTTGCTGAGTGTTACTTATATAATTTATCATTAGATACTAAACTTTGAACTAGTAAAGATATTGAAAATCTGATCACATCATGAGAATCTTCATGCAAATAATGGTAATGTACATGTTTATTTTTGAGGTATCATGATTCATCTGGCTACTATTAATTTCTATACGAACTGTGAAATGTCTGCCATTAAGGTTTCACAAAGTCCGCCATCTTTGGCACTCCCGGCGTGTCTCCTTCAGTGGCACAGCGTCACCACAGAATTCGCAGCCACGCGTCGGCTGAACCACACGCTGGGGTTACCCCTCTTGCCCAGCTAATGTTCGGCAACACGTGGCTGCTGCTGGGTCCCGGTTTGCCGAGCGGCCCGTGCGGCCACGCCAATTCCGAACTTAGAATATTTTCAGGGCGCCAAAACTCGCCCGTTACATCACACAGAAAGCCAGCTGTCTCCTGGCACTCTGCCACTGACAGCATAGTTTTTGTTCTCAAAGTGGCACACACAACTAGGCCGTCAACCTGTGCCTACGATGTTTTAGATGGTTGCGATTAGTGTTTTTACATCCTACCATCATGTTTATTTTCAAATGCAGAGGGTAACACTGGGTGCACGAAACTTTTGAGTGTTGTCAGGAGAGTACACAGCAATGACTGGAGTCCCTTAACTCACATTAACTGAAGTGCTAGAAGCTGCTCTTCTAGATTCCAAATCTGTTATTTAAAACCGCTCTGTTTATCGTGTATAACTGTCGCTGCTGCTACTCCATCCATCGCCAGCCGTCCACACAACACCGACAGTGAGAGGTCAGTTTCTTCTGCCACAGACGGATGCTACTTACGTCGCTGGACCATTCTAGTAAGACGAAGCAGTCAGAATGAGGACGTTGCCTGGATCTGCTACCACAACAACTACAGCCACCATCTATACGACACCATATGCTGCCTGGATAACAAAATGAGGAAGAACTATGTGCGTAACTTTTGCAGGGCCAATGGCAACCCAGGACACAGCACCCTCATCACTACCAGCTGCATCATCACCAACAGCGTCGTCATCCACAGCATCACCAGCAACAGCAGCATCACCACGAGCCGCGCCAACGCCGCCAGTGTGAACATGCTAAAGCACATACACCAACAACAACTGATACCAGAAGGTATGCATTTCCTGCCATCAGTCGTCCCACAACCTACATTCCATCACTAAAACTAACAAATGTCCGAGGACAAGTGACCATCAGTGTGAAACTAAAAGGACCGGGATAACTCCTCGAGTTACTGACGACGTGCAGGTCGAAATCATGTGACTGGATTTAGAAAACGTATTTTTAAAACGGGCAAACAAGCAAAGAGTGATAAAACCATCCAGCTACCTTGACATCGATTTTTTGTGATTACCTTCAATCCTTTAAAGTGAAAAACGGGATAGTACCTTCGAAAAGGACACAACCTTACTTCCATCCTCACCCTAGCTCTGACGTTCAACCTTTTCTTTTTCCTCTTATGAGATTCTAGGTCTCAGGGCTCTTTGTGGTATTGTCAGTTCTGTTACACAGGCTCAGACACCATGCTTGACTTCGTACCTAATTTATGACCACATGCTGATGCTAACAAAACAATGGTTGAAATCCCTCTGACCGGAGGGTGTTCAACATCTGGGTACAGTGTTTTTGTAGTCAGTTATAATTACATCTACATCTACATGGATACTCTGAAAATCACATTTAAGTGCCTGACAGAGGATTCATCGAACCACCTTCACAATTCTCTATTATTCCAATCTCGTATAGCGCGCGAAAGAATGAACAACTGTATCTTTCTGTACGAGCTCTGATTTCCCTTATTTTATCGTGGTGATCGTTCCTCCCTATGTAGGTCGGTGTCAACAAAATATTTTCGCATTCGGAGAAGAAAGTTGGTGATTGGAATTTCGTGAGAAGTTTCCGTCACAACGAAAAACGCCTTCCTTTTAACGATTTCCAGCCCAAATCCTGTATCATTTCTGTGACACTCTCTCGTATATTTCGCGATAGTAAAAAACGTGCTGCCTTTCTTCGAACTTTTTCGATGTACTCCGTCAGTCCTATCTGGTAAGGATCCCACACCGCGCAGCAGTATTCTAAAAGAGGACGGATAAGCGTAGTGTAGGCAGTCTCCTTAGTAGGTCTGTTACATTTTCTAAGTGTCCTGCCAATAAAACGCACTCTTTCGTTAGTCTTTCCCACAACATTTTCTATGTGTTCCTTCCGATTTAAATTGTTCGTAATTGTAATACCTAGGTATTTAGTTGAATTTACGGCTTTTAGATTAGACTGATTTATCGTGTAACCGAAGTTTAACGAGTTCCATTTAGCACTCACGTGGAAGACCTCACACTTCTCGTTATTCAAGGTCAACTGCCACTTTTCGCACTATTCAGACATTTTTTCAAAATCGTTTTGCAGTTTGTTCTGATCTTCTGATGACTTTATTAGTCGACGAACGACAGTGTCATCTGCAAACAACCGAGGACGACTGCTCAGATTGTCTTCCAAATCATTTATACAGATAAGGAACAGCAAAGAGCCTATAACACTACCATGGGGAACATCATAAATCACTTCTGTTTTACTCGATGACTTTCCGTCAATTACTACAAACTGTGACCTCTCTGACCGGAATCACAAATCCAGTCACATAACTGAGACGATATAAGCAGGCAATTTCAATACGAGTCGCTTGTGTGGTACAGTGTCAAAAGCCTTCCGGAAATCCAGAAATACGGAATTGATCTGAAATCCCTTGTCAATAGCACTCAACACCTCATGTGAATAAAGAGCTAGTTGTGTTTCACAGGAGCGATGTTTTCTAAACCCATTTTGACTGTGTGTCAATAGACTGTCTTCTTCGAGGTAATTCATAATTTTCGAACACAATATATGTTCTAAAATCCTGCTACATATCGACATTAACGATATGGGCCTGTAATTTAGTGGATTACTCATACTACCTTTCTTGAATATTGGTGTGACCTGTACAACTTTCCAGTCTTTGGGTACGGATCTTTCGTCGAGTGAACGGTTGTATATGATTGTCAAGTATGGAACTAATGCATCAGCATACTCTGAAAGGAACCTAATTGGTATACAGCCTGGACCAAAAGACTTGCTTTTATTATGTGATTTAAGTTGCTTCACTACTCCGAGGATATTTCCTTCTACGTTACTCATGTTGGCAGCAGTTCTTGATTCGAATCCTGGAATATTTACTTCGTCTTCTTTTGTGAAGGCATTTCGGAAGACTGTGTTCAGTAACTCTGCTTTGGCAGCACGTCTTCGATAGTATCTCCACTGCTATCGCGCAGAGAAGGCATAGAATGTTTCTTGCCGCTAACATACTCCACATGCGACCAGAATCTCTTTGGATTTTCTGCCAGGTTTCGAGACAACGTTTCGTTGTGGAAACTGTTATAGGCATCTCGCATTGAAGTCCGCGCTAAATTTCGAGCTTCTGTAAAAGATCGCCAATCTAGGTGATTTTGCGTCTATTTGAATTTGGCATGTTTGTTTCGTTGTTTCTGCAACAGTGTTCTAGCCCGTTTTGTGTACCAAGGAGGATTAGCCCGTCGTTTGTTAATTTATTTAGTATAAATCTCTCAATTGCTGCGATTCTATTTCTTTGAATTCAAGCCACATCTGGTGTACACTTACATTATTAATTTGGAGGTAGTGGAGATTGTCTCTCAGCAAGGCTTCAAGTGAATTTTTATCTGCTTTTTTGAATAGTTATATTTTTCGCTTATTTTTCGGGGATTTAGAGATTACAGTATTCAATTTCGCTACGAAAACCCTGTGTTCACTAATCCCTTAATCGGTTTTGATGCTCGTTATTGACTCAGGATTATTTGTTGCTAAGAGGTCAAGCGTATTTTCACAACCGTTTACTATTCGCGTGGGCTCATGAACTAACTGCTCGAAATAATTTCCAGAGAATGCATTTAGCACAATTTCGGATGATATTTTATGCGTACCTCCAGAATTAAACACGTATTTCCGCCAACATATCGAGGGTAAATTAAAGTCAAAACCAACTATTACCGTATGAGTCTGGTATGTGTCTGAAATGAAACTCAAGTTTTCTTTGAACCTTTCAGCAACTGTATCATCTGAATTTGGAGGTCGGTAAAGCGATCCAATTATTATTTTATTCCGGTTGCCAACAATGACTTCTGTACATACTAACTCACAGTAAAGTATCTACTTCAATTTCGCGACAACTTAAACTACTAGTGACAGCAACAAACACGCCACCGCCAACCGTGTTTAGCCTATCCTTTCGGAATACCGTTAGGTTCTCCGTCCCAACACAGCTGCGACAATTTACAACTGTTATGCCAATGGTTCCTTTATCTATGTTCCTCCTGTATTCAGCCTGCGCCCTTTGTGACTGAAGCAATTCTTGTATTTTCCCGAGACCCTCTAACCTAAAAAACCGCCCAGTCCACGCCACACAGCCCCTGCTACCCATGTAGCCGCCTCCTGCGCATAGTGGACACCTAACCTATTCAGCAGAACCCGAAACCCAACCTCCCTTTGGCGCAAGTCGACGAATCTGCAGCCTACACGGTCTTAGAACCGTCTGAGCCTCTGATTCAGACCCTCCACTCGGCTCTGCACCAGAGGTCCGAAATCGGTCCTGTCGCCTATGATGCTAATGCTCAGCTGTGATTTCATCTTCCCACTCGAAACCAGGGAGAATCTCTTCTGATCCATAGCGACACACATCATTGGTACCAATGTGAACAACCACCTGCAGTTAGCTGCACCCTGTGCTCTTCATGGCATCCGGGAGGACCCTTTCCACATCTGGAATGATTCCACCCGGTATGCGCATGGAGTGCACATTGGTTTTCTTACCCTTCTTCTCAGCAAAGTCCCTAAGGGGCCTCATAACGTGCCTAACGTTGGAGCTCCCAACTACCAATAATCCCACCCTCTGCGATTGCCCAGATCTTGCAGGCTGAGTGGTTTCCTCTGAAACAGGACCGGCGACAGCATCTGGCTCAGCGACAGTGTCAGCTATAGACAGCACCTGGAACCTGTTTGTCAGACAAACCGGGGAGGCTTAATGTGCGGCTGCCTGCGAAGTCTTTCGCCGCCTGCTTCGCCCCGGGGTGACCTCCCATTCGACCACAGGTGAGGAGGGGGTCAACCTGAGTGTGAGCAGTAACTGGGCTGGCCACAGGTGAGGAGCGATCAGAGGACTCTGACGCGCTGGACGTCCGTTGGATCCCCACAGCCGGCCCACAACAGTGGTGCCCATCCACTGCAGCCTCAAGCTGTGTAACCGAAGCCATCACAGCCTGAAGCTGAGAGCGAAGCGTCACCAACTTGGCTTGCATCCGCACACAACAATCGCAGTCCCTGTCCATACTAAAGACCGTGGAAAACTAAACTACGCAGATAAACGGACTATCGGCACGTGCTGCGCAACTCAACTGTACAATCTGACGAAAACGCATGAACTGTGTCTAGTAATACGCAGATATTCAAAAACCTAGCTACCGAAGCACTCACGTGAAAGTAAATAATTTGCCCCCGATAAGGTACTTGTAATATGTCACAAAATCGGTTAACTTCCTGACGCAAACGAAAATGCGACAACTGTGGCTATTATATTTTTAATTTGAACGCAGAAACTCATGAAACTAAACTATTAAAGAACACAGATATAATAAAATTCGCTTCTGGTTAGGAACTCGTAAATGTCACAAAAGAGGTTTACTTATATGTTACTGCGTCTGTCGCGGTCGGCTACTGCTGCTCACAAGGGAACCTCCTCATCGCACTCCCCTCAGATTTAGTTATAAGTTGGCACATTGGATAGGCCTTGAAAAACTGAACACAGATCAATTGAGAAAACAGGAAGAAGTTGTGTGCAACTACGAAAAAACAAGCAAAATATACAAACTGAGTAGTCCATGAGTAACATAAGCAATATCAAGGCTCAAGTGAGCTCAAGAGTGTCATGGTCCCGTGGTAGAGTGAGTAGGTGCGGAACGAGAGGGCCTTGGTTCAAATCTTCCCTCGAGTGAAAAATTTAATTTTTTATTTTCAGTTTATGTGACAAACTCTTATGTTTTCATCAATTTTCTGGGAGTCATTATCACATCCACAATAAAACTGAAATCGGAGGAGATAGAAAAGTCTTTTACCCATTCGCCAAGTGTACAAGTTAGGTGGGTTGACAACATATTCCTGTCATGTGACGCACATGCCGTCACCAGTGTCGTATAGAATATATCAGACGTGTTTTCCTGTGGAGGAATCGGTTGACCTATGACCTTGCGATCAAATGTTTTCGGTTCCCACTGGGGAGGCACGTTCTTTCGTCTACTAATCGCACGGTTTACCGGTGCGGTCGCTAAACAGAGACACTAAACTTATTACAGTGAACAGAGACGTCAATGAACGAACGGACAGATCATAACTTTGCGAAAATAAAAAATTATACTTTTCACTGGAGGGAAAACTTGAACCAAGGACCTCTCGTTCCGCAAATGCTGACGCTAACCACGGGACCACGGCGCTCCTGAGTTTACAGCCTCCTTTATGTTAATTATGTTGCACATCAACTACTCAGTTTGTATATTTTGCTTATTTTTTCATAGTTGCACACAACTTCTTCCTGTTTTCTCGATTGATCTGTGTTCAGTTTTTCAAGGCGTATCCAGTGTGCCAACTTATATCTAAATCTGAGGGGGGTGCGATGGGGAAGTTCCCTTGTCAGTGTTGCAGCTTGTGCAATTGGATATGACCTTTACGAAACTTTGTTCAAACCATCTGTAACCCAAGACTTGTCTCATCTTCAATAGCAATGTATTTGAATCTTTTTGCATTATTTTTATCACTTTGTTATCTATGTAAGTCTCGTTTTTCTGGAAGGTACAAGTGAATGAAATTAGAAAATACATTGCTATACTCGAATTATTTTTTCTAAAAAGTGGGCGTGCGGTTCTAGGTACCACAGTCTGGAACCGAGCGACCGCTACGGTCGCAGGTTCGAATCCTGCCTCGGGCATGGATGTGTGTGATGTCCTTAGTTTAGTTAGGTTTAATTAGTTCTAAGTTCTGGGCGACTGATGACCTCAGAAGTTAAGTCGTATAGTGCTCAGAGCCATTTGAACCATTTAAAAAATTCCATTTTGGTTTATTCCCATAAATGCCCTTCCATGAACCTTGGACTCTGCGGAGAGGAGTGGATTGTGTTGGCGGCCCGGCTCATCTCATTCAACGCTGCAGCCTGCCAGTCAGAGGCTTTGGCCTGCCTCAGGCCGCCGTATGGTACGTTCTGTGTCAAGGGCAGCGCTGAGCAAATGCCACCAACACTGATATCCCGCTCTTTCTCCTGGGGCACAAATGACATGCATCATGCCGAACATTGCTATGTGGCCTGTGCTTCCCACTGTCATCTGCTACCACTGAGATATTTTTGAATAAAATGACATTGCCAAACTGTAGCACACAATCTCTCTGATATATTATTTTATTCGGAAATCTCTTCATTTCATTTGTTAAATATACTAGGGCTATTTGGAAAGTAATTTCCGATTGGTCGATAAATGGAAATAACAGTGAAAATACGATGAAGCTTTACAAAGATGTGTTGGGCAGTGTCTAGTATGTATGTCACTTGCATCACTTGCCTCTTTTCAGTACTGAGCAGTGTTCATATAAAGATGTCTACAACATTAGTGCTTCCCGCCTGGTATGGGTGCCCTCTGAAAGATTTCACCTGATTTTACGCAATCCCAGAGTACTGGGGCAAAGGGGTACGGGCGCACTCTGCATTGTTGCCAGATCTATCCAAGATGGCGGTGATGACGTTACCTAAGATGGTGGCGTGTAGACTTGGCAACAGCACATGACATCATCCAAGATGGTGGCCATTACGTCAGCTGATGACGCAAGCACCGTTATCCAAGATTGCGGCTTTTGCGGGAAAGTGCCAAATCCTCCTTCCACAGAATAATCACGGGAAGTTCAGTTTCCAAGAATGACGTTATCGCCGCCATCTTGGATAAATCTGGCAACAATTGAGAGAGTGCTCGTACTCCCCTTGCCCCAATACTCCCCAGGTAACGTACCTGTCATGCATTTCCTTCTTCATGACAGTATTTTTGGCCGCACACAGGAAGGGCAATGAGGATGCCCCTGCAGCCTTTCCGTTAGGAAGTGTTTGATCACCCACCACTCTCATATTCACCTCTGTTCGTATGCACCAATGACTGTGAAAGGAACATTTTGGCACAGACAGTGAACTGTAGACCACCATATAAAAGTGGTGGAAAACACAGGCGGCTGCCTTCTATGATGAAGTGTTGTGTCCAGACACAGGATAGAGGGAAGTCACGGCGTTTGGGGTCAGTCTGCGATTTCTTAGCGGTGAGGAGCAAAGACCGAGAGGCAAATTCGCAGTGAAGGCAGGGTGATGACTTGGATGAGCGCCAAACACGTCAAAAGGCACCTGCGAGAGCCACGGATTCTGGGACTCGATGGGCTACTTGCTCCAGGAGACTCGTGGAATTCAGGAGTCCAGTTAACACAATTTATTTGCGACCAGACAAATTACTACACTGAAGGCTATTTCTAAACATTAGAAATACATTAGAAATAGTAAAGGAGGCAATTTGTTGTGCAACAGAAATCAGTGTTTGAAGCCACTGGGCTAACGAACGCAGATAACACTAGCAGCACGTTAAGTAGCAGCTTGAGAGCAGCACTCCAAGGACATATCGGAGATTACCAAGGCTGACCATGAGCGATACGGCGTTGGCGCCCCAGTGATCTGACTGAGGGCTTCCTCTGAATACAAAACCATGGGTTTTCAAGGAAACGTGGCAGCGCACTATTACTTTTCAAATAATCGTGGTGGCGCACTATTTCGACCCACCAATCCACCGGCACTTACAAAACTTCGACGAATCTGGCGAGTCGCTTTACACTTCCAGATCGCCTCTGGTCAACCCCATTTACATTCGTCCCCCTCTCCTACTCGGTAGGTAGGGATGTTTCTGGACTGTTATTAACAAATGTCAAGTTTGGTATCAACAACTTTCAGCTGAAAGCTAAACTTCACTGCCACTCCTATTATGGCCTGTAACTCGTCACTTTGCATCGCCCTCCTTCCTTTTCTGGGTGGGGGCTACTGTGGTAGCACTATAACGTGTGTAAACCGACTGACTCTGTACTTCTCAGTACCAAGTATCAAGCTTGCTGCCTCTGCTAAGACTTGCATTTTCGTGGTCATCTTCTACTGTGACGCCTTACAATAGCGTCTAGGCGGTGGATGGAGTTACCAGTTAATTCTCTGAAATAAAACTTCTCTCCTTGGACAGCTGCACAGAGCGTCTGCAATTTGCAGGGCTCATGCGGTATTATTTAGTTCAGATGACCTAAACGCTACTACTTCTGCGTGCTCTCAACATTTCGTCTCTGATTTTCTGTCTTGGAGTCCCCTTGAGGACTCCCAAAAGCCTTAAGCGTAAGGACATACAAGTCATTAAGGTGTCAATATATGACAGAGGGTATAGGAAAGTTGGGACAACGCTACGACAAATGTCCAGGTCGGAGCGGCGACTATGTAGGTAAGTAGTTGGAAAATATTACAAACTGTTGCAAATAAATAATTTTTGGTTTTCACTGTAATTTCCATTTCACGGCCGATAGGACCTTACTTTCCTAATAGCCCTTCTATTATAAGTGACCATAACGCAAATTTTTGGAAATTTGAGGTAAGTTCCTATGGGACCAAACTGCTCAGGTCATCGGTCCCTAGGCTTACTCACTACTTAATCTAACTGGAACTATCTTACGCTAAGAGGGAGGACTCGAAACTCCAACGGGAGCAGCCGTGCGGACTGTGCCAAGGCGCCTGAGACCACACGAGCGGCTGACCATCGTGTTTGATGACGACTTCACGGATATCTTTCACAACTAGACACAGAATTTTTATTTCCGACCTTGACTTATTACAGTCGAAATCGGTTAAAACTAATATATTTCATAAATGTGAACAAGACACTTTTGAATGAAACGAAATGTTTTTTCGTAAATTTTAATTTTAAAATTGAGTGGCTCCAGTTTTAAACAAAGTTACCAATATTGACCCTGAGGCTCAATAATAATTTTGAAATAAATCGAGTTTTATTTTATTTCAGTAAACTAAAAGTAATTTGTAAAACAGCGTAGGTAAATCACATATACGCAACAAAACGTGTAATAAACGGAATCATTGTCACAAGTAGAAATAACGGAAAAAAGAGTTCCAACAAATTTTTACATTCATCTGTCTATGATAGAGTTATTATGAATAAAAATAAGAGCATCACCATTTTCTGCGTATAAATTTGACCGTTTTGCGTTCTAAACGAAACGGGAAAATCTCAAGATCCTCTCACAGGCTGTGGTAGATGCTTTGTACTCATAATATTTTTCTAACGATCGTCTGAAGCGTCAGAAAAGTCTGCTCGTTCGTCTTCCAGTAAGAAGCCACATTTTCTACTATTCTGTAGTTTTGATTTAAACATTTCTCAAAACCCATCTGTTGGAGTAGAGTTATCATCAACATCTGTTCACTAAGCAAACATCTTTACTTTCCCTGATAGTGCAGATTTTGCCGAATTTGATGAAAGAATTTAACTGACTCTTCGTGAATCAGACGCAGCTCTTTCACCATAATGCTCTTTACCTGAGTGGAAAATACCAAAGTTTTTTTAATATATTGTTTTGCGTATCAGCGATAATGTGAGACCTCTTCTGAATATGCAAATATGTTGAAAACCAAACCACATGTCCTGTAGCTGAAGTTGGATGAACTGTCTCATTGAATTTGAGGGCTCCGCCAAGATAGCTTACAGAATCTACCAATCGATCTGATAAATCATTCCCAAATATTCGGCGATTCTTAGGCAGCGGAAAACTTAATCTTAACCTATGAGATCTACACTTGCAACTGTGACCTTTCTTGGTTTCTGCCAGCAGTCGGCAATTACCGTTGAAACTGCACGCTGGGGCTATTAGTAAGCAATAAATGGATTGTATATATAATCTTTATCATGAATTCACGCCTTTTATCCTGATATATCATTTTTAGATAGCGAAATGTTGGTCAGAGGATAGTTGCTACCTCATGGTACGTCTGAACAACGAAATTTTCCTCTAAGTATAATCTGAGGCGAGTGTGCGAAATTCCTAATTCAGAAGCTTCTATGTGCTGATACAGAAGACTAAAGTGCCATAAAAGTGGTGTCTTCCAGGGCAATAGAAGGTACAGTGTATGTGATTTCTCCATCTCTAAATCCTAGGATGTCTCCCTTAAAGGTTGTAAATATTCTGACGTTTGAAAGGCTATAAAATAAACGCTAACGTACAAAAATTAAAGTAATGGGATAGCATCCATACCGTGAGAAGAGAAACTAGTTCATTAATCAGCGTGATATCAGTCCCTTCAAATCGAACTATTTCTCTCTCCTCAGAGAGTTTTTAGTACAGGCCCGAATATTGGCTCTTTACCGATTCTAACATGATCAGCCGCATATTCCAGCGAGTATCTTTTGACTGTCAGTGTTCATTGTAGGACACTGAGAAGGCCACTTCTCGGCCGCGCGCAGTAGTCGTGCGGCCTGAGGCGGCTTGTCACGGTTCGCGCGGCTGCCCCCGTCGGAGGTTGGAGTCCTCCCTCGGGCATGGGTGTGTGTGTTGGCCTTAGTATGAAGTAGTGTGTAAGCCCAGGGACCGATGACATCAGCAGTTTGGTCCCATAGTCCTTACCACAAATTTCCAAATTGGCCACTTGTCTTCGCTTAAGTGACAGATTCTTACACCGTAGTCGAAAGGGCACAAACCTGTGGACAATAGACGCATATATATACTTCGCATTAAAAGAATTTTGTAACACTGTATTTATCATATGGCAGGAATAATTCAATCGTGAACAATCACGCAACGCAGCGATTATATTTGCACCTTGGTCCGTTGTCATAGGTATGTATTTCAAACCACTCTCGTGGTTACCAAAATACATAAATCAGCTCAACAATTCCCTTTGAATGTTATCGCCCTCTTTTGGGTCATCTAGAAACTGTGTTGTAAATAAACATGAGATCTGTGGTTCCATTCAACAAAATAGGAGACAGTATACGTCAAATAACTGTTTTCCTTGCGCTGTTTGTCCACATATCTGTAGCAGTTGAGCATTCACTTCTTGTTATTTAAGAGATTACCACAGGCATCTTAGACTTTCTGCAGTTTCTGTGATGTAACGTGACCCGCTTGTGCGAGGGGTATCATAGGCTTTGTGGACACGTTTCCGTAAGTCGATCCAGCGTCGACTAACATCTGAGCAGGTGCTAAAAGCTTTCACCTGCTATACTTCCGTAGGAGCTTAAGACTCGAGCAACAGTGGCTACGCAGTTATCAGTAAACGCCTCCTAATCAAGTTTAGGAAGCCGTATCTCGCCAACACAACACTCTTGTTTTCTTGGACGCGCATAGATGACGATGAATGTGCAAAGTGGCACTCGAGGCTTTAGCATGAGCGTAAATGTCACTGCACAGCGAACAGCTGACAAAATTATGATATTTCCCATCGGCATCACTATCGGCTTAAAGACCGCCCAAACTGGACTTTGCAGATTATCTTCAGGCTCTGAGGCTCTATATTCACCCCTGACTAGTTTTTCTTTCTTTTCATTTCCTTTTTTATGCGCTCCCCTTCCTTTTCAAACAACGTTCAGTTTGTACACACTCCGCTGCTCCGCTCCATAAAGTGCTGCCCTACTCGCCGGTCAGAGACCGTAATTTGCACCGGCGGTCAGTGCCGCCTCTACTGCCAACCTGTAGCACTCCGCTGCTTCTGCAACGTCACGGGAGTGCGTTGTAGCCCTGTGTGGAGCACGCGGGCTGGGCCTCTGTGCACGACTCAAACCGTTATCTCTCCCGACGGCGTGCAGTGCTACGGTATGCTCAAATGCACCATCTCACGTAAAATAATCCGGACGTTAAATAATGCTCGACACGGCTCTCCAGGCGGGGACTACTCAGGAAGATATCGCCATCAGGAAAAACAGAATTGCCGTAACTCGGGTAGGTAGGATAGAGAATTTTAATACGGAAGTGGATAGGTTGAAGGCAGATATAGTAGAAATTAGCGGACTGCAGCAGGAGGAAGAACAAGACTTCTGGTCAGTGAGCACGTAGTTATAAATGCAAAATCAAGTAGTGGTACATAGTAGTATGTCTAACCTTGAATAACAAAACAGGATTGCGGGTAATATTCTGCGATAACCGTAGTGAAAGAATTATCGTAGCCGACATAGGCACGAAACCAACACACACCCCAATAGTACAAATCTATATGCCAACCAGCTCTGCAGATGACGAACAGATTGTACTAGTATGTACTAGTATATATAATCATCGATAATACATGGTTTAAAAATAATGAACCAAGGTTATGAATGAGGAAGATACCTGAAGAAGATCTGAAAAGTCAGGGGCAGTCAAATGAAATCGAGACTGACGGAAAAAGTAAGTATGCTGTTTATTACCTCAATAGCAACGACCATACACGACGGTCAGTGCCTGACTGTATTCTTTTTTTTTCATTTTGTTCGGTATTGTTCTTTTGGGTTTGGTTTTCCAAGCAGCCCTCTGACCGAACACGCTGAGCTACCATGCCGGCGATTTTCAGGCGTGCACCTCGAGTCGGAAACAAATCGACGCCACGAATGTCTTTCTTCACGGCTCCATAAATATGAAAATCGAATGCAGAGAGAACGGGACCTTATAAATGTTGTGTAAGGGCTCCTCAGCGAAACTTCTGTAGCGTACTAGGAACAACATTGGCAACATGTGATAGGGCCCATATGTTGCCAAGTCTGATTAGAGTACATCGCAGAAATTCCGCTGGGAAGCACTTCAACATTCTCCATAAATTATCGATCTCTCCCCAAGCGATTTCCATACTTTTGGAGCCCTGAAGAAAGACTATTGTGGCCGTCAGTAGCTACAATCATAGTGCCGTAAGCTAGCCTAGAAATTTTTCCAGGGAGACACTGATCGTCTATTCTCGCAATGACATAAATGTGTTAACACAGATAGCTTTTACTTTTGAAGCAATAAACATTTAACTTAATTAAAACCTGAATACACAATACTGATGTCCAACAAGAACATTTATTTAACAGTTCAGAATCGGTTTTCAACTTCTTAGGCCCCGTTAGTTAACTTAACCTTTTCAGTCTGTCTCGTTTTCGTCTGACTGCCCGTTATAGATTACAAAATGGTAAGAAACACATTTAGAAGCAAGATTTTAAGCTGTAAGACGTTTTCAGAGAGATATCTGCAAGGTGAACGTAATTTATTGGTTATGAAATAAAGATTACAAATGTAGAAATTTCAGAAGAGTAGAAAACTGGGTAAATGAGACATGGACAGTTTGTATGATTCACAGGTTGTTCAGCGTTTCAAAGGGAGACACCGATTTTCTGAAATCGGTATACGAAACAGTGAATGCAGCAGAGTATCAAATAGGCAAAAAGACAAGACCCAGTTGAAATCTTTGGCTAACGCGCTAGTTAGTACATTTAATTGTTGAAAGGAGAAAATATAAAGCTGCAGCAAACTGATTAGGGGAATACAGAGAAGGCCTGTTTGAAAATTAAGATCTCATCTCGGACGCCCGTACTAACCAAAGCAGGGAAAGCTGAAATGTGGCAGGAAAGTAAAAGGAAGGGCTATGGAAGGGAAATGGAAGCAATGTTACAAGAAGGGAAGAGCAAGTAGACGAAGGTAAGTCACGAGATATGATACTGCGAAAAGAATTAGACAAAGCACTGAAAGGCCTAAGTCGCATTAAAGCCCCTGAAATAGACGACAGTCCCTCAGAATCATTTAGATCCTTAGGAGTACAATCAATGAAGAAACTATCTAAAGCTACATGAGACAGTAGAAATGCCCTCAGACTTCAAGAAGAATGTAAGAATCCCACTTCCAACAAAGGCAGGTGTTGTCAGGAGTGTCAAGCGTGAATATTACAGATCTATCAGTTTAATGAACAACGACTGCTATATACTGATAGGAATTGTTTACAGAAGAATGGAAAGATGTAGACGTCGTTCTCGGGAAAAATCTGTTTGGGTTCCGGCGAAATGTAGGAACACGCAAGGAAACGCTGATCCTATGACTTATCTTAGAAGGTAGGTTAAGGAAAAACAAACTCCCTTTTATAGCATTTGTAGATTTAGAGAAAGCTTTCGATAATGTTGATCGGAATCCACTCTTTCAAACTGTGAAGGTAACAGGGATAAAATACAGGCAACAAAGGTTATTCATCATTTGTTCACAAACCAGACTGCATTTATAATAGTTAACAGGGATAAAATACAGGGAACAAGAGGTTATTCACCAAGTATACACAAATCAGACTGCAATTAAAAGAGTTACAGATCGTGAAAGAGAAGCAGTGGTTGAGAAGGAAGTGAGGCAGGGCTGTAGCCTGTCACACATGTTATTGAGACTGTACACTGAGGAAACAGAGAAGGAACCCAAGGAGTTTTTCGGAAAGGGAATTCAAGTTTAGGAAAAAAAAAAAAATTGCGGTTTGCCAAAGACATTGTAAATCTGTCCGAGACAGTGAACGACTTACAAGAGCAATTTGATGTAATGGATAGTGCCATGAAAACATATTATAAATTGAACATCAAATAAAGTGAAACAAGGTTAATGGACTGCATTATTATTAAATCAGGCGACGGTGAAGTAGTTGGATTAGAAAATGAGACACTAAAACTAACACATAAGTTTTGCTATTTGGGCAGCGACATTAACTGTACACAGGATATCACATGCAGGCTGGCCACTGCACGCAAAATATTTCTGAAAACGAAGAATTTGTTAACATTTAATGAAAATGGAAGTGTTGGGAAATCTTATTTTGAAGCTGTGTACCCCTGTATGGAAGTGAAACGTTAACGATAAGCAGTTCAGATAAGAAGAGAATAGGATCTTTTGAAGTATGTTTTACATAAGAATGTTGCTAATTGGATGGGTAGGTCGGCAAAAAGAAATTTATATCGCAAACTGACTAAAAGTAGAGACAGTCAATGAGACACGTCTTGCGGCGTGATGGAATCGTTGATTTGGTAATGAGGGGACACGTGTGTGTGTGTGGGGGGGGGGGGGGGGGAGGAGGGGGAAGGTGATGAAAGTAGAGGGAGACCAAAGAATGAATACGGTAAGCAGGTTCACGTGGATGGTGGTTGCATTGCTGCAGTAGTTATTCGGAGATGAAGAGACTTGCACAGAACAGAGTAGCATGGAGACCTGCATTAAACTAGTCTTCGGACTGAAGATCACAAGAACCTATAAACGTGTTTCTCGGTGGTTCTGTGATTTGCATTCGATTTCCAGTTGGTACTGTGACTTCTTTTCACGTCTTTCTCCTCTGACAATGGTTTGTTAATGTGCAAAATTTCAAGCTGTACCCGGGGTCGGACCCCACATTGAACAGTAGGTTCTTATAACTGCCTCGGTAAGTGCGTTGAAAGAAGGGAGGAAGACGAAGGCATACCACCCCAATAGGACCATACCTAATAAATCATCGCATGTTCAAACCAATCTTAGGGTTACGGAAGTTTTCACTTTTTCTCACATAAACACTGAAAATCAAGAGATGTGAAACCACAGATAGATTGTATTGTACTGTACGTTGTTACCTAGTGTAATTACCGAATTTGAGAGCACCAAATGCTAGGAGAAGAAGCTCTTTCTTACACTATGTAAGTAATTCGAGAAAAGAAACGATGTCCTCTCTGACGACCATTGACTATACGCTGCTTTCAGATTGATCCTGAAAATAGTACTGCTAAACGAATATATGAATAACTGAACGAAATCAACTTACTGTGAGAACATGTCAGTTCAGTTCATCATCGTTGTTGTATTTCATGACAATAACTGTAAGACTGTGGGTTTTTGAAAAGTGAGTCGATTGAACGTTAGAATATGAAGTGAGGGGCCAGAAACACGGGAACCGGAAGCAGCCGCAACGTATTTCATGGCTACTGCCGAAGTACAAGGGGCACAAATGTAAACGAGACATATAGAAAAACGTAAGTAAACTGTTTATTATTTCAAAAGTAATCACCATTACTGTTATTACAATCGATGCAGAAACTTCTCCTAACTTCCACATAGCAGTAAACTAAAAGCTGCTAAAATTCTCAGTCATAATTATGTGTAATACACAGGATAGCAATATATTTTAGTACAGTTTTATTCAGTAGAAAATCTGTGAGTCATAGACGAGGTTCAGTAAGCAATAATTCGTCGCTGTTTTTAAAAATGAACTTACTTCTGTAGTTTTGTCGACGATAGATTGAAATCTGATGCGAGTTTCCGATTGAGGGCAGAGAACATGTTAAGTGAAGCTCACACGGATAAGGGGACGCAAACAATATGCAAAGTTTTCACTTTTCGACAACATTATGATTGAATGCTTTATCCTGGGTAAGTGGCTACTGTAATGGAATGAAGTGCTACTGCGAGTGCAGAGTGTACATTACTGCAAGTGGCCTCACACGCCAGGTGAATCTGAGTGTATATATTGCTAAACATTTAAACTTCAACACCAAGAAAGATAGCAAATAACAAAATACTGTTTATTAGACATTCACAGTTTAATAGCGAGAATACAGCCATAAATACGTATTTGATTTGGGGGTATAGAGGCTTGTGGAAAGTAGTACACAGAGTTTTCAACTTTGGAAGCAACAGTGACCCTGACCCAGATGGGTACTGCGTTGAAATGTGCGTTGATGTCAGACCTGGGTATATCATTCCATGCTGCTTCCACTCTGTGCTACAGTTCATTACTTAAGTAGTCAGAGACCAGTGGAGCGCCATTTTCCTGGAAAACAATGACAATATGTTTTCAACGGGAGAGATCTAGAGAACGCGCTCGACAGGGCTACTGGCTAACACACACTGTGTAGATGTAGATTAGGAGCGTACAGGCAAGATTCGGTCTTGCGTGATCTTGTTGAAAGATAAGATCACAGAGATCTCGAAAATAGGGCACTTCCACCGGCCTTCATACGTCAGTCATGACACGACTGATGGAACCAGAGATGACCGTTTTGTGTATCCAATGGCAACCCGTACCGTCAGGCCCCATACTGGGTCCATATGATGATGGCGAATGTCATCTGACAACGTTCGGATCCTCCACACAGAAAACAGACTCTTTTGAAAAGTCGATGTAGTGCCACATTTATATCGTCCAGTATTTTGTTGAGCCCACCAGTGTCAGCGCGCCCCTGTCTGCTGCTGTGTCAAGAGAAGACGCAGCAACGGTCGCCATGCTGACAGTCTGTGGTGCTGCTGACATCGTCACAATGTCCGAGTTTGCCGCAAACGAGCTATGTCGTGACTAAAGGTACGTGGTGTTGCGATGTCACAACGCACGGCCGAACGAACAATATTTCTGTCCTTTCAGGCGCTAGTCGCATGAGGCCGTTGAGGATCTGCATGGTGTTGAGTACGGGCCTCCTGGCCCTCCCGGTTGGCCGTGCGGTCTAACGCACGTCTTTCCGGGCGGGAAGGAGCGCCTAGTCCCCGGCACGAGTACGCCCGGCGGATTTCTGTGAGGTCCGGTGAACCGGCCAGTCTGTGGATGGTTTTTAGGCGGTTTTCCATCTGCCTCGGCGAATGCGGGCTGGTTCCCCTTATTCCGCCTCAGTTACACAATGCCGGCGATTGCTGCGCAAACAAGTTCTCCACGTACGCGTACACCACCATTACTCTACCACGCAAACATAGGGGTTACACGCGTCTGGTGTGAGACGTTCCCTGAGGGGTCCACCGGGGGCCGAACCGCACAATAACTGTGGGTTCGGTGTGGGGCGGCGGAGGGGTGAAGTGGACTGCGGTAGCCGTCGTGGGATTGTGGACCAATGCGGCTGCGGCGGGAACGGAGCCTCTCCGTCTTTTCTAGGTCCCCGGTTTACAATACAATACAATACGACCCTCCTGAACCTATCGATTTCAGATTCGCAAGTCAGCAGTAGGATCCCAACCAACGGGAGCAGTAAGATTGTGGAACTACAAATCTTAGTTTCAGTGTGCCACAGTCTTGCCTTTGGCGAAAGCTGGCACGTGCCGGTAGGTGTTTCTCCTTCTTACACGAGGGAAACACGATATTCTCACAAATAACCAACAAATGGCTCTGAGTACTAGGCGACTTAACTTCTGAGGTCATCAGTCGCCCAGAACTTAGAACTAATTAAACCTAACTAACCTAAGGACATCACACACATCCATGCCCGAAGCAGGATTCGAAACTGCGACCATAGCGGTCGCTCGTTTCCAGACTGTAGCGCCTAGAACCGCACGGCCACTCCGGCCAGCAAATAACCAACATTCAAATGCGATATCTGAATAAGAAAATGTAATCATTTTCATACCCAAGCATGCAGTACGCTTGATGGCAGTTAGTTGTGTGTTGCATACTGTTTTCATGGTGTTGTAATTTTAATGGCCAGCAGCGGAGTTCATGTCATTCGGAAGCGTAATCAAAGAGCACACTGGGAAATCTATGAAATTTTAAACCTTGATGCCTTTGATGATTAAGAAGCTGTAGAGACTTTTCTTCAAAAGTTCATTGCTACGTACTTCGTATATTTCTTCAGTATGAAGCTTCTAATGTGAATTTAATCACAATTTATTCTATCACAAAGAACTGTCCTTAGAGCATAAAACAGTAAATGTAAAAGTAGAGAATAGAATTCTCATTATTTTGATCTCAATAAGTAGCTCAAGAATGTATTTTCCAAATAAAATTTGGTCTATAGCAAAAAGTCCTTAGATTAAAAACTGAAAAAAATAGAAATATGTTACCCCGAGTGACGTAATTTCAGAAATCTACGTAAAAGTTAAGCGTAGTAAACATGATTATCGTACTGACGTGGTCTTCTGGGCAGATTTTTTATTTTAATCAAGCAGGCTTCCCCATTATGGAATGAAGAAACTTAACTTAAAACCCTGACCGTGTGTCAGCAGATTCGACAGATCCCAACAGACTTTCTTGGTTCAGATGGTTCAAATGGCTCTGAGCACTATGGGACTTAACTTCTGAGGTCATCAGTCCCCTAGAACTTAGAACTACTTAAACCCAACTAACCTAAGGACATCACACACATCCATGCCCGAGGCGGGATTCGAACCTGCGACCGTAGCAGTCGCGCGGTTCCGGACTGAGCGCCTAGAAAATTTCTTGGTATTAATGTTTATAATACTGCGGACATGAATCAGTCGTGAAATTCTGACCAGCTACCTTCGAATTCAATTTCCCACTTGACCTGTCGGTAACTGCAAACGGCAGTGGCAGGGCAAATGAGAAACTGGAGTTTGTGAGCGGAATTCAGCTGAGAAGGAAATAAGACAGAATGTGGCCGCGACGACACTTAGAAGACTCTCTCCCCCACCCCCTCCTGTCAATCAAGCAGCAGGGGTGAAAGCACCTTGTCGCCTGTTTACAGCATTCCAGGGTGGAGAAATACAGGAGATGCATAGTCTTTACTGTGTAAAAGAAAGCAAATGCTGATCAGCGTTCTCTGCTACTGAATGGAAGTGATTCTGTTCGGCAAAGACCGTCAGGTTGTTGTGGGTACAAGGGAAAAACAAACAGCGCACGAGTCTTTCGGTATTAGTCACTCCACGTTTATTTACCTTTCCAGTCGTAAACGTGCATCATAAATTTCATCACCTATTCTCAACTATTAGATTCTCTAAGGCATTAAGAACATACATTGCAGAGCACTGTGTGATAATAGGATATGTAGGGTAAAGCCCATGCAAGCTAGTTTGGCATATGAATACTCCCACATTCCGGTGTTATTATGAGAGTAAGCACCTTCAGAAACTTAAATTATCAATCACTTAAACAAGATACGTGAAATTTAAGTAAGCGCCTAACGTATATTACAAGTTCATTCACCGTAGCTCATTGTTTCATACCAAATTATTGATTTTGATGTTGAAATTCCTACGGTTAACATTCTGGAACCTGGATTCATCCACACTTATCACATACATTCAGAAAACTGATATGCAAAAAATTGCTTAAAAGTCTGGAGATACTATTCATGATTTATTAAAACACCATCAGTGTCTTTATAGCCATCTCCCTATCCTTATATAGGGGTAAGCGTCGTCTAGCTCATGAGTTGTAATCTGGTGTTAGCGACACCCCACTAGTTAAGTGAAGTCATATATACGAGCAGCACTCGCAGCTGTTCACTTCAAAACATATTCAGCACTTACGTCTCATCAATATAAAAACGCGAGTGATATGTAAAATGCTGTTCCATTTCAAACAATAACTTTCTGCATCACTTTATTTAGTACTCCATGTCTACATAAATTAGGTTCCTCGTCCCACGGACAATACGATCATCGTAATAAAATAAGAGCTCGCATGGAAAGATACGTGCTGGTTTTTCCGCGCGATGTTGGGAAGTGAAACGGCAGAGAAATAATTTGAAGGCAGTTCGATAAATCTTCTGCCAGGCTCTTGAGTGTGAACTGCGTAGTCATCATATAAATGTAGATGAAACACAGACATGGAACATTGGAAGCGGAGATTCTCTTTTATACAGGGTGTTACAAAAAGGTACTGCCAAACTTTCAGGAAACATTCCTCACACACAAAGAAAGAAAATATGTTATGTGGACATGTGTCCGGAAACGCTTACTTTCCATGTTACAGCTCATTTTATTACTTCTCTTCAAATCACATTAATCATGGAATGGAAACACACAGCAACAGAAAGTACCAGCGTGACTTCAAACACTTTGTAACAGGAAATTTTCAAAATGTCCTCCGTTAGCGAGGATACATGCATCGACAAACTTCCTATTGGCTTCTGTCTCGGGTTCTTCGGCCGAGGTTCATCTAATGATTTTTCTGAAGTTTCGCCAGCACGAGTGGCTGGCATTGTCAAAGCTTCACCCTCCATTGCCGGTGGTGAACTGGAGCCGAGCTGACGCTGACACGCTGCACTGGTGGGGGTTGACCCTCGGCTTGAGACGGAAGTTCTAGCGCCGGGGCGCTTCGCCTTCCTCATGGCGGTGTGGTGAGTGGAGTCTTGGCGGTAGAGAATGGCTTGGTGGTGTGCATGTCGCTTTTTTTTTTTTTTTTTTTTTACCCAAAGAAGACAGGAGAGAGAGAGAGGGACAGTAGAAGTGGTGGAAATCGAAAGGCCTCATATGGCTGGCCTGGTGCGGTTTTTTTTTGTTTTTTTAGTAGAAGGGACAGTAAGAGAAGCAGGAAGACGAAAGGCTCAATTGACAAGCCAGTCGTGGAAGAGAAGAAGCAGAAGTGAGAATGAGAGATGAAGATTATAAAAATGAAGACCAGCAGAGCCGGTTGGCGACTCTGACGGTGAGGCAGACACTCGTAGATGGTGGGGTCGCAGGCAAGGAGCAGTTGGCAGGGAAGGGGGAGGAAGAAAGGAAGGGGACACAGGGAGTGAGGAGGGGTAGGGAAAAAGGGGGGGGCGACCAGTGATCAGGCGGCAAGGAGGTCAGGCCAGCGGGTGGTGGCCAGACGGTGGAGGCGAGTGCCGAGAGAAAGGATAAGAGGATTGACAGACTGGCGGGAGTGGTGATAGAAGGAAATGGCAGAGGAGCAGACGCGTTTGCGAAGGAGGGGGATTCCAGCAAGAAAATGAAGTTCACGGGTGGGGAAACGGTAAGGGAGGCGGAGGGCAAGGCGGAGAGCACGGTTCTGTACCGTTTGGAGACGGTGGAGATGTGTAGGGGCGGCATTGCCCCACACAACGGAAGCATACTCAAGGATGGGGCGGATCAGGGATGTGTAGAGGAGGACGCCAAGATGCCGGGGAAGGGAGGAGGACGGGTTAATGAAGGGATAGAGCTGACCGAGACGCCCCAAGGTCTTGCGCCATATGTCCTCGATGTGGGGACGCCAGGTGACGGCCCTGTCCAGGGTGACCCCCAGATATTTGGCGGTCCCAGCCCATGGGGCAGGGGTGCCAAGGACAGTGACGGGGGGATAGTGGATGGGCCAACGGCGCCGACACATGATGAGAGCCTGCGTTTTAGCAGGGTTATATGCCAGGCGCCATCTTTTGGCATATTCCATGAGACAGTCGATAGCTGATTGGAGATGCTGTCGGAGGACGGCCTTGCTCCGGGAGCGAGCATAAACAGCCGTATCGTCAGCATACAGGGCGAAATGAACCCGTGGAGTGGTGGGCGTGTCGGCCGTGAAAAGGCTGTACAGGACAGGGCCGAGCACACTCCCCTGCGGAACGCCTGCCCTGATGCGCCGCCTGGTGGAGGTACAACCCGGGATTCGAACATGGAAAGTACGGCCTTCTAGGTATGTGGCGATGAGACGGACATGGGAGGTGGAGAAGCCATGCTGAAAGAGCTTGTACAGCAGTCCCTCATGCCAGACTGAGTCGAAGGCCCGGGAGACGTCGAGGAAGATGGCCCCGAAGTACTCCCGACGCTCGATGGCGTCCAGTGCCTCCTAAACGAGGCGGAGGAGCTGGTGCGTGGTGGCATGGCCACGGCAGAAGCCAAATTGAACATCGGGGAGCATGCGCTCCCGGGCGACATGTATTAGGACTCGCTTGAGGTACAGCCGCTCAAACAGCTTGGAGAGGGCGGGAAGGAGGCTGATGGGACGATAGCTGGAAGGGGAGCGAGGGTCTTTACCAGGTTTAGGGATGGCAATCACCTCCGCATGTTTCCAAGCGGAAGGGAATTGCCCGGTGGAAAGGATGGAATTGAAGGTGGAGGTAAGGATGGGGATGGAGGGCGGGGGAAGCTGTTTGAGAAGCTGGTTGGTCAAGGTGTCAGGGCCGCCAGCTTTCCGAGGATGGAGGTACCGAAGCTCCCGGGCGACCTCCTCATCGGTGACGGGGGTGATGAAGTCGTCAGGGTCATGGGTGCCGAGGAACCGGTGGACATGAGCCTTGACCAGGCGGACATGGGCGGGGTCGATGGGATCATCGACCGGTGTGAAGCTGCGCGCGAAAACGTCAGCCAAGGCGTTGGCCTTAGCGTCAGGATCGCACACAGCCTCAGCACCGACCAGGAGGGGGGGGGGGGGGGGGGAGACGGGGACGCGTAGGGAGGAACCGAGAGAACAAGCGCCAGGCAGATGCGTCTTGGAGATTGAGAGCAGAGAGCTTTGCTTCCCAGGCAGCATTGCGATGGGCCTGAATAGCGGCCCGTATCTCGCGCTGCATTCGGTTCACATGCCGCTTGGTGGCAGGGTTGCGAGTGCGTTGCCAGTCGCGGATGGCCCGGTTCTTAGTCGTGATGAGGGCACGGATGGCCGGGGGTAGAGGACGCAAGTGGGAGGGAGGATGAGGGGGATGGGGAGTGGAGCCGAGCTCGCGGCGGCAGATTATATGTACCTGGCGCGCCAACGTCCGAGGGCTTCTCCGCGGTCATTTCCGGTGCGGTTCTCCTCTTGCTGCCTGCGACGGTCGTTCGATGCAGTACGGGAAGCCAGGATCCGTTTACCTTAAGGCTTTCCTCTTTCTTGTTCAAACTGTTCGCGTGTTTTTGTATTTCCACAGCTTCTCTGAACAAGCGTGTGTGATATTGCTTCTCTACAGCCAGAACTTCCGTGTCGGCGAATTTTATTACGTGGTCGGTCTCTTTCAGTGCGTGCTCTGCCTCGGCCGATTTCTCCACCTGCCCCAACCTGCAATGTCGCTTATGCTCTTTGATCCTGGTTTAATGTGCTACACCGAAGTTCTTGAGATGTAAGCGCCTATTCACCACCGCCCAAGCACATCGTATCTACGACAGAATGGAACGAGCTTTTCTTCGTGAGCGAATACATACAACACGGAGAGACTTAGAAAGAACGGATCAGGAACTTCTGGCCATTTTCTATCAACTAAGTAGCAGAATGCATCGAGACGACTGGGACAAGATCGACAGCATCACTCACAGGAGCATGCAGAACGAATTCGAATGCTGCACCGAGCGGCAGAAGAAAAAGCTTGAAAGATGCCGGGAGCAGACCAACAAGGCGATTCCCGACATGTCACACACAGTGGTCAACCTCACTGAACGACAATTGTCCGAAGAGGAAGTGTCTGTTCTTCAAAAAGGAGGGAATTTCGCTATTGTCCCTAGAACTATACCTATGGAGGACATCATTGCCAACACCGAAGCAGCCATTCGGACCCTTCCTTGTGAAAGGGCAGAGGAAATACGCACGGAAACAGCCAGGATACTACGCCGAGTAAAACCACCAGCTTGCAACCTGAAGAAAGAAGAGGTACAAGCCATTAAGATTCTCAACGCTGACAAGAGTATATTGGTACTGCCTGCCGATAAGGGGAATGCGACCGTCGTAATGAAGACCGAAGATTATGAGCAAAAGATCCGAGACCTACTAGACCCGACGACATACCGAAAACTAAGCGCAGATCCGACGCAGCGTATCACTCGGAATACGAATCGATTAATCAAGGCGTCTTCTCTCCCGGCGGACATACAAAGAAACCAGCGCAACACGGAAGCCCTACCACCTCGGCTGTATGGATTATCCAAGATCCACAAGAACAACGTTCCACTGAGACTGATCGTTAGCGCTCCTGGGTCACCAACGTATAAACTGGCAAAACACTTGGCCTCTCTGCTCCACCCACAGATGAGGAAGACCGACACATACATTAAGGACTCAGGACATTTCATTGAGAAGCTGAAGAAACTGAAACTTGCACCAAACGACATCCTGGTCAGCTTTGATGTTGTTTTGTTATTTACGAAAGTGCCACTCAGTGACGCTCTGGAGCACATCGGTTCCATGTTTCCGCAAGACATCAAAAGGCTCTTCCATGCATGTCTCACCACGAGCTATTTCACGTGGAATGGCTATTTCTACGAACAGCTGGAAGGCGTCGCCATGGGTAGTCCCCTCAGTCCAGTGGTGGCCAACTTCTTCATGGAACAATTCGAAGCACAGGCACTGGACTCGGCGACTTGCAAACCTAACGTGTGGTACAGGTACGTCGATGATACTTTCGTGGTGTGGAGCCACGGTGAAGAACAGCTCGGTGATTTCCTAAGGCACTTGAACAGCCTCCATGCCAACATAACATTTACCATGGAAGTAGAAAAGGACAAGAAACTGCCATTTCTAGATGTGCTGGTCATAAGGGAAGGCGAAAACCTGGGACACAGCGTGTATCGAAAACCGACACACACGGACCGATACCTGCACAAACTGTCAAACCACCGCCCGAGCCAGAAAAGAGGCATGATTAGTACGCTCGTAACGAGAGCAGGACGAATATGTGAGCCGCAACACCTCAAACGTGAAATGCAACACCTGGAAACTGTTCTGAGGAGCAATGGGTACTCCAAAAATTACATTAGAAGTGTAACAGAGCCAAACACTCGGCAACATAAGGAACCAGAAAAAGAAATGTCGGGTTCGGCCTTTCTGCCATACATTCCCAGAGTGACGGACAGAATCGGCCGTATATTGCGCAAACATGGCGTAAAGACGATTGTCAAACCGACAAGGAAGATCAGAGAGTGTCTTAGATCGGCGATGGAGAAAAGAGACCCACTTGCAATGTCGGGAATATACCGTATACCATGCACATGCGGAAAAGTTTATGTCGGAATGAGTGGACGATCAATGAACACCAGGATCAAAGAGCATAAGCGACATTGCAGGTTGGGGCAGGTGGAGAAATCGGCCGAGGCAGAGCACGCACTGAATGAGACCGACCACGTAATAAAATTCGCCGACACGGAAGTTCTGGCTGTAGAGAAGCATTATCACACGCGCTTGTTCAGAGAAGCTGTGGAAATACAAAAACACGCGAACAGTTTGAACAAGAAAGAGGAAAGCCTTAAGGTAAACGGATCCTGGCTTCCCGTACTGCAGCGAACGACCGTCGCAGGTAGCAAGAGGAGAACCGCACCGGAAATGACCGCGGAGAAGCCCTCCGACGTTGGCGCGCCAGGTACATATAGTCTGCGGCCGCGAGCTCGCCTCCAGTTCACCACCGGCAATGGAGGGTGAAGCTTTGACAGTGCCAGCCACTCGTGCTGGCGAAACGTCAGAAAAATCATTAGATGAACGTCGGCCGAGCGTGGAGGCCATGGAATTGGTCCGCGTCTACCAATCCATCGGTCACCGAATCTGTTGTTGAGAAGCGTACGAACACTTCGACTGAAATGTGCAGGAGCTCCATCGTGCATGAAACACATGTTGTGTCGTACTTGTAAAGGCACATGTTCTAGCAGCACAGGTAGAGTATCCCGAATGAAATCATGATAACGTGCTCCATTGAGCGTAGGTGGAAGAACATGTTGCCCAATCAAGACATCACCAACAATGCCTGCCCAAACGCTCACAGAAAATCTGTGTTGATGACGTGATTGCAAAATTGCGTGCGGATTCTCGTCAGCCCACACATGTTGATTGTGAAAATTTGCAATTTGATCACGTTGGAATGAAGCCTCATCCATTAAGAGAACATTTGCACTGAAATGAGGATTGACACATTGTTGGATGAACCATTCGCAGATGTGTACCCGTGGAGGCCAATCAGCTGCTGATAGTGCCTGCACACGCTGTACATGGTACGGAAACAACTGGTTCTCCCGTGGCACTCTCCATACAGTGACGTGGTCAACGTTACCTTGTACAGCAGCAACTTCTCTGACGCTGACATTTGGGTTATCGTCAACTGCACGAAGAATTGCCTCGTCCATTGCAGGTGTCCTCGTCGTTCTAGGTCTTCCCCAGTCGCGAGTCATAGGCTGGAATGTTCTGTGCTCCCTAAGACGCCGATCAATTGCTTCGAACGTCTTCCTGTCGGGACACCTTCGTTCTGGAAATCTCTCTCGATACAAAAGTACCGCGCCACGGCTATTGCCCCGTGCTAATCCATACATCAGACGGGCATCTGCCAACTCCGCATTTGTAAACATTGTACTGACTGCAAAACCATGGTCGTGATGAACACTAACCTGTTGATGCTACGTACTGATGTAATCATTTCAGTAAGACGATAGAAAGTTCCTACGTGATGTTCTATGAAGCACTTGTGCCATAGACATTACCTGTCTGTATCAAAGTGAGTCGCACGGCATTAACGTGTGAGAGAAAGCAACAATATGAAAACTAAAATGGGAAACAAGTTAGTAGTCGTAAAAAGAAATGAGATGCAAACGGAATAACTGCAGGACGAAAATGTTTACGACACGAAGAATTGGAAACTGTCATCCAAAAACACAAATTTAATGTTGAAGGTCATGTCAGCAACGATGTATTCACAGTCTATATCATTAAACGGCCAAAACAATCAACCCTATCAATCGCAGGAGAGGTACTTTCAAGGGTTAACGAAACTTTGCTTTTCAATATTTCATGTAATAAATTACCTACTTCAAAAATTTTAAGTGCTGCCACACTCTACTCATTAAGCGACATAATCTTACGTTGAAGGTTTAACACACTCCTTCAGTTACTAAAGTAAGAAACAGTATGTTCCTTCAGACAGTGCAGCTCACGGCGCTCAAATTACCCAGAATATATTCATCTAGTATTTGGGATGTGACCACATCCGACGAACTTCACCTACAATTTCAGACCTTTTTATTACTTTTTCTTGCTGCCCCCCCCCCCCCCCCCACACACACACACAAAATAATAAGAAGTTCCAAGCTGTTTTATATAAGTGTTTTCGAATATTTAAAGAAACGGGTGTGTGTGTGTGTGTGGTGCAGGGGGAGGGGTCATTGGTTTTTTCCTAACTGAGAATTCAGGCAACTAAACAGACGTCGGTAGACAGTTGAGGGTCACATATTTTGACAAAATTTCCCTCGTATGGTCTTTATTGAAGAAGCATCGCCGATAATTTATGCTCCTAGTGCAACATTTATTGAAAAAATTAGCATCTACTTTTTCTATTTCTCTGAAGTCTTAAATATATGATATGGATGGCATGCCGTTTCGGTGGGAGAAGGCTTAAGGAATGAGATTTGCAGGTTTGTGATCAAGTTCGCGTTTCCCTTTTGACGAATGTTTCTTCTTGTATAAAACATATCTTTTTCGCGAATTTAACAAGATGATAAAACGGTCGTTATGGCTACCAGCGAGCATAAAATCTAATTCAGTCTTAGCGGCCTTTGTAGTTTCATGCACACGTTTACTGGTAATAATTCAGTAATTCACTTCTCTCATGGTCGCATGGCCCCAGGTTGTGTATATCATTTCTTTTCGCTCTACCGAACCAATTTTCTAGGTGTTTCCCTCCATTTTATTGCCGCAGAGACATTTCTTTTAAATGTCTCGAAGTCTTGTGTGTCGTCCTCAAGAGCTTAGAATGTAAATTAGCTACGTTTCTTGCAACTATACAAAAGGATGAATTAAGAACGCCAATAACTACAAAATGCGGACAGTGTTAGCAAACATTATTTGTTTTTGATAGAAATTGAGGCACCAAGCCGAAACACATTATACATGTCTGTGTGTTCTTCAGTCCAGAGACTGGTTTGATGCAGCTCTCCATGCTACTCTATCCTGTGCAAGCTGCTTCATCTCCCAGTACCTACTGTAACCTACGTGGTTCTGAATCTGTTTAGTGTAGTCATCTCTTGGTCTGCCTCTACGATTTTTACCCTCCACGCTGCCCTCCAATACTAAATTGGTGATCCCTTGATGCCTCAGAATATGCCCTACCAACTTATCCCTTCTTCTAGGCAAGTTGTGCCACAAATTCCCCTTCTCTCCAATTCCATTCAATACCTCCTCATTAACTATGTGATCTACCCATCTAATCTTCAGCATTCGTCTGTAGCACCACATTTCGAAAGCTTCTATTCTCTTCTTGTCCAAGCTATTTATCGTCCACGTTTCACTTCCATACATGGCTACACTCCATACAAATTCTTTCAGAAACGACTTCCTGACGCTTAAATCTATACTCGATCTCAACAAATTTCTCTTCTTCAGAAATGATTTCCTTGCCATTGCTAGTCTACATTTTATATCCTCTCTACTTCGACCATCATCAGTTATTTTGCTCCCCAAATAGCAAAACTCATTTACTACTTTAATCGTCTCATTTCCTAATCTAATATCTGCAGCATCACCCGATTTAATTCGACTACATTCCATTATCCTCGTTTTGTTTTTGTTGATGTTCATCTCATATCCTCCTTTCAAGACACTGTCCATCCCTTTCAGGTCCTTTGCTGTCTCTGACAGAATTACAATGTCATCGGCGAACCTCAAAGTCTTTAATCCTTCTCCATGGATTTTAATTCCTACTCCGAATTTTTCTTTTGTTTCCTTTACTGCTTGCTCAGTATACAGATTGAATAACATCGGGGATAGGCTACAACCCTGTGTCACTCCCTTCCGAACCACTGCTACCCTCTCATGCCCCTCGACTCTTATAAGTGCCATCTGGCTTCTGTACAAGTTGTAAATAGCCTTTCGCTCCCTGTGTTTTACCCCTGCCACCTTCAGAATTTGAAAGAGAATATTCCAGTCAACATTGTCAAAAGCTTTCTCTAAGTCTACAGATGCTAGAAACGTAGGTTTGCCTTTTCTTAATCTAGCCTCTAAGATAAGTCGTAGGGTCAGTATTGCCTCACGTGTTCCGATATTTCTACGGAATCCAAACTGACCTTCCCCGAGGTCAGCTTCTACCAGATTTTCCATTCGTCTGTAAAGAATTCGTGTCAGTATTTTATTTATTATTAAACTGACAGTTGGGTAATTGTCACATCTGTCAACACCCGCTTTCATTGGGGTTGGAATTATTATATCCTTCTTGAAGTCTGACGGTATTTCGCCCGTCTGATACATCTTGCTCACTTGATGGTAGAGTTTTGTTAGGCCTGGCTCTCCCAAGGCTGTTAGTAGTTCTAATGGAATGTTGTCTGCTCCCGGGGCCTTGTTTCGAGTTAGGTCTTTCAGTGCTCTGTCAAACTCTTCACGCAGTATCATATCTCCCATTTCATCTTCATCTGCATTCTCTTCCATTTCCATAATATTGCCCTCTAGTACATCGCCCTTGTATAAACCCTCTATATACTTATTCCACCATTCTGCTTTCCCTTCTTTGCTTAGAACTGTGTTTCCATCTGAGCTCTTGATATTCATGCAAATGGTTCTCTTTTCTCCAAAGATCCCTTTAATTTCCCTGTAGGCAGTATCTATCTTACCCCTAGTGATATGCGCCTTTACATCCTTACATTTGTCCTCTAGCCATCCCTGCTTAGCCATTTTGCACTTCCTGTCGATCTCATTTTTGAGACGTTTGTATTCCTTTATGCCTGCTTCATTTAAGGCATTTTTATATTTTCTCCTTTCATTAATTAAATTCAGTATCTCTTCTGTTACCCAAGGATTTCTACTAGCCCTCGTCTTTTTACCTACTTGATCATCGGCTGCCATCACTATTTCATCTCTCAAAGCTACCCATTCTTCTTCTACTGTATTTCTTTCTTGTCAATCGTTCCCTAATGCTCTCCCTGAAGCTGCGTACAACCTCCGGTTCTTTCAGTTTACCCAGGTCCGATCTCCTCAACTTCCTACCTTTTTGCCGTTTCTTCAGTTTTAATCTACAGTTCATAAACTACAGATTGTGGTCAGAGTCCACATCTGCCCCTGAAAATGTCTTACAATTTAAAACCTGGTTCCTGAATCTCTGTCTTACCATTATGTAATCTATCTGAGACCTTCCAGTATCTCCAGGCTTCTTCCATGTATACAACCTTCGTTTATGATTCTTGAACCAAATGTTAGGTATGATTAAGTTATGCTCTGTGCAAAATTCTACCAGGCGGCTTCCTTTTTCATTACATAACCCAATTCCATATTCATCTACTACGTTTCCTTCTTTTCTTTTTTTACTATCGAGTTCCAGTCACCCATGACTATTAAACTGTCGTCTTCCTTCACTATCTGAATAATTTCTTTTATCTCACCACACATTTCATCAATCTCTTCGTCATCTGCGGAGCTAGTTGGCATTTAAACTTGTACTACTTTGGTAGGCGTGGGCTTCGTATCTGTCTTGGCCACAATAATGCGTTCACTATGCTGTTTGTAGTAGCTTACCCGCATTCCTATTTTCCTAGTCATTATTAAAACTACTCCTGCATTACCCCTATTTGATTTTGTATTTATAGCCCTGTATTCACCTGACCAGAAGTCTTGTTCCTCCTGCCACCGAACTTCACTAATTCCCATTATATGTAACTTTAACCTATGCATTTCCCTTTTTAAATTTTCTAACCTACCTGCCCGATTAGGGATCTGACATTCCACGCTCCGATCCGTAGAACGTCACTTCTCTTTCTCCTGATAACAACGTCATCCTGAGTAGTCCCCGCTCGGAAATCCGAATGGGGGACTATTTTACCTCCGGAATATTTTACCCAAGAGGAGGCCATCATTGTTAAACCATACAGTAAAGCTGCATGCCCTCGGGAAACATTACGGCTGTAGTTTACCCTTGCTTTCAGCCGTTCGCAGTACCAGCATAGCAAGGCTGTTTTGGTTAGTGTTACAAGGCCAGATCAGTCAATCATCCAGACTGTTGCCCCTGCAACTACTGAAAAGGCTGCCGCCCTCTTCAGGAACCACGCGTTTGTCTGGCCTCTCAACAGATTCCCCTCCGTTGTGGTTGCACCCATGGTACAGCTATCTGTATCGCTGAGGCACGCAAGCCTCCCAACCAACGGCAAGTTCCATGGTTCGTGGGGGGACATAATACATACAAAACACTATTTCAAATAGTGTATCATCAGCGACTTGCTCAAATATTGAACGAACGACAGCAATACAGCAGGAGTCGCAGCTACTGCTTCATTGCACACAGTGTGCCATGTATCGAGGATATGCAAAATTTACATCTACCTGCATCCTCCGTGAACCACTCAACAGCACTATGACATGTAGCCCATTATCTATTAATGCCATATGCCTTTGCTTCAATTTCTCTCCTGTTTATTTTTTCCCTTATAGACAAGCACACAATATCATTTAAAAATGTAATGCATTCAATTGGTGCATTTCATTCACAAGTTTCCTGTAAATTACAGATTAAATATCGCGTGGAAAACTTGATAGCAGTGTAAATGTGCAACAAAGGCAGTTAACATTAACCAAACTTATTCCATTCTTCATTCTCCTGTACAGACCCTCTCGCTTAAACTTAAAGTTTCTACAGACTGTAAAATGTATTACAGTTCTGCAATGAAAGGTCAGTTTACCAGCTGCAGCAAAGGAGAGTGGACAGCATGTACTCTAGAACGAGTTGCTTGGCATCTTGTACGACTATATCAACATGGCCTGTTAACCAAAATGCACGTTGTTTTTATCTGGGTTTTGTTACCCATTATTGCTATTTTCATTCTGTAATTTCGATTCTTATCGACTCCTTCCTCGTAAAACAAACAAACAAACAAACACACCCACACACACACACACACACACACACACACACACACACACACACACACAGACTGTGCAAATTTGCACTGCGCGAAATATGTGTACATACAACAGATTGACTGAAAGATTGCTCCAAAATCATTGAATTTACTTAGTTCTTGTCTCATAAATACTAGAACATAGTAGCATCATCACACAATTAAACCCATATTGCATTAGCCCCATGATGTATTACACCATGATATTACACAATATCTCAATACTTTTTGTTCGAAATATAAAGTGCTTTTTATAAGTATGCTACCCGCAATTAGACCTGTGTAATACTTTTCTGTGAAAATTAGCTGTTTCACCTTTAATTAATTTCTCCCTGCATCCGCAGCCGCAACACCATTTCAGTGTGATGGGCGTCAACACTGGTGGCTATGTTTTAACTCCGCTGACACAACAAAAATCCGGAGTCCCATCATAGCTTAATGCTTGTGCCAGGATGAGTTTTGGAAACTACACCGTGGCTCTTTTAGCTATCTTTGTCGACACTCAGCTTATGATCATTGTATAATGACTTGGTCTTCAACGAGCCAAAGTGCATCGTAAACTACTTTTTGTGAAAACTGCAACACCAAGAACGAAATATGTTATTACAATGAAATTTAATCAACAATATATGGAAGTACCAGTATACAGACGATTAGAGCTACAGAACTGTATATTAAATCTTTTCGTGAGACTTCAGTTTGTTGCTAGTCAGGTATGTGCTGTAGTCAGAGCCTCTAGGCGTCATATCATGAAGACAAAGACTACCCGGACGTGCTGGTAGAGTATTCACTGCCACGTAGTTTATACGTGCGATGCCTCAGGGTTTGTAGGTGCGTCCACAAAGGATTTGCAGTCGTTGCAGGAGGCCGAGACCGAAAATGTTGCTCACTGACTATATCCCTGACGTACACACTAATAGAAATGAAAAGACGCATCACGAAGGAATTATCCGAAGCGACGGAAATCGGTATATATGACGTACATATACAGTCAAACAAAGTATTACAATTACAGAAAAAATGGATGATATAGTCAACAGAAAGACTTTCATAAATTGAGCAAGTCAATAACGCGTAGGTCCACCTCTGGTCCTTACGCGAGCAGTTATTCGGCTCAGAGTTGATTGGTGGAGTTGTTGGATGTCCTGCTGAGGGATATCCTGCCAAATTCTGACCGACAGGTGAGTTAAAACGTCGAAGTGCCGAGCTGGTTGGAGGACCGTTCCCATGATGTTGTAAACGTTCTTAACTGGGAAGAGATCTGGCAAACTTTCTGGCCAGTGTAGGGTTTGTGAAGCCCGAAGGCAAGCAGTAGAAACTCTCGCTGTGCGTGGAAGGGCATTATCTTTGTGTAATGTAAGCGGAGGCTGGCTTGCTACGAATGGTATTGAAACGGGGCGTAGACGTACCATTGCGCTATAAGGGTGCCGCAGATGACAACCAAAGGGTCCTCCTATAAAAAGAAATTGTACACAAAACCATCACTCCTGGTTTTCGGGCCATACGGCGGGCGACAGCTAGGTTCGTATCTCACCGCAGGGTCCTCAAAATGGTTCAAATGGCTATGAGCACTATGAGACTTAACATTTAGGGTCATCAGTCCCCTAGAACATAGAACTACTTAAACCTAACTAACCTAAGGACAGCACACAACACCCAGCCATCACGAGGCAGAGAAAATCCCTGACCCCGCCGGGAATCGAACCCGGGAACCCGGGCGTGGGAAGCGAGAACGCTACCGCACGACCACGAGATGCGGGCACAGGGTCCTCCATCCAGTTAGGGATTTTGACGATCTATTGCGCAAATTGGACAGAATTTGGCACTCTGTCCCTCAGAAGGACATCCAATAACTCTGTCAATCAATGCCAAACCGAATAACTGCTTTGCATAAGGACCAGAGGTAGACCAACGCGTTATTGACTTGCTCAGTTTGTGAAGGTCTTTCTCTTGAATAAACCACCCAATTTTCTGAAATTTCATTCATTTGGGAGTATGAACTAAATAACGCCTTCAGTCACAACTTTTTCGTGTTTTATTAACTACACGATGCATTTTGGGCCCTGTGGGTCCATCGTCAGGTGTAATTTGTCTTAATACATGTTTTATTTCATCTCTTGCACCAGGTGAAATGCATATTCCTGTCACGAAAATGTTTAATGTTGGGTTATAATTTTCGTAAGTCGAACGCGGAAAATATGTGCAAAGTAGTGGAAGATGAACAGTGTAAACTTACCACATAATCCAAGGAAATCATTTTAAACGTTCTAGCACCGGCAAACATTCATTTCTCCGTCGTTTTAGTACATGTCACATTATTCAAGAGCTACATTTGCACACACATGTTTATAAACACTTCACAGATGTTTTTGTAGATGGTGTTGTCAAAGATGAATTTATTCGTAGTGCTAAAGATTAAACATTTGACTATTAAACATTTGACATATGCAAGAAATGACTTTAGAATAGGTCTTTAAAATTACTATAATAACTATGGCTTGCGAAATATTTTTGTTAATTTGACACAGATTCTGGTTTTTTGATTTTGGGGATGTATACCTCCAGTTGTTCTAACATGCTTACGGTCTTACCATAGGCTTCGGTATGTTAGTTGATGACATGTTTCGTTTCCAACATATGCTGTGCAATGACTGATCTTTCGGAATGATAAATAATGCTCAGTTTAGAACACAAATGAAGTAGCAGCTAAAATTAAGCAGATAAATATCCCTGCAGGTGCCAGGTTTGCCCCTTTTGATGTAACTAACCTATTTACAAATGTACCAGCTGAAGAAACAATAGACATAATCCTTGAAAACTTAATAAAACACAAAAAATTGTCAGTTGCAGACATATCAGAAGTGAAGGATATGTTACAGCTAATATTGTCTCACAATTACTTTAAATTTAATGTGAAAGTTTACCAACAGAATGAGGGTCTTGCCATGGGCAGTAGCATTTCAAGTTTTCTGGCAGACAGATTTCTCAATCATCTGCAAAGTAAGTTTTTTAACGAAGACAATAGACTCAAAAGGAAAATATTATATTACTGGAGATATGTTGATGACACTTTTCTGTTATTTGATGGAACAAGAGATGAGCTCAAAGAACTACTAGCAGTATTCAGTTCTTTCCACAAAACATAAAATTCACAGTAGAACATGAGGACAACAAAAGCATAAATTTCCTATATCTTAAAATCACCAACCACCATCAAACACACAAGTTCAGCATACACAGAAAACGCACATACACAGACATAACACTGGACAACTCATCATACCATTCCACCACACAGAAACATGACGCATTTAGGTCCACGCTACGCAGAGTACACTCCCCTGATTTAGAAGAAAACATTGTCAAGAATAAGTTAGATACAATGAAGAGCATTGCCATAAGCAATGTCTACACAGCAAAAACAGTTGACAATTTAAGCAGACAAATACACAAAAGCAAGACAAAGAATGGACACAATGTGAAAGAAGAGAAAGTATTCGCCAGTATGCCATACCTGGGCCCCATATCACAAAAAATTGCCAGCCTTTTCAGATAAACAAATGTAACAGTTTCATTCGCAACCAATAATAACTTAGGAAACCTACTCATCTATAACGTAAAATCAAATACACAAACTTACAACAACAGCGGAGTGTACAAAGTATCATGCACCAGTTGTCCTGCCTACTATGTAGGGAAAGCTGACAGAAACATCAAAACCCGTTTTCAAGAAGATGTAAATACTTCCAGGCTCAAGAATTCCGAAAAATCAGTCATTGCACAACATATGTTGGAAACGAAACATGTCATCAACAGTCTAGAAAACAATTTGGTAATATTACATAACGAGCCAATGGTAAGACACTAAGTCAGAACAACTGGAGATATACATCCACAAAATCAAAAAACCAGAATCTATGTTAAATGAACAACAAGATTTCGCAAGCCATGGTTATTATAGTAATTTTAAAGACCTATTATAAAGTTATTTCTTGCATATGTCAATTGTTTAATAGTTAAATCTTTAGTACTACGAATAAATTCATCTTTGACAACACCATATACAAAAACATCTGTGAAGTGTTTATAAACATGTGTGTGCAAATGTAAATCTTCAATGAAGTGACATGTACTATAACGACGGAGAAAAGAATGTTTGCCGGTGCTAGAACGTTTACAATGCTTTTCTTGGATTATGTGGTAAGTTTAAACTGTTCATTTTCCACTATTCTGCCCATATTTTCCGCGTTCGAATTACGAAATTCATAACCTAACATTAAACATTTTTGTGACAGGAATATGTATTTCACCTCGTGCAAGAGAAGAAACAAAACATGTATTAAGACAAATTACACATGACGATTGACCCACAAGGTCCAAAATGCATCGTGTGGTTAATAAAACACGGAAAAGTTGTGACTGAAGGGGTTGTTTAATTCATACCTCCAATGTTTTGAATACGGTCACATTTTAAGCTGCAAAATATGGATAAAATTAAATTTTCATTTATTTGTTTATCCGTACGTGTACAGCACATCTACCGATTACGAACTATTAAGGTAATTACTTCGTAGTACATGTCCTTTTTTAGTCTTTTCATTTTGTCTTAGAATGCATCTGATGGGATTCGCCTAAGACGAACGTGCAGGCCAGGACAGCGGTGGTACCTGTCGCTCTTCGAAGAGGGCTTGTACATTCTTCCCACATATGGTCGGGCATTGTCGTGCTAAAATATGACATGTGGAACTGCTTGCAGGAGGAGCAGTGCCTCGGGCTCTACAACCTCCGTTATGCAGCGACTGCTGTTCAGACTACTCTCAGTTTGTAGGAAATGAGATTGCATGTTACAGCCAGTGATGCCCAAAACCATCACACTTGTCGTTTGTGCCCTGTGTTGCTCAACAATACGGTTTGCGAGATGGCCTTCACCACAATAGCGTCTAAAAAATATGCGACCAACACTGTAGTACAAGTTGAAGAGGGAGATGTCTCAAGAGACAGCATTTTTCCACCTAGTACGCCTGTGAAGGCATTCACATGTCCCTTGCGTCTCAGGCGTTGCTGGTTTCTGATGAATGGAAGCTGACGCAATGGCATGTGTGCCTCAGCACACTGCGTCAAAGTGTAAACACAGGCACATCCATACCCATTGCAGTCAGGTCAATGGCAGTTGTAATATTATGAGGATGTCCGCTACGTATAAATCATTCAAGGGGTGGATGGTTTGGCTGGGCATAGCGTAGCTCTTTGTCAAGATGCCGTGGAGCGGCTATGTCAGGTAGGTACGTGAGAACTATGGAGATCTCCAGGTCGCTGCAGCAGGCATGAGAGGAGGCGGGGTGATGTGCAACGGCCAGTTTGTGGAAGCCACCTGCAATTTCCATCTTAGGAAGGGTAAACTAAGTCACCAAGAAGTTGTGGACGCTAAGCAGCATGGCGAAATGTTGACTGTGCTCAAACTAAAACTTCAAATATTGACCTATATAAAGACGAGTCGTTTTTTATCATTGTTGTCAGAACACTCGAAAAAATTCTTGACTGCTTTACTTGAGATTTGTACACAATACTCTTATTAAGGTCTGGAAGACATAGGCTACATATTTTTTAAATATACGAATGTATAAATAAAATCCATACCACAATGAAAATAATAGTTTTTTGATATTGTTGACGGCTCTGAAACAACTGAGGGTGTCGTAACACTGGCCTGCTTTGTGACACGCAACCCGGCACTGCTGGGCCTATGAACACACCATCTTTCTGCAGTCTTTATCACTTACTATGGGTCCACGGTTCTACATACGCTCTGATTTTGGAGTGATTCAGACGGTTCCTTCGGGGTATTGCAATTTTCACAAACAGTATTGCGTATTACTGCACCAACGAAGGACATCAAGTTATTTGGAAAAAGCGCAAGTCATTAGCTTTCTCAAGGTGTAGTTGTGCGTGCATCGTGTCAGGGATGAGTAAATTCCAACTTGGGGACTATTTGTTGGTACTCGCACGGTGGGTGCTTCCGTAACCACGTTAGGCGAAGTGTTTGGTGTTTCAAGAGGTACACTATCGAAGATTTATATCGCATACAGGGAATGCAGGAAAACGTCATCGTTTAAAGTCACAACTGATGTCGCACTTAGAGGGGATCTCGATTTCCAAAACCACTCATTAGTAATAAAAATGCCCATAACTGAAAAACGTGCTGCTGAAGCTGCAAAACCTTAACTATGGAACAATGGAAGAATGTCATTTTGTCGGTTGAGTCCAATTTCACACTATTTGTAACTTCTGGGTGAATTTACGTCCCAAAAGTCATACATGGCGCTGGTTCGGTGATGATTAGAACAGCCACATCGTGCTATTGCGTGAGCCCAAGGGTACTCATCAGGGCCGCATTACTTAAAAGGTTATATGAGCATTTTGACTGACCAGGTCCGGCCCATTGTTAATGGGAAGCTGTTACTGTGTTTCACGACACCAAGTCCCCTGTTCACATACCTCGCATTGGCCAGGACTGGTTTCTTGTTCAGGGTGATGAAGTCTCACGTCTGCCCTGGCCACCACAGTACTCTGATCTCTATATAATTGTACTTTTCTGGTCTGCTTTGGACAGAAGGGTGCCTGATAGATATCAATATCCACTAACTTTACCTGAACGTGTCACTATTTTGAAGCAAAATGGTACAAGATTCACATGGAAACCAAACGTGATCTTTATTTATCCATTCCAAACTACTGGAAACTGTTTTGCATGCTAACAGTTGTACAACACTGTATTAGGTGTCGTAGTGCGGCGTGTTTTGTCTTTGGTGTTTCGATATTTTTGTACATCTCTTGTATGTCACTGAAGTCAATTCGTTGTAGAACTATGGAACGAAAATTTTCTCACGTTTTTGACCGGTTCAGAGAACGAAATACAGATCTCTCTGTTCGCTCTTGAAATATAGAATGTCGTAAATATCAGCTGAGTTATTCTGTGTTCCTCGATATCAGGAAGACGTTCGACGCTGTTTCGCATTATCTCCTAATGAATAAAGCATGGGACTTAGTTTGTAACAGAATGCAGGACTTCCCAGAAGGTAGAATTCCACGCATCGTTTTTAAGGGGATACTCTATTAGGATGCTTAGTGACTCGTCGAATACCTAAAGAGATTGTTGTATAATGATCTACTGAATCTTGTTGGAAACTCTGTAAGTCAGTTCAAGGACGAATATGTTGAATACAGGAAAATAGTTATACCAGAAATTTTTAGTGAAATATGGGAAGACTTGCAGAGGATCGGCAACTGATGAAGTAATTGGTGGTTGACCCTTAATAAACAAATTTAATTTACTGCCTATAGATAAGCTGAAAAATCATTGTTCGATTACACATCTGATGAGACATCACTGAAAACAGAAACAACCTTAAAATATCTAAGACTAATAGTCTGGGAAGACCTGAAGTGGAGGGACCACATAAAAAGGGTTTTAAGTTCTAAGGAAAGCAGATTACAGGCTGAAATTCAAAAGAAAAATCACACGGAATTCATCTATGAAAGAAGGGGCTTGCAAAACACTCATACGCCGATTCTTGAATAAAGCTTGTCAATTTGCAACCCTTACCAAGTAGAGGCAATGGAGGAGATAGAGGAGACCAGATGAAGAGCAGCTTGTTCGTCAGGGGATTGTTTACTATGTATGACAGCGTTATAGAGACTCTCACATAATTCTTGTAGTTGATGCTACACAAGGGACACAATGCATCACGGACAGGTTGAATTTAAAAATCTGAAGGAATATCTTCAACGAAAAATCAGACAATGGATGAGTACCTCCCACATGAATCTCGCGGAATGACGAAGACAGAAAAAAGTGGAGTTCGAGCTGATAAGGAGGTTTACTGAGTCCTCGTGACCTACCATTTGCGAATAGAACAGGACCTTGGGAAATTACAGAGGTGTCAAAAATATCCGCCAGCACACAACCCCAGTTATCTGGGGACAGATGTACATGTATTGGCGTTAAACTATAATCTCGCTTCCGTTTTCCTTTCCGTCTCATTTACTATAGGTCTCTCTACTTGAAAAGAATACTCCTTGTGTAGGCCCACGATGATTTAGGAAATTCTTAATGTTCATATTCTATTTCCTTGCCGTTACTCCACACAGAAAAAACTCAAGCATTGTGTTGCAGTGGACCTGGCGTGATATTTGCAACAGCCAGTGACATGAATCCACGCACGCTAACAGTGACGCACTCAAGCAGGGCCAAACGCTGAGGCATACATGAAAGTATCGACAGCTCCTTCCACTTCGCCCCCCAACTTCAGACGGTCCTTCTGCTGGCTCTCGCGATTAACGCCGATACAAGGAACTCCTCTCAGGCGGCCTGGCCTAGACTGTGTAAATGTTAGCACTGCCTGCGGCTTCCTAAGATGGGAGATAAGACCTCACTGAATCGATAGAACAGAGAGATAGGCGGAATAGAAATCCCCTATACTCAAGGTAGCTTCATGAATGCTAAAGTGCGTCACTTGAACGAAATGGTAAACTGTTCGATGCACAATATGTAGGTTGTTTTACGCGATAGCCTAAACAGGTGTATGGGCAATTCGTGCTCTCTCATTTAAACATTTCATCAGACTGCATTTCACATTCTGTCGTTAATTGTTCACAAAGAATTAAAAATTGTAGGAGATAATACTTCAAAATTAATTTTCTGACCATTTTTCGAAGGTGATCTTACTACTGATACTATCCCATGTTAAAATTTTTCGTAATTGGGGAGGGAACAAACTAATTAGCAAGATACGTTCTTCATTTCAATAAGTGAAATGCCCCGCACTCTCATATTACTCCTTAAAATCAAATAAATGAATTTTTTCGAAGAGAGTGTACAGAATATCTTAGACCGCGTACTGAACATAGGAAGTGGAAAGAGCTCTTACACATCAGAAAAGGTTTTCCAGAATATTCACGAAACGAAACTATGAAAACACTACGTCTCATTACAAGTCATTACTGCTTTGCTGAGGATTTTCACTGAAATCGTGAATATCCGTAGTTCAGATACGTAATTTATAATACAAAACCGTGTTACTGAATGGGTTCTACAAATGCAACACAAGTGTAAATCATCATCAACTGAAACATTGAAGTAGGGTACCGGAAACAAATGGCTATGTACCAAAGGTAAGAGAAGTAAATGAATAAAAGTCTGAAAAATATGTTTCGAACCTGCACTGTAATATGTGTATCCTTTTATGTATCTGTGTATGGGTTAATTTAATAAAATAATTATAGGTTTTGACAATTATTATTCACATCTGAAAGTTCTTGCAACGTTCTTTCTTTTCAGCTAACCTCTGCTGTGAAGATGCTCGACAGAGGTTAATACAAATTATACATGAATAACAGATATCGCCCGAATATTATCGGTTCATCTGCAGACTGATGGTAGGACAAATAAAAATGTGACTTATTGAGCACCTGCAGGTTATTTTTATTTCGAAACGAGAAACTTTCTGATTTAAGTTCCAATAATTCCAAAAAATCTTACGCCCCCATGGGAGTGATATTTTGTGCATTTACTAGATAATGACAGTAATAATTAGGGAACGTGTCATAATTTTATCACGAATTGAATTTGGTCCTTTAATTTTGTTGTATGTATGTTTATAATGTCAATGTTACGATTAAAATACAGCCCTTGCACTTTTATGGAGAGTATCCTGGAGAAGACTGAGGTATTAAGACTTGGCTGGAGCCACCTTTACTCCTGAGATACAACAGTGACGTATCGCGTCGCCATCTGCAAATTAATCTCAGTATCGCTTTAGGATTTGATCTGAAGACGCATCAGTGCGATATCCTGTATTTTAAACCTTGATTCTTATCATTTATTTAAGAAGGCAGGAAAAGCTTTAGTCATAAGCTGGAGCATTTTAATAAGCAATTTACAGCTGTTTGAACCCCAAGGATGTTCGTCAACAATTTTTTTGCTCAAACATTTCACGGGTATACTGCCGGTCCATAGTGTCCAATGCTCACAATATTTCACCGACCAGACCTGTCGCCAGGCGCGCTGACGAACTGAGCTCCTGCGCTGACGCTGACGCTGCACTGGTGAGGGTTGACCCTCGGCTTGAGACGGAAGTTCTAGCGCCGGGGCGCTTCGCCTTCCTCATGGCGGTGTGGTGAGTGGAGTCTTGGCGGTAGAGAATGGCTTGGTGGTGTGCATGTCCCTTTTTTTTTTTACCCAAAGAAGACAGGAGAGAGAGAGAGAGACAGTAGAAGTGGTGAAATCGAAAGGCCTCATATGGCTGGCCTGGTGCGGTTTTTTTTTTTTTTTTTTTTTTTTTGTAAAGAGAAAAGGATAGTAGAAGGGACAGTAAGAGAAGCACGAAGACGAAAGGCTCAATTGACAAGCCGGTCGTTGATGAGATGGAAGAGAAGAAGCAGAAGTGAGAATGAGAGATGAAGATTATAAAAATGAAGACCAGCAGAGCCGGTTGGCGACTCTGACGGTGAGGCAGACACTCGTAGATGGAGGGGTCGCAGGCAAGGAGCAGTTGGCAGGGAAGGGGGAGGAAGAAAGGAAGGGGACACAGGGAGTGAGGAGGGGTAGGGAAAAAAGGGGGGGGGGCGACCAGTGATCAGGCGGCAAGGAGGTCATGCCATCGGGTAGTGGCCAGACGGTGGAGGCGAGTGCCGAGAGAAAGGATAAGAGGATTGGCAGACTGGCGGGAGTGGTGATAGAAGGAAATGGCAGAGGAGCAGACGCGTTCGCGAAGGAGGGGGATTCCAGCAAGAAAATGAAGTTCTCGGGTGGGGAAACGGTAGGGGAGGCGGAGGGCAAGGCGGAGAGCATGGTTCTGTACCGTTTGGAGACGGTGGAGATGTGTAGGGGCGGCATTGTCCCACACAACGGAAGCATACTCAAGGATGGGGCGGATCAGGGATGTGTAGAGGAGGACGCCAAGATGCCGGGGAAGGGAGGAGGACGGGTTAATGAAGGGATAGAGCTGACCGAGACGCCTCAAAGCCTTGCGCCGTATGTCCTCGATGTGGGGACGCCAGGAGGGGGGAAGACGGGGACGCGTCCGGAGGAACTGAGAGGCCAAGCGCCAGGCAGATGCGTCTTGGAGATTGAGAGCAGAGAGCTTGGCTTCCCAGGCAGCATTGCGATGGGCCTGAATAGCGGCCCGTATCTCGCGCTGCATTCGGTTCACATGCCGCTTGGTGGCAGGGTTGCGAGTGCGTTGCCAGTCGCGAATTGCCCGGTTCTTAGTCGTGATGAGGGCACGGATGGCTGGGGGTAGAGGACGCAAGTGGGAGGGAGGATGAGGGGGATGGGGAGGGGTGGCAGCAACGGCAGCGGCTATGGCAGCATCCGTGAAGTGCGCGAGGGTGAGGTCAGCCCCCACCCGAGCGGCGTCGGGGATAGTGGGCAGAGCCGCCTCGACGCGCCGCCGATAGGAGTCCCAGTCTATGCCCCGCAAGTCCAAGGAGGCACGGGGTGGCTCCAGAGACCCGACAAGGTCAATGGAGTAGATGACAGGGACGTGGTCGGATGAGCTCCTGCACTGCGTGGCTCCTTCACGAAGAAACTTCATTCTTCGAGTAAAGCGGAGTTCACAACATATACATGTTTTGCCTCCCATTAATTCTGGTGGTGCGTCTTCTAGAGGGGATTGGCTTCTGGTTGTTTCCACTCTTTTTTCTTCTTCAGTGACAGCCTATGCCGTAAGGAGCTGGGGCCAGCGTGTATTGGCATTGCGCCGTATCTTCTGCCCCAGAGAGCGTATGTACCGGTTCTCGGATTGCCGCGCCTTTTCGTAGAAGCGGCGGGCAACCGTACGGATGTGGTCCTTGACTTTGCGGACCTCAGCGAGGTCGTGCAGTGGTCCAGATGGGAAGTCCCGCGGCAGGTGCAGCGCGAGGCGGAGAGCCCTGTTCTGCAGAGATTGTAGTTTCTTCAGATGGTCGTCTGCCGCATTCCCCCAGACGACAGCCGCGTAATCGAAGACAGGGCGGATTAGCGCCCTGTACAACGTGACGCCCAGTCGCGGAGGAAGAGTCGACGCCGGGTTGAGCAGGGGGTAGAGCTGGAGAAGTCGACCCCTTGCTTTGTTTACGACGCCCTTCACGTGTGGGCCCCAGGTGAGGCGGCGATCTATGGTGACCCCAAGATACTGCGCTGTCGGTCGCCAGTTGACAGGACTGCCTCCAACGACGAGTGGGGGCAGAGCGGCTGGGATGACACGACGGGTTGCAATGAAAAATTGCGTCTTGGCGCCGTTGAACTGGAGTTTCCACTTGACGGCCCAATCGGCTAGGGTGTCGACAGCGTGCTGCAACCTCTGGCGAAGTGTGTCCGCGCGCATACTTCGTGAGTAGAGCGCAGTGTCGTCGGCGTACAGTGCTAGGTGCACACGAGGGACCGTCGGCGTATCAGCCGTGTAGAGCGTGTACAGAATCGGCCCCAAGACCGACCCTTGTGGCACGCCTGCTCTGATGGGACGGACTGTTGACAGGCCAGTTTCTGCACGGACATGAAAAGTCCGTCCATCGAGGAAGGACCGTAGCAGACGGATGTGGGATCCAGGGACCCCCATTTCGAGAAGTTTGAAGAGCAGCCCATCGTGCCAGACGCTGTCAAAAGCGTGCGAGACATCAAGGAAGACTGCTCCGAAGTATTCGCGCCTCTCCAGGGAATCGAAGGCTTCCTCCACGAGTCGGAGAAGTTGGTGCTCCGTAGAGTGGCCCTTACGGAAGCCGAACTGGGCATCTGGGAGAAGAGCTTCGGCGGTGACGTGTTGCTGTAGCCTCTTCAGGTAGATGCGCTCGAAAACTTTCGAGATGGCAGGCAGCAGACTAATTGGGCGATAGCTCTTCGGCTGGCGGAGATCTTTTCCCATCTTAGGAATAGCCACAATCTCAGCATGCTTCCACTGCAGGGGAAAGTGGCCGGTGCGAAAGATCTTGTTGAAGATTGCAGCCAGGCGAGTAGAGGCGTCCTCAGGCAGTTGTTTCAGCATGGCAGTGGAGACGTCGTCAGGGCCAGCAGCTCTCTTTGGATTGAGGGCCTTCAGAGCCGCCGAGACTTCTTCAGGAGTTGTGGCCTCTATGTCATCATCGCCCTCCGTTTCCAGATAGCGAGGGAGCCGGGCAGCGACCATCTCGTCATGTTCTGCGTCCAGTGGATCCTCTACAGGCTTGAAGTTCTCTTCGAAAACATCGGCGAGGGCATCAGCCTTCGCGTTCGGTTCGCAGACAGTTCCGGTTGCAGTTCGGAGAGGCGGCATACGCTGCGTTCGCCGTAGGAAGTGTTTCGTGGTCCTCCAGGCAGACCCGTCGTCAAGCTGAAGAGTCGCCACACGGCTAGCCCACTCCCGGTTGCGGTGATTGTCCACAGCCACCGTGATTTCGCGCCGCATACGGTTGAGTTGCCGTTTGGTGGCGGGGTTCCATGTACGCTGCCATTCGCGGTACACTCTGTTCTTCTCGGCAATTTGTGCAAGGAGATCGGGGGGCAGCTGTCGAGAGTGGTCCTGACGCTCGCGTCTGGGCGGAGCCGCTTCTTCGACTGCGGCGAGGGCGGCGTCCGTGAAGTGGAGGAGGGAATCTTCAGCTTCTGCGTCGTCGGCAGGGGGCATCCCAGCTAGGGACTCGGTCAGGGTGTGGCGAAAGAGATCCCAGTTGATTCCAGAGAGTGACACCCCACGCCTGGGTAACTGCAATGGGTCGAGGTCGACGTCAAAAACAACTGGCACATGGTCAGAGGAGAGAACATTCCGTGTCGAGGCGAGGATGCGGTGCGGAATGCCTTTCACGACCGCAAAGTCGACGATGTCCGGTTGTCCATTAGCGGGGAAGATGGTGGGGTCATAGGGACCCACTACCACGGCGTCATTGCGATCCACGATTCGTAGGACGCGGCGTCCGTCTCTGTTGGTGAGTCGTGAACGCCAAGCGACGTGCTTGGAGTTATAGTCTCCAGCGATGAACAGCTTGCCTCCGATGGAGAGAAGAGATTCTAAGTCCGCATCTACCCATGGATGCGACGGTGGTTTGTAGATAGCAATGAAGGTTATGGCTCCCGCTGACGTGTGCGCGACAACTCCAGTCGCCTCCAGAGTCACGAGCGGCGGCAGTTGAATCTGGTGGTGACGGATCCCATTCCGTATGTAGATGGCCATTCCTCCGCCGGCAGTTGGCCTGTCAGCACGGTAACAGGAGTAGTTCGGCGCTTTGACTGCAATGCCTGGTTTAAGGCGGGTTTCGCTGAGCAGACAGATGTCCACGGCTTCATCGCGAAGAAATTGACGAAATTCGCCAGCTTGTGTGCGTAGACAGAGGGTGTTCCACGCGACGACCGTGAGTCCTCTAACACTTCCCATAATGAGTAGTGGAGGAGCGTCTGGTGGCTGCCGGAGCGGCAATCTTCTGTGCAGCGGTCAGGTGCTGCGTGAGGACATCAAGCAGTTTTGTCGTGCTCGCCACAAGCGCGGTGAGTTGAGTAATCAGACTGGCGATGTCCGTGGCGGAGGCGGCAGGAGCCGTATCGTCTCTGGCGCCGACGGAAGTGGCCACCTCTTCGCCATTGTATGTGGCTTCTTCTGGAGCGTTGGTTGTGCGACCCCCCGTCTTGCGCCGGCCGCCGCGGCGTTGGGGGCGTGCATCAGACGTCACGGGTAGGGCAGCAGAGGAGGGGCCCGGTTCCGGGTCCGACGAATTCTGCGCAGGTGGAGTGGCGCAGTTTAGGAGTGGATGGCGTGCCCCTGCGTCTTCAAAAACATCTCGGGTGTGTGAGTCGCCATTGCGGCGACGTGCCTGAGGGCCTGCATGGTCGGCGTCATCGCTGTTGGGTCGGCGGGGCGCCAGTCCTCTGGCGACAACCGTGGCGTGGGAGATTGTAGGTTCAGCCTTGGCAGACTTCTTCTGTTTCGCGGCGACTGGCTGGCCGCGCTGACGAGCACTGGCGCGTCTCCAAGCTTCACAGCCACGGTAGCTGGCAACGTGAGCGCCCCCACAGAGAGCGCACGTTGGCTGCTGCTTCCGAGGGATGGGGCAGTCCTTCGCTGGGTGTGCACCGGCGCATTTCACACATTTTTCAGGCATGGAGCAATGCCGGGCGACATGGTTGATGCCCTGGCACCGGTAGCACTGAACAGGGCCTCTCTTGGCGCGCAAGTCTTCTGTGGTCACCGAGACGTTGGCGAGTCGGGTGAGCTGGTAGAGCTTCCTGTTCTCGATTGTATCGGTTGCGATGACGAGAAACAGGGGCATGTAGTCACGTGATTTGGGCTGCTTCATCTTGACCACAGTTCTGACACTGAAGTCGAGCTCTTCGAGTTCTTCTTTAATGTGATCCGGCTCCATGTTGAAGGGCAGATGCCGGATGACAATCTTCAGGACGCGGTCCGGTGTGGTGGCGTGAGTGAAGAAAGGGATTGCCCTTTCAGACGCCTCCTGCGTGACGCGTCGGTAGTCGTCTGCTGAGCGCAGCGTAATCTTGTACATGTCTCGTCCGGCGACCTTCACATTGTAGACTGCCGTCGTCCAGCTATTGAGAAGCTACTGCAGCTGCCGGAAGGTCCCTTCGTATTTCAGAACGATCGGCGGAAGTGGCGCATCCCTCCTTGGCGCCGTGGAAGGGCGCGGCGGTTCCTCAGGGGCATCCTCAAGGGCAGCAAAAGTGTTGGCAGTGGATGCCGGCTCGTGGGTGGACAGCACCCGCCGTCGCGCTGTATGCCGTCGCTTCGGGCGAGTGAATCCGTCAGCATCGTCAGCAGGCGTTTGTTTCGATCGCTTCTCAACCGGGGAGCTGCGCCCGCCGGTAGGGGCTGTATCTTCTTCTCTTCTGCTTTTGCCGGATTGCCGACGAGGCGGTGGTACGCCCGACGGCTCGTCTTCTTCCGACTCCGGAAGCGGAACTGTAAGCGCGTCCATAGCGATATCCATCATGTCCTCATTCGTTGCGTGGTCCGTCATAAGTGGGGGGCCAGATGGGGCCGCCGACGTAGCAAGCTCCGCCGGACGGCGATCTGCCACACCCTTCGCAGTACGTAGCTCCGTTCGCTTCGACATCTCTCGCACGTGTCGCGATCTCGCGTCGGGAACTGCGTCGCGATCTATACTTGTTGTGAGCTCCTGCGGGCGGGCGGCCGTCTTAAATCCCCTCCAATCGCGAGGCGTTCTCTCCGCGGTCCGCGCCCGCGCTTCACCGGTCGCTGAGACGCTGGCGTCGGCGTCTGTGGTGGCGTCGGTCTAATTGCCTCGTCCGCCCTAGTCACCCGCTCGTTTCCTTCGCTGAGCGTCTTTCTAATTAGACTCAGTGCTGGTTCCCATGCCTGCTGAGTTTGTAGCCGCAATCTCGGTTGATGAGTCTGTCCCTGGTAGAAATTTCGACAGCCTCTCTAACGACGTTGTCAGAGTATTTAGATGTATGTGCCAAGACCCTGGTATCTTGGTAGTCCATTTCGTGATTTTCGGACAAACCGTGCTCTGCGACCACCGACTTATTTGGGTACCAAAGTTGAGTGTGCCTCTGATGTTCTCGGCAACCATCTTCGGTGGTGTGCAATGTGTCCAATGTGAGTCTTCCCACACTGACATGGAATCTGGTATATGCCGGCGTTCCGCAAACCGAGATCGTCTTTTGACACTTCCCAATAAGGCTCGCGTTTTATTTGGTGGGCAAAAGACAGTTCGTACTCGGTGTTTCCTCAATATTCGTCCTATTTGCCACGATAGTGCGCCAGTATACAGTATTTAGGCAGTGGCTATCTCTTTCTCCGTGACTTCTTCCGTCTCCACTCGCTGTACTGTAGAGGTGGGTTGAATAGCGCGTCTGATTTGCCATTCCGAGTACCCGCTTTCCCGGAATACAGTTTTGAGGTGTTCCAGCTGTTGGGGCAGACTCGCTGCATCAGAGATGGTGCGCGCCCTGTGCACCAGTGTTTTTAGCACCCCATTCCTCTGCGCAGGGTGGTGGCTGCTATCTGCTTGCAAATACTGGTCGGTGTGCGTTTTCTTCCTGTATACCCCGTGGCCCAGGGCGACATCCGCTCTTCTTTTGACAATGACGTCGAGGAATGGTAATCTACTTTCTGCTTCGGTCTCCATGGTGAATTTGCTGTTCGGATGTATGGAGTTCAGGTGTGTAAGGAAGTCTTGGAGCTTGTCCCTTCCATGGGGCCAGATCATGAACGTGTCAGTCACATAACGTAGAAAACAAGTAGGTTTCCATTTGGATGACGCCAAAAACTCCTCCCCATCAACCGAGATTGTGGCTACAACCTCAGCAGGGCATGGGAACTAGCATTGAGTCTAATTAAAAAGACGCTCAGCAAAGGAAAGGAAAGGGTGGATAAGGCAATTACACAGACGCCGACGCCAGCGTCTCACCGACCGCTGACGCGCGGGCGCGCACCGCGGAGAGAACGCCTCGCGAGAGGAAGGGATTTAAGACGGCCGCCCGCCCTCAGGAGCTCATTTCTTCAGCGCACCTGACGATGGCGACATGTCTGATCGCCGAAATATTGTGCCCGTTGGACACTATGGACCGGCAGTACACCCGTGGACTGTTCGCGCAAATAATACACCGGGAGAAACTGAAGAATCACAAAACAATTTTTTTTCTTCTGTGCTATCCTAAAGAATGGTGCCTGAATATAAAAACGTGTTAATTCTTTGCTTCCATGGATTGCTGATATATACACATAGAAAAAGAATTTATTTGCACTAGTGCTGTGAAAATCCAGTGTTAAGAATAACTGTCGTGGAAAGTACGGACGAAAGAAATTTGAACCTCACACAACTTGTTGAAAGCGCATTTCCTGAGACTACAGATTAATATTTTCTCAGTATGCTGCACCGAAAGAAGTTATGTTTCTTTTAGATACTGCTTTTTCTTTGGAACAAACACTTCGTTTCATTTTTGATTAGCTAACTCCGCAAACATGGACCTCTTCAAATAGCATAACGCAAAAACTTTGTTGTACGCTTTCTCTTGTCAGGATATCATAAAACACGTAGGAATGTGATAAAAATCAACATGTAATGGCGCCCCACATTCCCGACGGATGATGTGATACGATGTTAGGTCCCATATCTGTAATGGAACCGTTTAACTCACACACTGATTTATGACCACCTACTTAGTAGAGTGTTGGCCCACGTTTGGGACGTAATACAGCAGGGATTCTGCCTGCTATGAATTCGATAAGTCCTTGGTAGGTTTACGGAGTTATGCGATGCCAGGTCAGATGATTCCAGACGCTCCAAACTTCCTCATATCATACTGTCTACGACCCCAGTCAATATGACATACATAATTTTCTCTTTTAGTTCTTGATCCCACTCTCTCATGATCTTAAAACTGAAGAGAAAGTGTGATCGGACAGCCTACGTGGTTAAGATGACCCTCACGACAGGCAGGCAATCGAGCTTCAAGTCCCGGTGCGGCACGATTTTTCATATGTTACCAGTAGGTAATATCTTCATACCTAATGCAGCTATTGTCAGAAAGATTCCATAGTTGCCAATAAAGTATACATGGCTGCCAGTTCAAAATCGAAGTCCCGCGCTACAGTAGACGTGGCATTAGTAATAATGATACTTTCAGTAGTGGTAAAGGCTGGTTGGCTGTTGCTGTTGTAGGGACAGGTAGTACTGACTCTTACTGGTGCTGTGATGGAGATTTTTAACTACTGACTGTTACTGGTGCTGTGATGGAGAGTTTTGACCCCCGTAATATACATATTCGTATGTGTAGTTTCTGAACCCTTCAGCATCAACAGAGAAGTTTAGCAGGGTTATGGACTCTCACCAGTTCTGTTTTGTGTTTGATACTAGACAAGATCATGAGAGACTGGGATAAAGAGCTACAAGAGAAATATATATAAGGAATCCATCTCAGACCAGCTAGAGGAAGATTCGAGGTGAAATATCTTGCTTTCCCTGACGATGTCGCAATAATTATTACGGACAAAACACATGCAGATAATGATAGAAACACTTCAGAAAATTGTAGTTGAAGCTACATTACAGATATCATTCGAGGAAATGAAATACATTGAACGGAAAGACAACAAGAAAAAAATATATACAAACACAATAAGTAAACATCAGAAGAGTTCATAAGTTTTAGCATTTGGAAGAATGGATGCAATCAGACGGCTTATTTAACACCATAGGTAGAGAAAAAGGAATTAGAATATGAACTCACCCGAAACAGATGCAATAAAATATCAGTATTGTTACAGACAAAAGTTTAACACTATGGAACAGTAATTAAAAATGGATCTGAATGCCTTACAGTAAGTAAACGAGGAGAGGAAGGATATCAGGAAAAGAAAGAAGAGAAAATAGATAAATTATAGGACCACAAAAGAACAAAAACAACCACTGGACAAAGAGTAGAAATGAAGATTTTTTCGGATATACAGAAACAATCATACAAAAGAAAAGGCGAGCCTTATATTCATACTCAGAGAATAAATGATAACAGGGTAACCAAAAAAGTTTTTAATTTAATTTCCAAATTAAAAAACTCCACAAGATGGCTGGAAGAGACAAAGACTTAATACAGATAAAAATACCATACAGAACAGGGAAAACTCAGGTTTCTTTCAATACTACGAAATATCCTGTCCAACAACAACAAAAAAGACACGAATTTGGAAAGTGGCGTCAAATGAACAGAGAAAGGTCATCAGCCAGTGGATGAAGAAGTTCTGGGAAAATGAAACCTGGCCAAAGTTTGTACTTATAAATAAGATGTATCGATGAGAATCAAGTCAATGAAGATTCAGTGACACGAAAGAAACCGTTCAAATATGCCGAATCAGAAATGTAATACTCCGTCCAGTCACATTATTACGACCACCGAAAAAACCCTCAGGAACCACCTTTTGCAACGGGGACATACAGTAAGAGAGTCAGTGCGGTTCTGGAAGGTATCGAGAGGGTAGTAGAATCCAGTGTCGTGCCCAGCCGCACTAGGTTTCTCGGTTGAGAATCCGTGCCACGAACAGCCCGGTCGATGTGGCCCCACACATTTTCGATTTGATTTAAATCGAAGGAATTCTGTGGATGGGGACAACGGTAAACCCACTCTGGTGTTCTTCGAAACGCACGAGTTGTGTTATTTATTTTTTATTTTATTTTTCATGTCTAGTTCCATGGTAACACATTAAGGAGCAACTGTTCAAGGCCATGGAACGTGTCAGTACATGAAATTACAACTAAAAAGTGACAACAGTTAAAATTAAATATTTATGAACCCAAAAATGACATGCCATAAGTTTATGTAAACGCGATCAGCTATACAATATAAGAATCAGCTTAATTTTTTAAGGAGCTCCACGACAGAACTGAATGAGTGACCCATGAGGAAACACTTCAGATTCGAGGTGAAAGCTCGTGGATTACTGCTAAGATTTTTGAATTTTTGCGATAGCTTACTGAAAATGGATGCAGCAGTATACTGCACACCTTTCCGCACAAGAGTGAAGAAAGTGCGATCCAAATAGTATTATCTGAGTGAAAGTTGCTGATTCTTGGGAATAAGCTGATACTGATAATAAGAAACGACACTGAAGAATATATAAATATACTGAGATTCCAGTGTCAGAATGCCAGACTAATGAACAGGGGTCGACAAAAGCTTCGCCAAATTACACCACTTGTTGCCCGAACCGCTCATTTCTGAGGCAAAAATATCCTTTGGGAATGAGAAGAGTTGCCCCAAAATATAATATCATACGTCATAAGGAAACAAAAAAAGCAAAGTAGACTACTTTTCATATCGAACTATCACTTACTTCAGATACCGTTCGAATAGTAAAAATGGCAGCATTAAGTCTTTGAACAAGATCCTGAACGTGGGCTTTCCAACACACTTTGATATCTATCTGAACACCTCTTCTGTGAAATTATAACGTCGGGTTTTGTTGAACTTTGTGTTAGAAACTGTAAAAACTGAGTGTTACTGTGATTTAGCGTTACTTTATTTTCTACACGCCATGAACTTACGTCATGAACTGCACTATTTGAAACAGTGGCAGTGTTGATCACAGCATCCTTTACTACCAAGCTAGTGTCATCAGAAACAAATATATTTTCGAACTACCTGTAATACTAGAGGGTATATCATTTATATAAATAAGGTACAGGAGTGGCCCCAGCCGTGAACCCTGGGTACCCCCATTTGACCGTGCCCCACTCAGACCCCACATCATATCCATTCTCAACGCAGTGGATAATGATCTTTTGCTAACTGTTGTTAAAGTAAGATGTAAACCAGTTGTGAGCTACTCCCCATATTCCGTAATGGTCCTACTTCTGGAGAAATAATTTGTGATCAACACAATCAAACACTTTAGTTATATCAGAAAAGATGTCTTGCGTTCGTAACGTTTTGTTTAATCCATCCAATACGTCACAGAGAAAAGATAATATAGCATTTTCATTTGTTAAACCACTTCTAAAACCGAATTGAACATTTGATAGCAAATTATGAGAAATGAAATGGTTAATTATCCTTACATACACAGCCTTTTCAATAACTTTAGCAAACCCTGGTGGCATAGAAATAGGTGTAAAACTGTCTGCATTATCACTTCCTCCCTTTTCATACAGCGGCTTTACTACTGAGTGCTTTAATCGTTCAGCAAACTGACCATTATTAAAGGAAAAATTACAAATATAGCTGAGAGCAGGGCTACCAGGTGCAGCACAGAACCTTAGTAGTCTGCTAGGTACTCCATCGTGTCTATGAGAGTCCTTAGTCTTCAGTGATTTAACTGTTGACTCAATCTCCCCCTTGTCAGTATTACAGAGGAGTATTTCAGACAGCAGTGCCGGAAAGGCATTTTTCAAGAGAGGTATATGATTCTTCGTAGAAGCTAAGTGTTTATTTAATTCATCAGCAATGCTCAGAAAATGATTGCTAAATACTTTACATATATCTGATTTATCAGTATCCTTATTCCACTAGACTGCCACCAAAACTGCCTTTTGCTGTAAGTACCCTGTTTAGAACTTTCTAATGGAAAGCAACTTTCAAAAAGCATGACTAATGAAGGAAGGCATTGCATTTGTCATCTATGTTATCGAGACTATAAATATCCGGCTCCTCTTGTTCCTTAACGATGTTTAAAAAACTCTCTATTACCGTTGGATTAGTTTTACTACGTTGTTTGCAATTACATATAACATTTGTCTGAGCGCAAAAAGCTTTTAGAGTTAAAATTTGTGCATCATGGTCAGCAAGGCCATTCACCCTTTTACGAATAGAATGCCCATCATGTAAATAAGAATGAGTAATAGTATTGTCTATGGCTGTGCTACTGTTACCCTGCACCCTGGTTAGAAAAAGAACACAATCTGCATCAGATCATATGAATTTAGGAGATCTGACAACATCCTTTTTCTTGCAGGGTCAATACAAAATTAATACTGAAGTCACCGCATATAACCAATTTTTGGTACTTCCTATAAAGTGAACCAAGAATCCTCTCTAGCTTGAGCAGAAATGCTGTGAAGTCCGAGTTAGGCGATCTATGAACAACAACAATTAGAAGTATAGTTTCACTCAATTCTACTTCTCCTGTACAGCATTCAAATACCTGTTCAGTGCAGTGCCATGATACGCCTACGGAGTCAAATGGAATACTGTTAATTACGTACCTGGCCACTCCCCACTCCGCAAAGAACTCATTGAAATACAGCCAGCTAATCTGTATTCAGTTACATAAAGACTCTGAATTGCCAATTATTTAAGTGGTGCTCCGATATACCAATAATGTCATATTCAACATCTAAAAGCAATTCACTAACTTTATCTCTAATATCTGTTATATTTTGATTAAATATGCTAATTCCTTCACTACTTGGATACCTGACCTCCTCGGAGGGTGGTTGCTTTTTAGAGAGACTTACTTTAATCAACTATACCTACTAGCTGACTTCAGTCTAGGGAAGGTGCAGCTCTAACATAAACTACTACAGGAATTTTCCCATGAGTGATCGCTCCACCCACTACACTGTCACCTACAAGCTTTGCCAGCCTCCCCTTCCCATACTTATTGAGGTGCAGGCAATGCCTGGTGAAACCCTACCTATTGAAAGACTCAGCTGGCACCACTGCGCCGGCCGGAGTGGCCGAGCGGTTCTAGGCGCTACAATCTGGAACCGCGCTACCGCTACGGTCGCAGGTTCGAATCCTGCCCCTGGATGTGTGTGATGTCCTTAGGTTAGTTAGGTTTAAGTAGTTCTATGTTCTAGGGGACTGCTGACCTCAGAAGTTAAGTCCCATATTGCTCAGAGCCATTTGAACCATTTGGCTGCACTGCAATGTGAGCCATCCCCTCTGCCATCAGTGCCTTATCCAGCCCAATGTTAGCATGCCTAACAGTTGTATTAAGATGAGGCCGATCATGACGCCGAAACAGCTGCACGAAGTGCACGTTAGTGCCAGCAGTTTGAGTAGCTATCTTTACCAGGTCACCAACTACGTCGTACTCCCCGTCCTTATCAAGACTATTCCCAGCTCCACCCACAATCACTACCTGATCCTCTTTCGTAAAATTCCTACATAACTGCCCTATGTTAACAGTCACCTGAGCCTACCCTGCGGTAGGCTTCACAATGATGGTGACCTGGTATTCATTCCCCAACACTTCCTACAACTGCTGGCCCACACATCTGTCATGATAACTACCAAGCAGCAGGACCTTCTTCTTCCTGTTAGAATTTGCAACTGACTTATGATTCCTAACAGCTGCATGTTTCCTACACCTACTGCTACAAGAGGCTCCTCTCCACTAAACTCTGACGGTTTGTCAAATCTATTGGTTATATGCAAAGTACAACTGTCTGAATATCTCCTCATTCCAGCTGCCTTCTTACCAACTGCCCGTTTCCACTCCCTAGTGCCCTCACTTCCTCAACCTATCCAGTTCCTCCTTATCTCCACCTGAAGGGTATATATCTTACGCTCCTGCTCCTCTATCACCTTACTTCTGCTACAAATTCTGCAACCCCATTAGAGGATCTCGCTATAATGCCCACTGGCTTCCCCACTGCATCCCATCCAATGCAAACACTTTGAACAAATCTCACACCATAACCCACTCACAAACCTACGACTAAGCCCACACTTCTCACTCATGGTAAAAGGTTAACAGTTACTGAAAAAACTAAGCGTCTACGTTACCTAAGTTCATTTTCAATAGTAGAACTATTTCAAGAACTAACAACAGTGATCTCGAATTTCGCTCTCGTCTAAGAAAGCAACTACTTTTATTAATACTTCTTAACCATAACTAATACCAATATCACAAAAAATTAAAAACATTTCTTATCTAAAACCAAAAAATCAAGCGACCTCAGGAACACTCGACGAAATTAAGCACATTAAACGAAGGTTTTACTGACACGTTGCTATGTACTGATGGTAGATGCCACCCTGCTGTGGAAAAACAAACTGCATATAGGTATGGACATAGTTCTCAACGGTAGACGCACACTTCTGTCCTACCAGGATGATGAGGTCACCCGAGGAATGCCACGAAACGTTCCCCATACCATAATTCTTCCTGGACCTTCCGGCGACTGTTGTGGGCACGTTCGCGCCAATGGCCCTCTGTCCGATGCAGCATAAAACGTGATTCATCTGTAAAGAACATCTTTCGGCACTCGGTGGACATCCAATTGGTGTACTGGCGTGCTAATTCCAGCCTTCGTCGCCGATGAAAAACAGTGAGCGTGGGTGCAGGAACCAGGCGCGTGCTGCGGAGGCCCAACCACAGCAACGTTAGCTGAACGTTCCTTGAATACCGCTGGTAGCTCATTGGTTAATCTGGTCCCTCAGTTTCTCAATAGTTGCACATCTATTCGCCCATTCACATCTCGGCAGCCGTCGTTCACAACTATCATTTGTGGCCTGTGGTGCACCGCATTCAGTGCCGGTTTTGGATTGCGGTGTTTTGCCATTCACACTATATTTCAACCGCGGTGGCACGTGAGCAGCCAACGAACGTACCGGTTTCGAAAATGCTTCCACCCTTGGCCCGAATGCCACTGACGATGTCCTTTTGTACGCCAGATAAATCGCTCCGTTTCCCCATTACGAAAACAACTGCACCGTTTTCCACGTCCTCCCGACACCCTTTACATGCCATGCCCAGCCAGTTTGCCACCTGCCGTCTATGACTGGTTATTTCACGTCGACGTCCAACATACGTGGTGTTCACATTAATATGACATGACCGTGTGCATCTCATTAATATCACCTCAGTCGATCTATTAATGTTGTTTCAGCGCATGTAATTAATTTATTTTATAATTGTGCGGTGTGCCGCGCAAAATTTTAATTAATACAGACTAAATCAGCTTCCTCCTTTTTGATACGGCGAGGAGCATACTTAATTCCCAATCATCTAGGTACTTTGAGTTAATTTTATTTTATTTGCAGGCGTTGGATTGAAAAAAAAATGTTTATCTGCATGTGTATATCTACACTATCTACACGCATTGCGACCGACAGATATAGTGTGCGCTAAATAGCGTGGCCACTAGATGGGCATTCGGCTGGGGAAGCGTGGTAAGCTGCGCGTTGTAGAGGCGCCGTCTCGAGCGTCCTGTCACGGTTCGCGCGATTCGCCCCGTCGGAGGTTCGAGTCCTCCCTCGGGCATGGGTGTGTGTGTTGTCCCTAGTGTAAGTTCGTTTCAGTTAGATTAAGTAGTGTGTAAGTTTAGGGACCGATGAATTCAGCGGTTTGGTCCCATAAGATCTTACCACAAATTTCCAAATTTTCGAAAGCGTGGGAAAAGCGGCCTTGGTGGGGGGTCGCTCAGAGCGCTATAGTGGTAATGCCGTTCTAATCTGAAGTCTACACCTACATTTTGGTAAACATTAAGCGGGGCCCCTCCACGTCCACACTTGCACGGTGACCATAGAAAAAGATTTGTCACCTCATCTTTGGTTAGCGTCTAAAAGGAATGCCGCCGAAAATGCAGCCAATTATTTTCGCGTGGTTTGTGAACCATTTGTAACTTTCAGAGCCAGGAGTGAGGAATTTTGAGTAAAACCTACACATTTCTCTTGTTTCCATGTTTTAACTTGCTTCTTTTACCAAAACTCAACTGAGTTTACACAGTCTCACCTCACTAACATGTAAAATGCGCAAATGCGAGAGAATTCTGAAACAGTGTTTTATGAAGTTTATTAAGTGACGAACTGAGGAAAAACAAGGTCAGCATTTTATGAAAAAGAACATCCTCGGTACAAAATAAACGTCTAATGACTTCGCTTATGTTGTTCCAAAACCTATAGCACTTCTCGTTTCAGTAAATATCGATGGCTCTTACAAATTACGTTCTTTCATCGGGAAAGTCTATAGTTAGTAGAATAACACCCTTCATAATGTTTTGTATAATAAACACACAGCAGAATGCTCTCCTCTTTGTGTGCTATCATTTGCCAAAATTTCATTTCGATGTCTCAAACCGTTTATGAAATATGGGGAATGTTATGGATATTTCACTCTGGCTTTACCAAATGGCTCAAATGGCTCTAAGCAGTATGGGACTTGACATCTCAGGTCATCAGTCCCTAGACTTACAACTACTTAAACCTAACTAACCTAAGGACACCACACACAAGCATGCCCGAGGCAGGATTCGAACCTGCGACCGTAGCAGCAGCGCGGTTCCGGACTGAAGCGCCTAGAACCGCTCGGCCACAGCGGCCGGCCTGGCTTTATCGCTGGCGTGGTGCGATACCAAATGAGTGCGCTACGTCAAATATGTTTTCTCAGGATTGGTGACAGACAGAGACATACAACCATGTCTAAAGAAAAATTCAATTTGTTAGCTAAATTTCATACGCAGCAACATATTATGTAATATGCACCGGACGCAAAATCATAGCGACCCTTACTTTACATTGCCAACGTTTTCAAGCTTCGCGAAGTGTCTTACTGCTACGTAAATATCCCAATAACTGCGACCATTAATGAAATGATAGGCATATCATAACGAATCTGATATATAAAGCTACAAGTAAAGCAAGAATGAATTTTTTTTGCCGAACAGTACCTGTAGAATCGTTTGAGAAAGATTGCAGGGCGTGCACCTCGATTCTGCCATCACGTACCGGCCGAAAGGCGGCAAACGCTTGTCGGCATCCCCTTACGAATGAACTCTCCCAGCTCTTTGAACGAAAACTAGTCCCTGCACATATGCCACCTGTATCATTTGAACTTCTTGTCGGTTATTACGCACGTAGCGTGCAGCTTTAATTTGTTAAAATTTTCATTTTTCGCACCAAACGCAATGGTGCAGAAGTTTTGAGCGGTGGAAGCCAAATTCTTCATTTAACAGGGCACCCTGAACTTAGAACTTTGGGGAGATTACCCAATAAGTAATTCACTTTTATTGACAACCAACAACAATTGAAGCTCATTTTCAGTTGCCACTGCGTGCATTTCAACGGTTCGGGGTAACTCTCTGACAGTATTGAACTCTGGGATCATAATCATTAGGCTCCACTAATGGCACACGCTATTGATAGTATGAGTGTAGAGCGAAGGCCATCAGGTTTTATCATTTTGAAAACATAAAGTTAAGTAAGTAATATTTTGATTCGTGTGAAAATACATGTCTGGAGTCTTTGAGCACATTGTAATTCTGGCGTCAAAGTACCGCTGCTAGATAGGTGAAAACAAAATGGTCAAGCTCGCCTCAGGTTCAGCAATGAGTTCCTTCTCAATGGTACGTTGAAGCTCAACGTGAATATACCGGGTGGTTACCATTAAACTTTCCCTATTTAACACGTTATAACACAGAAACTAATTACGGTATGAGTACCAATCTTGGTAGCATTAATGTCCAGAGTATGGGGTGCATAATTTCCATGCCTCAAAGCGCCACCGTCCAGTTCCAACTATGGCCACAAGGTGCCGTGATCAGTCATCGTGATTCGTAGTGTCACACACCTGAACAGTCGCAGTGAACTTGTTGACTTGTCGACATAAATGGTTCAAATGGCTCTGAGCACTATGAGACTTAACTTCTGAGGTCGTCAGTCCCCTAGAACTTAGAACTACTTAAACCTAACGAACCCAAGGACATCACACACATCCATGCCCGAGGCAGGAGTCGAACCTCCGACCGTAGCGGTCACGCGGTTCCTGACAGAAGCGCCTAGAACCGCTCGGCCACTCCGACCGACCTTGTCAACATAAGCTTGGACAAAAGGAGCAGGGCATAATTGATGAAGCTCTATTATGAATACAACTGTAATGCTACAGCTGCACTTCGAGAATATCTCCGGCTGAAAGGATTAGAGAAGGGTTCTCTTCCTCCACCTGCTGTGCGCAGCATGATGAAGAAATTCCAGTTAACTGGAGAACTGGGCGTCACTCCGGGAAGAGGCCGACGACCGGCTGCACCACAGGGGGTTTACGAAATCACTATTGCTATAGCAGACAACGCTGAGCGCAATTCCCGAGCGTTAGGCAGTGTGCTTGCTATTTCGTAACAGTTGAACATCCCGTGGTCCAGTGTGCAGAAGGTGCTTCGAACCATTCTTAAGTGGTATCCGTATAAGATCCATATCGTACAGCACGTAGCACCACAGGACGCACAACGACATGCTGACTTCGCTCTCCACTTTCTCGCAAGGACTCAAGTTGACAGGTCTGGATCTGGAACATCCTATCGACAGACGAATCTCATTTTTCTCTGATGGATGAGGTGAACACACAGAATTGCCGAGTGTGGGGATCTTCGCCTCCAGTCACAGGGCATGAAGTTCCTCTGTATGGTGAACGTGTCACTCCATGGTGTGGCTTCAAGGCTACGTTCATCATTGGCCCATACTTTATTGAACAGGGTGGCGCTCAAGGATCAAAGACGTGTAGTGTGACTGGCTAGCGTTACTGGGATATGCTTCGCGAAGACGTCATCCCGCCCTTTAGGAGAGAGACGGACGGAACTCAACAGTTTTCATGCAAGATGGGGCCCCATGGCACGTCGCTCGTGAAGTTCATCTACTTCGACGAAACACCTTTGGAGACGATCGATTTATCAGCTGATCGTTCCCAGGTGCTTGGTCGTCACGACCAGCTGGTCTCACTCCCTGTGATTTCTGGTTGGTGAGCTACCTGAAAGACAGGGTTTACCAGGGGAACATTCACACATGTGCGGATCTGAAGCATAGCGTATCAAGAGAGGTATCCAGTATACCTACGGACATGCTTCGTTCTGCTGTGCAGAATGCAATCCTGAGCTTTCATACTCTTCTGGACACTGATGGACGCCATCTTGAGCCCCTTTTGTAGCAGTAATGGTACCGGTGACTAATGGTATGACGTACCTTAGCAGCACATTATCAGTGTTTCAATTGAAGTGATTCTGCATAATTTCCGTCCCCGTGTCCTTGAAATTAATGCTACCGAGTTCGATCCTCATACAGTAATTAGTTTCCGTGTTATAAATTGTTTAGTATGGAAAGTTCGATTATAACCATCCAGTATAATACCAGCAAAAAGCAATTTTACAGCTAAATATAAAATGCAAAAAAATTGTTGGTATAAATTTGGTCCATCTTAACGTATATTCTAATGATGTTAACACCTTACGAACGGGGTCCAAGGGCAGTAAATATCATGGAAGAACATTTAAGTTCACTAATGCATATTGGCAGACTACAATTCACTGATAACTTACTGGGGAACTTTAGTTTACGTCAGCCGGCCGGTGTGGCCGTGCAGTTCTAGGCGCTTTTTTGTTGAAGTCAGTTATTTAGGAGTAAATATGCTTTACCAAGCGAATCTCTCCCTAAAAATGCTGATAACCCGCTAGCCAATTCCTCATAGCATTCTCTCTGTGGAAGCCCTGTCACCAGAATCGAATTGGAAGATTGTTTGGTCTAAAGTTAGCCTCCCGATTTACCCGGTGGAAGTGGGGTCCCCGTGGTACCAAGTTGTTCCTCGTATTGTACCTAGCAACGTGCGACTTTTTAGTATTGGTCTCAATGTGCAGGATCGTTGCAATCGGTGCCATGAAAATGGTACATTATATCATCGGCTGATCTCCTGCGATCATGGCCATTGGAGATAGCTTCGCTGACAACTGGCTTTTCTCGGAGGCGGGCAGCTATCTCGGGGGAGATTCTTGCTCGTCCTGATTCAACCTTCTTTCCCCGATCGAAAAACAATGCCATCGTATGCCTTGTTGGACATTATGTCCACTACGTGAAGGTGAGTGGATATGACGCATATCCGTGTGCCTTTTCCCAACATATGGCCACAGCCCATTGGACGTGGCTCAGGATGCCCCGTTATCGTGAGCTTTTTTCTAATGCCCCCTACTTTTGTGGACACTCTTGTTTGGATTTAGATGTTCCACGATGTAGAGGTGAAGGAGGAAAGAAGGTGTGAATACGTGAAGATTAACGCCATATTCCTTCACATACGTTTTTCGGATTTAAACCTTTTGTTTTTGTCGAAATGATTTGTTTCGTTTTATTTTAATTGATTGTTTTAAATAAGTTCTTTGGAGGGAAAACATTTTGGTGCAGTGGATAGAGTTTTCGGGGAAGAAAACGGTAAGATGACAGATTGGGATAAGTGGGATATCCTGTTTCCAGAAAACAAAAAAAAAAGGTGGTAGTCGTCGTGCATTCTAAACTTATAGTGTTCGCGTCCGACTGTGCCCCTTCTTTTTTAACAACATTTCGGCCATCGTCTAAGGTTACGAGTCTGATGGAACATCGAAGATAATTCGCTTCACTTTCTACCCACCAGTAATAACAACTACTTTCAGAAACAATTCCGCAGGACAGCTCGTAGCTGCGTCGCGATCAGAACAATTTACGCTCAAGCGTTTCGTCGCGCTGCATCGGCTACCGGCGACCGGCCACATGCCACCCGCCACCTGAAATCGGGCGCCGCCCAGGTGAACGCGGTGCGACGCTGTCGGTGGATGTACCAGCTGTCATTTTACAATTTGATGTTCTAGTTATCATCTTGCAGTTAAGCAATGAAGATCGCATACTTGAAAATCATGGACTACGGTTAAGCGTTGTGGGTTGCAAGTGGAGAAAGGTGTAACATAAGCAACACAGTATTTACTTTTGGTTTAATAGAGGAGTGAATGCAGAGGAGGCAGCTCGAAAGACTTGAACTGTGTGTAGTGCGAGTGATTTTGGGAAAAAATGCCAAGGAAAGATATTCTTGTTTCAACGAAGATCGTTCTGGCATGAATGATTTTACACATTAAGGAAGTCTCGACTACTGATATAAGTGATGGATCACCATTTAACCATAATGCGACATTTGCACTCAGCAGGCAATGTTCACAAGTCTGGTGTAGGAGTACTGCATGCTCTAATTCGAAACACCATAAATCAATGGAGTGACTACCATTGCAGATTTGCTTGAACGTCATCAGGTCGCTCATTGAGCATTTCTATGCAAGTCTGTTACCGGTGACGAGTTTTGATGCTTTAATCGTTAACTTCCTAATAAGAAATGAAAAACTGAGCCCTATTAGAAGACCTCAACTCAAACAAAGAGTAGTGTGAACATAATATTTTCCATCAGATACTATCAAAAGCTTGTTTTGCACTACATATTCTTCCCCAAGGATTATCCATCAAAGCTGGAATATGTTGGAAACGATTAAGACACCTTTCGGTCGCAGTGTAATAAAATAGACTGACAAAACTACATCACGTGTGCTACTGCATGATAACGCACTCTGCTGATTTGAGAAATGCAACTATCCAGGAGATTGTTAGGGAAGTCATCTCTCAGGCACTTGTATTGATAGTTAAGTCATCACTCAGTTACTTCTTCCTTTGATCACGTAGCCATAAAATTTTATCTTTCCTGCTCGTGATTGACCAACCGCCAAGGTTACTCTTTTCTAGATGAAAATGCTCTTCAAACTACAGTGGTATAATGACATCGTTAGAACCAGTAGCTTTCTACAGGCATAGAACTTGTAAACTAATTTAGCATTGTCAGATTGTTTTAGATATTGTCAAAGAATATATGTTTGATGATTAATTTCTTTTTGATGATTACTATTGTCTTCAATAAACTAACGGAAAACACAGTTAAAATATTCACTGTACTAATACAAATTAAATTCAACTTACACTACTGGCCATTAAAATTGCTACACCATGAAGATGACGTGCTACAGACCCGAAATTTAGCCTACAGGAAGAAGATGCTGTGATATGAAAATGATTAGCTTTACAGAGCATTCTTACAAGGTTGGCGCTGGTGGCGACACCTATAACGTGCTGACACGAGGAAAGTTTCCAACCGATTTCTCATACACAAACAGCAGTTGACCGGCCTGGTTAAACGTAGTTGTGATGCCTCGTGTAAGGAGGAGAAATGAGCACCATCACTTTTCCGCCTTTTATACAGGTCGGACTGTAGTCCATCGCGATTGCGGTTTATCGTATCGTGACATTACTGCTCGAAATGGTCGAGATCCAATGACTGTTAGCAGAATATGGAACTGGTGGGCTCAGGAGGGTAATACGGAACGGCGTGCTGGATCCCAACGGCCTCGTATCACTAGCAGTCGAGATGACAGCCATCTTATCTGCATGGCTGTAACGGATCGTGCAGCCACTTCTCCATCCCTGAGTCAACAGATGGGGACGTTTGCAAGACAACAACCATCTGCCCGAACAGTTCGACGACGTTTGCAGCAGCATGGACTATCACCTTGGAGACCATGCTGCGGTTACCCTTGATGCTGCATCACAGACAGGAGCGCCTGCGATGGTGTACTCAACGACGAACCTGGGTGCACGAATGGCAAAACGTCTTTTTTTCGGATGAATCCAAGTTCTGTTTACAGCATCATGATGGTCGCATCCGTGTTTGGCGACCTCGCGGTGAACGCACATCGGAAGCGTGTATTCGTCATCGCCATACAGGCGTATCACCCGGCGTGATAGTACGGGGTGCCATTGGTTACACGCCTCGGTCACCTCTTGTTCGCATTGATGGCACTTTGAACAGTGGACGTTACATTTCAGATGTGTTACGACCCTTGGTTCTACCCTTCATTCGATCCCTGCAAAACCCTACTTTTCATCAGGATAATTCACGACCGCATATTGCAGGTCCTGTACGGGCATTTCTGGATACAGAAAATGTTGGACTGCTGCCCTGGCCAGCACATTCTCCAGATCTTTCATCAACTGGAAACGTCTGGTCAATGGTGGCCGAGCAACTGGCTCATAACAATACACCAGTCAGTACTCTTGATGAACTGTGCTATCGTGTTGAAGCTGCATGGGCAGCTATACATGCACATGTCATACAAGTTCTGTTTGACTCAATGCCCAGGCATATCAAGGCTGTTATTACGGCCAGAGGTGGTTGTTCTGGGTACTGATTTCTCAGGATCTATGCACCCAAATTGCGTGAAAATGTAATCACACGTCAGTTCTAGTATAATATGGTATATTTGTCCAATGAATACCCGTTTCTCATCTGCATTTACTCTTGGTGTAGCAATTTTAATGGCCAGTAGTGTACTACATAATTGTTGTGGATGGGGTGCCAGGAAGTGCCGTATTAAAACTGGGCAAGAACTGTCCAAATGATTTATTTGTTTCCACTATAGTGCTCCGTTCACCTAGGTCTGTGTAACAGGGCCCCGCAATGCTGAGGAAGCACCCCAGCGGCCTGTGCAACCCGACGCTGTGTCCCGCCGGCCTTGTACGCCAGTTGCAGAGTTCCGATTATGTCGAGATGGGTGCGCCAGCAGCCGATTTAGCGGCCACGGTCCCCGTTGAATCCGCGCTGCTCCGCCGGAAACCGTAGGCTGGACCCACTGCTGCCTCTTCCTCGCTGGCATAGCTGAGAACGCGGCGGCAACGACCGACCACGATCCAGCGTCTGAATCTACGGCCCTTGCCTTGCAAGTCTCCGGCATGTGTCAGGAGCTGAGACGACTGCCTGCAGTAATGAGCCAAAGTGTGGCTCGCTGCTGGCTGGCTGTGGACCTTGCGGCGGCCGCAGAGGGTCGAACCAACGACCCGCCTTGGACTGGGACGCTGTCGCCCCATCTGTTGCGTGTAGCTTGGCGGTGTAACACGCCTCACCATCCAGGAGGGCTGCCACACTTCAATGAGTTTCGTTAGAAAACAACACCTATTTATACTCTGCTGTACACCTCTTTTTTGCTAATGCACCACTTCGCATCACATACGCATAACACTTAGGTTGCCCAGTGGCCCTCTTCTTCCTGTGACTTGTACCATAGAAACTGCTGTGTGCGCCCTCTTTGTCAGTTCTATGCCCCCGTGACCTGTATTTGCCTTCACAACTAAAAAATGGTTCAGATGGCTCTGAGCACTATGGGACTTAACATCTGAGGTCATCAGTTCCCTAGAACTTAGAATTACTTAAACCTAACTAACCTAAGTACATCACTCACATCCATGCCCGAGGCAGAATTCGAACCTGCGACCGTAGCGATCGCGCGGTTCCAGACTGAAGCGCCTAGAACCGCTCGACCACCAGCGGCCAGCCCTTCACAACTGCTGGTAAGCGTAACTTACTGCAATCCGGCCTGAACCTGTCAGCAACTCGTGCTACGAATATTGCACAAAACTAACTCTCCCTATTCTAAACGGTAGTACTGCTACATTATTCCCCTCTTCGGAAAGAGCCGACCCCCGGGTCGACCCTTGACTACATGTTATCGTGTTTGGGACGGCACCTATAGAATATTTCCTTAGTGTTAGAAAACTTAAATGTGATCTAGTGCCCCTTTAAACCATGACGTGAAACAAAACGGCTTTGCCGCAAAATGCATTCCGAAGCATTTATTTCTCCAGAACTGCATTCGATTTCTCCTCCAACAACACTCGACACACGTCAGACGTTACACTTCTCTTTCCAGTGACCTGAGGACAGGGATCACCATCACTCTTTCTCCCTCTTCAAAAGAACTGCTGCCCCAGCAGGCTCACAATACTCGAAAGCGCATATAACATACAATGCCTAATTACTCTACGCAAACCCAATGATACATGACACGAAAAAAAAACACAAGTACTCTACTACTTTCTAGATCGCAAAGCATACGGTACTTCATGCTGTAACCTATCTTCCTGGTTTCCCCTGCGCTTAGCACCTCTCTTCACTCTCTCTTTCTTCCTCTTTCCTTCCTCTGACACGCCTGAAATCACAACCGGGCGACCCTTAAATGGCCATAACCGCTCAATGTGTACTATCGTCGTTCTAGTTGGCAGCTGAAGAATAACATTAACTGAAGATGTGGCTTCAACAACTTGCTATGGCCCTTGATACCTTGTGACGAACTTCTTCGTTTTCCCTTTTTGCGTATAGAGGCTGGAGAGCATTACTCATCGCCCCACACGATACTGCTAATAACTTCCTCTCCGCTTTACTGCGTCTTCCTGCCTTTCCAAGGCCTTTGTATTCGCCTTTTGTACTCGTTTCCAAATATCCCGAATTGTTCTCGCAAATTGAAGTACAGATTCACCAGTCCTTTCCTTCTGTAGCCTCACTAAATCAAACGGTGACAGCATTTTTCCCCCGTACACTACCTCATATGGAGACAAACCGGTATTTGTATGGACTTTTGCGTTGTTTGCGCATACAATATGCCTCAAATACTCGTCCCACTGATGGTGATGAGAATCCACATAAAAACTCAGCATCTTCCAGAATGTTATGTGTACCCGTTCTGTCCTTCCGTTGGCCTGTGAATGCAACGCCCTCGTCCACAACATCTTTACGTTCAACGATTTACACAGCTCCTTCATTAAATCTGACATGAAGTTGGTCCGTTGGTCAGTAATTATTGTCTCTGGTACACCAAACTTCAAAATCCAGTTATTTACTAACGCTTGCGCGACCATTGCTGCCTGTTGATTTGGCATAGCCACCATCTCCACATACCTTGAAAAATGGTCTATTATTGTCAGAACGAATCTGTTCCCGGATGGTGTTCACCCAAAAGGTCATAAGACATCGATCCCTAGCAAAGAAAATTGATATGTAACTTCCGGCAATTGTTGTAGCTGTATCTGTTTGCGACTCAAATCTGCTCTCTGCACACATGGTATACAATTCTTGACATACTGATCCACATCTACTTTCCTACCTCTCCACCAATGCCTCTCCGCCACTCTCCTATTCGTCGCTCTACACCCTCCACGACCGGATAACACGTGATCATGTGCTTGCTTTAAAATCTCATCCCTCAACTTCGCTGGCACTACTACCCTTGGCCCTAACTTCGTTCCTTGCACAGAAGACAGCCGTACACATTAAACTGTGGCTGTGTCCGATGCAATTTACAACCGTTGTCCGCGTACTGTATATTTGCCATACTGCTAGGTCATAACCTATGACTTCTACTTTCGCCACCTTCCTACTCAGTGCATCCGCATTACCGTGCTTCCTCCCAGGCTTGTGCACCACCTCATAGTCGAATTCACTAAGCCTCGCAGTCCATCTAGCGAGTCTAGTGGACGAATTTTTCAACCCCAACAACCACTTCAAAGAAGCATGATCTGTCACTACCCGAAATCTTCTCCCATATAAATAACATTTAAAATATGTGATTCCATAGATTAAGCTTAGCATCTCCCTCTATTTTGGCGAGTAGTTCCTCTCTGCTACATTCAACTGCCTAGACGCATAGGCTACAAGATATTAGGTTGGCCAGTGGCCCTCTTCTGCCTGTGACTTGCACCATGGAAACTGCTTTGTGCGCCGTCCCTGGCAATTTTACTCCCCCGTGGCCTCTGTTTGCCTTCGCAACTGCTGATATGCGTAACTTACTAAAATCCAGCCTGCACATGGCTGTAACTCGTGCTCTGAATATCGCACAAAACTAACTTTCCCAACCATAAACGGTGGTGCCGCTACAGGATCATCACAACGGCAGTGTTTCTTAATTAAGCATTAAGTTTCTGTAAGACGATTGTGCCTATTGTAACACGAAGTAGTAGGATATTACCGACTTTTGACTTCGAGAAGGTCTGTATTTACTTAATGTCCTGAATCATATTCAAGTATTATGAAAATGTGGCTGTTCATAGATAAAATAATGTATCCACAACAACGAAACATATGTTGGCAGAAAACACGAGTGTCATTATGTATTTTGCAGTACCATAAGGTTTTCGCTTTGACACTAAGGGGTACTCAAAGTAGCAAGACGAATTTTGCTCTAGCGTTGTCTTACGATTCCCTTATTGATTTTCTATTTGTCAGCTTGTAGCTCTGCTACAAAATAATTAAAACCTGGCTTTCAAGGCGAACGAAAGCAACTTGCACCTTGTAGGGTGGCACATTACCTCGTAGCTAGCAAAAAGTTCCGGGAGATAACGCTTACTTATTAGCACAGTTGCCGCTATGACAGATAAATCGCAACATAAGAGACAAGAGAAGTTTTATTTCCTATGTGGAACGACTTTCGTGGACTCAAAAGCATTAACTGATATCCTTGTATCACATCCCAAGAGAAAATCACCCACATAATTCAACTGAAGTGACACTATAATATCAAGTGAATTTAGCAGGATAGTTCTGTGCCATCAAGGAAGTAACTCGTCGGAAACAGAGTTGACAAGTTTGTGTTAAACTACCAGGAAAGATACTAGCTGATGTGTTCTGTGAGTTACCTCAGAAGTGACTGTAGCTTCGTCTCAAAGTTGAGTGTGGTAAGGGCCGGAATGTTCTCATTGTATGTCAGTGAGTCTTATTCGAATTTCTGTAACTAGGTTTAGGGGCTATATGCACCGAGTGCAAATGAAACGTCATAAATTAATAACTGCGACAAATATTAGTGTGTTACTGTCTTAATCGGGCTGAAACCTTGAAAGAGTATTCACCAGACGCGACTCACAATTTTGGAGCTTCTCCAATGGCTGATTTGGCAACGTATCTTTGCTATACAATATTGTTATTGATATCACTGGCATTGGCACATCTGCCAGAAGACAGGCATGACCTGGCTTCTTATTATTAGCTTTTCTGAAGGATATTCTGCCGTTGTTCTAAACGTGAAGACGTAAGGTGAATTCGAATATTCCATATGGTGAAAACCTTATGTTTCTGTTCTTCCAACTCTAAAATTCAAATAAATAGTTACAAAAAAAGTCAGAAAAGCGCCTGTGAACCAATAAGTAATAATTCAGTCATAATCAGCGGAATCTGATAAACTCCATCTGTCGTCTGATAACTGTGAAAACAACTTTCTTCGTCTGCACAGCACTGCAGTATTTTCAGTATGGATTTCAGATAGAAAATTAGTTCGGTGCCAAATCTGAGTGGTCTGAACCCTGCTTGGTATTCGCCAATTAGGGTTTCGACTTGTTCTTGTGCATGTTGGAAGAGGCACGTGGAGATGATTTTATGAGGGACTGAAAGGAGGGAAATTCCTCTGTAGTTACTCACATCAGGTTTGTCACCTTTTTTGTGGAATGGCTGGATCAGTGCACATTTCCTGCGGTCTGGGGGTTTTTCACTTCGCCCGGTTTCCTGAATAGTCTGTGTGATTTCATGTAGTGTTCCTAGTCCAAGACTTTTCAGTAGTTCTGCGATGATTGCGTCTTCTCCTGACGACTTTTCGTTCTTGGATTTTTTGATGTGGAGCTTGATTTGAAGGAAATCGGAGAAGTAGTATGTCAATTCTTCACAGTTTTCTTGTTTGGTGATTTTTCCTGTGGTGAGTAACCTTTAAATTTGTTTGCAAAAGTTCTGTAGAAATTTCTGATGCTGTAGTTTCCAAACTATTCCTCAACTGATTTCATTTTATCGTGATGTAGCTGCGTTTGGTTTTTCTGGAGGTTCTGTTTGTCTTTTTGCGGATGTCGAGGAAGTGTTATAGGGTTCCTGTCAATTTGTTACTGTTGTATTTTTGGAAGGCGAGTCGGCGCTTGATGATTGCTTGATCGCAGTTGGTGGACACCATGGATGTTTTGCCTGTTTTCTTAAGTGAGATTAATTCCTTGGCCTCTCTGATAATTTCACTGCAGAAGTCAATCCATTTATTCGTCGGTCCTTTTTCCCATTCTCCTGTGGTATTGGTTTCTCTGGATGTGTCGACTTTTTTGATGCAGAGGTTTTGGAGGTGAACTCTCTTCTGAGAGAATATCACTTGAACTCCTGTGAGGCAGCGGTCTGAGTCAGTGTTCCGGTCTCGTCGGACTTCGCTTTCCAAAACGCGTTTTTGAAGTCGTTACTTCCGAAACTCGGAACAGAAGACGATAAAGTTCTTAAGAAGGCTTCAGAGCTGCAGCGCATACTAGACTTGAAAATATCATCTGGAGGTGCCAAAAATTTAAAACTAAGTGAAAGCGCAAAGGCAGTGATGTGTGCTGATCTAGCAGCTGTACATTTTGGCATAACTTGTGAAAGGGATGACTTTGTAAGACTTTCTGGAATGAAGAATAGATAATCTATCACCGGTACTCTGGTCAGTGTCTGTTAGCTCAATGAGCTCAGCTGAAAATATTTGGTTCCAAAGGCTTCAACATCCTCTAATCCTTTCCGGTTTGGTATTAACCCGGCCAAACCAATGTAACACAAGCAAACATGAGCTGTGCAAGTAAATTCAGCTTTACCCCAGGCGGTACGCAACCTGCCCGTCGGCAAATGGCAATTGTACTTTCGGATTCTGGGAACTTCAGGATAGCACAGCAGAGAATCTCGGAGATCTCTGGTAAGCTTCCCTACAACCAGAAAACATTCATTGGAACACTAAATATCAATACATTAATCCAAACACGAACACTGCAAAATCTCACATAAGAAATAGACTGACAAAAAAATTCTCAGCCTTGCTCTTCAAGAAACATGACTAACTGACAATGAAACCTTGCATAACGGAAACTATCGCATCTTTAAGAGCAAAACACAACAAAAGGTAGCGAAAGGCACACCAATCTTCAGCATAACATTTCTCGTACACAGATCCATCATCAATTGTGTCAAAGAAGTCACACCCATCAACAATCGACCTATCATTATGCGCATTCAGAACACCAATAAAAAATATACACTCATCAATGCACATGCCCCACCAACATCGAAAATAAGAAAAACCCCGAAAATGTCGACAAATTCTGGAACACACTCGAAAAAACCACGAGCAAAATTCACCAAGACGACGTCAAAATTCTAATGGGAGACTTCAAAGCTCAATTTGGGACAGAAAAAACCCGTAGAAAAATCTTCGGTAAAAATATGGCTCACCAAAACTCTAACACCAACGACACACGTCTGATTGTTTACCAACAATTTAACCTCAAAATGGTGTCTACCCACTTTAGGAAAAAACCTGAGAACAGAAAACATGGCAATCCCCGATCCAGAATCTTGGTGAATACCAGATCGACCAGGTTGCCATCTGCTAGCCCACTACAGAGTCATTCACAATACTGAAGCTACATATACTGCAATTATATCGTATATCTTGTCATTTCTTTCTGCAACAGCATTTTGTTCCAAATATTGATCCAAAATTGTCTGAGCAAAGTTGCTTATTTCAGAAACCCCAAGTTGTACACAAATTTTATTCACATCTAGTTTCTCCTCCATTCCTACAAGCTTTTCTATTATGCTGCGATTTGTTATGTATAATACATTTACTGAGCAAAGTTGCTTATTTTAGAAACCCCAAGTTGTACGCAAATTTTATTCACATCTAGTGTCTCCTCCATTCCTACAAGCTTTTCTATTATGCTGCATTCAAAACAAACACTAGCACCCAGGCACCACACCTGATTAAAGGGTCTCTCTCTCTGACTGTATTCAAAACAAACACGAAATCTAAGGAACACTATTACTAGTAATCGAAAATTAAAGCTTCCTAAAAGCAAAAACACACGGAAGAAGAAGTGAAAAGTAAGAAAATTACTGTTAATACTTAAATTAACGTAGCTCGCACAGCAGATGTGAAGCAGACAGCAGTTACGACGACACTGTATAGTCGACGACTGTACTGCAAAGCGATTAGAGGACCCACAAGACACCTACGTTATGTCGGTTACATGCAAATCAGGCGGATTACAATTCAGATCAATCGGATACTTTTGCACATGGTAGTACCTCAGAATCGCTAGTGTAAATTTCATATTTTCGTGTACTCCATAAGCACTGTTGCAACAAGAAGTCATGAGTGAACTAGGAAGCTCTAAACGGGTGTACCTTTATCTGGCAGTGTATATAGGTTTCTTTTCATACATGACGACATCCTTAATTTTTGGGTCTTCTTCATTATAGTAAGTGCTATAAAATGAATTTTCTGACTACATTTTCCTCTGCTTGTAGCACAGGACCTCCCACAAGCTGCAGTTCCTTCTGGTTCTCCACTCTTTCAAAACTTGTCACTAATCCGAACTCCGATCGAATAAACCTAAAAAAATACGTAATTTATAAATTTATTTTTTAGTATCTCATATGTTAGCTATTTTTCACTTCACTTACCAGGTGTATCATCAATTCTTGGTGCAGTAAACTGCATTACAACAGCAATTAATATACGATCAGAAAGTATAACTTTAGATCAAACACCCTTATTTGTTTGGTCTGTAGTTATTACAGCCCTTCTTCTCCTTCTTTCACTTCCAGTTTTAGCAGGAACTATTGCCATATTATTAACAGACCGAAACCTAAATACATCATTCTTTGAACATTGATGGTCAAAACTGCGAAAACGACAGAGACAATAGACTACTGTTCCGCAGTGAAGACACTATCAAAAGTATCCGCACACCCTACGTATCATGAGAGGGGTACCCAAAAACATATCTCTATAGCAGGAGGCAGGCATTATTGTGTTGTCTCTAGAGAAGCAGTAACAGGTAAACAGGTCGGTTAGGTGATATCAGTAACATCGTGAGTTCCAAAGTGCTACCAGCAGTCAGTCCAGAGCAGGGAAGTAAAATAAATGTGTCACAACGGCTGAACAGCTCCTCGTAAGACCCATTACTGTTGTCAGTTTTAAGTGACGCCTGAGGTGTTGTAAAGACTGACGCCACAGGGCGATGGATAACTGAGAATCAGTAATTTGTAGTGATGAATCACGTTATGTGGTTTTTGTTGGTGTTGTCGTTGTGTTCTTTTCTTCATCATTTCGTTCGGTACCTCCTCATTCGTTACCCAACTTACCCATCTAATTTCCAGCATTCTTCTGTAGCACCATATTTTTTAAAAGAATCTATTCCTATTTTCTTTGATCTAATTACGGATTAGGTCACACTTCCATACAGGGCTACACTCCAGACAAATACCTCCTAAAGGACTTCCTAACAGTTAAACTTATTAAAAACTTGAATAAACAGTATTAATGTTCCACGATAATATATATTGTGTATTCAAGTTTTAATATGCCTATATTTCTCCAAGAACCGAGGGAATACTCCATAAACAATTAAATTTGTATTCGGTGTCATCAATTCTCTTGCTTTCAGAACCGCTTTGCTTGTCATTGCCAATTTCCATTTTATATCCAGAACGAAGCGCCTAGAACCGCTCGGCGCGCTTTAATGATCGTGTACTGTAAGACGATCGGTTTCTACAAAGTAGAGTTCGTATTTGCGCTTTACATTCTGAACTCTTATTGTTAGCTAAAGATTTTGTTTTGCACCTGCATCTGTCAGTGTACAATACTCAGTATTTATGTTTATTAGTGTCATTTAGACTCGCCACATTGAAGGCAGCAGATTTTAGTTTTATTAGGTCATCTTCGCATGTACGTTAACGTTTGTTTACATTATAAATACGAGGGATAATCAGTAGGTGTAGCTTACCGTAGGTTGCTGTTTAACTCCTTAATAAGATTCACTCGATAACCCCTACCAGTTTACTGTAGCTCACTGTTTATTCTTCTTTAGTATTCACTAGATAGCCGGCCGTTGTCGCCGGGCGGTTCTAGGCGCTTCAGTCCGAACCCGCACTGCTGCTACGGTCGCGGGTTCCAATTGTGCCTCGGGCATCGATGTGTGTGATGTCCTTAGGTTAGTTAGGTTTAAGCAGTTGTAAGTTTTAGGGGACTGATGACCTCAGAAGTTAAGTCCCATAGCGCTCAGAGCCATTTGAACCATAACCTTGTGTGGCAGTAGGTTTCCGTAAGTTCCTTATAGTAAATCATATATTAGCTAAATGGATAGGGACTGTGTCTGTTGTGTGCGGATGCAGGGGGTGTTGGCCACAGTGCAAAAGCAGCTGGAAGCTTTGTTGGCCACCGTGAACAGGCTTCAGAGCGCCACCTCAGTGTGAGTGGCGGACTGTGTCGAGGTGTCGATCCTCAAGGCGAAGGCTGCAGGGGGACGCAGGCTCCTGCCAAATCCCATGCAGTTTGATAATAGATTCAGTGTGCTATATGATGCTGGGGGAGGGGGAGGGGAGGCTGAGCCGGATCAGAATGCATCTTCTGCCAGGACAGTGGTTGCTCCTTCAGCAACGTCTGGCCAGGCACGTTGGGATAGGGCTAGGGCGGGGTTCAGCGTTCACTCGGTGAGCTTGCCGGGTGGCCATGTCTGGGATGTGGAAGAGGCTCTTCCGGCGGCTATCGAGGGTGCGAGGTGCAGCCAGCCGCAGACTGTTGAGCATGTCGGCACCAACGATGCCAGTTGTCGGGGTTCCGAGGAAATCCTTCGGTCCTTTGCACGGCTGGCTAAATTGTCGTAGGCGGCCTCCATTTCTCGAGGAGTGGAAGCCAAGCTGGTGATTTGCAGCATCTTACCCAGAGTGGATCGGGGTCCACTGGTTTGGAATCGAGTGGCTACGTCGACTCTGTGACGAAAATGGTTGTAGATTCCTCGACCGACGCTGTGGGGTGGAAGGGTGTAGGACGCCCCTCGACAGATAAGGGGTGAACTATACACAGGAGGCAGCTACGTGGGTAGCACAGTACTTGTGGCGTGCACATGGGTTTTTTTTTTTTAAATTAGGTTCCTCCCCACGGGAAACAAACCGTTGGCCTGAAAAATTACCACGTCATGACATAGATGTGGGTGTGCTAACTGTAAAAATTTTTAGTTCTCCTAAACAGGTCAATGCAAAGGATTTAAACATGGCAAATCTCATGTTAGTAAATTGTCGAAGTGTGTGCAGCAAGATCCCCGAGTTACTCTCCGATATAAACAGTAGTAATGCCAATATTGTATTAGGTACCGAAAGCTGGTTGAAACCAGACATAAATAGCAGTGAAATTTTGAACTCCGATAGGACAGTGTTTAGGAAGTATAGGACTGATGCTATAGGAGGTGGTGCGTTCATTGCAGCTAAAAGCTGTTTAAACGCAGTTGAGATTGATAGTGGGTCGGACTGTGAGATAGTCTGAACTAAGCTGTCAACCAGACAAGGATTGACCATTGTATTAGGATGCTTTTATAGACCACTACCATCCGCAATAAACGTCGTAGAACGTCTCAGGGAAAGTCTTTAGTAAATAGGAAATAAATATCTAAATTATCCATTACTTATAGGTGGAGACTTTAATCTGGTGTCCATTGACTGGGAAAATTACACGTTTATCACGGGGGACAGAAGCAAAGACTCATGTAAAGTTATTCTAGGAGCGCTCTCAACATACAACATTGTGAAATTGGTTAGAAAACCAACTCAAGATTGGAACATATTAGAGATCTTGGCGACAAACAGACCTGATCTTTTTGAGGAAGTTAATCTAGAAGAAGGTAATGGCGGCCATAACGCCGTTGTGGCTTCTATGTCAGTTGAAGTTGCGAAAAAACCAAAGAAACAGCGTTGAGTTTTCTTGTTTGGGAAACCAGATAAACGTGTCATTAATGAATAACTTCATTGTCAGCTCCAAGCATTCACAGCGGGACACAAGCATAATGAGCTTCTTTGGTCGGAATTTAAAGGCATTGTCCATCACGTGTTAGAGAAATATGTGCCTAGCAAATATATAGGGGAGGGAAAGGATCCACCTTCGTTCAACAATTATATTAGGAAGTTGCTCAGAAAGCAGAGAATTTTGCACAGTCGTTTTAAACGTGGTCACTGCCCCGCTGACAAATAGAAATGGCCGGCCGATGTAGCCGAGCGGCTCTAGGCGCTTCAGTCTGGAACCGCGAGACCGCTACGGTCGCAGGTTTGAATCCTGCCTTGGGCATGGATGTGTGTGATGTCCTTAGGTTAGTTAGGTTTAAGTAGCTCTAAGTTCTAGAGGACAGATGGCCTCAGATGTTAAATCCCATAGTGCTCAGAGACATTTGAACGAAACAGAAATCATGCTAAATGAAAGCAGCTGTGAAAAGGTCAATGAGAGATTCTTTTACCGAATTTGAAAGCAATATTTTATCTGCAGATTCTAAAAATAACTCCAAAATATGTTGGTCGTACGTACAATCTATGTACGCTACAAACAATTCACTACTTACTCTTGCTGACAGAACGGGCAATGTAACGGACGATGATAAACAGAAGGCCGAAATTCTAAACCTAGCTTTCAAAAAATCGTTTACGGTAGAGGACTGCAGCACCATTCACCCTTCCAATTATCGTAGAAACGCAAGGATGGCTGACAGTGTTTAGAGTATCTGGGATGGTTAAACAGTTAAGATCCTTAGACGCCAGACATACATCTGACCCAGGTGGTATACCTGTAAGGTTTTATGTTTACTACGATACAAATATAGCACCATTATTATCCATAATCAATCAGAGATCATTGTAACAGCGGAAAGTTCCAAGGAACTGAAAGAAGGCCCAGGTCATTGCAAACCAGGTAGAAAATCGGATGCACGTAACTACCGGCCAATTTTACTGACATCGATTTGTTGTAGAGTCATGGAACATGTTTTGTGTTCCCCCCATGAGCCATAGACGTTGCCGTTGGTGGGGAGGCTTGCGTGCCTCAGCGATACAGATAGCCATACCGTAGGTGCAACCACAACTGAGGGGTATCTGTAGAGAGACCAGACAAACGTGTGGTTCCTGAAGAGGGGCAGCAGCCTTTTCAGTAGTTGCAGGGGCAACAGTCTGGATGATTGACTGATCTCGCCTTGTATCACTAACCAAAACGGCCTTGCTTTTCTGGTACTGCGAACGGCTGAAAGCAAGGGGAAACTACAGCCGTAATTTTTCCCGAGGGCATGCAGCTTTACTGTATGGTTAAATGATGATGGCCTCCTCTTGGGTAAAATATTCCGGAGGTAAAATAGTCCCCCATTCGGATCTCCGGGCGGGGACTACTCAAGAGGATGTCGTTATCAGGAGAAAGAAAACTGGCGTTCTACGGATCGGAGCGTAGGATGTCAGATCCCTTAATCGAGCAGGCAGGTTAGAAAATTTAAACGGGGAAATGGATAGGTTAAAGTTAGATATAGTGGGAATTAGCGAAGTTCAGTGGCACGAGGAACAAGACTTTTGGTCAGGTGAATACAGGATTATAAATACAAAATCAAAAGGGGATGTGCAGGAGCAGGTTTAATAATGAATAATAAAATCGGAGTGCGGGTAAGCTACTACAAACAGCATAGTGAACGCATTATTGTGGCCAAGATAGACACGAAGCCCACGCCTACTACAATAGTACAAGTTTGTATGCCAACTAGCTCTGCAGATGACGAAGAAATTGAAGAAATGTATGATGAGATAAAAGAGATTATACAGATAATGAAGGGAGATGAAAATTTAATAGTCATGGGTGATTGGAATTCGATAGTTGGATAAGGAAGAGAAGGAAACGTAGAAGGTGAATATGGATTGGGGGGAAGAAATGAAAGAAGCCGCCTGGTAGAATTTTGCACAGAGCATAACTTAATCATAGATAACACTTGGTTCAAGACTCATTAAAGGAGGTTGTATACGTGGAAGAAGCCTGGAGATACTAAAAGGCATCAGATAGATTATATAGTGGTAAGACAGAGATTTATGAACCAGATTTTAAATTGTAAGACCTTTCCGGGTGTAGATGTGGACTCTGGCCACAATCTATAGTTTATGAACTGTAGATTAAAACTGAGGAAACTGCAAAAAGGTGGGAATTTAAGGGGATGGGACCTGCATAAACTGACTAAACCAGAGGTTCTACAGAGATTCAGGGAGAGCGTATGGGAACAATTGACGAGAATGGGGGAAAGAAATACAGTAGAAGAAGGATCCGTAGCTTTGAGGGATGAAGTAGTGAAGGCAGCAGAGGATCAAGTAGGTAAAATGACGAGAGCTAGTAGAAATCCTTGGGTGACAGAAGAAGTATTGAATTTAATTAATGAAAGAAGGAAATATAGAAATGTAGTAAATGAAGCAGGCCAAAAGGAATACAAACGTCTCAAAAATGAGATCGACAGGCAGTGAAAAATGACTAAGCAGGCATGGCCAGAAGACAAATGTAAGAATGTAGAGGCTTATCTCACTAGGGGTAAGATAGATACTGCCTACAGGAAAATTAAATAGACCTTTGGAGAAAAGAGCACCACTTGCATGAATATCAAGAGCTCAGATGGAAACACAGTTCTAAGCAAAGAAGGGAAAGCAGAAAGGTGGGAGGAGTATATGGAGGATCTATACAAGGGCAATGTACTTGAGGACAATATTATGGAAATGGAAGAGGATGTAGATGAAGATGAAATGGGAGATATGATACTGCGTGAAGAGTTTGACGGAACGCCGAAAGACCTAAGTCGAAACAAGGCCCGTGGAGTAGACTACATTCCATTAGAGCTACTAGCAGCCTTGGGAGAGCCAGTACTGACAAAACTCTACCATCTGGTGAGCAAAATGTACGAGACAGGCGAAATACTCTCTGACATCAAGAAGAATATAATAATTCCAATCACAAAGAAAGCAGGTGTTGTTGACAGATGTGAAAATTACCGAACTATCAGTTTAATAAGTCACGGCTGCAAAATACTAACACGAATTCTTTACAGACGAATGGAAAAATTGGTAGAAGCCGACCTCGGGGAAGGTCAGTTTGGATTCCGTAGAAATATCGGAACACGTGAGGCAATACAGACCCTACGACTTATCTTAGAAGCTAGATTAAGAAAAGGCAAACCTACGTTTCTAGCATCTGTAGACTTAGAGAAAGCTTTTGACAATGTTGACTGGAATACCCTCTGTCAACTTCTGAAGGTGGCAGGGATAAAACACAGGGAGCGAAAGGCTATTTACAGTTTGTACAGAAGCCAGATGGCACTTATAAGAGTCGAGGGGCACGAAAGGGAAGCAGTGGTTGGGAATGGAGTAAGACAGGGTTGTAGCCTCTCCCCAATGTTATTCAATCTGTATATTGAGCTAGCAGGAAAGAAAACAAAAGAAAAATTCGGAGTAGGCATTAAAATTCATGGAGAAGAAATAAAAACTTTGAGGTTTGCCGATGACATTGTAATTCTATCAGAGACAGCAAAGGACTTGGAAGAGCATTTGAACGGAATGGACATTGTCTTGAAAGGAGTGTATTAGATGAACATCAACAAAACCATAACGTGGATAATGGAATGTAGTCGAATTAAATCGGGTGATGCTGAGGGAATTAGATTAGGAAATGAGACACTTAAAGTAGTAAAGGAGTTTTACTATTTGGGGAGTAAAGTAACTGATGATGGTCGAAGTAGAGAGGATATAAAATGTAGACTGATAATGGCAATGAAAGCGTTTCTGAAGATGAGAAATTTGTTAACATCGAGTATAGATTTAAGTGTCAGGAAGTCGTTTCTGAAAGTATTTGTATGGAGTGTAGCCATGTATGGAAGTGAAACATGGAAGGTAAATAGTTTGGACAAGAAGAGAATATAAGATTTCGAAATGTGGTGCTACAGAAGACTGCTGAAGATTAGGTGGGTAGATCACATAACTAATGAGGAGGTATTGAATAGAATTGGGGAGAAGAGGAGTTTGTGGCTCAACTTCACTAGAAGAAGGGATCGTTTGGTAGGACATGTACTGAGGCGTCAAGGAATCACCTATTTAGTATTGGAGGGCAGCGTGGAGGGTAAAAATCGTGGAGGGAGACCCAGAGATGAATACACTAAGCAGATTCAGAAGGATGTAGGCTACAGTACGTACTGGGAAATGAAGCACCTTGCACACGATAGAGCAGCATGGAGAGCTGCATCAAACGAGGCTCAGGACTGAAGACCACAACAACAACATTTTGTTTTCAGACATAATGACCTTTCTAGACTCTGAGAAGCTCATCTGCAGAAAGCAGCACGGTTTTGAGAAACAAAGGTCATGTGGCCCTCTTTGTGCATGATATACAGCAGGCTCTAGGTACGGGCTCCCAGGGTGATGCCATATTCCTCGACTTTCGAAAGGCGTTCGACTCAGTTCCTCACTGTCGCTTGCTCCAAAAAGTGCGCGCTTACGGTCTATGTGATGACGTATGCGGTTGGATAGAAAGTTTTCAGACAGACAGAGAGCGGTATGTCTTCCTGAATGGGGAGACCTCAACAGAAACAAGCGTAACATAAGGTGTGCCCCAGGGCAGCGTAGTAGGTCCGCTGCTTTTTACAATTTGCATAAACGGTCTGGTTGATAGTATTGACAGCGGCATTAGACTGCTTGCCGATGATGCTGTAGTCTACAGGAAGTTGTGAACAAATCAGTGAGGATTTGCAGAAAATAAATGTGTGGTGTAATGACTGGCAATTATTTCTCAATATTAGTAAGTGTAACCTACTGCGTATAACAGAGCGAAAATCCTGATTAATGTACAAGTACAAAATAAATTCCCAATCTTTGGAGGCGATAACATCCGTCAAGTACCAGGATATGGCTATTCGAAATGATCTCAAATTGAAGGATCAGTTTGCCGCGCGGGATTAGCCGAGTGGTCTTCGGCGCTGCAGTCATGGACTGAGCGGCTGGTCCCGGCGGATGTTCGAGTCCTCCTTCGGGCATGGGTGTGTGTGTTTGTCAGTAGGATAATTTAGGTTAAGTAGTGTGTATGCTTAGGGACTCATGACCTTAGCGGTTAAGTCCTATAAGATTTCACAGACATTTGTTTGAACGATCAGTTTACACAAGTAAAGGGTATCAGGAACTCTAGATTGTGGTTTATTGGTAGAATCCTGAAGCGACGCTGTCCTTCAACACAGGAAAATGCTTACAATACTTTAGTTCGTCCAGTCGTAGATTATTGCTCTTCTGTATAGGACCCATAGCAGTTGGGTCTGATTCAAGAGATTGCGAAGGTCCAAAGAAGAGCGTCAAGATTCGTGATGGGTACATTTAGCCATAGCGAGAGCGTTACAAATGTCATCGAAAGTTTGAAGTGGGATACACTTGCAGATAGACGACTCGCTAAACGGAAGGGGTTGCTCACTAAATTCCAAAATCCGATCTTCGCTGAGGATGTAGCGCATATATTCTCACCACTAACTTTCCTATCGCGCAATGATCACCATTCAAATATAAGGGAAATTAGAGCTTGTACTGAGGCGTTCAGACAGTCGTTTTTCCCTCGCGCGATCCACGAGTGGAACAATTGGGGGTGGGGGTGGGGGGGTGGGGGGGTAGGAGCGGGGAAATATGACTTTAGAGCGAATAGCGCCCTCCGCCACACACCGCTTGGTGGCTAGCGGAGTATATATGTAGATTTGGATGTAGATATCACCGGACTTCAACCTGATAGAGAATATATATGAATATGAAGTTGGTATCTGTACAGATACCATTGGTGATCATGCAGCTCTCGAAGAATGATATTATAATGAAATCCAGACCTTTAGCTGCTTACAGGCGTTGATAAATATCAAAAGGTACAGCTGAAAAATGTGTGCCCCAACCGGGAGTCGAAGCTGGGAGACTAGTGCTTACATGGCAGCCACTCTATCTGAATGAGCCACCGAAGACACAGATAATAGTACGACTGCAGGGACTTATATCTGGTACGCTCCCTGTGAGACCCACACTTTCCAACTTTCTGTCCACAAACTACATTTGTAATGCCCCTGCCCACCACACACATTACTCGCAGCAGTCAAGCTATCGATCCCCATAAGAGTTCGGGCAATGTAAGTGCATCCGCACTATAGACAATAATTGGCCAGTAATCCTTATCTATATGAAGCTGGTATCTGTAATGAGTATAGTGGTGTGGGATGGCGGGTGGAATAATTGTTAATGTTCCTATTATTTATTTGATGCTGTTGTTTGCCGTTCTCAACACGTCTCAACACTGGCTCTCTAACTACAATATTGGCAACCAGTAAGTGATTAGCAAAACGTGAAGCCTGTAATTAGAATTCCTAGTGCCCACTTCATCTGAGAAATACATTTATAGCTACAGCTTATAGCTCTGAGGAATTAGGAGATTGTCTGGAATTCATAATCAAAAACCATTCTCTCTAAAATGTTCACTATATTCTGAAAGTCACAGACCAAAAAGAATCCACAAAATCCAACTACCAGAGCAGTTCAGAGTCTAATGCGCTGATGCAACTATAACCGTTCAAATTAAATGTTTAAGTGAATGCTCGCAATAATTTGATGATAATGTTCATCAAACGCCACGCTAATAATGGTAGAATGTCTGTCCTGCGGCGGCACGTGAAAATACGACATACGCAAACTAAAGATAGATCATTAACGTCATCCCAAAATTAACACTTCACTCGAAAAGGATTTCATGGTTACGCGTATCCTGAGTAGCTTGTTACTGCATCCGAGGCTGTTTATATCAACGATACCGACGCGACGCGACTCCCGGCACGGGTGGTGCGCTAATCTGCGTCTGGAGACAACTGGGGCCTTCCTTTTCTCGCGCAGCGTTCTTACATATAAAGCCGCGGTGCGGACGGCTAAGGGAATGCCTGATCAAATCTGCTCTCCCGACTAGCCGCTGGGCTGGTAATGCACCACTTTAAGTTATCGAATAAATCATTGCCTCCTTTGCTGATGGCCGATGAAGCTTTCAATTTAATTGTGCAATCAGCACACAAGTAAGTAATCATAATAAAAGTCTGACGTGGTTAAGTCAAATATTTTGGGCGTGAGAATTAATTTAATTACACTACACGCAGTAGACGAGCTCTGAACTTGCCCTTTGGAGATACGCTATCGCTATAGTTTTATAGTTGTTCAGTTGAAACTTCTCACATCTTTATGATTATAGCGGATCTCCCTTCTACTTAAATTTAAACATACTAGCTTTATTTATTCGCCTACTTAATATATCTTGCTTCCTTAATTTTTAAGGTAAAAACCAGAAAATCATGAATTTCAACTAAAATTTTAATTTTTGAGGTCCTGAATACTGTTTCTACTACATTATTATGCAAAAGGAATCTAAATATAATTTTTTTAAGTTTCTAGCTCTTTTATGTTGCGCCAATGATTTTTACAGAAAAACATCCAAATTTCAAAAATGGTTAAAGTTATTGAGCTGATATTCAACACATATTGATTTAGTATTACTCGTGACATGCTAGAAACGTTTCAAGTTATTTACTTCATTTTAAAGTATTGCGCAATATTTATGACGTCAGAGCTAATTACAGCGGACTGGCTGGCACACAATGGAAAGACTGATGTGAATTTTATAAGGCGTGAGTAGGCTGCCCTACAGTGGGAAGGGGGACTACAAATGTAGAATGGGGACAGTAAGTTGGAAAGTGTGGGTCTCACGGCGAGTGTGATAGAGATAAGTCCCTGCAGTCGCAATATCGTCTGTGTCCGTCCTCAGTGGATCAGTCGGAAACGCCTGTAAGCAGGTAAAGGTCTGGGTTTCATTATCATTCCATTCGATCGGGAATATGTGGGCAGAGGTAACGAGATCATTTTCATGTGGACCTACAAATGCAAGCTGACCCATGAGTAGCTCATGTTCCCGCCATCATGATCGACTGCTATAACTTCCCAGTCGTTGTCCGTCGTAAGCCATTTCGGGTCGCGAGCTACGGCTGCCAGTCAGTTTCAACGCGTCTGCAGCGCAGTTCGGACCTGCCAGTCGAGGAGTTGCAATGTGGCACTAGTGCAGTCGCGTTGGAGCAGTAAGGTCTGCATCCACATGGCTCGCTCTATCATTGCCGCCACGCATCATTTGAGCCGGGCCGCGGTCTTGGTGGGTCGTCGGTCGTTCGTCCTACCGGACGACGCGTTTTGGCTCGCCGACCGTTCATGAGTCGGCTGTGTGTGTGTGCATCGACTCCCGATTTGTCTTTGTGCGTGCTAGTTACTGTTGGGTATCGTTCAGGTCTTCGTGCAAGTGTTTGTCAGGTTGTATGTGTAGTTGGCGTTATTTTCACTGACGACTATTTTAGATGTTGTCGGCATTCTGAGGGTAGTCGGTCGGTTAGTGCGGACCAGGGAGGATATCTCCGTGCGGCCAAGTTAGCTGGGTCCGCTGGCAGTCCCTGCGCAGTATCGGAGCGTGTGTGGAGCTGTCCGATCGCTACGAGCTTCGTGGCTCACCGTGTCTTAAGTACCCAAGCCACGTCCCTTAATGTTGTGTCATTCGTTTCGGTGGTTCGCTGTTCGGGAGCTTTTCCTGTGAGCATCACCGAGTGGTTGTAGTGGTGAAATCGATCCGCCGTGTGATAGAATTAACTATATTGGTTTGCTGCAATTCAAGTGCACCAGCGGAATTTTCTGCCTTGTGGCCATTAGTGTTCTGGTTACCTGCCCTGGCCACTAACGTAATTTCAGGCAGTGTCCTTTCCTCACCTGTTGTCGCTGTCCAACACGGTGTGTAGTTTGACAGCTTAATACATATTTCATTGTGGATAATTACGGTCGTAACAGTTTGGTTTTTGAGTTTTCATGTACCGATTGGGGGCTAGCAAGTCGTTTGGTCGGTCAGTCCGTGGCTGTCTCTTGGTTGGGTTACAGACGGATCAAGTGTAGTTGGGCCCACCACCTGTCTCACCTAAGTGAACGTTAATGTTTCGATGGCAGCCCCGCCCCCCGCCCCCCGCCCCCCCCCCCCTCCCCCTGGAGGTGTCTGAGTACCATTGTCTATACTGTCCTTTCAATGCGTGTGTAATGGTCTGTTGGTAAGCTCTTATAGCCAATGCTTTAAAGGAAAATTTTTTTTTATTGCGTTTTATGTAAATCAAGAGCCTTTAGCCTGTATAAGTAAGTTTGAATTCTGGAATAGTGGATATTTTGCCGAAAGTTTGTGTTGTTGTGCTATCTTTTCATTTAGTACACTGTCACCCACTTAAAAGTTAAAGGTTAAGGTACTTTTTGAATTTTTGGAAAATCAACTGTGTGCCTTCATCCATTTAAAGCCTTATTCTCAGAATTTTCCCTCAAGCGAAAACATTGCGGCCTTCTGCCTTAAAAGATTATGGTAATATATTTTAAAATTTGGAAATTTAATTGTGACCTTCAGCCCTTTGTATTGCACCTTGTATATGTTTGTTCTATCCATTTTTGCCTTGAGGCTTCTAGCGTAGCTGTGATTGTATATATATAATTTCATTTGCAAATTTAACTGCGTGTCTTTAGACACTTGAAATTTATCTTGTTGATTTTTAAGATTTCTTGTTTGGAGGTCTTCAGCCGTGAAAGAATTGGATTTTGTAACTCGTAGTTGTAAAGGTTCGGCTATGTGCCGTTTGGATTAAATGTGTTATTAAATTACAATAAATTACAATTTTGAAGTGAAACTGACTGACACCTTATTTGGCCCTTTCCAAAATCCTTATCACCTCTTCTGCCCAGCGGGTTTAGCTGGCGTTTCACAAGCGACGTTTGGACAAATATAGAAAACGTATGGTGGGAAGTAAACCATCACGCTACACTATCGAGGACCTCAGTGGAATCAATACTCCGACGCCTTCGAGAAATCTTACTTAATGATGGTGGGTGGGTTGGTTACTAAAAGCATACCCGTCCACAAAACCCATACTTATAATCATCTGATAATCAGTCAAGCTTTGATTTGTTGCAGCTCTTTAGCATACAAGTCCATTTACTTTCAGTTTCCTCCTCACAATTCTTCCAAAGCAAGGTAACTGAAAAATCTCGTCCACTCGACGCCAATTGAGGAATGGATTAGTGCATGTGTTGTTCAACAGACGGAAGTCGTCACTCTCACTGGAGTCAATGACTGTGTATGTGTTTTCGTGTTTACGCACAATCTGAATCAGTACTATTAAGATTAGAGAGACAAGCAACAATAAATATTTCATCAAGTATACTGTAAAGTATTTTAACGCAGTGACTAGTTACTACAAACTGAATTTTTACCCAACCGATGTCCTGCGTATAATGTTGAGTAAGTAAGACGTATTAACTCCATAATAGCGTTAGCAGAGACAGTGCGCTCTTGTCGTGCCGGCCGCTGTGGCAGAGTGGTTCTGGGCGCTTCAGTCTGGAACCGCGCGACTGCTACGGTCGCCGGTTCGAATCCTGCCTCGGGCATGGATGTGTGTGGTGTCCTTAGGTTAGTTAGGTTTAAGTAGTTCTAAGTTCTAGGGGGCTGATGACCTCAGATGTTAAGTCCCATAGTGCTCAGAGCCATTTGAACCATTTCTTGTTGTCGCGTCCCGCGATAAGTGCAACGATTAGCATTGCCCAATGCAGCTGGGATTTTTTTACGTTGGCTGAGCATGGACACTGCAGAACACGCTTCACCGTAAAAACGAGGATACGAGGGCAGTTCAATAAGTAATGCAACACATTTTTTTCTGAAACAGGGGTTGTTTTATTCAGCATTGAAATACACCAGGTTATTCCCCAATCTTTTAGCTACACAACACTATTTTTCAACGTAATCTCCATTCAATGCTACGGCCTTACGCCACTTTGAAATGAGGGCCTGTATGCCTGCACGGTACCATTCCACTGGCCGATGTCGGAGCCAACGTCGTACTGCATCAATAACTTCTTCATCATCCGCATAGTGCCTCCCACGGATTGCGTCCTTCATTGGGCCAAACATATGGAAATCCGACGGTGCGAGATCGGGGCTGTAGGGTGCATGAGGAAGAACAGTCCACTGAAGTTTTGTGAGCTCCTCTCGGGTGCGAAGACTTGTGTGAGGTCTTGCGTTGTCATGAAGGAGAAGTTCGTTCAGATTTTTGTGCCTACGAACACGCTGAAGTCGTTTCTTCAATTTCTGAAGAGTAGCGCAACACACTTCAGAGTTGATCGTTTGACCATGGGGAAGGACATCGAACAGAATAACCCCTTCAGCGTCCCAGAAGACTGTAACCATGACTTTACCGGGTGAGGGTATGGCTTTAAACTTTTTCTTGGTAGGGGAGTGGGTGTGGCGCCACTCCATTGATTGGCGTTTTGTTTCAGGTTCGAAGTGATGAACCCATGTTTCATCGCCTGTAACAATCTTTGACAAGAAATTGTCACCCTCAGCCACATGACGAGCAAGCAATTCCGCACAGATGGTTCTCCTTTGCTCTTTATGGTGTTCGGTTAGACAACGAGGGACCCAGCGGGAACAAACCTTTGAACATCCCAACTGGTGAACAATTGTGACAGCACTACCAACAGAGATGTCAAGTTGAGCACTGAGTTGTTTGATGGTGATCCGTCGATCATCTCGAACGAGTGTGTTCGCACGCTCCGTCATTGCAGGAGTCACAGCTGTGCACGGCCGGCCCGCACGCGGGAGATCAGACAGTCCTGCTTGACCTTGCGGCGATGATGACACACGCTTTGCCCAACGACTCACCGTGCTTTTGTCCACTGCCAGATCACCGTAGACATTCTGAAAGCGCCTATGAATATCTGAGATGCCCTGGTTTTCCGCCAAAAGAAACTCGATCACTGCCCGTTGTTTGCAACGCACATCCGTTGCAGACGCCATTTTAACAGCTCCGTACAGCGCTGCCACCTGTCGGAAGTCAATGAAACTATACGAGACGAAGCGGGAATGTTTGAAAATATTCCACAAGAAATTTCCAGTTTTTTCAACCAAAATTGGCCGAGAAAAGAAATGTGTTGCATTACTTATTGAACTGCCTTCGTATTATGTTAGCTCTGACTGCAGTGCGCGGACATCCCGCCTGCATGTTCTTGTAACCAACATGAGACTCTACTCACAGATGCCACGGAGGAACTGGAACTGGTATCATGTCATTAGTCATCATAATACTAACCAGTAAGGAAATGTCCTCTCCATTTGAATACCAACAAAGTAGGAACCTTCTCACAGCGTTATGTGAGGTGATATCAAAATCTATCCAACACACAAAAATTAACTGCAGAGCTTTCATGCACACAGTATTAGCACACAAGGAAATATTATATCTTGGAAGAGTATACTTCATTTCCTCCTCTCATATTAACGCCCTTGTTTTAGTATGAAGTAAGAAAATAAGCACAAAAAACTGAATTTTCTGAGAAGCATGTAGGTAATTTCCGTTTCTCATATCATAGCTTTTGTTTTAGTATGAAGTGAAAAAATAAAGAGTTCATGAGGTGCTTTCCGCTATTCTTGACAAGCATCAGCAACTTGTAATCGTACAGGTTGTCAGTGGATTTTGTGGTGTTATGCTGTCAAACTGCTTACAGTAACGTTAATGGTGGCGCACATAATTTAGCGCTGACTATCTGAGTAAAGACAGTGTGGTGGCGTCGTCGCTTCTTTTTATTTAGCATGAGCTTGACTGATCTGATTTAACCAACATAGTATTCCATTCACGAGCTGCTAATGATACAGTATGAGTAGAGAGATCATCATGAGGGTATTACGATAATTCTGCAGTGAATTGCTTGACAACTAGATATCGTCTGCTATGCAGCTGAAATAACTCACTACACGGGTACTCTACGTTGCACTTCGTTAAATGATCAACTCGCTGCAATCCTGCATCAACTGTAAATACTTATATACTGACTATTCGTTATTTGACTAAATATAGGCTACGATGTGATTTGCATGTATTTGACTTGGGTTAGCGCCATCACAAAGCAATTACTAAGGAATTGATGCCGTTGGAGTCCCGTAAAATTGATGGCAAGACAAATGTTCGTAAATCACCTGTATTGCCTCAGAAGAAACAACTGCATCTTAAACATCGAAGGACAGACGTCCACACTGTCAGAGGGTGTTGAAATAAACCAACGGCAGCAGATGAAGATTTGTACCCGACTAGGGTGCCAACCTGGACCTCCTGCTTACTATTCAGACGCGTTCACCATTGCACTATCTTTTTTACGCTCTACCCGACTGAGCCATTTTTTCATTTTTTTTTCGTTTGAGTGCCAGGCCCGTGGCGGAAAAGACGGCAGGGGTCAAAAATTCTGAGGCCTGGCCACGATGCCGCCCCCAGCCCTGTCACCCACTCACACTTATTGTAATATATCTTTTTTTTTTTATTCGCTTTCAGAAGACTTTCAGTACCAGGCAGGCAGAGGCAAAGAGGGCAGGGGTCGAGGATCCGAAGCCTGGCCACAATGCCTCCCCCATACCTGTCACTGAGTTGCTCCATTATTCCCATGTTTTCCGTGTTTATACCCACACATGCCTTAAATCGTAGAACAAAACTGAACCAGTAATTAAGGTAAAATAAATTACAGATTGCCGCTTCCAGTGACGTGTGTTCCTTGTAGGACATAACTCATAACAGGCAAAAGGGTGACGGAAAAGTATATAACAAACATTCATTCGGAAACATATTCACAATTTAAGTTATTATGCACTGGATGCGTATGACGTCTGTAAGGACCAAATAAAGTTTTCAACAAATGAAAGAGATTTCGGAACCGGAGGGGTGTTGCCAAATGAGAACAGTTCTCGTTTTAGAACCAACATAAATGAAGATTCCAGGAATAAAAAAAGACATAGAATAGTATTCTGCTTCTAATCAAGAAAACTGTCCATCTCTTTGTGGTCCACACAAAGCAACAGATGAAAAATTTTGAAAGCATTCCTTATATTTGTTATTCTTCTGCAACTTAAAATGCGCATCTGCAATATAAAACATTTGCTCTTCTAAATTCGAAGTTTTATTTGTTAACAAGTAAAACACAAACTGTCCCAGAAGCCACGAATAACTGTTATTCTTTGCGGACGGGTAAGATTTCCAGTCGGATTGTAAAGCTTCAGTTATCGGTATATGGCTGGCCGATGTGGCCGAGCAGTTCTAGGCGCTTCACTCTGGTACCGCGCGACCGGTACGGCCGCAGGTTCGAATCCTGCCTCGGGAATGGATGTGTGTGATGTCCTTAGGTTAGTTAGGTTTAAGTAGAGCTAAGTTCGAGGGGACTGATGACTTCAGATGTTAAGTCCCACAGTGCTCAGAGCAGTTTGAGCCATTTTTATCGGTATATGACTTTCGAAATGTGGTGCTACAGAAGAATGCTGAAGATTAGATGGGTAAATTACATAACTAATGATGAGGTATTGAATAGAATTGGAGAGAAGAGAAATTTGTGGCACAACGTGACTAGAAGAAGGGATCGGTTGGTAGGGCATATTCTGAGGCATCAAGGGATCACCAATTTAGTATTGGAGGGCAGCGTGGAGGGTAAAAATCGTAGAGGGAGACCAAGAGATTAATACACGAAACAGATTAAGAAGGATGTAGGTTGCAGTAGGTACTGGGAGATGAAGAAGCTTACACAGGACAGAGTAGCATGGAGAGCTGCATCAAACCAGTCTCTGGAATGAAGAACACAACAACAAGAAGATGACTTTCTGCGGTTCTCTTGATAAGATCTAATTTCTTCTAGTCCAGTTCCAAATACCATAAGTGTTCTGCTGTGGGTATGGTTTCGCTTGCAACGTCGTACCATATGGCACTGACTCTAGTTGGTAGAATTTTATTGTTGATATTTTTCCAGATTTTCATGAAGATTTTTGTAGGATATTTTACCAGAATTGGGTTGTGAAGACGACGTCTGGTAATATAATTATAGATGGTTCTAGTGTTTGTTTAGCCGGCCGGTGTGGTCGAGCGGTTCTAGGCGCTTCAGTCTGGAACCGCGCGACCGCTACGGTAGCTGGTTCAAATCCTGCCTCCGGCATGGATGTGTGTGATGTTCTTAGGTTATTTAGGTTCAAGTAGTTCTAAGTTCTAGGGGACTGCTGACCTCAGATGTTAAGTCCCATAGTGCTCAGAGCCATTTGTACAATTTTTAAGTGTTTGTTTGTGTTGGTGTAAGTCGTATATAGCTCCAATCGACATAGTACTTTCGGACACAATCTAGGCTGGCATCTGTATGTGCTACATTAACAGGAGCATCCCTATCCCAAGGATCTAACGAGACGAACAGAAGTTTCGTGATGCCTGTCTTAGTGGCATGTAGCAGTTTCAAAGCACGAGTTAGAAACTGTGGGTAATATTTAGATCTAACGTCTTTGATTCAAAGTCCTCCGTATTGCCTCTGCAAAGTCGCCGTGTGGAAGATACTTTGAAGATATTTTGTTTCCACACATACAAATACGCTGCAGCTAATAATTTATGTGCGGTGACCTGCGCTATCGGTTAGACTGCTGCGACATGATATATTTTGCTGAATATATATGTATTTATAAACTGAACTTTCTGCAGTCGGTCTAACGATCGCATGCCATGGCCCTTCAACAAGACTCTGATGACATTAAGTTTCCGCTGCCAACTGTACGCAGCCATGAGCTTTGGATTCACCCTTAACTACAATCCGACTTGGACAATAATTGTACTGATTTAAATTTATGCCACTTAGGCAGAAATGAGATTCTGAATGAAATTTCGTCCTGAAAGAAATATGACTGCAGTATGGAATCCAGAGGAACATAAGTTCCTTGTGGTCACTCACAACATTTCTCTGTCACGATTGTTACTGTACGTTTGTACATTACACACTATGAATGTTATATTTATTCATAAGTAAATCTCTGAAAGCCTGCAATGTGTTTCTTTACAGTCTTTCCGTTGTGTATTAAACGCTTGATTGCCATAACTCATACCAATAAAGTCTAAATTCTAGAGGAAGGGGAAATATTAGAATGAAAAGCGATATGTAACGAGAGATTAAAAGTTGTTCCTACTTTTGGTCAAGAAAAGGTATGGAAATCCCAGTTTTGTCCAAAGAAATTGAGGCAATCATCCCACCTACGGACCGGGTTGAAACACCATTTCTCGCTGTGTGAAGAAGTCTGTAACTGTCTGCTGAACATCCTCGTCTGACGGGAATCGTCGACCCGTCAGGACCTGGGGAGGGATCGGGACTATAGGGCGGATGCTCAAGTATCTTCCACTTGAGTTGACGTTAACTTCTGTGTTACGATATTTGCAATTTGTGGACGTGCGTTATCATGAACCAGCAGCATCTCTTGTCGCGGTTTCCGCGGACGTTTCGTTTTAGTTGCACGACATAATTTCCCCAGCGTTGTGCGGTAACGTTCATAATTGATGGAAACACCAAGTACTTTGAAACCAATAAGCAATGAGCCTCAGTAATCAAAGAACACGGTGAGTTCCAGAGGAGTGTGCTCCCTGCCGCCGTTGGATAAGCAGCTGCAGCAGCAAGTCGTATACTCCTAGCTCACTCATTTGTTACATAGTTTAATTCTTAATTTCTTTGTGTGTTTTTGGTACTTGCATTGTTTAATTCATAAATTTCGGGCGTATTATAGTATTTGAGAGTTGTAGCATCGCGTTTTAGTACCTGAATAGTGTAAATTCGCGTAGTCGTCTGTCGTCTGTTTTTGTTTTGAACGGCCAGTGTCAGTTGGTCACAGTCAGTGTGCTCCCTGCCGCCGTTGGATAAGCAGCTGCAGCAGCAAGTCGTATACTCCTAGCTCACTCATTTGTTAAATAGTTTAATTCTTAATTTCTTTGCGTGTTTTTGGTGCTTTCGTTGTTTAATTCGTGAATTTCGGGCGTATTATAGTATTTGAGAGTTGTAGCATCGCGTTTTAGTACCTGAATAGTGTAAAATCGCGTAGTCACCTTCCGCCGCCGAGCAGTGTGTCAGCAGTGCTAAAGTAGCAGCATTACTGAATTTACTAGGCAATCTTGTATTTTAATAACCGTTTAAATTTTGTGTCGATTTGTTTGCGCCCTCTGTAGATTAGTTCCGACGTTCTTTGCACAACAGTTTTTAGCATGGATAGGGACTGCAACTGGTGTGTTATGATGCAGGCTGAGTTGGCATCCCTTCGCTCCCAGCTTCAGGCAGTGTTGGCTTCGGTCACACAGCTTGAGGCTGTTGCCAATGGGCATCACTGTGGGGGTCCGGATGGGGGTTTGTCGGGGACGGCCAGCTGGTCCCACGCATCCCCCGATCGGACTACGACTGTGGTTGCCCGGGATACTGCCCGCATTGAGGCTGATCCATCACCTGTGGTGGAGGTCGTCTCAAGGTGTGGCAGGGGTCGAAAGACATTCCAGAGGGCTGAACGGAAGGTCTCTCCAGTTTTTCTGACGAACCGGTTTCAGGCTCTGTCTCAGGCTGATACTGATATTCGGCCTGTCATGGCTGCTTGTCCCGTTCCAGAGGTTGCCCCTCAGTCTGCAAGATCCGGGCGGTAGCAGAGGGTGGGCTTACTGGTAGTTGGGAGCTCCAACGTCAGGCGCGTAATGGGGCCCCTTAGGGATATGGCAGCAAGAGAGGGGAAGAAAAGCAATGTGCACTCCGTGTGCGTACGGCGGGAAGTCATTCCAGATGTAGAAAGGGTCCTTCCAGATGCCTTGAAAGGTACAGGGTGCACCCATCTGCAGGTGGTCGCTCATGTCGGCACCAATGATGTGTGTCGCTATGGATCCGAGGAAATCCTCTCTGGCTTCCGGCAGCTATCTGATTTGGTGAAGACTGCCAGTCTCGCTAGCGGGATGAAAGCAGAGCTCACCATCTGCAGCATCGTCGACAGGACTGACTGCGGACCTTTGGTACAGTGCCGAGTGGAGGGTCTGAATCAGAGGCTGAGACGGTTCTGCGACTGTGTGGGCTGCAGATTCCTCGACTTGCGCCATAGGGTGGTGGGGTTTCGGGTTCCGCTGGATAGGTCAGGAGTCCACTACACGCAGCAAGCGGCTACACGGGTAGCAGGGGTTGTGTGGCGTAGACTGGACGGTTTTTTAGGTTAGATGGCCATGGGCAAGTACAGAAAGGGCAACAGCCGCAACGGGTGTGGGGCAAAGTCAGGACATGCGGGGACCAAGCAGCAATCGGTATTGTAATTGTAAACTGTCGAAGCAGCGTTCGTAAAGTACCGGAACTTCCAGCACCGATAGAAAGCACCGAAGCTGAAATCCTTATAGGTACAGAAAGCTGGCTGAAGCCAGAGATAAATTCTGCCGAAATTTTTACAAAGGTACAGACGGTGTTTAGAAAGGATAGATTGCATGCAACCGGTGGTGGAGTGATCGTCGCTGTTAGTAGTAGTTTATCCTGTAGTGAAGTAGAAGTGGGTAGTTCCTGTGAATTATTATGGGTGGAGGTTACACTCAACAACCGAGCTAGGTTAATAATTGGGTCCTTTTACCGACCTCCCGACTCAGCAGCATTAGTGGCAGAACAACTGAGAGAAAATTTGGAAAACATTTCACATAAATTTTCTCAGCATGTTATAGTCTTAGGTGGAGATTTCAATTTACCAGATATAGACTGGGACACTCAGATGTTTAGGACGGGTGGTAGGGACAGAGCATCGAGTGACATTATACTGAGTGCACTATCCGAAAATTACCTCGAGTAATTAAACAGAGAACCGACTCGTGGAGATAACATCTTGGACCTACTGATAACAAACAGACCCGAACTTTTCGACTCTGTATGTGCAGAACAGGGAATTAGTGATCATAAGGCCGTTGCAGCATCCCTGAATATGGAAGTTAATAGGAATATTAAAAAAGGGAGGAAGGTTTATCTGTTTAGCAAGAGTAGTAGAAGGCAGATTTCAGACTACCTAACAGCTCAAAACGAAAATTTCTGTTCCGACACTGACAATGTTGAGTGTTTATGGAAAAAGTTCAAGGCAATCGTAAAATGCGTTTTAGACAGGTACGTGCCGGGTAAAACTGTGAGGGACGGGAAAAACCCATGGTGCTACAACAACAAAGTTAGGAAACTACTGCGAAAGCAAAGAGAGCTTCACTCCAAGTTTAAACGCAGCCAAAACCTCTCAGACAAACAGAAGCTAAACGATGTCAAAGTTAGCGTAAGGAGGGCTATGCGTGAAGCGTTCATTGAATTCGAAAGTAAAATTCTATGTACCGACTTGACAGAAAATCCTAGGAAGTTCTGGTCTTACTTTAAATCAGTAAGTGTCTCGAAACAGCATATCCTGACACTCCGGGATGATGATGGCATTGAAACAGAGGATGACACGTGTAAAGCTGAAATACTGAACACCTTTTTCCAAAGCTGTTTCACAGAGGAAGACCGCACTGCAGTTCCTTCTCTAAATCCTCGCAGAAACGAAAAAAAGGCTGACATCGAAATAAGTGTCCAAGGAATAGAAAAGCAACTGGAATCACTCAACAGAAGAAAGTCCACTGGACCTGACGGGATACCAATTCGATCCTACACAGAGTACGCGAAAGAACTTGCCCCCCTTCTAACAGCCGTGTACCGCAAGTCTCTAGAGGAACGGAAGGTTCCAAATGATTGGAAAAGAGCACAGGTAGTCCCAGTCTTCAAGAAGGGTCGTCGAGCAAATGCGCAAAACTATAGACCTATATCTCTGACGTCGATCTGTTGTAGAATTTTAGAACAGGTTTTTTCCTCAAGTATCATGTAGTTTTTGGAAACCCAGAATCTACTCTGTAGGAATCAACATGGATTCCGGAAACAGCGATCGTGTGAGACCCAACTCGCTTTATTTGTTCATGAGACCCAGAAAATATTAGATACAGGCTCCCAGGTTGATACTATTTCTCTTGACTTCCGGAAGGCGTTCGATACAGTTCCGCACTGTCGCCTGATAAACAAAGTAAGAGCCTACGGAATATCAGACCAGCTGTGTGGCTGGATTGAAGAGTTTTTAGCAAACAGAACACAGCATGTTGTTATCAATGGAGAGACGTCTACAGACGTTAAAGTAACTTCTGGCGTGCCACAGGGGAGTGTTATGGGACCATTGCTTTTCACAATATATATAAATGACCTAGTAGATAGTGTCGGAAGTTCCATGCGGCTTTTCGCGGATGATGCTGTAGTATACAGAGAAGTTGCAGCATTAGAAAATTGTAGCGAAATGCAGGAAGATCTGCAGCGGATAGGCACTTGGTGCAGGGAGTGGCAACTGACCCTTAACATAGACAAATGTAATGTATTGCGAATACATAGAAAGAAGGATCCTTTATTGTATGATTATATGATAGCGGAACAAACACTGGTAGCAGTTACTTCTGTAAAATATCTGGGAGTATGCGTGCGGAACAATTTGAAGTGGAATGATCATATAAAATTAAATGTTGGTAAGGCGGGTGCCAGGTTGAGATTCATTGGGAGAGTCCTTAGAAAATGTAGTCCATCAACAAAGGAGGTGGCTTACAAAACACTCGTTCGACCTGTACTTGAGTATTGCTCATCAGTGTGGGATCCGTACCAGATCGGGTTGACGGAGGAGATAGAGAAGATCCAAAGAAGAGCGGCGCGTTTCGTCACAGGGTTATCTGGTAACCGTGATAGCGTTACGGAGATGTTTAACAAACTCAAATGGCAGACTCTGCAAGAGAGGCGCTCTGCATCGCGGTGTAGCTTGCTCGCCAGGTTTCGAGAGGGTGCGTTTCTGGATGAGGTATCGAATATATTGCTTCCCCCTACTTATACCTCCCGAGGAGATCACGAATGTAAAATTAGAGAGATTAGAGCGCGCACGGAGGCTTTCAGACAGTCGTTCTTCCCGCGAACCATACTCGACTGGAACAGGAAAGGGAGGTAATGACAGTGGCACATAAAGTGCCCTCCGCTACACACCTTTGGGTGGCTTGCGGAGTATAAATGTAGATGTAGATGTAGATGAGCATTAGCTTTCTAGCAGATGGCTGGCTCATGAACTGCTTGGGACGAGGCGACAATGGATGACACCAATGCATCGTCGATTCTTTCGATTCCGGTTCCCAGTGGTGGTACCAGCTTTCGCAATGAAGCTGGCCGCTCATATAGACCAGCGTCTTGTGTCGAATCACAACCAGTTCACAGCGGTGTTTTCCGACAGACATGCTACCTCATACATGTTCTTCATTCACTAATGGATTTCTACCTGTGTTTGTCCTTCAGCAGCTGAGAAAAGTAGAACAACATGATGGTCCTGTTTGATCGCATTCGGTAATAACGTCGTCATAGTTCACGCTCCCACATTTACCGCACGCACGTCAAAAAGACACCAATGGCACACGAATCCGTCACTTAAATGTCGGTGCTAACATACCCGAGTGGGAGTCACGCTACGTTGTATATATGTTGCAACCCCATCCTCAGATGGAAACTCCTTGGTCGTCCCTTATATAAAGAACACACCAGGACACTGAAGTATAAAACTGTCCATCAGATCTAACACTAGTGGAGCTTTTGAAGCAAGCACGTCATTCACCAACAAGGACCATATTGGGTAATAATCGGACCTAGTGGCAAAAGACGTCTCACGCTTCTGGGTGATCAAATGAAACTGTTAACTTCTTGCAGGAAACAGAAAAACTGTAGTAACTAAAAACGTACAAACATATTTTTAGTTTCTTTGTTTAAAAAGTGTCCTTACGAAATAGTTTTCAATTTTTTCTTGACTAATAATACCTGTTCTTTCACACTTTCCGTCTCACAGCACTTATTAAGCACTAGTCCATATAATGGAGTGCCAAAATTCCACTCGTTACGGTCAAAATAACCATTATGTGAATAGTTAATCATTGATTTTGAAGTAATTAAGAATTCATTTACTTACTGCTCAGTGTCTAGTAATGAGAGCTGCTTTGGAAAGATACGAAAGGCTTTAAGTTCGCAGGGTACAGTAGCTTTTCGAGTTGTGGCTTACTTACAGCTGCACTTCTGGAATCTTATGCGTGTGTTTCCACTGTCTGTAGCCTTCGAACAATTGCAAACGTCAATACTACGAAATGAAGAAAAATGTGATACACTGGGACAGCTGTATATTAAACATTAACTGCTACATATTTTTGTGGAGCTATTAACATCAACATATTCTTCTTAAAGTATTTGATTAACGCAGAAATATTACTAGAAACATAATTATGCCTCTTGATCACGGGTATCAAATTTGTACACATATCTTCGTCAGTTCATCATTCAACATATTAACACTCAATTGCTGAAAATAGTATAAGGCTCAGAGGCAGAGCACGGAATAAAATAACGATCCAGCAAGCGATTTAAAGCGCCAGTAAACGGCCCTGTCAAACGTGGACTGTGTGCTTAGCTGCACACAAGCTCGCCTGATTCGGCCTTTTATAGTAGTAGGTGTCGAATGGGGCACTGTTTCCGCCTACAGCCAGACCCGCTTGACAAGATTATGCATGTGCCTGCAAATCGGACAACACAGCGATCACGTGGTGCTCTAGAAAAAACTACGATTAGCTGTCTTGTGGCCCCTACCATTCCACTCGCTGAAAAGATCAATCAGAAAGTTATTGTAATCGAAATGTAAGCAATATTAGTATTCAACCTGCCACAAAAAATGAGTTAATGGAAACGATTACAAATGATTTACTTACTACGAAGGAAAATTTTAGAAGAGTGAAAGTGTAAAATTTCGTGGTAGGTGAATTTGTGTGCTGTGGGAGGAAGCAGCAGAACTGGCGAAGGGAGCGGTGATGGAGCCGCCCGAGCAAATGTTTACGGCGACCATCGCTGCTTCTGCCCATCAGACCGCCGCCCTCTCGCTCCTGAGACACTTGTTGCTGCGCCCACACTGCCTGCTGCACCAAGGAGCACGAAGAATTCTCGCGTTATAAAATCACAAAATGAAAGACGACAAAATGAAGTCTGAATTTTACATTCTGTATATTAGGAATAACCGAGTACAATATTAAATATAAACGTATCATCCTGCCTTCATCACCTTTTTACTCTTCCCCTCTCCCTCATCTTACTTCAGTATAGGACTATAACTACACTGTCTGACTAAAAAAGTGAAGCGCCCGGTAGACACGGCCGGATGTCAGTGTAATTATGTACACATACACGTACACACACTATGTACACTTACACATCACCGTCGGCAGGTATGTAAATGATGAGAATTGCAACTCTACAGGCTTGGCTGAAATTCACAAATGTGGTATAACTCTGAAAGATTTTTGTTACTTATCATTAGTTTGCACTGAAATTTCACAGGCTTAAAGATCGAGGGCGTTCAGTCTTCAATCGTCACTGTCAGAATATAAAAGAAATTAAAAGATAAATGAAAAAATAAAAAAGGTATTCACAAATTATAAACCTTTCGTGAACCTCAACCAGTCCTGTACGTGAAAGATAGAACGTCCACCAGTTTTCGTGCTTAGTATTGTAATCAGGCCAGGTACGGTATAACTGAGAGTTCACATGTCATGGGACACTTCCTAATACCGTGTCGTACCTCCTTTTGCCCGGCGTAGTGCAGCAACACGACGTGGCATGGGCTCAACAAGTCGTTGGAAGTCCACTGCAGAAACATTGAGCTATGCTGCTTCCAGAATCGTCCAAATTGCGAAAGTGTTGCTGGGAATGATTTTGTGCACGAACTGACCTCTAGATTATGTCCCATACACGTTCGATCGGATTCACTACGGACAGTCTGGGTAACCAAATCATTCGATCGAATTGCCCAGAATGTTCTTCAAACAAATCGTGAAAAATTGTGGCCTGGTGACATGGCACATAGTCATGGAACATGAAGTCCGTGAATGACTCCAAATGGTGACCAAATGGCCGAATATAATCATTTCCAGTCAATGACCGATTCAGTTGGACCAAAGCACCCAGTGTATTCCATGTAGACACAGTTCCACCATTATGTAGCCACTACCAGCTTGCACAGCTTGTTGACAACTTGGGTCTACGGGTTCATAGGCTCTGCGCTATACTCGAACTCCTACCATCTGGAATCGGGACTGATTTGACCAGGCCACGGTTTTCCAGTCGACTAGGATAAAACAGATATGGTCACGAGCCCAGGAGAGGAGCTACAGGCGATGTCGTGTTGTTAACAAAGGTACTCGAGTCGCACTGTCATAACAGATGCGTTCGTCGTACGTTCCACATTGATTTCTACCATTATTTCACCCAGCGTTGCTTGTCTGTTAGCACTGACAACTCTATGTAAACGCCGCGGCTCTCAGTCGTTAAGCGAAAGATGATGGCCACTGCATTGTCGGTGGTGAGGGGTGATGCCTGGAAATGTGGTATTCTCGGTGCACTCTTGACTCTGTGTATCTCAGAATATTAAATTCCATCACGATTTCCGAAATGGAACATCCTAATGCAGGTATCTCCAAGTCCAGTCCGTATTCAAAATCTGTTAAATCCCGTCGTGCGCCAATAATCACGTCGGAAACTTTTTCACATGAATCACCTGAGAACAAGTTACAGCTCCACCAATGCACTGTCTTTTTATATCTAGTGTACACGATACTAATCGTTATCCCATGAATTTCGTCACCTCAGTGTATAACTGGCATGAGCAGGGTCGGACGTTGTGTTACATCTGCAAAGAACGCGATGATGTACCAAGAAAAAATGATGATTTTAGGTTGACACTTCAGTCTAGTAGCTGACTGGAAAATCACTTGAAAGAATGCGTAGTAGTCATCGCCTTAATCATTTTCCGCTATTTCGTACAGTTTTTGTTGTGCGCAGAATTTGCTATTATTTCAAGTTGACACATTTAAGTTGGTTGGTTGGTGGGATTGAAGGGACCAGACTACTAGGGCCATCGGTCCCTTTCTCCACGAACTTGAAACACCCACAAAGAATAAGAACAAACAATGGAGATGACAAGAAACGACACAGGACAAGAAAGACACAGACAGAGACCAGAAAAAAGGAATTAAAATCACACCGAGTTTGACAGTGGTTGGCAGACCATAGAATCAAAAAAGGAAAAGCCAGCCACCAAGAAATGCACTAAAAACCCCAGTCTAAAATCGTAGGCCAAAGGCCAGACTCAAGACAAAAAAAGGACAAACACTTAGATCAAGCGATAAAAACCCCCTGCACGAATAAAACTCAAAACTAGTCTACCATCGCAATTTCGTCTGATAAAAGTGCAGGAAGCGTATCAGGCAGTGCAAACGTCTGCCTGAGCGGAGTTAAAAGCGGGCAGTCCAGCAAGATGAGGACCACCGTCAAAGCTGACATAATGGTGGGTCCTCACGGTGCTATAAATAGCTGTGTGTCATAAAGGTGTGGCTAATTCGCAACCGGCAGAGGACAACAGAGTCCTTGCGAGAGACCTGCAAGGAGGAGCGCCACGCACCGGTAGCCTCCTTCATGGCCCGAAATTTGTTCGGTGAAGGAAGGGTGCGCCATTGTTCACCCCAGGTGCGAAGTACCTTCTGCCGTAAAACCGACCTGAGGTCACTCTCCGAAGGGCCAATCTCCAAGGCTGGTGCACCGACAGCCTGTTTGGCCAGCGTGTCAACACGTTCATTTCCCGGGATGCCGACATGACCCGCGGTTCACACAAAGACCACAGAGCGGCCGCAATGGGCAAGAGTATGGAGGAACTCCTGGATAGCTATCACCAGACGAGAGCGAGGGAAACACAGGTCGATAGCTCGTAAGCCGCTCAGGGAGTCACTACAGATAGCGACGATCTCACATGAGCAGGAGCGGATATACTCTAGGGCGCAAGAGATGTCGACCAGCTCGACAGTGAAAACACTGAAGCCAGCCGGCAATGAGTGTTATTCATAATGATCCCCTAGAGTAAGAGCATAACTGACACGACCAGAAACCATCGAACCGTCAGTATAGACAAGGTAAGAGCCTTGAAACGTGGCAAGGACTGAAAGAAAGCAGCGGCGGAGGGCCTCAGGAGGGACTGAGTCCTTTGGGCCCTGTGCCAAATCGAGCCGAAGGCATGGGCGGGGCACACACCACGGGGGTATACGCAGAGGGACCCAGAAAAGATGTAGAAGACGGAAAACCTCAAGCCCAGAGAGAAGAGCTCTGACGCGAACCGCAATCGTACACCCCGACCGGGGCCGCAATTCCGGAAGATGGACGACCGACTGGGAGAACAGGAGACGATAATTGGGATGCCCAGGCAAGCTACAAACGTATGTAGCATAAGCGGCCAGTAATCGTTGGCGCCGGAACCGCAATGGAGGGACACATGCCTCCACAAGTATGTTGTTGACAGGGCTTGTCCGGAAAGCTCCAGTGGCAAGTCGGATCCCGCTGTGAAGGACGGGGTCCAGTAACTGCAATGTGGAAGGGGATGCCGAACCGTAAGCCAGGCTCCCAAAATCTAGACGGGACTGATTTAACGCCTGGTAAAGCCGTAGAAGTGTAGACGATCGGCACCCCAGCTGGTGTGACGCAAGCAACGGAGAGCGTTAAGGTGCCGCCAGCATGTCTGTTTAAGCTGCCGAATATGAGGGAGCCATGTCAACCAGCTAGCAGAAACCAATCACAAAAACCGATGCGTCTCCACCACAGCAAGAGGTACGCCGCCAAGATAAAGCCGTGGCTCAGGGTGAACAGTGTATCGCTGGCAGAAATGCATAACGCAGGTCTTGGCAGCCGAAAACTGGAAGCCATGCGCTACAGCCCAAACCTGCGCCTTGCGGATAGCGCTCTGCCGCTGACGTTCAGCAGGTGTAATGACAATGGAGCTATAGTAGAGGCAGAAGTCGTCAGCATACAAGGAAGCTGAGACAGATGTTCCCCCCGCCGCAGCGAGCCAATTAATTGCAATTAAAAGAGGCAGACACTTAAGACATATCCTTGCGGTACACCGACCCCCTGAACTCGGGAGTAACTATGGGAGGCCACAACGTGCACGCGGAAGGAACGAAGATACAGAAAATTTTGTATGAAAATCGGGAGCGGACCCGGAAGACCCTAACTATGAAGCGCAGAGAGGATGTGATGTCGCCATGTCGTATCGTACGCCTTCCGCACGTAAAAAAAGACGGCGACCGGATGCCGACGGCGGGCAAAGCCCGTACGAATGGCAGACTCCAGGCACACCAGATTATCGGCGGCAAAGCGGCCCTTACAGTACCCACTCTGAGACGGAGCCAGAAGGCCCCGAGACTCAAGTAGCCAACTTAACCTCTACCTCACTATGCGTTCGAGCAACTTGCAAAGACCGTTAGTGAGGCTAATGGGGCGGCAGCTATCCACCTCCAGTGGATTCTTGCTAGGTTTCAACACGGGGACTACGATGCTTTCCCGCCATTGCGATGGCAGCTCACCCTCAACCCAGATACGGTTCAAAAGGTCTAGAAGGCGTCATTGGCAGTCCACCGAGAGGTGTTTGAGCATCTGACAGTGGATGCTATCTGGCCTGGGAGCCGTATCAGGGGGCAAGTGGCTAGGGCACTTTGGAATTCCCACTCACTGAACGGAGTATTGTACGATTCAGGGTGGTGCGTGTGAAATGAATGGCTCCGACATTCCAACCACTCTTTCAGGGAGCGGAAGGCCAGTTGGTAATTCACAGAAGCGGAACTCTGAGCAGAATGCTCCGCTAAGCGGTTGCAATTGTATGGGAGTCAGTACAGACTGCTCCATTCAGTGAAGTGCAGGTATGTTGACAGGGGTCCGATAGCCATAGAGTCGCCTGATCTTTTCCCAAACTTGCGATGGAGAGGTACGGAGGCAATGGTGGAGACATACCTTTCCCAGCACTCCTGCTTACGTTGGCGAATGAGGCGGCAGGCTCGCGCACGAAGCCGATTAAAGGCGGTGAGGTGTTCCAATGAGGGATGCCGCTTGTGACTCTGGAGTGCCCTCCTGCGATCTTTAATCGCCTCGGTGAATTCGGGCGACCACCAAGGCACACACCTCCGCCGAGGGGACCCAGAAGAACAGGGAATGACAGATTCTGCGGCAGTAACGATGCCAGTGGTGACAGAGCGAGCTACCGCATCAATGGCGTCATTGGTAAGAGGCTCAATAGTGGCAATGGAGGTGAACAAGTCCCAGTCAGCCTTATTCATAGCCCATTTGCAGGGGCGCCCAGAAGAGTGACGCTGTGCCAGTGACAGAAACATCGGAAAGTGGTCACTCCACACAAGTCATCATGTACACTCCATTGGACAGATGGTAATAGGCTGTGGCTGCAGACCGAAAGGTCGATGGCTGAGTATGTGCCATGCACCACACTGAAATGTGTGAAGGCACCAGTATTTAGAAGAGAAAGGTCAAGTTGTGACAATACTTGCTCAACAATGCTGCCTCAGCCTGTTGCCACTGATCCACCACACAGAGGGTTATGGGCATTGAAGTCACGCAGTAACAAAAAAGGTGGCGGCAATTGGTCTGTCAGCGCAGCTAGGACATGCTGTGGGACATCACCATCTGGTGGAAGATAGAGACTGCAGACAGTTACAGCCTGAGGCGTCCACACCCGAACAGCGACAGCCTCTAAAGGTGTAAAGAGAGTGAAGGACGTAGTTGCAGACGCCACCAGATACCCTCTGATAAGCTGCCCAGTTCTTATAATAACCCCGATAGCCACGGAGGGCGGGGGTTCGCATCGCCGGAAACCAAGTTTCCTGAAGAGCAAAGCAGAGGAAAGGGTGAAGGCTGAGAAGTTGTCGGAGCTCAGCAAGATGGTGGAAAAAACTGCTGCAGTTCCACTGGAGGATGACATGGTCCATGGCCGAGAAAGGCGTGAAGGGACCGAGGAGGCAGATTACGCTGCTGGGTCACCTTCTGCCACCAACTAAATACCGACAGGAGCGCCATCCATCATGTCTGAGGGACCGGCGAGATCTAGATCCTCAGCGGACGCCAGATTCTCCACCACATCCTCAGGTGCAGAGCTTGTAGGTAGCAATGGAGTGGGTGCCACCGCCATTTCCTTGGCCTTAGGGGCCTTTGATTTCGATTTCTCACGCTGTTCCTGTGGTTGCCCTTGCTGGGAGGGATTCTTTGATACAGTCTCCCGGCCTGAAGAGGACCACAAAGCCCTACGACCAGCTGCCTGGGGCATCTTCAGCCCCTGGCGGGTGTCTGGTTTGCCACCGGTCGGAACCTGGGAAGGGAGTGACGCAAGGGATCCCTTCCTAGCGAGAGAAGCCGAAGAAGACTTACGCTTCTCCGGCTTAGAAGTGGGGAATGGTGTCTCTTATGGTTGAGGGGGTGCTGCTCCCAAGGTAGCAGTGGAGTGGGTGCCACCGCCATTTCCTTGGTCTTAGGTAGGTGGTGCGGGAGCAACAGGGAGGAATTCCCCTCCACCATCAAGGAGGCAGGTGTGGTCCTACGCCGGCCGGTGTGGCCGTGTGGTTCTAGGCGCTTCAGTCTGGAACCGTGCGACCGCTACGGTCGCAGGTTCGAATCCTGCCTCGGGCATGGATGTGTGTGATGTAATTAGGTTAGTTAGGTTTAAGTCGTTCTAAGTTCTAGGGGACTGATGACCTCAGATGTTAAGTCCCATAGTGCTCAGAGCCATTTCTGGTCCTTCGGCTCTGAGAGCTGACTGTATGTGGTGCAACGGATGGAGCTGTAACAGGAGTGACAGTGGCAGCATAAGATGACGTCATGCGCATGGGAAGAAGCTGTTCAAATTTCCATTTAGCCTCAGTGTAGGTCAGTCGGTCCAGGGTCCTGTATTCTATTATTTTCCGTTCCTTCTATAGAATCTTACAGTCCGGCAAGCAAGGGGGATGGTGCTCTCCACAGTTGACACAGATGGGAGGCGAGGCACATGGAGTATCGGAATGGGATGGACGACCACAATCGCGACATATGAGGCTGGAAGCACAGCGGGAAGACATATGGCCGAACTTCCAACACTTGAAGCACCGCATCGAGAGGGATATATGGCTTGACATCACAGCAGTAGACCATCACCTTCAACTTCTCGGGTAATGTGTCACCCTCGAAGGCCAAGATGAAGGCACTGGAGGCAACCTGATTATCACTCGGACCCTGGTGGACGCACCAGATGAAATGGACACCTCGTCGCTCTAAGTTGGCGCGCAGCTCATCATCGGACTGCAAAAGAAGGTCCCCTTGGACGGTAATGCCCAGGACCATATTTAAGCTTTTATGGGGCCTGATAGCAACAGAAACATCCACCAGCTTCATACAAGCGAGTAATGCCCGTGACTGGGCAGAGGATCTTGTTTTTATCAAGACTGACCCGGACCGCATTTTTGACAAGTCCTCCACCTCCCCTAACTTGTGCTCTAAATGCTCTACAAAGAACTGAGGCTTTATGGACACAAAGGATTCCCCATCAGCTCTCGTACAGACTAGATCCGGGGCGAATACTTCTCGCTGTCATTCATAGCCTTTCGTTCCTCCCATGGCGTGGCCAGGGAGGGGAACGATTTGGGGTCATACATGTTTACATTAAGCATGTGAGCTCTCGAACGCTTAGATACTGCTGGTAATTGAACGTTTAAGTGCTTTTTAATATATTAAACCTATTTGAAATAGATTGTTAATTATTCAGGAGCAGAATTTTATGGTGAGTGAAGTGCTAGATACTTTTGACAACTATTTATGTAACATGTGAACAGTTAAGCCATACTTCGTCCATCAGACATCGGCTTCAACCTTGAAACAGACGGAAGTCTTTCACCACAGGACACGTGATACTTGTAAATGAACTGAGTTCCTTTAATGTCTTATCAATATTACCTGTCTTGAAAATGGAAACATGTGCTGGATTCACACAGATCATATTTCAGAATGTAACAAAATTATAACTGGTTTTTGGTAATATTTCTGCTTAATCGGATTTGACTTACCGATTGTTAGTGTCTAGTAGAGTAAGAATATAACAGACTACTAAGAACTACACTATTGCAACGGCCATTAATTTCAATCGAATATTTGTTCTTAGGTACATGACAATGTTGTAACCTCCAACATATTTTCATACTTGGAAAAGCCACAATTTTTCTAAGTAATTTTTGTAATTTTATAAGAAGATTCGAGCATATAAAAAGTAAATGCCATCATTTAAAAACGGAGTAAGGGATTATACTAAATTTCTGCTACAGGGCTATTGGCTAGGTGCGAAAGTCTTAAAAGTGTTCCAGCGTACAAAATGCTCCCTTAGTCGTTTGAGCCTCCGTCACTAGCACGTGACTATTTTAAAGCACAGCGCCACAGTAAACTCCGAATGCCACGGTGTCGGTTATCAACAGAGACAGGACTTAAATACTGCCACAGACGGCAGAGGCAGAAGGAAACCACTAATAGATTAAACAGTTTTCGTTCACGAAGTTAGGTTTACACCGGTGTTCGGAACCTTAACCTTAGTGCCACTCCTTCATATCATCGTCACACTAAAACTAGATATTTGTATGTATAAGATTTCAGTGTATTATTGTTAACTGTTACGTAGTGTATTATCAACATAATTTCATTGTAGTTTAATTTTACCCTGTGACAAGACAGTCGTAGCAATGAAGGACACCACCTCAATACAGCAAATACTTTCTGGCGTAGGGGTTGTATTGTATGTTGGGCGCCAAACGTATTTTGTGACTAGAACACATTGACTCATTATATCTTCAATACTCAAATTTGCAAATTCCCTCGGACTTATCCACTGAAGAGATCCACCTAATTAAATTTTGATGACTCTCAAGCCTCTCATTGAACTGGTTTTTTACGTGATGCAAGAAAGGTAGGGCTAAGCTTCTTCTGTGACGTTCTTCTGGACTGCTAGCAAGACTATTGTCTTAATATTTCATTGTGGACACACATCTTGGTACTGCAACTGTTATTCGACTTCTTCTACGAGTTTTGAGGCATCTCGAAACAGATTTCCGAATTATATATCGCTATCCTCTACCATTTACTGCAAAACATTAGACACGCTGCTAATGTGTTCTAATCCTGTAACGATATCACAGTTAACACTTTGAAGCGTTCAGCAAATAGAAACAGTTTAGGGGATGTTTTCAGCTGTACAAGGGAAATAAGGAAGCGACACATAAAATTGGTGTGCTTTTTGAACACCTTCTATGCCATCACACGATTCCAAATTCTGCAGAAAATACACCACGACTACAACCATTTCTTTGAACCTAAAATCAGTCGTCATCCGAACTTCTGAAATATCGTATGGCACTTAACAGGTTACGACAGCATTATGTCATCTACTGAAGTTCAGTTGTGGCCTGTAACATGGACGTCTGCTTATCTTTGTTATAAACCAGAACTGAATTTGCACGACAGATTAATCTGTTGAGACTGGTTAGATGAAAAAAAGAGAAATACAATACTCCAGCTGAAGATTTCATTTTGGGAAAAATACAGAAAAAGTTTCTGTAAACAATGAGAGCTGTGAACGAAATTATTTCTTTAAAACGCCGAACTGCCTCATGTTTGTAAATCTACTGAGTACCACATCTTGCCAAAAGTGCTAACTGTCTATTCGCCGGTAACATCTCTTTGACAGAATTTTTTAAACGTCATTAGGTTTAGCAGAAGTCCTAAAGAAGTTTCCAAGGGATTGTATTACCCCTATGTAATTCCTGATAGCCTGCAGGCTACATGAAACAGAGATTGCTAGGTTCGAACACTAAGCACCATACTGTACATAAACAGCACTAGGATATCTATGTATGTTCTGACCCATTGTTCAAGTTTTCGCCGCTAGTCAGCATTGCTGTTGCTGGCGGTGTCGAGAAATTCAAAAATCCAAATTGGCGGCAGGTTACGCCTAGCTTACCCATTCCATAACAAGCCATATCTTTCTTTCTGCCAGGCACTTAAATGTGATTTGCAGGGTATCCATGTAGATGTAGATGTAGATGTATCTATGACGTCACCACCCATACTCCTCCCCGTCCCCTCTCCAGTGAAAAACTGTGCGCTATTAAAACGAAATAGCAGATTAATGTAGCCCCAGAGGTGTCACCTTTGATGTGCTCAAAAAGTATCAGACATTGTAAACATTTTGCGTCATGTTCAAAACTATTTATCCAAAATATATCCTGCGTAATTTTCACATGTAAAATAGGTCACCATCATACACACACACGCATGCACACCTTGAAAATTTGGTATCTAAAACGTGATTGTGGACTCTCACATTAAGTGCACCAATTCTGTTTCCATGCCTAAACACATGTCCAAAGAACAACATGCTAAATGGGCAATAAACTCTATGTATAGTAAATGAGGTGACGTAGCAGAACTAAAGTGACGAACTTATAACAGCAGGAAATACAAGATGGTGAAATTACTATGCTACGCATGCTAGCGCACAAACATATAGGCAGTCTTAATTATTGCCAGTTAGCTACGGGAAGAATGTAACTAATTCCATATTATAGACCTACACTCGGTGTAAGGGACAGTGTGTAAACGCTGCGCTTTGTGCACACACGATACTCTTTAAAGCCTGTACTATGGTAAGTTGACGGGCTTCACCTTGTGATAAAGGATTTTTGTATAGATATTGACCGCGTGTACCCGAATGGAGGCAAATCAGACATACATCCACTCTGTAATAACAATGATGCGTCAAGCACGTCCGAAATGCAACTACACGTCAGGACGGATAAGAAACAACACAGAAGATGATACCAATTTGTTAACAATACGGTCGCCAACCTAATTAGGCATTAACTGAGTTTCTTCCCTGTACAAGTTGGTGTACGTTCGTGCAAAACAACACGTTGTAACACTGCGTAATATGGTAAATTTTAGAACCAGAAAATCTACTGAACTGATAATTTCACTTTCTGTACTAATATGGATAAACCATAAATACATAACATTACACTATAATGTTTACTATAAAACTTCGTACTGTCTATTTATCTGATTAAAGTCGGGCATAGGTTACCCTAGAAATAGCACTTTCGAAACACGCACACAATGTCAATTTTGATAAAGGTAAAACACTGATAAATTTTGGCCTTTATATTGGCTTTAACTTTGCAGGTCAAATCAGTTTAGAACACTTCAGAATTCAAATGGATAAAAAATAGGTGGGGGGGGGGGGGGGGGGCTGGGACCCTGAAACTGTTATGATCACTGTAAAACAAAATTTAATTACTGAAATCATTGTGTGCTCAAAATTTCCACTATATGAGTTACTATTCTTTTTATCTTATTTCCTGCTCATTTAAATACCATTATATCTGACTCGAAATAATTAAACTTCATCACTAAACCAATCTCAGAATTATCTTCCAACTTTGTCAGACCTTTGTTATTCGTCTATTAGTTCATTAACAACAAAGTTCTTTAAACATCATTCTAACATAGCTGGGTCTGCAGGTAATTATTATTAACTTAAACTTTAATTCTTCATTTCGGGACACTCGGATTGCACAACATTTGGAAAGGACCCTGGCTAGGTTAGTTGTGAGGATAATTAAATGATAGGACAGTTCTGGTAAAATTTAAGTTGTTATTGAACAGTATGGAACAAAAGTAACACTTGTCCACACGAATACAGTACTAAAAGTTTCAACCTGTTAGTATCGATGCGGCGGTTGGCGGGCGGCGAGATGGCGAGGCACAGCGCACACATACAACCACAGCAATGGCTCTTGATGTATCGGCACTTTACTTCTTCATAGCGTCGCAATACTTTCCCATTCGGTGCCTATGGAATTTTGCCATGCTGTATAGGCGTCGGAACGGCATTTCCGAGGCTCAATGAAACCACATCTTCCAGGAGAGCCTCCTCGATCCAGAACGTGTTGCTCAGACCAATGCCCAACTCCGACTACTACTGCTGAGCCCGTTATGCCGTGCAGTGCCCGTGTGCATTTTCCCGCGCTCACCTGCCATCCACCTTTTACCGCTCCCCTACAGACAGGGTATTCACCCGAGGTTTTGCATTCTACATATCCTAATACATTGCCTATGTATGGACCAGACGCACAATTACAATTTTAACATCTTACAATAGGTTCAGCGTTTCTTACATTTCAATTCTGTTATAATATTGCTTGAAATTTGACGTAAACATTAATATTCACATCGAAAATTGTTTACAGTTTCTTTAACATAATGGCATGAAACAAAAAAGAAATGAAATCAGAACACCGATTACACTAATTTATCGAAAATCAGAAGAAAAGATTATTATATGTACAATAGTACAGCGTTGTTGTTGTTACAAGTGGACCTGCAAAATAAATATTTCCACATATAAATTGTTCTATGATGCTTGTCAAGTGATACAATGGTATCTCCACGTCTATAATTCGTAAAGGATGTTAGCGTTTCAATTTTATTGTAGGTCATTGGCGGTTCGTAGAACAAACTACCATGACCTGTCGTTCTTATACGTTTTCCGGTAATGTTTCTCGTAAGCAAGCACCATTTTAGGAGGAACGAAAGTAATGCATCATGTTCCACACCAGAAAATCTACCTTTATCTCTACATCTAAGTGATTACTCTGCTATTCAGAATAAGGTATCTGGTAGAGGGTTCAATGAACCACCTTCAAGCTGTCTCTCTACCGTTCCACTCTCGAACGGCGCGTGGGGAAAAACGAGCACTTAAATTTTTCTGTGCGAGCCCTGATTTCTCTTATTTTATCGTGATGATCATTTCTCCCCATGTAGATGCGTACCAACAGAATGTTTTCGCAATGTAAGGAGAAAACTGGTGATTGAAGATGCATGAGAAGATCCCGTCGCAACGATAAACACCTTTGTTTTAGTGATTGCCACTCTAATTTACGTATCATGGCTGTGACACTGTCTCCCCTATTTCGCGATAATACAAAACGAGCTGCTCTTCTTTGTACTTTTTCCATGTCATCCGTCTGTCCCACCTGATGCGGATCCCACATCGCACAGCGGTACTCCGGAATAGGGCGGACAAGCATAGTATAAGCAGTCTCTTTAGTAGACCTGTTGCACCTTCTAAGTGTTCTGCCAATGAATCGCAGTCTTTGGTTTGCTCTACCCATAGCATTATCTATGTGATTGTTCAGATTTAAGTTATTTGTAATTGTAATCCCAAAGTATTTAGTTGAATTTACAGCTTTCAGAATTGTGTGACTTATCGCGTAATCGAAATTTAGCGGATTTCTTTTAGTGCTCATGTTAATAACTTCACACTTTTCTTTATTCAGGGTCAATTGACACTTTTCGCACCATGCAGATATCTATATCATTTTGGAATTCGTTTTGGTCATCTGATGACTTTAAAAGACGGTGAGTCACAGCATCATCTGTAGACAATGTAAGATGGCTACTCAGATTGTCTCCCATGTCGTTAATATAGATCAGGAACATTAGAGGGCCTATAACACTTCCTTGGGGAACGCCGGATGTTACTTCTGTTTCACTCGATGACTTTACGTCCATTACTACGAACTGTGACCTTTCTGACAGGAAATCACGAGTCCAGTCGCACAACTGAGGCGATATTCCTTAGGCAGGCAGTTTGGTTAGGAGACACTAGTGAGAAACGGTGTCAAAAGCCTTCTGGAAATCTAAATGTAGTGTATGTTATTAACAAGCTAATACTGATTTTTATTTGCATTTGAACTAAGTCTGCTAGAGGTTCTGTACAAAAGGAACTTCCGAATTGTGCTGTGCTGCAAAGCTTATCAACCAGAACTACAGTGCCATATCTCTCTAAAATGCTTGAAGATTGTATTTCCTGTAGTGAATTACTAAATAATACAACAGTTCATAAAAATACATTAAGTAAAAGCACACGCAAGAAAACAGGCCAAACACCATTTTAGGAAGGAGGGAAGATATTTTTATTGAAGTGTTCACTGAAACTGGATATTTTCGTAATACGCTAGGAGAACTAATACGAAATATTACATCCAAGTGAACACAATCAAAGATAGTGGTGTAAAAAGACAAACATAACATTTAACGAAAGACTATGGTGGATTACGACAGAGGTCAAAAGTCAAGTTCTTGAAAATACGAGCTTTGCCACTGAGACAAAAACATTTGTTAAAGTAACGACTTTGAGTACGAAACACATGCAGTTTGTTTGTTTTTTACACAAGTATAATGACGACGTTGTAAATCACATATTAGAACTCTTGATTTTACAGCTAATGGGGCACTTGCTGAAGAGAATTACCAAACTAAGCAATGTAACTCCCACGTCTCCATTAGTCAAAAATCGTCTGATATCAAAGGCAGCCAAATATTATGTGACCTCATGCTAGGGTATTATCTCCATCTTGCAGCTCAAACCGTTTGCTGCTGATCGTGCTAAGTAAGCAAGGCAGTGATAGTTGACTCTAAAAAATAGGTATTTATGACTGAAATAGTATTCCAAAACCAGAAGTTGGTAGAGCATGTGTCAGAACTTGACAGCAGGCGGAAGATACTGGATGTCAAAACTGTATTGCAACGCCAGTAGGTGGCAGTGTTTATGTGCAGCGAGTGTCAGCTACTAGCAGGTGTCAGCTACCGCTGTTTTCCCTTATGTTACAATAAAATTTTAACAGTTGCCCCATGCCACATTGACTAGTGTAACAGTATTATATGCTATTGGATGAGGCAGTAATAGTCATCTGACACGGTGAGTGTCAGCGCTTTACATATGCACCTCGACTCGGCGGATATGCTTTGAGGTTGCGTAAGTGCACATGTGCAGACATCTAAGCGTAATAATGATGTCGAATTAGGGAGATGAGACATGTTTTGGCATGATCCTCCCATTCGCACACTGTAACAAGTTGCCCCATGTTACTGAAAAAGTGTTACAAGTTGCTCTCCGTCTTACTGGAAAACTGTAACAAGCTGCACCTCCCCCCCCCCCCCCATGTTACAGTTGCACGGTGTATATTATTGGGGTATGAAGGGTAGTTGACATGGTGACTGCCATTACCCGAATCTTGGTGACTACCATTATTTCAAATGTGTGGTGACAGTCTACGTGAAATAACGTAACAGCAGATTCCGAATTGTGCCCCCCTACTTTCCATTGCACAATGTAATCACACTCTACTCTTGAATAAATTTACGAAAGGTGATCACATTGCATCATAAATAGTTTCTTGGGTAAACATCTTGTGTAGTAAGGTGCACATTTTCTGGGCATTTTTCTGAAAACGTACTTTCATGTACTTAGATCATTAAAGACAGAATAACAGGCTTACAGTAGGAAGTTAATATTTCCTCACCATGCTCAATCGTATTATAGTAGTGGATTTTGAGATTTGTGTCTTTGCAATCTTCATTTTGTCCTTTCTTCGTGATACATTGAGAAGTCTGAATGAAAGGCTTTGACTGGTTTACTAAGCGTTTTGTTCCAAAAAAGAGGCCAAATATCTGATGGCGAAAAATGTTTTCGGTTTTATAATACCTAGAATATGGAAAAACCTACACTGAGAGTAAACAGAAACATATAGAGGGTTTCCCATTTATGTTGCCCAAGGCAAATAAATTTTTGTCCAGGGTAAAAAAAAAAAGTATCATGTGAATATTGTTTAGCTACCAGGGGAAAATAAATAAATATGACTGTCTATATCGTAAATTTGTTGCTGCGAAGAGATGAACATCAGTACGTCTTTTTAAATATCGCACTACATTGTTTTTATGCTATTATACACTTCCTCTCTTCAAGACCTCATCAGAAAAGTTTCACAGTGCAGCATTCAAGTTAATACGACGTTATTTAAAACTTAACAGAACTGCCTGTGACACTCCTGTGGTAGCACACAGTGCTAACCGGTCTATCGTAAGTCGTTCACTTGCTGGAACTGACGGTACACAGATGGAAAATGTACACCGCTCATTCAGTCAACCGTATTCGGTGGAAAGTTTGTGAAAGCGCGATTGACACCAGCGAAGAGACGATAGAAACGCTGCTCGTCTACTAAGAATTTAAGTTGGCAAAAAAGTAACTGCAATAACGTTCTGGTACTTATATTATGGGCACATGTAGTTCAGTACTACAGTCCTTCTAACGTTACTGTTCTGTTAACTTACGTTCTCCATAGACGAGTAACATTTCTTCCTTCTCTTCTTTGGTTACTTGTACTCACAAATACCTCAAACTGAAGATAGTTGACTGAATGACATTTCTATATCTTCCTTGGGTTTCCTAGGAGACGTGAATTGTACAATTTTTACTTAGGTTCTGCACGAAAAAAGGTGTTTTGGCTGGTCAGCATAAAGGGAATACTTCGTACAGAGGGTACTGAAGTTATTTTGAAAGTAAAGAGCAATGGATAATGTAAAAAAGCTCCTTCTACATATTGTGAGATATATTTGTGTATAAATATTTTCTTCAGAAAAGAAGATGTGATGCTTTGAAATGTTTAGACATTTCTCTTCTTCTTCTTTCACACCTCAGTAATGTGAAAGATTTACCACACAACTTTTGTCATGAAAATAACTTTGCTGTCGCCATTAAATATATTACTATCATTGCTAGATCCTTAATTCTGTCTTCGTGTATATTCCGTTGTTTTGTAGTTCGGATAGTATCTCATGGCCTAACTTTCCATCGATCGCTCCTGGGCTTCGAAGTGATGCTGTGTTGCTTTTCCCTCTACTTTAGACACACCTGTATTTCACTGTTCATTTACGCCCGTTCACGTCCAGTGTGAATCGTTTGAGAAAACTAAATATGAGAGTAAAATTCACATTAGAAGTTAAGAATAAATATTTCACACAATGTAGGAATTAAATTCTGGAATGGTTGAACGAACATGTAGCAGTTTTTCATCGAAATTTGCTTCACGGCGTTATTGCACTCTCCCCGTCGTTTGGAGACTGAGAATTCTTTTCGAGCTTTTACGGTGTTGGCCGGGATCCTCCTGTAATGCAAAGCAGATAGCCGAACAGGGAGCTGCCATCCGGAGCCAGATTGACCCAGGACTTTTTAATGAGGCTGTTACTCCTCCGCCCTCCTCAACCTTCCGATTAACTGCAAGATGAGGTCCTGGGCTTAAAGTGCTGTGAGTACAGGGAAAAGATGTATCGTGAAAAGATGAAGTGTTGAAAAAAAGAACGAACAGCGGAGCAACGGGTTCTGATATTTACACGGAAAGAGGAAGAACATCAATCATGAAGTACAGTTTTATGTTACTATAAGATATATCTGGCCCCCCTCCCCCACCTCTGTGCACCCTCTCCCCCTCCCAGACGCACATCTACCTTTCTGTGCTTAATATACGGGACTACTTAATATTCATTACTAACTGGTCGTATCTAATTTTCAGCTTTGTCTACAGATAACAGTGAAACCTTGAGACTGGTAAGGTGAACATAAATTATGTGGCAATAACAATATAGGTTTGCCAAACAGATCCGGACCCTTTTCTGTCTCTGGTAATACTGCTACTGATTTAGCTTACCGTTCACTAATAACGATCTGACCTCGCAGAAGAAAGGACGTCGAGGTAAACTTGGTTTCCCCACAGCCTAGAGCTTTTTGCCAACATCAGACCTCCACTACACAGCAGATTGTGCTGCTTCAGAACTTCCCGACAGACCGTGAGTCGTTTATGGTGGGTGAGTCGCAAGAGCATTAACTGCGAAAGGCAGCTTTCGTGTTCGAGTCCCGTGCAGGCTAAAAAAGCGCACAGCGCAGGTTTCTTAAAGAAAAAAACGTACTCACAAAATGTTTCAATCAGGAAATAAACTGCAGGAGGAAAAACAACCTCTTCTAGGACAAGGTCGTTTTATTGACAAGTGAGCTGTTGTAATTCGGTGATGGTTCTTGCAGGCCCTCTGGGACGAATAAGTTCCGGCTTGATCATGTACCATAGTGGTCAACTGGCGAGATATCTGGTGAGCTTGCTGACCAAGAGCAGTTATTACCACAATGAGCACGCTGAGTGGCAGTAGGCGTATGAGGACTTGCTTCGTGCTGCTAAGGAAGCACATCACTTTGCCATCGAAAAAATGGCAGTAGCAAGTGAGTAACAATCTATGTTACATAGCTGGCATTGCTTATTTTACTTGTAGAAACACCAAATGTGACCACGAGTCGTGACTGATGCCACCGCCCCCCCCCCCTTTCACACATACCACGAAGCCTATCATAGGACCTGAATGTCGTGGGCAAATGCATCCTGGAACAGGCCTCTAACCAGGTCTACACCATACACGTGTGCATCCATCACTCACATACAGACAGTACCTACTCTCATCACTGAAGACAACAGAAGTATTGGGACAACGTTCGTTCTACGTTACTCTGCATTGTTGCCAGATAACGTCATACAAGATGGCGGCGTGGAGAATTGGCAACAGTGCATGACATCATCCAACATGAAGACCATGACGTCAGCTGATGACACAAGTACCGTCATCCCAGATGACGGCTTTTGGCGAGAAAGTACCACGCCCCCCTCCCTTAGAAAAATGGGAGAAGTTCAAATTTCCAACAGGATAATGCATACACAATTTCATACACGTGTGTTCACCACGAGTTCCAGAGCCCAACTGCCTTAGTACAAATCGCCACCAGCAGAGGGTGCTCTCATGACATCAGGTGATGACGCAAGTACCGTAATCCAGTGTCCACATGATCTAGTTCATGTCGTCGCAGCCAGAGTGCACTACTGTGACATTGGGTTATAATGCAAGTACCGTTGTTTAAGATGGTCGCATACATTTTGTTCGCTATGTGCTCTAGGACACACTCACTGCACGATCCCATTACGTAATCCAAGATTGTCCGCTCTCTCTCTCACGCATTTATAACGGGATATGCCGTGTGTGTGCGGTCTGCAAGCACACGACTGCTGACATCACGGCCTCCAGCCTGCACGTTCATTCCCGTGTCATAGATAGCCTTCTGAAAATATCCTAACGAATGTAACACCCACATCGTGCTTGCAACGTTTGAATGACCTAAATACTTATTTCCATTTCAGTTTTAAACATATTTCATAAATGACAGAACCATTTCGATATTCAATCATCAAATTAGAAGTTCCACATTTCCCCACTAGGAGCACAGTGTTCATTCGTGACATGCCCCCCCCCCACCCCTACAATGCTGTACTCCCACTGGCTACTGCATTAGTCACGTGATTGTACGTCATAAAACCACAGAGGGTGGTCTGCAGGGGAAAATGACGCGATAATGATTCAGGCTGCGCTGGGATGCTGGGGAAAGTAAGGAAGGACTTCATTCTATTCTTTTTGGAACATTTTATTTATGACTCTGATACAAATGACATCCTTGGAGCCACGCTACAGATCTGTAAACTACTACTAAATAACGCTCTCCAGACTCGCAAACAACTCCTAATTTACCCAAATAATTTAAGTACAGACATGCAGACCCTCCTAAATAATGCAGCACAGTGATGTGTGGACACGATCAGTACTTGTTAACTGTCCAAATAACAAATAGCACAGCCTACAGACATGCTCGCAAAATAATGCAATCAATGCGTGCTTGGACCCTCCGCCAACCCCTGTCCAGTAGAGCACACAGTCAACCCCAACGAAGTGGTGCGGCCATCAGCTGCCAAACCACACACAGGCCCCCGCCACGGTCCCACAAGCATGAGGCGGCAACAGCTCACTCGTACTTCATTTCTGATAAATTCTTATCTAAATACATCTTCACCTAGACACATGTGCTGACGTCATCGGGCGGCAGCGCAGATGCCAACCGCTGCCGATCGCAGGTGATAGTTGTATCTAGGCGCCATTTATGACGCGATCGGGTGGAGGCGAAGACTTATTTACAGAGAGCACACTTCAAGCACGGTCGCGTGCATGGGTTCTACACTACCCTCCCTCTAACTGTGGTCCGAAGAAAACGTTGCAGAAATCCATTCCAGAATAGCACAAGCTGCTTTCTCCTTAGTGATTCTAATGGACCATGCTTGACGTTTGACTGATGCTTCACCGCGCATAGCTGCTCACCATCACAAGTTCATCTAGCAACGTTCACAATGTTATACTGAAGCCACATTGCTATCTAAAATAATAACCAATTCGAACTCTAGTAAATTGCATAATCCCCCAGAAATACTTAACGTGCGCTTCTGTAGTAGTTTTCGTCTTCTCTCAGTTTGTATGCACGGAAATTCTTGTCCTAACAGAACCTCTTTATGAAAATAACGGAGAATATCATTGAATGTCGTCTTCCTCGCGGACCTAACATGCTACCTACTCCATTACGTGCTACCCCTCCTGTTTTCAGCATATACAAATGTTCTCACAGCTGTGTAGAGGCTCCCATATCCCAGCACAAAGGATGTGAATGAATCGAGCATTATGATTGGCTCTTATCGAATTTACTCGCCGAATTACTGATCTTTCTGGGACTTTCAGTGTTAAAATTATTTTGCACATATAGCTAAAGTGCATTGACAGTTAAACCTGTAAACGTGTTTATAGACCATCAAATACATACCAGACTCACAAGAATATTGGAAGCCAGAAACGTATCTACTAGTGTAACAACAATTAAATAATACGATTCCTGCTACAGTCTGACACCGATCTATGTGCAGGTAATGCCTCCTCTTGACGGTTGTGCTTCTTGAACCAATTTCATTATCTATAGTGCACGTAATTTTCCACATAGAAAGTCTCTCCCTTTTATCTATGTGCTTAATCTATACGTCCCTCACGACAGGACTTACAGTCATGCTCTCTAATCATGCCAAACATAAACCACAATAACTTTACAATCCAATATACACACATTTTGTACAACATAAAGCACAGCAACTTTACATTGCAATATATACACATTTTACACAAACAGTGCAGTTATATTTTATATCTGTACAGCACCCGAAAAAATTATCATATGCCTACACTCACACAGGCTATATGTCACGATGCTCCCCAGTCCTAGGAAAGCACCGTCCATCTTGTATTTCTTTCTACAGACGTGACATTCAGCCACAATAAGCTATTGTACACTGATCGCCATATTGCACCTACAACTAAACCTCGCGAAGGGTCATACTTATCGTCAAATGCGGAAAGACTGTTACTCGAATACACCGTTCTCCCATTGAGGACTGGAGCTTGAATATTGAACTACAACAGCTATACGATAGAATGAACTCCAACTGTTATACCTCAAGGGAAGAGTGTCACATATTTTGACGTACATAAACGTCTACTAACGTGCACTAAAGTGTACTGACGTGCACTCCTTCCCCCTCGGCACAACCGCGTTACCGTTTTGGCTCCCTTGCTTGCTCCCTTTTCTACGCACATCTCCAGACTCGGGGATTACAAGACACACTTACTTTCACATGGTCCGCAATAATATTATACCATTTTCGCCGTACTTTCCGACATCAAGCACACAGCAGTAGCCTCCAGAGCGCTCATGCAACATAATTCCGAAGACATAGACCGGAAATTATTTCTCTACACACGCGAACCATTAGCTACATGGAACGTGCTCTAGACCACTGACTAACTAGAAACAAACACATGAAATATTATATGTCTCCCAACCAATACCGATCTCGCTAATCTAACATACTCCTAATGATCGCTATAATTTACAATCCAACTGAGGTCTTTCCCATGTCTACAGAACAGGCAATCGTATCTCCCACATGCCAAATGCGCACACCACAAACGACCTTCTCTCAACTAAATAAAGACGTGAAATGGGCAGAAGCAGTCAACAAAACAATTTAAGCGGGACTGAATAACGGTCCAACGCAAACGTACCACCATACACAATATTCTCAAATTTCCACTTGATCACGAAGGCTGCTTATTTTACGATCGCGGTCTCAGTTGAACGTCATTCGAGAATGAGCGAAGTATCGGAAATACGCTATGCTGTCGGCAGTGGCCCTGGATATATAAATATGACTACCTTTCTTATGACTCGATATACTCCTCCCGCTGCTATCACATTACTCCAAGTCAAATCCATACCCTCCTTAGGACTGGACAGAGTCATCACCTTTACACAAAGACATACTTTATAAAGCTTATACTCAAATGCGAACATATCACCCATTCCCTACTACTACTACTACTACTAAGTATAATACTCGTCAATAGATGAATGCCTGTGATACGAAATAGTACTGACCGAAAATCAACTATCCGTGTGCGTGATTCTTAGGTTTTTCTTGCGAGTCCTACCACCCTGTTCTAGAAAGAGAGACATAATAGGTGAGATGTTACAGAAAAACCCGATCGCAGCAGCTACCACATGTTACTGTCACAATCAGTCTTGGTTCTACAGGTGCACACAAGTATCCATGTTATAAGCTATACCCCACTTACGAATCAAAGTACGACATTACCTCTGAATGAGGTGTTCTTTTTTTCCAGACAAATGTGACGGTGATCGTAGGAATGCGTATTACCAGTCCACGATGCAACCTCATCATAAAATTACCCCATTTTGAAAGTGATTTGGCTAAGGAACGTGGTATGTGAGCTGTGTTTGCGACTCCCTCACACCACTACAACTAGAAAATTTCTAGCGCATTCTGTGTTGATAGCAATTCAGAGGTTCTGCGATATATCCACTGAGTTATAGGCGATGATTGATTCAGAACCCTAGTAGTAGATGATGTGCCGATTGAGGTTGTAAGAATAAAAATGTACACCAGCTTCCCAGATCTCGAGTATTACGCTATCTGCTAGAAATGATGTAAATCAATTGGAATCAGGACTCTCCATTGAAGCAGATACCAGCATCGGATCACACCCACAAGTGAATCATATTTCTGGCACTCCCATATCTCTAAACGAGTCACCTTTCTCGAACGTAGCGGCTACAATAAAATTTCAACGTGGTTTTAGTCACCCCTACGCTTCTTGTAACTGCTCCCATTTCTACAGCTTTCCGCACGTGTTCATTAAAATTTAAGTCGGAACTGAGCAGAAGACGTAGAAAGACATACCGACCAGATTCTGAAACCAGTGTAGAAGCATAACGACCTGAGGTAGTGCGACAGGACAGTGTTTAGACCATTCGGCGGAAATGCACGCAATGTCGTACATCCCCAAACTACATACAAGTACTACAGATCCGCGTCCATTCAAATCAATCAGTCCAAAATGCTATCATCGTTATTTTATACCCCCCAACAGAGAAAATTACGAACTATAAAAGCTCATCCCATTTAGAAGTCACATAGGCACCAATGCTGCTGCAATAAAGCAAAGCTACGGTGCGGTCCGGGGCGGAGAAAAAGATTTCGCAATGCATCCCCAGAATAGCGAAGCGTGTAGCCTAGCGAAGCGTGTAGCCCTCCAAGCACTCCTAATGGTAATACTACCCCCTCACCGAATTTACACTTCAAACTGCTGCTCCTACTACCGCCTCTGTGGCACGATACTATTAAATATACAGGCACCGCAGAGGCCACTTTAAAGTTTGATCATCTATACTCTAGGTGAATGGTCGTATCCCACAGACTATACTAACTCGCAAGAGACGCTCCCTCTGGTCCTGCTTCAGACACTGTTACCTAACATGATTTATTACATTTACAAACATTTCATTTTTCTGCCATGACTTCGAGGCCAGTGTCAGGTTCTAAACTGACATTAAGAGGTTCTGATCCACGGCCTTTCGCAGGAAACTAGACTTTGGATGGTGTAGATCATATTCTTACGGCAGATAGCACAACACACCACACATCGACTGATTTTAATTGAAAGGCCATTACAACATAAGCAAACTGAAAGAGTTTTGCCGCGTTGGAGTAGGTCTCCAAACTACAGTCCGAAGGTGGTTCACGAACTCTAAATTTAGACTCGTCTATCACACTGACGGAATAGCTCATGACTCTGTGCTCCCTTTCGACTGAGTCCTAATATTGTACTCATGTACTCGATCAGTGTTTCAGAGCTATCCGCCTCAGAAGTTGCTGTCCATCCACCAAAACTTTTTCTCCAACTCAAACAAGCAATATGAGTCAATCATTATGTGGTAACCAGTGCACGGATGGGATGGAAAAGACACCATCGTTGTACTGTAATAATAAGCATCACAGTTGATAGCGCGAAGAATTTTACAGTAACTTCAACACCGGCCACTGATGTGACAGCATGTCCACCCAATTTCAGTATCATAGCTAAGCCACCCCCTCTCCACTTTTCGAGTATCAGTGCGAACATGGATAGAGGATTGTGCAGTACATCCATTCAGTGTTAATTCTCGAACACAGAAATCATCAAAGTATTCCAGACAGCGCTTCGCATATTTCTATCACCTCGAGCATAGTGTTTAATTTACGATCTATCTCTCTGCGTATGGGAGTCACAGAATATTCTCGCTGTCTTAGGGTAAAATTAGAGAGTGAAAGACCCTCCTCACGTTGTCATTGGCCAACCCACCATGCAACACCGTTAGCGAATTAATCTACAACCGGCCAGAAGAAGACCGCTACACTCCACCTCTCGTGAATAAATGGAGCTTTCCGAGTCTTCACCCACCTCGAGATGCGTCCATGTCGAGGAGCTTAGCACTCCTTATCGATGTATAGTAACAGATTTCAAAGTGCCGTCATGTAATAGCAGACAGTTAAGAAGAACAAGAAAATAATTATTTTTATAGGCAATCGACGTCCAGACAGGTGGAGTTCCACGCATTTTTATATAAATCATCTAAGCTATCAACTGTAAAGTACTGTTCTAGAGTGTAGGATCGGTACATGGAAGATATTGGTAAGAGAGAACATATACTCACGCACTCCTAAGGCTACAACGTTCTACACTTAAAACAGGTCTATAATGTTAGATCACCTTAGTTCCCGACCTATCAGACGTATGCAATGTAGCCTTGTTAATATTTCTTTGTGAGAAATATATTTCAAGCCCATTACACACATCCTCCTTCCAGATTTCTCTACGAAAAACTACCTTATCAAACTGTAAAACAATTACTCTGCGTGATCCGAGCACAATATAGCTTTCCAGAGACGCATAGTGTCCATTGTTCACATCCGAACACCGTTCAGAAATTATACCATGCCTGCATCAGACCTATATAAAAGATCGTTAGTAGCGGGGGATACATCCTACAAGGAAACAATAAACCTGTAGTATCTGGGTCCGACATGTGAAATTACAAATCATTCCATGACTAACTCTGTAAACAGCATATCTGTCGCGCAAATGTATACATGGGGATTGCAACGCTTCTCAAGCTCCTATCGCTAACTTCGTTATGACGCTGAAGTCTCGATTTTACACCCAAGATGCGATAGGGGAGGATGGAATACATCACGTAAATCAAAGTTCGTTTAGAGGAATGTGCTAAGTTTCATCAAACATGAGATGTAAGTACTCTGATGACCGATAGGTTTACCGATAACGATCGCAAGTAGCCACCGCTTTAAACCGCATACGGAACACGTTGTTATATACGAGTAGAACGCTGGCTATGTCACGCGACTGATGCATCCGGACAGAACACTGGTAAAAAAATGACCTTCAGCAACTTCTCCTTCACTAGAATCAATCAGTCAACCATTAAATCGTACCTCGTTACAGCTCCAACTCAATCGAACACGTCCGCTTTCTGTTATCCTCTAACGCAGATACAAGTAAGTTTAGAGGTGAATGATTCTCTGTCTTCCTGAAATGCATGAAATACAGTTGTCAACTGCTCGTTAAAGGAACTAGTTAAAGAAAACGTGATAAACAGCGGTAAACACTCTATAGAAACTACAATATTAACGGAGTATAATCAGTAACATCACTGTACTAATTATTCATGAAGTATTATTTGCTCACATGTTTGAACTATAAATGACATGACGAAATTTTTTGTGCTGGATCTGGATAGAAACCCAGCAGACGTAGCCACTACTTACTAAAATACCCTTACGCACCTTCCTGGGACTTGATCAAGGCAACGATCATCAATGCTGACTAGCCGTTACGAGACGTGAAATATAAAGATTTTCACCAGTATTAGTTAACACATCTGAACTTGAAACGATATGACGAATTCATTTTAACTACATCAAACCATTATCGCCCTGTTAACTAACCACGAAACACGTTTGATATACTCTCCTTCACAAGTAACCAAGTATGCATGTGCTGAAATTTGGAATGCTATGAAGTCTAAATAAGTCGGGTGATGCTGAGGGAATTAGATTAGGAAATGAGGCACTTAAAGTAGTAAAGGAGTTTTGCTATTTGGGGAGCAAAATAACTGATGATGGTCGAAGTAGAGAGGATATAAAATGTAGGCTGGCAATGGCAAGGAAAGCGTTTCTGAAGAAGAGAAATTTGTTAACATCCAGTATTGATTTAAGTATCAGGAAGTCATTTCTGAAAGTATTCGTATGGAGTGTAGCCATGTATGGAAGTGAAACACGGACGATAAATAGTTTGGACAAGAAGAGAATAGAAGCTTTCGAAATGTGGTGCTACAGAAGAATGCTGAAGGTTAGATGGGTAGATCACATAACTAATGAGGAAGTATTGAATAGGATTGGGGAGAAGAGAAGTTTGTGGCACAACTTGACCAGAAGAAGGGATCGGTTGGTAGGACATGTTCTGAGGCATCAAGGGATCACCAATTTAGTATTGGAGGGCAGCGTGGAGGGTAAAAATCGTAGAGGGAGACCAAGAGATGAATACACTAAGCAGATTCAGAAGGATGTAGGTTGCAGTAGGTACTGGGAGGTGAAAAAGCTTGCACAGGATAGAGTATCATGGAGAGCTGCATCAAACCAGTCTCAGGACTGAAGACCACAACAACAACATGATTTAAAATGTGACGGGATTTTCTACCCAACTCATTGTCGGATTGTTAACTAAGTAAATTCAGATATTACAAATCGAATTTATTTACCAGCAGCGAGCTGTATCAATATGAGATGAGGGTTCAATTTGTTTTGCTTGCCCGCGAATCGAACCCGCCGCATACTGTCGCTGTTTCCCATCCACAAATAGACGTTGAGTATCAACTGCTTGCTCACCAGTAGTGAGATGCTCGCATGTTTCGCTAGAAATAACAGTACCGATCGTTATTGTTGACTATTCATGAACAGATATTAAATATGCAAATTATTTTTCGGTGGTAGGTCATTGTGGACATGCTAGGGCGCAAAATGAAATTATGAATATGTTTGTACTGGACTATAATTGGCACCCAGATACGTTTAACTCCTACAGATCTGAATTCGAATTCCAGTCGAGGACCAAAAATTGCAACGTCTCAAGTTCTAATTAAATATGAACACTGTGAACGAAATAACCATTCCTAAATTAAATGAAATAAACTTTTCAGTGCTAGTTTCCTGGCGACAGAGGTTGTGCCTTTGGCGGCTGCTGCCATTGTTCTGACGCCATTTAAACAGGTTCTGGCGCTGTTGGTAGTGAAGGGATACTGTGTTTAGTGCGGGTTCTGAACCACTGTGCGACCTAACATTCTGGACTTGACGTTACCATAGGTGAATTAGATCTTTTCGTGAATGCTAAAAATTGACGCTGCGAATGAGGATCGAACCTATACCGGGCAATTATCAAACGACGGTCAACCCAGCAGACCACTGCTACTAACAATTGGTAATGTCCTGATTGTGTTGTGTCGGACGATGCGCCTAGAAGCTGTGATACAATCCGGCCCTCCCAATTACCTGGTTAATTACCTGCTAGTTTCTAATGCGGGTATTATTCTAATCTCATGACTGCGTGATATAAGGACCATTCTAGTCTGCATAGTTCTGATTTGATGCCAATATGAAATTTTTTCACTGACAACTAATTTTTTAGTTCGAGAAATACAATTACAGCATGTGAAGTTACCAGATAATTTGATGATTACTGCCATGGTTGCTGTTATTATCTTCATTAGGCTGGTACTAGGCATGTGACTGAAGGAAAGGTATATGCTCTTTGATCATTTTAAGAACCATCTGCCCAAATATAGTAGTTATGTAGTTCCTTCCACGTACAGGGAATACTTTTCGATTTAATGTCGGAAATCTCCAATTCTTCGTTATCACATTAAAATTAAATTAATTGCTGAAACTTTATTTGAGAGCAGAAATCGTGATGCTTTTCTTTATTTATTTGCTCTTAACAACGATGCTTGTAAATTGCGAAATCTGGAGGTAAAACACTATTCAAAATGCAGGGATGTTAATGTCTGCCGTTAAATGTTAAGTGTATGCTTTACAGTTGACTTGGTCAGACCTTTGTGAATCATATAGGAGTTACATTGCTGCTGATTAATATCTCCCTCATTTTTGTTTGTCGTGTTTAATAAACTACCGAAAAGACCGTATGCAGTATGCAATATAGTAATAAGAGTTGATTACAGCTTATCATGATAACGGTACAAAAAAGTCTATCTTCTTAAAGCAAAATACCCCAAATCATTACGAATTAGCAAGAGAAAGTTAAAAAATCATACAGTGCCACACTTAAGTCAATATTATTGAGTAAAACAGAAAAAAAGCGATTAACATGGGTGCAATTCTGTAAATGTTGTGTCTATACATCCACGGACTAGAGAATAGAGGTAGCGATATAATGGCGGAGAGGTTTTCATTCGATGTCTTTACTGATTGTTGATCTGCCTTCGAGATTCTATTTTACAGAGGAGGAAAAGGTGTTGTGGCCCGCAGTATGTGAACCGACAGCAAGCAGAATTTGCAATTTTATGTCCGAACAATTTACCCCTACGCTAGGAGCCATCAGCAACGAACCTTGCCTACTTGTCACGTCAGTCGTAGATTCGTCAGCTAAACAGCGACGTAAATAGCGAAACCAGCTGCAGTTTCTGTTGAAACGAGCTTCCTGGAATCAAAATTATTCGTTTGATACCTTCTATATCATCCTCTAAGGGAGAATCATTGAGGATATTTAATGAGAATGGTAAGATATTTGTGAGTAAATTTAGAAGGAAACTTTTGCGCCAGTCCAGGAAGTAATTCGAAGGCCACATTGCTGCCAAATGTATGCTTCAATGTTGCCAATTCTCCATTAGACTGGTGACAGGCAGAATACGCCTGCTAACGCGAAAAGTCTCTTCAGCTGCTAACCATAGGACGAGCTCGCGCAACGCATACGTGGCAGGGCCGGCGTTGGCGCTAGCGCCGGTTGCTACCACTTTGATGGGGACCTGAATTAACGACGTAAAGGCCAATTACCTACCGATTGCAACTTGAACATCAGATATAAATATCGAGGGAATAATTTACGGGGCCCTCCTTTTAAGTAGCTGTCTTAGCAATTTTTGTTTTCATCTCTTATAAGAACTGTTAACTAAAAGAAATTATTCTCCAGAAGCAATTAGGTTCTGTAGTATCACCTGACGCCGTAACGAATGAGTAAATAATATTCTTTTTGCTATTAAATATGTGAAAATAATTTTTATTGTGTAGGATTTCTTTGGCAGAACTGGTGACACATAATACAACAGATGAAACCATAACATGACACTGTTTACAAAACGCGAACATCTACAAAGACATTTCTGTAAACTGCGAATTACACATTGTATCATCTACATGTCACAAGCGGCGTTAAGGTGTGTGACATAGGGCACTTTCTACATCACGATGAGTTCTCCAATTGTTTGCTCCATTCACGAATGTTTCGTGGGAAGCACGATTGCTGGTAAACATCAATGTGCATTGTAATCTCTCTAATTGTATCTTCACGGTCTTGCTGCGAGATATAAGTAGGAAGAAGCAATTTGTTGTCCGACTATTCAAGGTACCTACGGTCTAGGTATTAAACAGTAGACCAAACCACCGTGGAGGCTGCCTCTTTTGCAGCGTCTTCACATGGAATTGAAAGAGCAATTCTCTGACGCTTTCATGCTTACTAAATAATCCAGTAACTAAAGCATTACTTGGATCTTCTCTATTTTGGCTATCCTACCTGGTACGGATCTCAGAATGATGAGCAGTATTTAAGTATTGGTCAAACGATTGTAATAAGTCAAGATTGTAAGAAGTCAAGGAACAGTGCATCTACCTGTGTCTACTGTTTTTTGGAATCTCGTGGGTGGGCGAACGGAGCGTTATGAGTTGCACACGTTCCTTGTTTATGGAAATCGTGTTGATTCTTATAGAGTAGATTTTGAAACTTCGAACTTGTTAAATGTTCGAGCGTAGACATATTACGAAGTTCTACAACAAACCGACGTCAGAAATGTAGACCTATAGTTTTGTGCATCTTTCCGACGACCCTTCCTGAAAATGAGAATAATCTGTGCTTTTTTCCAATCATTAGGATGGCTCATCAGGACATTTACGGTAAAATGGTGTTAGGAAAGGAGCAAGTTCTTTCGCATACTTCGTGTATAATCCAGTTGGTATACTTGCAGATGCAGTGCCCATTTTCCTGATGAGTGGTTTCTGTAGCTTTACTATCCCGTGGTCACGTAGTTCTATATCTATCTTGTCGTTCATGCGACGACCTAAAGGATGGACGATGTTTCGTTTACAGAAGCAACTAAAGTTCATATTTAGTATGCATTATACTCAGAAAAATGAAATACAACTTATCACGATAAAGGTACAAAAAACGTCGGTCTGATTTATTCGAAGTACCCCAAGTCGTTACGGATTATCAACAGGTCATGTAAATTCGGCCGTGAAATGCTCTTTGTCTATGTTCAGTCCACAGTCATACAGTAGCGTCACAGAGCTACCACAAACGTTTGGAATTTAGCAGTGTGTGCAGATACATAAAGTAATAAAGTACAAGTAAAGGAATAAATCCGAAATTTTTGATTTGTAATGATATGGCACGGAAAAATTCATTTTCTTTACCATTTGTTATCCATCTGCCTGTCTTTCTGTCTGCTAAGACATCTTGTTCTCAGGACATGTAAAGATATGAAGCAGAAATTTGTGCCACGTGCTAAGGTCTACGGTCCCGTGGCTGTGTGAATACTTCTATCGAAACATTCTGATACTCGCAGTTTAATCCATAAACGCTACAGACGTATACTGGTCGGAATTATTGGGCCTGCGGGTTTAGCGGTATAGTGCGTGCCTCCGATTAGAAAAATCTCAGGATCGAATCTCGTTTATACTATGGACTTTTCACTCTTCATTTTAACCTAATGTTCACCTCTCAATGATGTAACGATTGGCGAGAAACATCGCGTGTTTCGGTTTACCCATTTAACTGTACTTCGCTTCTCACCGTTTTGATGACTGGAGTCGTTTAGGGACACACAAGTCACCGAAGTGGTGTCCAATACAAAAACTTGCACCTGGGCATTAAGCAAAAGGAATTACTGTTATCTAAGTACGTAATTGTGTTTGTACAGAACTCACACAGTGCGAATCATACTCGCACTTTTCTGTATGGTGTTTTGCACTCAGTATTAAATAAAAATAATCTCTCTTTTATGCTCCCGTCGGTACTGAAGTCCTGCCTGCACAAATAACTCAAAGTAATATGCCTTCTCATTGACGTCAAACAAAATTAATTCTTTCACTTTGTTGGCCTCATCGGATTTGATGGCATTTACCATGTTAAAAAAAAATAGACTAATTGAGTTATGTGTATATTGTGGTCTTCTTTCAATTAAATGTCTTAGCTGGTGATGATCTGTCGTTTTCGATTTAGTTATATTACACCTTCATTTGAAAAATGTTTGAGGCAAACACATTTTCCTTTTGTTCATAGTAACGTAAATGCTCAATAAGAGTAATCGAACGGTAAACAAAACGTTCTTTTGTCATAAAATTTCCTCCCTAATGACACAGTGGATTTAGTCTCCTCCTCTACAACAGCATTTAGCCGCCGGGGAACAGAGGCAACAAGTTTCCGGATGAATCTGTTATTCTGCGTCAGCTCTTCCCATGAATCATGAACTGCTTCGGACAGCGATGCCTTGGTTGTTGGTGTAGGTCTTCTACACCTAATAATTTTCTCCATCTCTGCCCTTACGTGCTCTACAGGATTGAGGTCAGCACCTTTTGGAGGCCAGTCCAGGAGATAGATGTCTCCATTCATCTGAAACCATTGTCTTACACAATTTGCTGTATGGACTGGGGAACGGTCATGTTGAAATATTATACTGCCTCCCAAAAACCTCTGACGAATAGAAGGAACCATTATGTTCTCCAGTATGTGGCAGTAGGAATGACTTGCAAGCGGGCAGTCTAGTTCCCACAAAACGCCACAACTATCTGCTGATATCCATCCCCAAACAGTGAGGGAAGTTCGGCCACACCTTTGCCTCTCATGGACACAGTTTGTGTCAAATCTCGCTCCACATGGACGATATACAAAGACAGAACTGAAACTTCGTGGCAGATTAAAACTGTGTGCCGGACCGAGACTCGAACTCGGGACCTTTGGCTTTCGAGGGCAATTGCTCGACCATCTGAGCTACCCAAGCACGACTCACACCCCGTCCTCACAGCTTTACTTCTGCCAGTACCACGTCTCCTACCTTTCAAACTTTCCAGAAGCCCTGTCGGTCCGGCTCACAGTTTTAATCTGCCAGGAAGTTTCATATCAGCGCACACTCCGCTGCAAAGTGAAAATCTTATTCTAGAGGGACAGAACTACTAGGCGCAGTAGAAAACACCTACTCGTCCGTAAATATAACTTGCTCCCAGTTGGAAAGTGACTTATTCCTGTTCCAGAGCGAAGTTTAACCTGGCAGCCCTAAGTTGCTCTTTCAACATTTCCACAACCGCGGATTTTCGTCCATACCTTCCCTTCTAGTTGAGACTTCGCCGTACTGTCGAACTGCTCACGCTTAGCTGAAGGATGTTCCTTATTTCTGTGCTGGTCCTGAATGGGTCGTCATCGCTGCGTTGGAGAGTACTATTGTCTTGATACTCCGTGGACGCCCATCCGCCCATCCATTATCCTCTTTACTCAGAGATGAATTGTAGATCTGCTGTATCCTAGGGCACGGGAAATGGAGCTGTTACAGTATCCATCTTCATAAGGCGCAAGAATACGACCTTTATCGAATTCCTTGTGCTGAGACATTGCAGGTAAGAATCTAGTGACAAGGCAAGAGGAAACGAAGTGCCATACAAGCGGGACAGCACTTTCTTTGCCTCAGAACTCACATTCATTCCCGTCTACATGCTACAAAAAGTATTTCATACATAAGTTCGTCTTAAGTATTATTTTGAGTATCATGGCAATTATTCTGTCTCTAATCTTCGTTCATAGTAATAATGAAATCGTTTCCAGAGATTTAAAGCAACATTTAGATTCATGTAGTGATTCAGGTCATGGTGCTCTCGCTAAAGCACGCCATACACGCCTGTAACAACACATTCGGCCAGTGGCGGATTAGCGTAGTGGCTAAAGCGCTAGTGTTGAAAACTCTTGGAGTGAGGTACGAATCCTGTCATTACAATTATTTTTGAATCTGATGTAAACAACGAGTAAAAGTTTAGATGGACAATGCTACTTTTATCGTCTACATTATTTGCAGTATTATCTGTATTCGCCTTCGGATGCTTTGTGGAGGAAATCAAGAACATTTAATCTCCAGTAGCTTCCGTATTATGAATACGCCTCAGTTTCAAGATGAACGCAGCCTTCAGTATATAATATTTCTGTATTTCTAGCAGTACCATACCTACAGGTGCTAAACTCTGCTTCAGATAGATTTCTACAGCTATACGAACACAGCTTGTGATGCCTCTTATGATAAGTACTCACGCAGTGCTGCCAGACGAACAGATATACCTGCCCCAGGCTTTGGGGACTTTGATTTAAAACTCTTCCTACCTCGACAATAAGCAATTCATTTTTGTGAAATCAGAGAACGTTGTTGCTTAAGACGTTTTAAGAGGAAACTAAAGTCCTTCACCTGCAACAACATTAAAATAGACTGTAGATCTATTACAGGCCATATTTTGTCACATTTCGCTATTAGGAAGGAAAAGAGCTGATCAATATGAAAACAAATCTCCCAGCAGGAATGGAGGAACGAAATAAAACCTCTCGTGTTGGGAGGTTATGTGATTTTATTTCAGTGATTACAGCTTCAACTGAAAATAACAATGCAGGTGGCATCACGAACAGACTGCTGGTGTATGATGTTGCACTACCTCAACCGGAATTGACGCAGAGCCTTATTCTTAAATTCTGCAATCGGTATGTATCCACTGCACATGAAATTACTGTTACGGTATAGTTAGGGATCCTAGTTTGATAACTGCGTGGTGTGGGTTCGATTCTCACATAGGTCGTTCATTTTTAGCACTCACTAACGGATCTACTGCACCTCTGGTAACGCCAACTGAAGAATATTATGTCACGCCATAGTTCAGAATCCGCATAAACACCATATCCCTTCGCCAGAAACAGGGTCAGAGACGGTTTAAACTGCGCCAAAAGAAAGGCGGTAGTAGCAGAAGACAGAAATTCTGTTCGGGTAAACATGCACTAAATTTTTTTTCATTAATGATCCAAGGGGCATTACGTTCACAGGGCTGATATTTAATGTAAATTTGAGACGTAGAAAATTTTGGTGATGGAGTGGAGCTCGAATTCGGTTCTCTATGAATGGAACCTATCTGGATTAGAATCATGCTCCAGTACACAAATATTAAAAATTTCCTTGTATAACTTTCATTTTTAATCTACTCTTCATGAATTGTCAACAATAACGTTAGCTGCCATTATTTCTAGTCATATATGTGAGCATCTAACTACTGGTGAGTCAGTAGTTAATAGTTTATATTGTTTATGGATGGATAAGGGCGACAGTGGGCGCCGGGTTCGTTTCCTGGGCAGAAAATGAGTGTACCGTTATTACATATTGATAAATCACGCTGCTGGTGGATTCGATATTTAATATTTGATTTTTCTTAGTTACCCATCCAATTACGTGCTGGGTACCAAACCACGTCACAAAATTTTACCTCACACCATTCCAGTTTTCAACAAGTGCTCACGTGGTTACGTGTGAAGGAAAGTACATTAAACGTCTTTCGTGGTTAGTTAGCAGGGAGATAAGGATCTTGATTTAGCACAAAAAATTCGTCATTTAGTTTCAAGTTCAGGTGTGCTAACTAACAGCTTACAGATCAATCGCTTGATAAATACTTGAAAGCTACTCATCATTCTAAAAGCCAAACAAGAGCAACACTGTTAGTTACATGGTTATTTAGTAAGCACGAAAGCTTCAGAGCGATGATTAATCACATTTAGTTGCAGACGCTGCAACAGAGGGGTCCCACGTGTAGGTATGCACAACTACATGAAAGGAATTACATAATTACTATATTTGGGCAGATGGTTCTAAAAATGATCAAAGAGCATATACCTATCCTTCAATCACATGCCTAGTACCAGCCTAATGAAGATAACAACAGCAACCATGGCAGTAATCATCAAATTATCTGGTAACTTCATACGCTGGAATTGTATTTCTCGAACTAGAACATATTGGCATATTGGCATCAAATTAGAGGTATGCAGACTAGAATGGTCCTTATATCACGCAGTCATGAGATTAGAATAGCACCTGCATTAGAAACGTGCAGGTAATTAAACACGTAATCGTGAGAGCCCGATTTTTTCACAGCTTCTAGGCGCATCGTCGGACGCAACAAGACAATCAGGGCGCTGATATTCATGTGTGGCAATGGTCTGTTGGATTGATCGTAGTTCGATAGTTTCCCAGTACAGGTTCGATCTCCTCTCATTGGGTCAACTTTTAGCATTCACGAAAAGATCTAATTCACCTATGGGAACGCCAAGTCCAGAATGTTAGGTCGCACAGTGGTTCAGAATCCGCATTAAACACAGTATCCCTTCACTACCAACAGCGCCAGAAACTGTCCAAATGGCGCCATAACAAAGGCAGCAGCCGCCAAAGGCACAAACTCTGTCGCCAGTAAACTATCACTAAAAAGTTTATTTCATTTAATTTAGGAATGGTTATTTCGTTCACAGTGTTCATATTTAATTAGAACTTGAGACGTTGCAATTTTTGGTCCTCGACTGGAATTCGAATTCGGATCTCTATGAATGGAACGTATCTGGGTGGCAATCATAGTCCAGTACAAACATATTCATAATTTCATTTTACGCCCTAGCATGTGCACACTGACCTACCACCGAAAAATAATTTGTATAATTAATATCTGTTCGTGAATAGTTAACAATAACGATAGGTACCGTTATTTCTAGTGAAACATGCGAGCATCTCACTATACGTCAGCAAGCAGTGATACTTGACGTCTATTTATGGATGTGAAACAGCGACAGTATGCGCATTTCGATTCCCGGGCAAACAAAACAAATTGTACCCTCATCTCATATTGATACAGCTCGCTGCTGGTAAATAAATTCGATTTGTAACATCTGATTTTACTTAGTTAACAATCCGATAACGTGCTGGGTAGAAAATCTAGTCACAACATTTTAAATCATAGCATTTCAAATTTCAGCACATACATACTTGGTTACTTGTGAAGGAGAGTATATTAAACGTGTTTCGTGGTTAGTTGACAGGGCGATAATGGTTTTGATGTAGTTGAAATAATTTCGTTATTTCGTTTCAAGTTCAGATGTGTTAACTAATACTGGTGAAAACCTTTACATTTCACGTCTCGTAACGGCTAGTCAGCATTGATGATCGTTGCCTTGATCAAGTCCAGGGCAGGTGCGAAAGTGTATTTTAGTTGGTGGAGGATCTCTGTCCAGGTCCAGAACAGAAAATTTCGTCATGTCATTTACAGTTCAAACATGTGAGCAAATAATACTTCATGAATAATTAGTACAGTGACGTTACTGATTATATTCCATTAATATTGCGGTTTCTATAGAGCGTTTACCGCTGTTTACCGTGTTTCCTTTAACTAGTTCCCTTAACGATCAGTTTATGCCAAAACCTATCGTCACTGGGACATTTAGCAGGTGCGGAAAACCTTATACAGAGGACAAATACTTCAAACTGTCATAGACCTTCATTAGTCCAGACATTGTCTCAGAATATTTTGTTCATGCAAACATTTACTTTGTATAGGGATTGCTACGTAGTTTATGTGCCATAGTTAGTTGTTTCAAATTGTAATGCGATTGTAACGCTTTTGAAAATAATTGTAACCTGTCCAAGCGTTAGGGACTAACTCATCTCTAATTACGTGTTTTTTCTAGTTTTTGTAGTATCATGGTGTGATGTTACATCTCACCGACTGCCTTGCAAAACAGTGTTAACAAGTGGTCTCTTGTGGTATCCATTTTGTATCTACATTTACATCTACATCCATACTCCGCATGCCACCTGACGGCGTGTGGCTGAGGGTACTTTGAGTACCTCTATCAGTTCTCCCTTCTATTCCAGTCTCGTATTGTTCGTGGAAAGAAAGATTGTCGGTATGCCTCTGTGTGGGCTCTAATCTCTCTGCTTTTATCCTCATGGTCTTTTCGCGAGATATACTTAGGAGGGAGAAATATACTGCTTGACTCCTCGGTGAAGGTATGTTCTCGAAACTTCAACAAAAGCCCGTACCGAGCTACTGAGCGTCTCTCCTGCAGAGTCTTCCACTGGAGTTTACCTATCATAACCTCAACGCTTTCGCGATTACTGAATGATACTGTAACGAAGCGCAATGCTCTTCGTTGGATCTTCTCTATCTCTTCTAACAAACCTATCTGGTACGTATCCCACACTGGTGAGCAATATTCAAGCAGTGGGCCAATAAGTGTACTGTAACCTTCTTTCTTTGTTTTCGGATTGCATTTCCTTAGGATTCTTTCAATGAATCTCAGTCTGGCATCCGCTTTACCGACGATCAGCTTCATATGATCATTCAATTTTAAATCACTCCTAATACCTACTCATAGATAATTCACAGAATTAACTGCTTCCAGTTGCTGACCTGCTATATTGTAGCTAAATGATAAGGGAACTATCTTTTTATGCATTCGCAGCACATTACACTTGTCTACATTGAGATTGAATTGCCATTCCCTGCACCATGCGCCAATTCGTTGCAGATCCTCCTGCATTTCCGTACAATTTTCCATTGTTACAACCTCTCGATATACCACAGCGTCATCCGCAAAAAGCCTCAGTGAACTTCCGATGTCATCCACAAGGTCATTTGTGTATATTGTGAATAGCAATGGTTCTACGACACTCACCTGCGGCACACCTGAAATCACTCTTACTTCGGAAGACTTCTCTCCATTTAGAATGACATGTTGCGTTCTATTATCTAGGAACTCTTCAATCCAATCACACAATTGGGCTGATAGACCATATGCTTTTACTATGTTCATTAAATGACTGTGGGGAACTGTATCGAACGTCTTGCGGATGTCAAGAAACACGGCCTCTACCTGGAAACCCGTGTCTATTGGCCTCTGAGTCTCATGGACGAATAGCGCGAGCTGTGTTTCACACGATCGTCTTTTCCGAAACCCATGCTGATTCCTACAGAGTAGATTTCTAGTCTCCAGAAAAGTCAATATACTCGAACATAATACGTGTTCCAAAATTCTGCAACTGATCGACGTTAGAGGTATAGGTCTATAGTTCTGCACATTTGTCCGACGTCCCTTCTTGAAAACGGGGATCACCTGTGTCCGCTGCAAGAAGGGGGGCTAGTTCCTTCGCGTACTCTGTGTAAAATCGAACTGGTATCCCATCAGGTCCAGCGGCCTTTCCTCTTTTGAGTGATTTTAATTGTTTCTCTATACCTCTGTCGTCTATTTCGATATCTACCATTTTATCATCTGTGTGACAATCTAGAGAAGGAACTACAGTGCAGTCTTCCTCTGTGAAACAGCGTTGGAAAAAGACATTTAGTATTTCGGCCTTTAGTCTGTCATCCTCTGTTTCAGTACCATTTTGGTCACAGACTGCGTGGACATTTTGTTTTCATCCACCAACCGCTTTGACATAAGACCAAAATTTCTTAGGATTTTCTGCCAAGCCATTACATAGAAATTTACTTTCAAATTCATCGAACGCCTCTCGCATAGCCCTCCTCACACTACATTTCACTTCGCGTAATTTTTGTTTGTCTGCAAGGCTTTGACTGTGTTTATGTGTGCTGTGAAGTTCCCTTAGCTTCGGTAGCAGTTTTCTATCTCGGTTGTTGTACCACAGTGGCTCTTATCCATCTCTTACGATCTTGCTTGGCACATACTCATCTAATGCATATTGTACGATGGTTTTGAACTTTGTCCACTGTTCCTCAACACTATCTGTAATTGAGACCAAATTTTGTGTTGAACCGTCAAGACGCTGCAGTCACGGACTGTGCGGCTGGTCCCGGCAGAGGTTCGAGTCCTCCCTCAGGTGTGGATGTGTGTGTTTGTCCTTAGGATAATTTAGGTTAAGCAGTGTGTAAGCTTAGGGACTGATGACCTTAGCTGTTTTTGTGTACATAGTTCCGCGTAGTCTCCGCGTACACAACTTTCCCACTAGAGCGCGCCCCGCTAAGCACAACAGCACAGGCGCAGTGCTCGTCCGTCTCCGCACTACGAGATGGCGCTGCCGTAGAGACGGACCAAATTCAGCTTCCACCAATCCGCATATTAATATGTAACGCAGCCAATGAGATTGCTGCTAACGTAGAACTTTTTCTCCTCGCAGATCACACTTGCGCAGTGATACAAGAATGCGCGAGGTATTATAACGAGTGTACAGACCTCCGATTACCAGTCTGCATTTGTCTGCACCAGTCTGTACCAGTCAGCAATAGTCTGTACCAGTCTGTACGAGTTCTACATTTGTCTGCACCAGTCTATAGTCAAGTTTCAGTCTCCGCCTAATAAGATTGCCATATTCCTGTACATAGTCACGAAGATAAATGTATAGACACTTTTGTCAAGTATCAGAGATATGTGGGAGAATGAGATTAACGTACCAATACCAAAGGAACTTCAGATTGTCAATTGTAAATAGCATCCAGAACCAAGTTAAGTAATTTTTACGCTTGTTGTTATTTTAATAAATGTGTGTGAAAATTAATCAAGTTCTGTTTAAAGTTGGTCACCGTCAATCTGCTACTCTAAGCATGCAAGTGGCATTTCCATCATCTGACCTAACGGCAGAAGATAAACATGACACGATAAGACCTCGAGACATATTGCTGACACTCGCCTACTTCGTTAGACCGACAAGTCAAATAATCTGGTGGTGTGTGTACTGAAGGTCTTACAGTACACACACCACAGCAGTTAAGTCCCATAAGATTTCACACACATTTGAACATTTTTGAGCCATCAAGTACTCTGAAATTTGCTTTTTATCACTTTTGCTAAACAGAAAAATCTTCCTTCCTTTTTTAATAGTTCTGTTTACGGCTGAAATCATCAATGCAGTAACCGATTTATGATCGCTGATTCGGTTCTCTGATTAACTGCCCATGGTAGTTTTCAGATAATGGACTTAAAAAAAATTCACTGGATACTTTGTCCCTGCCACCCATTATAAACTTTGAGTCTCCCAGTCTATATCTGGCAAATTAAAATCTCCACCCAGAACTATAACATGGTCGGGAAATCTACTCGATATATTTTCGAAATTTCCCCATCAGGTGCTCTGCCACAACAGTTGCTGAGCCAGGGGGCTTATAGAGACATCCAGTTACCATATTTGTGCCTGCTTTAACTGTGACTATCACCCAAATTATTTCACATTTCGTACCTCCGTCAATTTCCTTCGATACTACTGCACTTTTTATCGCTATAAACACGCCTCCCCCTTCACTGTCCAGCCTGTCTCTGCGGTATACATTCCAATCTGAGTTTAGAATTTCATTACTGTTTACATCTGGTTTCAGCCAACTTTCCGTCCCTAGTACTATGTGGGCATTGTGACCGTTTATTAATGGGAGCAGTTATGGGACCTTTCTATTGACGCTCCTGCAGTTTACTATTACCACATTAACATTGTCATTCCCTGTTGCGTTTTGCCTACTGCTACCTTGTCGCGTCTCAGGGGGCGTCTTGTCGGGCCTAGGGATGGAATTCTCTAACCTAAGAAACCCACATGTGCACTCCACACGTACTCCACTACCCTTGTAGCCGCTTCCTGCGTGTTGTGCATGCCTGACCTATTCAGGGGGACCCTACATTTCTCCACCCGATAGCGGAGGTCGAGAAATTTGCACCCCAGATCTCCGCAGAATCGTCTGAGCCTCTGGTTTAAGCCTTCCACTCGGCTCCAAACCAGAGGACCGCGATCGCGTCTGGGAACGATACTACAAATAGTTAGCTCAGATTCCACCCCGCGAGCTAGGCTTTCCGCCTTCACCGACTCCGCCAACCGCCTGTATGAACTGAGGATGACCTCTGAACCCAGACGGCAGGATTCATTGGTGCCGTCACGACCAACAATTTGCAGTCGGGTGCACCCAGTGCTCTCTATCGCCGCCGGCAGCGCCTCCTCCACATCTCGGATGAGGCCCCCCGGCAAGCAGACAGAGTGAACACTGGCCTTCTTCCCCGACAATACCGCTATTTCCCTAAGGGGCTGCCGGCCGGTGTGGCCGTGCGGTTATAGGTGCTTCAGTCTGGAACCCCGTGACCGCTACGATCGCAGGTTCGAATCCTGCCTTAGGCATGGATGTGTGTGATGTCCTTAGGTTAGTTAGGTTTAAGTAGTTCTGAGTTCTAGGGACTGATGGCCACAGATGTTAAGTCCCATAGTACTCAGAGCCATTTGAACCATTTGAACCTAAGGGGCTCCATCACCCGTCTAACGTTAGAGCTCCGAATCACTGATATACCCCTCCCCCCTTGTGCCTTCTCGGACCTTGCTGAAGGAGCGTCCCCATGTCCATTCACAGGCAGAGCTGGCGATGCCACACGGCATCTCCACATTGACCCTCCGCCTCGTGCGTCGCGAACACCGCTGAGCCCGCCACTCTCCTTGGGGAGAGGGTGGCCCAACCGCGCCCGGTACCCGCGAAGATGTCTCGACAACAGGGACCATGGGTGAAGCATGTAACTCCTGGGGTGTACCATGCGACGGACCAGACTACCCACTGCCGCTACACTCCGAGGCAGCAGCCTGAAGACAGCTGACCGCGGCCATCAGCACGTTCAACTGTTCACGAACAGTAGCCAGCTCCTCATGCGTCCGTACACAGCAGTCACACATCCTATCCATACTAAGAAATAAATATACTGTAGAGAGTTAATCAACTTTTAACTAGACTGCTAATTCACTAAAGGCCGATAGCTGACTAAACTGTGGTTACTAGACACTTCTTGTTGAAACCAATGAAAATAAGCACTACCTGTCTCTGGACTGCATTCAAAACAAACACTAGCACTAAGGCACCACACCTGATTAAAGGGACTCTCTCTGACTGTATTCAAAACAAACACGAAATTTATGGAACACTATTACTAGTAATCAAAAATTAAAGCTTCCTAAAAGCAAAAATATACGGAAGAAGAAGTGACAAGTAAGAAAAATACTGTTAATATCTTAAATTAACGTAGCTCGCACAGCAGATGTGAAGCAGACGGCAGTTACGACGACACTGTATAGTCGACGACTGTACTGCAATGCGATTAGAGGACCCACAAGAGACCTACGTTATGTTGGTTACATGCAAATCAGGCGGATCACAATTCAGATCGTTCGGATACTTTTGCACATGGTAGTACCTCAGAATCGCTAGTGTAAATTTCATATTTTCGTGTACTCCATAAGCACTGTCGCAACAAGAAGTCATGAGTGAACTAGGAAGCTCTAAACGGGTGTACCTTTATCTGGCAGTGTATATAGGTTTCTTTTCATACATGACGACATCCTTAATTTTTGGGTCTTCTTCATTATAGTAAGTGCTATAAAATGAATTTTCTGACTACATTTTCCTCTGCTTGTAGCACAGGACCTCCCACAAGCTGCAGTTCCTTCAGGTTCTCCACTCTTTCAAAACTTGTCACAAATCCGAACTCCGATCGAATAAACCTAAAAAAATATGTAATTTATAAATTTATTTTTTAGTATCTCATATGTTAGCTATTTTCACTTCACTTACCAGGTGTATCATCAAATCTTGGTGCAGTAAACTTCATTACAACAGCAATTAATATACGATCAGAAAGTATAACTTTAGATCAAACACCCTTATTTGTTTGGTCTGTAGTTATTACAGCCCTTCTTCTCCTTCTTTCACTTCCAGTTTTAGCAGGAGCTATTACCATATTATTAACAGACTGAAACCTAAATACATCATTCTTTGAACATTGATGGTCAAAACTGCGAACACGACAGAGACAATAGACTAATGTTCCGCAGTGAAGACACTATCAAAAGTATCCGGACACCCTACGTATCATGAGAGGGGTACCCAAAAACATATCTCTATAGAAGCAGGCAGGCATTATTGTGTTGTCTCTAGAGAAGCAGTAACAGGTAAACAGGTCGGTTAGGTGATATCAGTAACATCGTGAGTTCCAAAGTGCTACCAGCAGTCAGTCCAGCGCAGGGAAGTAAAATAAATGTGTCACAACGGCTGAACAGCTCCTCGTAAGACCCATTACTGTTGTCAGTTCTAAGTGACGCCTGAGGTGTTGTAAAGACTGACGCCACAGGGCGATGGATAACTGAGAATCAGTGATTTGTAGTGATGAATCACGTTATGTGGTTTTTGTTGGTGTTGTCGTTGTGTTCTTTTCTTCCTAATTTCGTTCAGTACCTCCTCATTCGTTACCCAACTTACCAATCTAATTTTCAGCATTCTTCTGTAGCACCATATTTCAAAAGAATCTATTCCTATTTTCTCTGATCTGATTACGGATTACGTCACCCTTCCATACAGGGCTACACTCCAGACAAATACCTCCTAAAAGACTTCCTAACAGTTAAACTTATTAAAAACTTGAATAAACAGTATTAATGTTCCACGATAATATATATTGTGTATTCAAGTTTTAATATACCTATATTTCTCCAAGAACCGAGGGAATACTCCATAAACAATTAAATTTGTATTCGATGTCATCAATTCTCTCGCCTTCAGAACCGCTTTGCTTGTCATTGCCAATCTCCATTTTATATCCTCTCTACTTACGCCAACATCAATTATTTTACTGCTTAAATAGCGAAATTCATTAAAGAGTTTCCGTTTGAGTGAATTGCGGCAGCGTATATGCAGCCCAGCGTGACTGCGATGCGGGTATATGGGTATATAAGTACCGACATGTAGATAAGTGTGTTGTGGACTGGCAAGACAGCCAATCCACTATGACAGGTAGCCGAAAGGCACGCGTTTAAGCTCACGCAGTATGGCGTGAGGTCTGGAACAGGACAAGGTCTTTATAGTAGCAAAAATAGTACGTAGCTTCTGGAATACTTAACTTTAATCCACAATTGGTGAACATCGGTCTGACGGTACATGCATCACAAGATAAATAGCAATTGATAACGGCGCCTTGCTAGGTCGTAGCAAATGACGTAGCTGAAGGCTATGCTAACTATCGTCTCGGCAAATGAGAGCGTAATTTGTCAGTGAACCATCGCTAGCAAAGTCGGCTGTACAACTGGGGCGAGTGCTAGGACGTCTCTCTAGACCTGCCGTGCGGCGCTCGGTCTGCAATCACTGATAGTGGCGACACGCGGGTCCGACGTATACTACCGGACCGCGGCCGATTTAAAGGCTACCACCTAGCGAGTGTGGTGTCTGGCGGTGACACCACAAAGTGTGAAGATAATATTAATGTGACCTTCGAACGGAAACTTTTTTTCACCCCTTATACCATTTTTAATATCTCATTTCCTAGTCTTATTCCGTTAGCGTCGCCTGATTTAACTTGACTACAATCCATTATTATTGCTTTAATTTTGTTAATGTTCAACTGATATATTCCTTTCAAAACCCTGTCCGTTCCGTTCGACTGCTGCTGCCAGTCCTTTGCTGTCTCTGACTGGATTACAGTGTCGGCACACCTCAAAGCTTTTATTTTTCTTCCTGAATTTTAATTTTTTCTCTAATTTTTCCCGTTTTCCTTTATTGCTTTTTCAATGTTCAGATTGAATAACATCGGGAATAGCTTACAATCCTATCTCACACCATTCTCAATCACTTCTTCTCTTTCATACCCTTCGACTCTTATAACTGCTGCTTGCTTTCTGTACTAGTAGTAAATAACCTTTCGCTCCGTGTATTTTACCCCTGCTATCTTCAGAATTTCAAAGAATTCCGTCAAAATGGTCGATAACTTCCTCCAAGTCTACAAGTGCTATAAACGTAAGTTTGTCTTTCCTTAACCTACCTTCTAAGGAAAGTCGTGAGGCCAATATTGCCTCGCGTATGACTTATTCCTGAACCCAAATGATCTCTCCCGAAGTTAAATTCAATCAGTTTTTACATTTTTCTGTCAATAGTTCGCGGCGTATTTTGTAAACCCGTTGTATTAAATTGATTGTTCGGCAATTTTCACACCTTTTAGCGCCTTATTTCTTTGGAATTGGAATTATTAGAACAGTTACATTCTTCTGGGAGTCTGAGGTTATTTCAACTATCTCAAACGCCTTGCACATCAGGTGGAATAATTTTGCCATGACTGTTGCACCAAAGGATATCAGTAATTCTGAGGGAATGTCTACTGCAGCGGCCTTTTCCAACTTCAGTGTTTCAGTGCACGATCAGTTTCATTCACCCTATCCCATCTACCGTCTCATCTTCATCTACTTCTTCTTCTCTTTCTGTAACATCGGTTTCTAGTTCATTTCATGTGTATAGCCCCACTATATACTCCTTCCTCTTTTCAGCTTTTCCTCCTTTGCTAAGCTCTTGGGATTTCATAAAGCCGCTTCTCTTTCTTCCAATGGCCTCTTTAATGTTACTATGGGCGGTGTCTATCTTTCCACCAGTTATCCATGCTTCCATAGCGTTGCATTTGGTCTGTGACCTTTCCTGCTCAGCGATTTTGTTTCACTCTCTGTAAATGTCATTTTTTAGACGTCTTTATTCCATTCTTCCCATTGTATTCGCTGTATTTTTATATTTTTTCTTTCATCAATTAAATTCAGTGTTACGCTGTATCCTGTCGCAATCCAGTGGAAGAGTTCGAGTGCCTGGAGAACGTTACCTGACATCATGTGTAGTGTCAAAAGTGAAGTACAGAGGAGGTGGCGTTCGGGTGAGCGGGTGTTGCTAGTGTTTAGAGTGTGGTACCCTTATTGCGCTTAAGAAGTAGATCAATATATTTCTACCGTGTCGTGTACTGCGTACAACAGAGGAAGTGTTCAGAGACGTAATTGACTGTATTATTACGACAATGCACCCTGTCATAGAGCAGCATCTGTAACGTACTGGTTTCACACTAACGTTCCTGAAATGGGCTAGCCTACTCAGAGTCCCGACCTGAACTTAATGGAACGCGTCTGGGGTGAACTACAACGACGAATTCGGTCCAGATCCAACTGTACGGCTTTTCTACCTTCCCTGGCTTTGGCTGCTGAGGAATAATGGGCTCCCATTCCTCTACAGATATTCTGACACCTTATTGAAGCAGAGTTTAAACAGTCAGAAGGGCGAAGGGTGGACACGGTCCATATTTATGTCTACTAATACGTGTCCGGATACTTTTGATCAGATAGTGTGTGCCATAAGATATCGTAAATCTACAGTATATAAAGTTCAACGTGGCTGCTTCTCTGCATGGCATGCCCAACCCATTCCGTTCCCTCGTTGCCTTCTATGATAACACAACGGTTAAAGGGATGGACAGATAGATCACATCCGTCGGAAGCTCAGAATTCCTTTCCTTTATCTGGATCCCATAACTAGTTATGTTCGGATAAAATGACAGCTCTCTACGTCTCCTCCGGTCATGTCCGACTCCTTATTGGCCCATACGATAGTGCAGTAGATAAGTGAAATGAATATACTGCTCGTAACTCCGACTTGCAGGCCATTTAACCACATCTCGTCACCAGCTCTTCAACAGTTCAGTCATCATAGTTCGGACGCTATGGTTATCAGAGTAACACCGCTACTACGGAATCAGGTTTAGTTAGAAGGGATGTTGCAACTTTCCGTTAGCAGTGAGACACTGTCGCCGGCACACGGAACGTCAATACTGGAGTGTAATGCCGTACATTGCCCTCGCTTGGCAACACAGGATGAACATCGGCCACCTACGCTTGGCGTAACGCTTTCCGTTAATGGAAAACGCCGCCTCGGAGCTATTAATCATCCGTGATAATTATCACAGTTTGCGTTATTAGCAGAAGACGCAGACAGAAATCTGTCACAGAAACGTAAATCTAATTGTGCAACCATGCAAGCTGCACTGTTATTTGAACCCACAAGCAGATGACGCGTCATGTACAGGGTGCCCCATACCTTCAAAGCAGAAATTGTAGAAAGGCAGAGGACCCTGAATTCAATTTTTTAAGATCAAGAACCACGTTTCGACGTATCAGTAAAGCCCCTTCCTTTCTGTATCGCCGTTGATGGAGCTACCTTTAAGAGCAACAATCATTTTCAATTGGTCTATGGTGGACGCTTTCCTACGGTTCTACATTAAGTTATTTTGTGTATGAGACCCCAGTAGAAACTGAAAATATACTCGTTCGTAGGATGCTAATTGATTTTCGTATTGTACAACAGTCAACTGTGACAATTTGAGTGGGAATAACATGTTATACAATGTTACACTGATGTGCCAAAACATTATGACCACTGCCTACTGCGAGGTTGTACGCTGGCTGACTGCTGGCGCTGAGGACACGCGACGCGATAAGAAATGTATACGAGCGGAGCAGAGACGATTGCTGACTCATTCTAGCGACGATAAGCGCCGAAAATTTGCAAATCCGTCTACTAAATCGACTCTGACAAAAGCTAGATTGTTGTGTCCCAGTGCCTCAGAGACAGCATCTCGCAAACGGTGAAGCTAGTCGGCTGCTCTCACGCTACAGTCGTGAGCATATATGGAAAGTGGTTGAAGAATGCTAAAACTACGAGTAGGCGACAACAAGTTGGACATCCATACCTCGTCACAGAACAGAGGGAAGGAAGCGTTGCTCACTCTTTTAAGCAGGATAGGTGGTGATCTGTGGCACATTTGACGAGAGTGTACAGTGCTGGAGCAGGTGCAATTGTTTTGGGGCCCACCGTTCAGCGCACAGTGTTGAACATGGTGCTCGACAGCAGAGAAGCATACGTGTTCCCATGTTCACCCAACAACATCGTCGATTATGGTTACAGTGAGCACGGATTAATGGAATCGTATAGACTGGTCAGATGAATTACGTTTATTCTTAAACCAGGTCGATGATCGTGTAAAAATACGCCATCATCCGGCCGAACGGCAGTAATGGGACAAAGTTTATGTCAACCTACTCTGCATTTTTGCCAAATTTATTTAAGATAGCGTATCCAAGATGGCGGCGATACATATGGCACCATCGCAATGACGTCATGGCGGGAAGTTCAATTTTTGGAGGGAAAATCAATTGGGCTACCTCCATTAACCTAACCCCCTCCACTCCCCTCCCCCCACCCTCCCCCAGAAAATGGCGGGAAGTTCAAACTTTGGCGGAAAAAAGGTCGCTTGGGCTACTTCCAGTAACCTAAAAAATGGCGGGGAAAAGAGGTGACATGGGCTACCTCCACTAACCGAAGTCGTCCATCCTCCACCTCTTCCTTGGAATTGGCCTGAGCTGGACTGCTGGAGAGAGGAAGGAGTTTACTTTATTTATTTTGGAACAATTTATTTAGGGTTGAATATCACATAATTCATTTATTACACTGATACAAAGCACTCACCCTGATGTTCTTTGGGTCACGCTACATAGCCTACAGACCTGAAAACTACTCGTAAATTATCGAAATAATGTAGTACACTGATGTACAGACACGCAGACAACTAATAAATTACCGAAATAACGCATTACACACCCTACAGAGCTGCAAACTACTCGTAGATCACCGAAATAATGCATATAAAACGCTCTGCAGACACACTTACTGTCGAAAAAATGCAATGAACAGTCTACAGACACGAAAACAACACGGAAATAGTCTAAATAATGTATGTAAACGAACTGCAAACACGCTCAAAACACTTAAACAGGCGAAAATAATGCACTGCACAAACACTCATAGGACTTAAAAAACGCTTTCGAATTATCGTCTACCACAACGTATCATAGGCTCCAACGTGGGCACATGCCGACGCTGCTGGAGAGACGAAGGCAGGGGTACCTCTCAGGCCGCTCCCACAGACAGACAGTAGGTCAAGTGCCTTCTGTTTTCAGGTATACAGTTAGATTTATTCGAGTGTTATACTGATGTCACTTGTCAATGGAAATAAGAGCCAAGTCACCCTGTGAACGTGCATGTGTTTACAGTTGCTGGCTCTTTACCTGCGATCCAGTGAAGACCTAAATTCCGAGTGACTCACCCTTGCAGATGTAGCTAAAAGGTTCTCAATGCTATACTGACGTCACAGGTCGCGCTAAAGAAATCTGTTGCAATGCTTCCCAGAACACCACAGGGTGCATTGTTCCTAGGGATCCTAACAGAACATGAGAGATGCCTCCAGCAATGCACATGTTTAATGTGACTGACGTCTACCTGCAAGAGATGTCTGCATAGCGGCTCTTCGACGCAGGTGCAACTAAAAGGTTCTCATTGTTATACTGACGTCACATGTCTGTCTAAATAAAATCCAAGTCTACCTCTCAGAAATAGTAAAGTTTTGCAGAAATAGATAGTGGTAGCTTTTGTAGGTGCTCCCGTGATGTCTCAGCTTCTCTGTATGGAAATTCTTGTCCTAACAGGAGCTGTTTATGCAAATAACCCAGAATAACACCGACTGCATTCTTCCTGATGGTCCTAACGGGGCACCCCATCCGCCACGTGTTACCCTTCGTGGAAATAGCGACGTCCTGCTATCAACATGCGAAATGATAAATGTTCTCGCCGCTATGTAGAGGCCCCTACGTCCCAGCACAAAGGATGCCTTGCGAATGAATGGAGCATTCTGATCGACTCTTACTGAATTTACCCGCCAAATTACTGATGCTGCCAATGTGGAAGCACTGTCCGACTTTTTCCTCCTTTCTGCAGGTGAGACTTTATGTGGTAAAACTGCTTTGCACAGATCGCCATATTGCACTGACAGTTAAACCCTGCAAAAGAGGCCTACAGGTCGTAAAATACCGAAAGACACTTGCACAATTACACTGCTCTGCTACTGAGAATCGAAGCTTGAATATTAGTGCGTGAAAACAATTTCCAACCTGTTAATATATTACCACGTACCATGTTGATGTAGTAAATATACAATTCGTATCCTGTCCATACAAAATCACCCCTTTTGCATCATTCATATAGCTATCGACCGCCAGACACTCGTACATATACCGCGAAGACAGACAGCATAAGCACATGTACCGTAGGTATATTCCTTATTGCACCAGATATTTCCCAAGAGGTCAGGCAGTCATCCACTGCACCCAACAGTCACAAGTCATCCGCTCTCGATGCATGACCAGAGCACCCTCAGCGGACCGAAGTCACACTCAGAACTGTTGTACAAAGGCTGGGTGAGTTCCCCTCAGCACGAAGACGTCACCGTTTCTGTTCCCGACCTGCTTACTTGCTCGTTTTCTACACCAATCTCCAGACTCTGGGATTACAACAACACGTGTATTTTCACATGTTTTGCCATATTATACCATTTATGCGATACTTCTCAATACAAAGCACATAGATATATTGCTTCCATAGCAGTATCGTTCATGAAACACAATTCTGAAGATATAGACATGAAATTATGTCTCTAGAAACTCGAAACTTTAGCGAGGTGGAGCGTGCTGTAAACCACTGAGTAACTAGTGACACTTCCCATCTGTGAAGTCCTTTATGTGAAAACTCGAATAAATAGAGGAAACTGATATTTCCACTCCCGAATACCGATTTTGGTGGTGTAACGGATTCCAAGTCATCCCTAAAATTTACAAAGTCAACTAAGGTGCTTCTCATGTCTAGAGAACTAGCAAATATCTTCCACCTGTGTTTCACCTGCTAGATGCGCACACCACAATCGATGTTCTCTCAACTACATAAAGATGCGAAATGTGAAGAAGCAGTCAGTCAGACAATTTATATGGGAGGGAATAATGGTTCAGTGTAAACAAATGTCCATATTAAATCTTCTCAAATTTCCACACGATCACGAAAGCTGTCCAACACATACTAAGTATTAGTGTGCTATTCGGCCGTCTAGCGGACGACACGGTTAAGTCAGCTACATTCTTACATCCCAACAGGAGTCTCCATTCGGACAGCTCCTACTGCTGGCCAGAAATGTGAATCATTCCCGCCGCAGGCCACCGCCAGTGCGCCATGCACACATAGACAGAATCATCCTAGGAAACTGGCCACATATATGTTTTATCATTGCACTTACAATTAAATATTACGATCGTTGTCTCAATTGGATGACATTCGACAATGAGTGAAGTATCGGAAATACATCCTGCTGACGGCTGTGGCTCTGGAAATAGAAATATCTGTACCATTCTAATGACTTGACATACTTTCCCCTTTGCTATCACAGCGTTCCACGTCAAATCCATACCATTCTTATGACTGGACATTGCCTTTGCACATGTTGGAACACACACAAACACACATACTATATAAACCTGATGCTCAAGGCGAACCTATCACCTATCCCCTACTACTAAGTATAATACTCCGCCAATCACTGATTGCTGGTGACAGGAAATAATACTGACCGAAAATCAGCGATTGGTATACATGTCTCATAGGGTTTTCTTGCGGGTGGTACCACTGTGTCTCAGAAAGAGAGACGTATTCATCTTACAGACGGCCATATGTTATAAACACACGATCCCAACGAGCATATTATTATCCTAATCGGTCTTGGTTCTACAGGTGTACACAAGTATCCATGTTAAAAGCTGTACTGGCTTTATAAATCGAGGTATGACATTACCTCTGAATGAAGTGGCTTTTCCAGACAAATACCGTGACATTGAATATAGACGGTGGTCGCTGGAGTGTATGTTATCAGACAAACAGTGCACTTACACATCGCCGACGATGCAACCTCGTGATAAAATCACCGAATTTAGAAATCGATACAGCTAAGAAACGTTGTATGCAATCGGTATTTACAGCTCCCCCACGCCGTCGCTAGATGTTTCTCCAGTATTTGTAACGCATTCTCTCTCAATGCCATGTCAGAGGTTCTGCGATATATCAACTGGGTATAGGTGAAGGTTGATTGAGAAGGATCACCAATGGTAGATGATGTGCTGATTAAGGTTGTAATAAATGTACACAGGCTTTTTTCAGATCCCTAGTGTTATGTTACCCAGTAGAAATGCTGTCTGGGATTTGGAATCAAGTCTTTCCATCTAACCACATGCCTGTGTTGGATCCTATGGAGAAGTCCTTTAATGATTACAGCCACTAGTGAATGATATTTCTGGAGCTCTCATATCTCGAAATGAGTCATCTTTCTCGAACCTATCTGCTACAGTAAAATTCCGACGTGGTTTTAGGCAGCCCCTATGCATTTTGCAACTACCCCTCAGACTCTGCACTACCATCCCTGTAGCTTTGCGCATGTGATCGTTCCAATTTAAGTCAGAACTCAGTAGAAGTCAGAGAAAGCTATATCTACCACTTTCTGCAACCCATGTAGAAACAGGCTAAGCTGACTTACTATGACGGATCTATGTATTGACCATTCAATGGGAATGTGAACATGTTGTCATAGCTCCACTAACTGTGCATGATGCGTAAGGTCAGCTCCAAATAAAGCCCTCTCCTGCTACACAAGGTAGTATAATACACACTATGGGGATTGGTAGAAGGATGAGGATTTTGCTATTGCATTGTGGTGCAGCACTCTGAAGCAGATTGGCGTCCCTCAGGACCCATTGGCGTCTATCACCCCAACATTCTATCATCGTTATTCTGTACCATCCAGCTGTGAAAAGTTACGATTATGAAAGCTCCACTAACTTCATCCGATAGAGAACTCTACTTCCATATATCGAAAACAAATACTGTGTGCACGCTGGCACCGAGCACATGTGGCGATCCTATTAAATATACAGGTATTGATCCACTGTACAGACCACTGTAAAGTTTCATCACCTGTACTGTAGGAGAATGACCGTATCCCACAGACTATACTGTAAGTCGCAAGAGACGCTCCCTGTGACCCTGTGTCGTTGTTTGAAACATTGCTTTTTTTTGTTTCTACTGTAACATGCTTTGTACACTGCCATACATTTTGTTTTTGTGCCACGACTTCAAGGTCTGTGTCAGATTCTAAACTGACATTAACACGTTCTGACCCAGTGCCACCAGTAGAAAACCACACATCACACGGTGTAAATCATGTTGTTACTGCTGCTACCATAACACACCACACACACTAGATGATTTGAAATAAAAGACAGTTACATCATAAGGAAACTGGAAGAGTTTTGCGGTGTTGTGGACCGTTTCCAAACTGCTATCCAAAGGTCCGAGTGATGGAATAGCTGATGGCTCTGCGTTCCATTTCGACCGATTTCTCATATTGTAGTCATATACACGATCATTGTTTTGGTGCTAGCCATCCCCAGAATATGTTGCCCCTCCACCAAAACTCTTTCCCCATCTGAAACAAACGATGTCAGTCAATCATTATGTGATAACCAACAGCGTACCTGTGGACAGATGGGATGGAAAAGACACCATTGATTTACAGGAATAATTGAACATCACAGTTGATAGTGTGAAGAATTTTATCAATATTACAGTTATTTCAACACTCACCAATGGTGCGACAGAATGTTTCCCAATTTCAATATCATCGCTAAACCACCCATTCTCTACTTTTAGAGTATAATAGCGAATGTAGATAGATGACTGTTCAGTACTTCCAATCACTGTTGCGATTTCCAGGAAGGGTTACATGTGACGGATGGCGTGACTCGTTAGGACCAACAGGAAGAATGCAATCGGTGTTATTCTGGGCTATTTTCGTAAACAGCTCCTGTTAAGACAAAATTTTCCATACAGACAAGCTGAGACATCACGAGAGCTCCTACAAAAGCGACCGCTAACTATTTCTGCAGCACTTTACTATTTCTGAGAGGTAGACTTGGATTTTATTTACGCAGACATGTGACGTCAGTATAACACTGGAAACCTTTTAGCTGCGTCTGCGCAAGTGAGTCGTTAGGGAGACATCTCTCGCTTGATGCTGGAATTGCAGGTCACGTCAGCCACAGTAAACACGTGTATGGCCAGAGGCATCTCACATATCCTGTTAGGATCGATAGGAACAATGCACCCTGTGCTGTACTAGGAATCATTGCAACAGATTCCTTTAGCGCGACCTGTGACGTCAGTATAGCATTGAGAACCCTTTAGCTGCTTCTGCGAGCATGAGTCGCAAGGCAATTAGGTCTTCGCTGGACTGCAGGTACAGAGGCATCGCGCCAGCAACAGTAAACACGTGCAGAGGGTGACTTGGCTCTTACTTACATAGACATGTTACGTCTATATAACACTCGAAGAATTCTAACTGTATACCTGAAAATAGACGCGACTTTCTCCTACTGGCTGTATGCGGTAGTAGCCTGAGAGGAATAGCTCGCGGCCTTGCATTCGTCTGTCCGGCAGTGGCTTGCGGCTGCTTCAGCGCGTGCTTGTGTTGGAGCCTCTGACACATTGTGGTAGACCGTAGTTCGAAAGCGTTTGTTACATGCAATGAGTATTTGTGCAGTGCATTATTTTCGGCTGTTTAAGCCTTGTGAGCATGTTTGTGGAGCCTCTTACATGCATTATTTTTTGAAAATTGCCACGTGGAGTGGTCACGCAGTTTCAGGTTCCAGGTCATGGATTGCGTAGTCCTTCCCGCCAGTGGTTCGAGTCCTCCATCAGGCATGGATGTGTCTGTGTTGTTCTTAGTATAAGTTCGTTTAAGTTAGTTTAAATATTGTGTAAGTCAAGGGACCGATGACCTCAGCAGTTTTGTACTTCAGGAATTCACACACATTTGAACATTTTGAGGCCGCCCGGTGTGGCCGTGCGGCTCTAGGCGCTTCAGTTTGGAACCGCGTGACCGCTACGGTCGCGGGTTCAAATCCTGCCTCGGGCATTGATGTGAGTGGTGTCCTTAGGTTAGTTAGGTTCAAGTAGTTCTAAGTTCTAGGGGACTGATGACCACAGATGTTAAGTCCCATAGTGCTCAGAGCCATTTTGAACATTTTGACAATTTACGAATTGTTTGCGTGTATTTACATCAGTGTACTGCATTATTTCGGTAATTTACAAGTAGTTTGCACATCTGTAGGCTATGTACTGCGTTATTTCAATTGTTTGCAATTAGTAAGCGTGTCTGCAGAGCGTTTCACATGTATCATTTTGACAATTTTCGAGTTGTTTTCATGTCTGTAGACTGCGCAACACATTATTTCTACAGTGAGCCTGTCTGCAGAGCGTTTTACATGCATTATTCCGATCTACGAGTAGTCTGCAGATCTGTAGGGTGTGAAATACATTAATCCAGTAATTTACGAGTTTTTTGCGTGTCTGTAAATCAGTGAACCGCATTATTTCGATAATTTACGAGTGGTTTCAGGTCTGTAGGCTATGTAGCGTGACCCCAAACACGTCAGGTGGAGTCTTTTGTATCAATGTAATAAATGAACTATGTACAGTCCATCCCTAAATAAATTGTTCCAAAATAAATGAAGTACACTTCTTCCTCTCTCCAGCAGCCCAGCACAGGCTGACTCCTTTTCCTGCCATTCCCCCACCCTCCAGGCCGCTAGCTTGGGCGACAAGGTAGGAGTAGGCAAAATGCAACAGGGAATAACAATATTAATGTGCTAATAGTAAACTGCAGGAGCGTCTATAGAAAGGTCCCAGAACTGCTCTCATTAATAAACGGTCACAACGCCCATATAGTACAAGGGACAGAAAGTTGGCTGAAACCATACGTAAACAGTAATGAAATCCTAAACTCAGATTGGAATGTATACCGCAGAGACAGGCTGGACACTGAAGGGGGAGGCGTGTTTATAGCGATAAGAAGTGCAATAGTATCGAAGGAAATTGACGGAGATCCGAAATGTGAAATAATTTGGGTGAAGGTCACGGTTAAAGCAGGTTAAGACATGGTAATTGGATGTCTCTATAGGCCCCCTGGCTCATCGGCTGTTGTGGCTGAGCACCTGAAGGATAATTTGGAAAATATTTCAAGTAGATTTCCCCACCATGTTATAGTTCTGGGTGGAGATTTGAATTTGCCGGATATAGACTGGGAGACTCAAACGTTCATAACGGGTGGCAGGGACAAAGAATCCAGTAAAAATTTTAAAGTGCTTTATCTGAAAACTACCTTGAGCAGTTAAACAGAGAACCGACTCGTGGCGATAACGTATTAGACCTTCAGGTTACAAACAGACCCGAACTATTTCAAACAATTAACGCAGAACAGGGAATCAGCGATCATAAAGCGGTTACTGCATCGATGATTTCAACCGTAAATAGAAATATTACAAAAAGGTAGGAAGATTTTTCTGTTTAGCAAAAGTGACAAAAAGCAGATTACAGAGTACCTGACGGCTCAACACAAAAGTTTTGTCTCAAGTACAGATAGTGTTGAGGATCAGTGGACAAAGTTCAAAACCATCGTACAATATGCGTTAGATGAGTATGTGCCAAGCAAGATCGTAAGAGATGGAAAAGAGCCACCGTGGTACAACAACCGAGTTAGAAAGCTGCTGCGGAAGCAGAGGGAACTTCACAGCAAACATAAACATAGCCAAAGCCTTGCAGACAAACAAAAATTACGCGAAGCGAAATGTAGTGTGAGGAGGGCTATGCGAGAGGCGTTCAATGAATTCGAAAGTAAAATTATATGTACTGACTTGGCGGAAAATCCTAAGAAATTTTGGTTTTATGTCAAAGCGGTAGGTGGATCAAAACAAAATGTCAAGACACTCTGTGACAAAAATGGTACTGAAACAGAGGATGACAGACTAAATGTCTTTTTCCAAAGCTGTTTCACAGAGGAAGACTGCACTGTAGCTCCTTCTCTAGATTGTCGCACAGGTGACAAAATGGTAGATATCGAAACAGACGACAGAGGGATAGTGAAACAATTAAAATCGCTCAAAAGAGGAAAAGCCGCAGGACCTGATGGGATACCAGTTCATTTTTACACAGAGTACGCGAAGGAACTAGCCCCCCTTCTTGCAGCGGTGTACCGTAGGTCTCTAGAAGAGCGTAGAGTTCCAAAGGATTGGAAAAGGGCACTGGTCATCCCCGTTCTCAAGAAGGGACGTCGAACAGATGTGCAGAACTATAGACCTATATCTCTAACGTCGATCAGTTGTAGAATTTTGGAACACGTATTATGTTCGAGTATAATGACTTTTCAGGAGACTAGAAATATACTCTGTAGGAATCAGCATGGGTTTCGAAAAAGACGGTCGTGTGAAACTCAGCTCGCGCTATTCGTCCACGAGACTCAGAGGGCCATAGACAAGGGTTCACAGGTAGATGCCGTGTTTCTTGACTTCCGCAAGGCGTTCGATACAGTTCCCCACAGTCGTTTAATGACCAAAGTAGGAGCATATAGACTATCAGACCAATTGTGTGATTGGACTGAACAGTTCCTAGATAACAGAACGCAACATGTCATTCTCAATGGAGAGAAGTCTTCCGAAGTAAGAGTGATTTCAGCTGTGCCATAGGGGAGTGTCATAGGACATTTGCTATTCACAATATACATAAATGACCTTCGGGATGACATCGGATGTTCACTGAGGCTTTTTGCGGACGATGCTCTGGTGTATCGAGAGGTTGTAACTGTGGTGTCACCGTCAGACACCACACTTGCTAGGTGGTAGCCTTTAAATCGGCCGCGGTCCGTTAGTATACGTCGGACCCGCGTGTCGCCACTACAGTCATTGCAGACCGGGCGCCGCCACACGGCAGGTCTACAGAGACGTCCTAGCACTCGCCCCAGTTGTACAGCCGACTTTGCTACCGATGGTTCACTGACAAATTACGCTCTCATTTGCCGAGACGATAGTTAGCATAGCTTTCAGCTACGTCACTTGCTACGACCTAGCAAGGCGCCATTATCAATTGCCATTTATCTTGTGATGCAATAATCGTCAGACCGATGTTGACCAATTATGGATTAAAGTTAAGTATTCCAGAAGCTACGTACTATTTTTGCTACTATAGAGACCTTGTCCTGTTCCAGACCTCACGCCATCCTACGTGAGCTTAAAGGCGTGCCCTTCAGCCTCCCGTCCTAGTGGATTGGCTGTCTTGCCAGTCCACAAAAGTAACAATGGAAAGTTGTACTGAAGTGCAGGAGGATCTGCAGCGAATTGGCGCATGGTGCAGGGAATGGGAATTGATTCTCAATGTAGACAAGTGTAATGTGCTGCGAATACATAGAAAGAGAGATCCTTTGTCATTTAGCTACAATATAGCAGGTCAGCAACTGGAAGCAGTTAATTCTGTGAATTATCTGTGAGTAGGTATTAGGAGTGATTTAAAATTGAATGATCATATAACGTTGATCGTCGGTAAAGCGGATGCCAGACTGAGATTCATTGGAAGAATCCTAAGGAAATACAATCCGAAAACAAAGGAAGTAGGTTACTGTACACTTATTCGGCCACTGCTTGAATATTGCTCACCAGTGTTGGATCCGTACCAGATAGGGTTGTTAGAAGAGATGGAGAAGATCCAACGAAGAGCATCGCGCTTCGTTTCGAGAACATACCTTCAACGAGGAGTCAAGCAGTATATTGCTCCCTCCTACGTATATCTCGCCAAGAGACCATGAGGATAAAATCAGAGAGATTAGAGCCCACACAGAAGCATACCGACAATCCTTCTTTCCACGAACAATACGAAACTGGAATAGAAGGGAGAACCGATAGGGGTACTCTGGGTACCCTCCGCCACACTCCGTCAGGTGGCTGCGGACTATGGATGTAGATGTAGATGTAGATGTAAATGTAGATGTAGATCATAGGAGGGACGAGAGTGCCCTCTTGTAGCAGGTCAGTTGGACTCTGGACCTCATGGTGAACAAACTGGATGGAGCCACTGCCTCAGATTGTTTAAATAAAGCCTGCCTGCCAAATAAAGTCTTACGACCATCCTACACAGCAGCCCAGCACAGGCTGAGTCCTTTCCCAACATTTTCAAGGAAGAGGTGATGATCGGACGACTTCTGTTATTGAAAGTAGGCCAAGTGACCTATTTTGCCTGTCAGTTTCTTAGGTTAGTGGAGGTAGCCAAAGTGAACTTTTTCCGTCAAAATTTGAACTTCCCGTCATTTTCTGGGGGAAGGGAGGGGGGAGGGGAGTGGAGGATATTAGGTTAGTGGTGGTAGCCCAATTGACCTATTTTCCAAGCAAAATGTTAACTTCCTGCCATTATGTCATTGTGACAAAATGTTCAAATGTGTGTGAAATCTTATGGGACTTAACTGCTAAGGTCATCAGTCCCTAATCTTACACACTACTTAACCTAAATTATCCTAAGGATAAACACACACACCCACGCCCGAGGGAGGACTCGAACCTCCGCCAGGACCGGCCGCACAGTCCACGATGTCATTGCGACATTGCCATATCTATTGCTGCCATCTTGGATCCACCATCTTGAATAAATTTGGCAACAATGCAGAGTGTGGTGACATGAACTTTGTCCCACTACTAATGGCTGCTCGGAACATCCAGCACTCTAGAATGCAGGCCAGTGGGAGCAGTATTATATTATGGGGGAATTCACCTGGGTTTCCATAAGACCTGTGTAGTAATTGGAGGCACCGTGACAGCTGTGGACTATGTGACCCTTATTAGGGACCACCTGTAACCTCTTGTCCTTGATGTCTTCCTCAATAGCCATGGCATCTTCCAGCAGGATAACCGTCCACGTCACAAGGCTAGAACCTTGATGAAATGATTTGAGGAGCATGATATTGAGCTCACGTTCATGTGTTGGCTATCAGATTCCACTTATCTTTATCCGATGAAACCCATTTGGAACGCTATCGTGCGCCAACTCCACACCCACGTACCAACCACCCGTAATTTACCGGAAGTGTGTGACATGTGCTTAGGCATCTGGTACTACCAACCTCTGGCAACCTATCAAGTATTTGTCGAATTCACGACTCGCAGAATTGGACCAGCATGCTTTTAAGTAGGTAATCACAATGTTTTGGCTCATCAGTGTACAATGCATGCATGGAGGCTGGTAATTGCCACTATAAACAGTTCCTATGACCTTGAGATGCTGATATAGTACGTAAGCTCTTTATGTCAGTAAGGAACTAAGTATTTCCATCGGATCACTAGTATTCAGTTTAGGAAACTCTACCATTTGTAAAATTTCTACAGTAAAAGCTTGGGACAGTCCGCATTTCTTTCGAGTTCAGAGAACAAGTCTTTGTTTGGTCATTTTGCATGTTTTTTGGTCATTTGGAAATCCGTTGCCCTTTTGTCTAAGCTATACTTTATTTTATTTCGACAAAATTATTTTGCAAAGCCAATGTGTTGAAAAATTAGGGCCTTGCTACAGATCAGACAGATATTCTGCCAAGTAAGAGGTAATATCTATCCACAAGAAAATTTACAAATTCTCGAAAGTACGCTACGTGGGCCCTTTCAAGCTGTTCAAATCTGAAGTGGATTTCAATCATCCCTAAACCCATATCCAGCAAATAATTCTAAAGAGACTGACAGAGCAATGGTAGGTAGACACCTTACTCGCTCTACAAATTAAGTACAATTAGTTCGTTAACGGAATACAATGTTTCACCAACTACTGAATATATCGAAACCAGTGAAAACGAACACGCATTCAAAAACAGTACAAAGGACTCTTTTGCCCTGTAATTGCGTTCTACAACACAGATTCAAAATAAACACAGAATAAAGCTCTACTTGTAGGTATTTAAACCATAAGGGTCAGTAATGGAAGTCTAACTTCGGTTTGATACTGTTACACACGATTAATTGAAAAAATACCCTACAGGACTACCATGCAAAAGCGTAACAAGTATAGTAATGTAATGTAGAAACACTCTGTTCCTTTGACCTACTAGTATTTACATATAAACAAACACTTCACAGGACGTTGGTGCAACATTCGATTTGGCATTCAACTGGCGCTCTGTGTGTATTCGTGCTGATAACTTTGGTGCTGTACCTACTTCGAGCAGCATTGTTTCGTACCGAATTAATAAAAGTTTCTTGTAGAACATGAGTGTGCAGGTAACAATTCTTGCAGCAACAAAAACAATAACGTTAGCTTATATTTCACACGTAATACAATAATGTTAGCTTGTGTATCACCGCTAACAGCGCTGTGTGCTACCAAGTGGATAGTGCCCTCCCGCTTTCTTGTTGGATGCACAATTCTAGACACATGATCCCTCATTCGAAACGACTGACCTTATGTGACAGTCAGATAATTTTCACTCCCTTTTTTCCACTTAATTAAGTTTATTTTGTAAATCGAGAGCTTTTGAAAATCTACACCTGTAAAGATAGAAGTGTTGGTGAAGACGGAAAAAGGCCCCTTCTGTAAATTTAACGAAAAATGGAGAACGCATTTCTGCAGTATATAGCATTTAATACCGTGTAATTCCACCCCTGGATTTGATAGCCTCATGGATTCTATTAGTGAGTGAGTTCAGAAGGTTGTACTGGTACGTCACATCCATGTTAACCCACTACACGAGAATTTGATCGCGCAACACCACCAAATGCGGGGATGCCGATGTTAGCGTTTTACCCGTTATTCCAACACGTTCCACAGATTTTTTATGGGTTTTATGTCACATGATTTCACCGGCCATTCGAGATAAAACAGGGTGGGGGAGTTTTCAGAAAATGATTCACATATTCTTCCTGCTGGATGAACTTTGCTATTGTCTTCTTTATGTGAATGTGTGAGCAAAGGCCTCGTGCTCCGTGATCGGCTCTAGATTATCATTGCATGCTGTTCCAGTCGTAATGTTCTCTCCCTAACAGTTGGCGATGGGCCCTCATTCACTGCCAAGCAGCAATCCCTGTCAGGTTTGGAAGTAATTTTGATTTACAAGCCGTGAAACGCGTCTCCGATCCCTCCGATAAAAATTCTGACGTCGTGTTTCGTGGCCAGGTGTGTTGCACTACTGCCCGTGGGGACGTTGAGCAGTCCACCGTGAAACACCAACAAATGCAGCACCTTACATATCGTATAGCCACGGGCAAAGCCGAACATGATTGCCCCTTTTTCCCACTCTTTCACGTCCTTACATTTACCCATGTTTACATATCGTATCCACTTGAAACCTAAATGTCTCACTGATTGCTCCTGCCTTAGGCTCACGTAGAAGCAGTGCGGGATCAGTTTAGCACATGACTCGATCGCTACGTTATCTGTAAAGGCTTAACATCTCATCTGTGCGTGCACACTGGGGTGATTACTCTTTTGCTGTAAGCTTATCTAGCAAGACGGAATAAACTATTAATAATTTAGAAATTTTTGTGAATGTAGCCGAGTTGTTATTTTATGTTTACATGACACTTCTACAGCTTCCTAAGTTTCGTTTTTCATGTGTCAAGCGCAGATTTCGCCGCTCACTATTTGGATTCCATGTGAACGGGACACGCTGCGCTCTGCTGTAGGGATTGTTTCTTGGCTCTGCTAGTCAGTAAAACAGCCAACAGAAATTCAAAAGTGGCTACTGCTCATTTAGCAAGTGCTGATAGTGGAATTTTATTTGCTCCTTAAGCATTAAGACAGTATTCTGCGACTGGTGTTTATTAATATGCATAATTTGAAATTGTATTAGTTTTCTACCTTCGCTTGTTCTATATCCAACATCACATTTAGTGTCATGAGAATGACATTTTTTCTCACTATCAGACAGCATGCTTTTTGTTCTTCATTCCCCAGATGGACTGAATCCTTCTTCGCTTCTGCCACTTCCCCTTTTCCTCTTCATCACTTTCGCCAGTAATTTTGTCGATATAGACTAATATAGTAGCTGTTCCAGTACTCACATGGCCTACTGTTTTAGCCTTATATTCTTATATTTTTAATCTTTGAATTTAAGATTTATTTGTTCATACCTTCTTCATATCTTCACTTCTTGACGACTGCTAAGGAACAGAGATATCACGGAATAACCACAGGCAGTGATAGACGGCATGAAACACAGTACATACGTAACAGAGGTGGAGTGATATATTTACAACGAAAAGAGGTACAGATTTCACCACATGATAAACAGGACAACATACATAAATAACTGGCATGTTTGAAAAAGGTCAGACTCCCAACATAAAGGTCGATATCCTCCCAGTAAGGAATATGCCCTCCTCGGACACTAATGCACATTTAGCAACTATTACTCATGCTCGCTACCAAACCGCTAAGGAGTTCTTAGGGGATATTGCCCCATTCCTCTCTCAAGGCGGTTTTCAGTTCTTGCACGTTTCGGAGAGTGGCTGTTAGGTGAGAAAAACGTCTACCAAGAGCATCCTGGCATCCTCTACAGGGCTTAGGTCCGGGGGGTAGGCAGGCCATTGCACACACTCACTATCTTCACTTTGCAGTGTGCCCGACACCTCAGCGGTCCTGTATGGGTGGACATGGTCCATATACGAGAAGTCGGGACGTACCGCAAACCTAAACAGCCGGACATGATCCAGGATAATCTCCCTGCAATACTGCTGTACTGTAAGGGTTCCCTTACAAATGAGCGCTGTTCGGCCATTGTGCCTAATGCCAGCGCACACCGTAACGCCTAGGCCGTACCGACGACCTTCATGATCATTTTTGGATGTGTAACGTGTTCCCCTTCCTCTCCACACCAACTGGTGACCAGAATCACTTGCCACAGGGAAGCGAGATTCCTCGGAGAATATCATTATGGGCCTCTGCTGCTGATTCCAGCCAACATAGCCCCTACACCAACGAACTCTTTCTCGGCGATGTCGTGGTTGAAGTGGGATGCAATTAACAGGATTCTGAGGGTACAAACCAGCCTGATTTAATCGCCACGAAATAGTTCTATCAGAAACAAGTGTACCGGTAGACTTGCAAGGTCTGCAGCTATCTGCCTAGGAGTGATCTGTCTGTTCCTTTTCGCCACTAGAGGTACGTATCGACCCTCTTGCGGAGTGGTGATCCTTCAACGGACACCGGCATCCTTCCACATAGCATTTCCAGCTTCAGAAGTCTCTTTTAGTCGTGAGATGACACTTTTGGACACACTCATTACTGTAGCCACAGTTGTGATACTTTCACCGCTTTCGAGCTGTCCAACAGCTTGTAAGCACTCAAATGTCGTTCTGCAGACATGATGCCGCACCGCACGGAATGTCGCACTAATCGGTTCCGCAAGAACCTTCGTCAAACGCCGTACTGCATGAACTGTAGTGTACGTAAAGAGCGTTCGTGCTAGGGCTTCGCTGTAGTTAACACGTATCACCCTGTGTATTTCCTTTAACAATCATTGGTCTGGTGTTTCATATCAATTGTCGGTTGCCCCCTAGCAACTGGCAGTTGTTCCTTACTAAACGTCAGTTGTTCCTCAGAAAATGTCAAGCAGTGTGTGTATTAAGCTTATCAGTACGCTTAATGCGAGTGTATCAGTTTGTATGTTATACAGACACCGTAAGCAATACGTGTATAACTATTTCGGTACAATACAGAAGGCGCTCCTTCCGGAACTTGGAGGTGCGCCGGCCCCAGATCTAATCCGGCCGGTAGATTAACGATAACGGTCAGTGTGCTGGTCAGCCAGGATGTGGCTTTAGGCGTTTTCTCACATACTACTACATGAATACCGGACTGGTACCCCATGCCTGCCTCAGTTACACGATTCGCAAAATATTTAGAGAAGTTTCGCTCAATTTTCCTTGATTAGCACTACACGCAGACATTTAGGTTACATATATTCCTAACTGGGAGGTAACAGGGCGGCGACAGGAAAGGCGTTCGGCCACCCCTTAAATTAACCATGCCAAACCCATTCATAACCATGCTAAATCTGCGCTGATGCGGGACAAAGGCATGTGAAAAAAGGAGAGTACAATACACTATCAGATCAAATGTGTCCAGACACCAAATGCAATGTGAAATTGCCTATTAGATGTCACGAAAGGTATAACCGTAAATATAAAAGGAGGCAAGGAGTCCAGTCCGGAAGCACTGAGAGCAGAAAGTGTCAGTCAGAAGAACTCAGTGACATTTTGATTGATTTCTTCATTAATCCAAGTAACAATTTACATTGTGTGGATTTCGTCAGCAAAATCGTATACAATACAATATACCTACAATTTGTACACACAAAATTAATATTTACACACATTTTTAAAGTATCTTACATTAGTTTTATATCCTTATGCAATTTTCTTATAGTACTGTACAATTCTGGATTACATATTATAATTAATTCCTCATGTATTACAAGGCAGGCTACTTTAATTAAACTACATGTTTTAATTCAGATAGTCCGTTACTGCATAGTAACTTTTAATTAACAAAAAAAATTTTAGTTTTGTTTTGAACTGTCTAATTGTGTCAGTATCTTTTATATTTTGGGGTGATTTATTATATAATTTAACGGCATTTTACAACAAGCTCTCCTGAGTTTTAGTGCAGTGGTTAGCACACTGGACTCGCATTCGGGAGGACGACGGTTCAATCCCGTCTCCGGCCATCCTTATTTAGGTTTTCCGTGATCTCCCTAAATCGCTTCAGGCAAATGCCGGGATGGTTCCTTTGAAAGGGCACGGCCGATTTCCTTCCCCATTCTTCCCTCAGCCGAGCTTGCGCTCCGTCTCTAATGACCTCGTTGTCGACGGGACGTTAAACACTAATCTCCTCCTCCTCCTCCTCCTGAGTTTTAACTCTATTTTTCCTCTCCAGATGCAGATTGTATTGGTTTCTAGTTTCATAGCTCTGTACTAAAAAATTTTTAACATATCAGTCAATATTTTCTTTTTTTACATACATAATACTTTGAAAAATGTATTCACAGGGGACAGTTAGGATTTCCAGCTTTTGGAAATGTTCAAGGCAGTGAGGCCTACTGCCACTCTTGGTTATAATCGAATTGCTCTTTTCTGTAATTTGAAAACTATTCGAATATTTTTATTGTTGACTCCCCAAAATATTATTCAATAGGTAATAACAGAGTGGATATAAGAAAAATATACAGATCTGACACATGTAGTATCACACACTGCAGTCAGAATTCTAAGAGCATAGCATGCTGTAGCGATTCTGTTACTGAGTATTTTAATATGTTCTTCCCACTTTAACGGACAGTCAACATGCATACCGAGAAATTTTGTGTAGTCTACACATTCTATAGTTTCATCGTTTAACCTAAAGTTGTTATAGTGTGGTTTTTTGTAGACATAGAAGTTAACAGCATTTGTTTTTTTTTTAATTTAGTGTTAGCTTATTGTTGGATGCCCACTCATGTACATTGTATAGTGTTTGTTCAGCTTTTTTTCAGAGCATCTAGTGATTAGTCACTGATTAGAACATTTGAGTCATCTGCAAATAATACTTTTTGTCCATGCTTGATGCTCTGTGGGAAGTCATTTATGTAAGTGAGGAATAGTATTGGGCCAAGGACACTACCCTGTGGGGCACCTATTTTTACATAATTTGAGTCTGAAGTATACTTTAAAACATAGTTTGAGCAACTTGAAATATGTGAAATTTCAGTTACCTGTCTTCAGTTTTTTATATATCGAACATGGACTAGTAACTGGATGTCACCTGAGGGTCACAAATAAATATGTTCCCACCTTGAGCAAACACAATTTTTTCTTCTTTTACATACACATGTTTCACTGAAATTACAGAATTATCAGTTTTCATGTTAAATAACACGGAAATTGTGTTTTTATATGTAATTAACACAGGAAACAGGGAAGAAATAACTCGAAGGTGCTCGTTATCTGCGAAAACAAATCGGCGACCGCTCGTTTCGAAGACTCCAGACACCAGTAGCGGACTGGCGATCTGGATGCAACGCCAAACCTTCGATGTTAATAAGAAGAGAATTGCACCTTTCAACTCCGGTGGCCGAGAAGATTCCAACTGTGGGGTGGGTTGTAAAAGATACTCCCTAAGTAGTTAGCAACAGGGGACCGGAATTCGACGTGTCCCATCATTATGTAATGTCGTGTTAGCAAAACGTTTAAAAAACGATCACATTTTTGGGTGGTTTCTGAACAGATAAAGGACGGCCATACCGTTTTATCCACATGATCGTATGCATCTCTGGTGGTGGAAAATACGTTGCGTCCTGATAGACACCGGATGGAAAACGTCCACCGCCATGCCGCAGATCAGGAGGTATTCGTCCGTGTCGTCCACAATGCACTTCTGGCCAGTACGATGGCAAGGAGTCTGTGTCGCCAGCCACCTAACGTCTGGGTGACGTCCTTCGGCTGCGATGTGGGGGTGGGTCCGCATTAAGGGTTGACAAACATCCCACATACTTTGAGCCCTAGTGCGAGAACATAACTGCATTCACGAAGAAAAAGCTTGATATGTGACAGCGCTGGTGCACTGTGGGTCTGGGCGACTGGCAGTTGACATGAACTAGGTGCAAGTTCATCGACCAAAAGTCCAGTGATACCGTTTAGGCTGAAATTTCACAACTTCAAGACTGTATGTACTTAAGGAGCCGTAGTGCGCACATAGACATTGACCAGAGATAGATCCCCTCTTCGCTTTGAGAGTGTGAGGATGTCATACTTGACCTTATACGTGTGACCAGTACTGACAAAATAACTGAAGGCTGCTTGGATCTGACATGCCATCACTGTAGAGAGAGGTAAACTTCGTGCAAAGAGTGTTACACACGATGCTATTTGAATGTTAATGAACTGCACCTTTTGCAACTCGTCCATTGCTCGCAACAACTGACCTCGAACGCCCGTCCTCATGGTTTGGAGGAGACGCCGAAAGCTGATCGCCGCAGTGCGACGGATGTCGCGAGCAACAGCTATTCCTAGACAGCGTAAAGTCTCCGGCGCCCTGAACGAAGCCACACTTTCACCTGTATTCCAGTGCTTATTGTACAAGATTTGGCGTCTTTCATATGGCTGCCCACTCCTCTCCCGTATTGCTCCACCCCCCTTGTTGCCTCTTGAACTTTCTCGCTGGTGCATACTATGAAGATGTACGTCGTCTGTATAGGAATAACACTTGAATGTGTGCCCCCACAGTTTAGTCACTGATAAAGGACGATGCTGGCTGCAGAGAAGTAGTTCTAGTGCTATGGTGTACATGATGACTGAAAGGGGACAACCCTGACTGAACGGGTGATCGATATTGGTTTCTTCCTCCGTCCATTGACCAACACACTTAACGAAGCATCACGTAATAGGCGTTTGATTACGAGAACAAAGGCGAGTGGAAAAATCATCCGTTCCACCGCCTTCGTGAGGAAGGTATGGTTCACACGATCGAATGACGACGAAACTTGTGGCTCCCTGGAGTCTACAGACAGTTCCATAGGCGATGACGTCACTGTAATTATGTAACGCTGATTGTATATTAGTTTCTCCATCCAGAGATATCTGTGCGAGGGACAGGACTTGGATAGGACTCGTCTGAGACGCATTGCGAGCAGGCGAGTAAAAATCATAAAATCTGGGATGAGTAAGGTAACTGGCCGATTTCTCAAGCTGCATGCCTCCACGTGGTTTGGGCATCGGAATAATTAGACCTTCCAGATATTCGGTGGTGGATGCGTCCTAAGGGTGCGGGTTTTCGAATGTAAATGTGACCCTCAACTAAGTACCCTCTGACTCAGAGTTAAAATATTAAAAGTTTTGGCTGGTTTCGTTGCCTGGGAGCTGGGATACGTAGTTGCCACATTACAAGCCAAATACTGCCGAGTCAAAAGTATACAAAATGAATATACACGTGAATAGAATGGTCGAAGGTACCTATCACTCGGCAATTGCAAATATTGAATGTAACATACAAATTTATAAATGAAAGATTGAAATTAAATAAAAACTGCAGGTACTATATTTACGACGTTAAATGATGAGTACGATAGCAGAAGTACCTTTAAGAATACCATTTATTACTGTAAAACACTTATTGGTGTCGATGGTCCAGCAATTAAATAAAATATAAGTTTAATAACAGGGAAACATTAGATTCCTACTTCACGTAATTAGTTATGAACAACAACATAGCTCGCAAGATATTCACTTCTAAACGAATACTACGTCTTCCCTGAGGAAATCTCACAAGTGCACAAGTCGGTACAACGAAATATTTCTATCTCCTGCGACCACACGCAAACTGCTCAACACTCTCCGAGTCTTTGTCTCCATTGACTTCGGTAGTCGCCTACCGAAGTAACGAGGGCTGTGATTGGCTGTGTAGGGAAGCAGCCTACTCACGCTGTAATAAATTCCCATCACTTTCCATTGTGTGCGAGCCAGTCTGCTGTAACTAGCTCTGACGTCATAAATGCTGCGCAATACTGTAAAAATCAAGCAAATGACCTAAAACTTTTCTAGCATGTCAGGAATAATACTAAATTAATGTGTGTTAAATATCAGTTCGATAACTTCAGTCATTTTCGAAATTTGGACGTTTTTCTGAAAAAATCATTGGCGCAACAGAAAAGAGCTAGAGACTTCAAAATTTATATTTAGATTCATCTTTCATAATGATTTAATAAAAATAGTACTTTGGATTTCACAAATTAAGACTTTAGTGGAAATTCATGATTTTGTGGTTTTCATCTCAAAACTGAAGGAAGCAAGATAGATGAAGTAGGCTAATAAATAAGGCTAGGATGTTTAGATTTAAATAGGTTGGAGGTCCGCTATGATTATGAAGATGTGTAAAGTTTCTTTTTAATACCTATAAAATTATAGCGATAGCGGATCTCAAAAGGGGCAGTTCAGAGCTCATCTACTGCGTGCAGTGTAATTTAATTAATTATCTCGCCCAAAGAATTTAACTTAGCCACGTCAAAATTTTATTATCAATACTTACCTGCGTGCTGAATGCACGTTTAAATTAAAAGCTTCATCGGCCATAAGCAAAAGAAGCTATAAATTATTATGTAACTTGAAGTGGTGCGTTACTAGCCCAGCGGCTAGTCGAGAGAGCCGAAAAGATCAGGCGTTCCCTTCGCCGTCCGCACCGCGGCTTTATATATAAGGACGCTACGCGAGGAAGCAAGGCCCCAGTTCTCTCCAAGCGCTGAATGACACGCCATCTGTGTCGGGAGCCGCATCGCATCAGTGTCACTGCTACAAACAGCCTCGGGTGCCGTATTAAGTTACTAAAGATACGCGGATCCATGAAAACATTTCATGTGAAGTGTTAATTCTGGAATGATTTTCATTATCTAGCTTCAGTTTGCGTATTGTCGTATTTTCACGCGCCGTCGCGGGACAGACATTCTACCAAATATTTAGCGTGGCATTTGATGAAATATTTTCATCAAATTATGGCGAGCATTCTTTTTAACATTTAATTCGGACATTTATAGTTGCATCAGCGCATTAGACTCTGAACTGCTCTGTTAGTTAGGTTGTAGGGATACTTGTGTTTTTATCAGTGAATTTCAGAATATACTCAACTATTTTGGAAAACCGTTTTTGATTAGAAATCCCGGACAATCTCCTAATTCCTCAGAGCTATAAGTTGCAGCTATAATTGTATCTCAAATGAAGTGGGCACTAGGATCTCTATTACTGGCTCCATGTTTTATTAAATCACTTTCTGGGTGCCAAGAAGTAAATAGAGAGCCAGTGTTGAGAACGGCGAAAGACAGCACTAACAACATTCTAAAAGCCAGAAACTGATTCAACTTGCAAGCGTTTGTTACAGCAAATTTATTTTTACAAACTATCACACGCCGCCCCACATATGGTGCATCGGCCGGGAAATCAACTAAGTGAAAGTGATTTTTAACTATTCGGATTCGCGAGTGAAATGCGACACGCAACTGAGTATAGAACAGTGAATGTGTTACGTGTGCATGTGGACGACGCAATTGGATTAACAACGCATCTGGATTGACGGAGCTGGCACTGAGTCTAGCGGTGCTGCCGGCATCGCGAGAAGCCAGTCTCGCCGCACCGCAGTCGTCCGCTGGAGCAGCCGGCGCAGAGCCTGCAATTGCGGGCCACGCAGACACACAACAACCGTCGGAGAGCCGTCTGCAGTTCAACGTGCCACGTCGCATCAGGAATCCTGGTACGCCGCGCCGGCAACGCCATACGTCGTGCAGAAGGAACTAAGTTAAGTGAAAAGCTGTTAAAAATTTTACTAACCTGCACTAAGAGACAGTCGGCGATGGAACCGCTGAAAGAAACTGAGGTTAAACTTATATCAGAACCTATGTCTGTTGAGGGAACTGTAAATCCAGACAACGGTTCAAGTGTAAATATGCATGAAAGTAGTAATGTTAAAGTGAAAAATGAAGTATTGTCTCCTGACAATAGTGTGCGAAGGGGCAATGATTCAATAATAGAGACCCCTGTAGTAAAGCGGAAAGTAGAAATGGTAAATTTATTGGATGATAGTTTCTCTGATGAATTAAAAATGAAACAGTCATCAGAAATGGTAGAGTTTAAGAAGGAGAAGTTAGAGATGACTAATCAATCAGAAGTTTCATTTAATTTTGATGATTCGGGTATTGGAGCTAGTTTTATGTCACCTGAGTGTGATAAAAAAACCGCCAGTGAGCAACCCAAAGATGTTGGGGCTGTTGATCTAAATGTTATATTACAAGCAATAGCTGCCAGTAATGCACAAATGACAGCTGAATTAAAGTCTGAAATTGTGGCCAGCCAAACTAGTTTTAATAAACGATTGGAGGTAATGGACGATACCTTCAAGGCTGGTTGCAATAAGTTGAAAGAGGATCTTGACAGTTTGAATTATAAAATTGATTACAATCATGAGGATATTAAGAAAAAGGTTGCTCAACAGTTTTCTGAAATGTATAAAACAGTTAAATCCGAAGTTGCTGAGGTTCGCAAAGACTTCCAAATGGAAGATGCGAAGCTGGAGCACAAGTTAACAGAAAAGATCGAAGCGGAATCTGAATTGTGCTCAGATAGATTTAAAGATGTTAATATTAAAGTCAACATATGTCAAGCAGAAGTAGAAGCCATCAAAACTGGCACTACTCATATTGTACAAAGAGTAGATAATGTTGAAATGAAAGTAGAAAATATCAGTACTAACATTGCTAACATTGAGAGTAAAGTAGCTTCAGTAACTTCTGGTAATGGTAGTATACAACAAGTTGTAGCTGCTGCAAATGCCGCTTTTATCGGGTGTCGGCAGTTCTTGCGGTTTGATCCAGATAAAAATATCCACCCGCTAGATTTCTGGAACGATTTTGAAGATGTGATTCCACCAAATTGGTCTGAACGAGAGAAAATCTCGTTTATTAGAAGCCATTTAGCAGGTGACGCCATGCGTTGGTCAGCTGATGTTATGTTAAAGTGTAAAACATTAGCGGAATTTAAAACAGCTTTTATTAATGAGTATTGGTCTAGCAATAAGCAAAATGAAGTGTTGAGAGAATTTTGGAGTGGGAAACGCTTCAATGCAGGCAAGGAATCAATTAAAGAGTTTGCTAGGTCATGGATTTCACGTTTGTCACATTTGGCGGAAAAGCTAAAGCCAGAAATGATTATACTAGGTCTTGAAGCCAAACTGCCATGGTATTGGCAAACTAGAATTATATCAGCCCCTAGAGATAATCTGGATCGTTTCATTGAGTATTTGGAACGTGTAGAACGTGTTGCTGCCAATGAGGAGCAAGCACGTAATAACCGAAATGCCCATAACAATAGTAGTAATTTTAGGAACGAGCAAAATGGCAATGTAAACATCAGAACAGTAGGTGTTCACCATCCTAAGAGAGGTAGGAATTGGAGAAATAGTTATCAGAACCTACAATGGCGTCCAAGAGGTAATAATTTTGTTCCAAACAGAAATATGCATGTAAACAACAGTACGGAAAGTAATGCTATGCCAGCTAACTATAATGAAACTAAAGGAAACAGTAGTAGGTCGAGGCAGGAAAACTAGTTCCCGTCTATGAGGACACTGGCGCTCACCAGGCGGTTACTTTTCCTAAGCCAGTAGTTAAGGGAATTGGTAAGACAGATCAGAATACTCAAGCTGAACAGGTGGATGAAGTGTCGGTAGCATCTAAGGATACAACAGAAATATTAGATCACTCACAGTATTTGATAGATACCGTATTAGAGACGCTTTCTAAGTGGGAAGAGAAAGAGAAGGCGCAGCAGTGTAACGATAGGGACGAGCTACAAAATACTGAATTGACAGGTGAAGAAGCAGAAGAAATTCATGCTTATATTTTCGATGAAGATGATGTGCCCTTATCTAAAGTGCCTGTGCAGGATGTTGATAATGTACTAATAGATTTAGGACAGGAGATAAGTGAGAATGTAGAGGGTAGGCTGTTGAGGGTCGATGAACCCAGTAGCTGTGACCAGTTGTCACTTGAGAAGGAAACCGACGATAATGGTAAAAGTGGTTTAGCTGTAACTAGTGTTATGCCCGGTCTGGAGGCGCAGAATCGCTCAGACTACAGTAATTTGGGTCATGTTCAGCAAACTAAATGTAATGAAGTAGTGCGGTGTTTCGATTTAAAATTAATAGACCGACTGGAAAAGGCAGCTGAAAATGTAATTCAGGAAACCCCTACACACTGTGACCTAAATGTAATGAAGACAGATGTCGATCACTTTAGTTGGAGACAAATCCAAAAGGAACTACTAGATGAATTTGAGGAACCACCTGTACAACCTAGAATAAGCCACCCTATAATAATAGTGAATATGTTGGGTATCAATGTACATTGTCTCTTAGACAGTGGAAGTGAGGTGAGTGCAATATCGCAGTCCTTCTTTGATGCATTACGTGGTAAAGACAAGCTTACAGTAATGAAGGTATCAGGACTAAGAATAATTGGTGCTACTGGCAAGGTGTCAAAAACTGTTAAGCAAGAAGTTTTACTGCCCTTTAACATTAATGGTAATTTAATTGATCATCCATGTTTAATTGTAAACAATCTCAGTATTGAGGTTTTAATTGGCATAGATTTCTTGTCAAAATATCAGAGTGTTGTTGACTTTGAAAGAAGCCAGTTAAAAATGGTCTTGCCAATAACCGGAGTAATTATAATACCTTTTAGTGATAAACATGTAGTAACTGATCATGAAACTTGGGAGCTGCCTATACGAGTTCTGAAAAATAGGAGGTATTGGGACGAAGGTGTTAATCTTAGTAACAGTAAGCTAAACACAGAAGAAGAAGAAGCAATTATTTTAGACAAAATAGAAGCTAAATTGCAGGAAATCGATAAAATTTCCGCCAATCAGAAGGAAGAACTGAGACAGGTTCTAAAAAGGCATCATAAAGTATTTTCAGATCGACGTGGCGTGGTCAAAGGTTATGAATGAATGCTGTAGGGAGGAGGTTGTTCTGTAACCTCTACACAGTGTGGCAGCTGTGCAGTCCCAGCTGTGTGAGATCTTCTTTCCCTTTCAGGTCTCACTCATTCTTCATCTTTCCTATCTACAAAAATTTCGACATCTTCTTCCAACACATAAAATTTTCTGTTATGGTTATCAAGCCAGAATTAAACTAATGAATGCTGTAGGGAGGAGGTTGTTCTGTAACCTCTACACAGTGTGGCAGCTGTGCAGTCCCAGCTGTGTGAGATCTTCTTTCCTTTTCAGGTCTCACTCACTCTTCATCTTTTCTATCCACCTAAAATTTCTAACTCTTCTTTACAGCATTAAACTAATGAATGCTGTAGGGAGGAGGTTGTTCTGTAACCTCTACACAGTGTGGCAGCTGTGCAGTCCCAGCTGTGTGAGATCTTCTTTCCTTTTCAGGTCTCACTCAATCTTCATCTTTTCTATCCACCTAAAATTTCTAACTCTTCTTTACAGCATTAAACTAATGAATGCTGTAGGGAGGAGGTTGTTCTGTAACCTCTACACAGTGTGGCAGCTGTGCAGTCCCAGCTGTGTGAGATCTTCTTTCCCATTTCAGGTCTCACTCATTCTTCTTCTTTCCTGTCCTCAAAAATTTCTAACTCTTCTTTACAGCATTAAGCTAATGAATGCTGTAGGGAGGAGGTTGTTCTGTAACCTCTACACAGTGTGGCAGCTGTGCAGTCCCAGCTGTGTGAGATCTTCTTTCCTTTTCAGGTCTCACTCACTCTTCATCTTTTCTATCCACCTAAAATTTCTAACTCTTCTTTACAGCATTAAACCAATGAATGCTGTAGGGAAGAGGTTGTTCTGTAACCTCTACACAGTGTGGCAGCTGTGCAGTCCCAGCTGTGTGAGATCTTCTTTCCCATTTCAGATCTCACTCATTCTTCCTCTTTCCTGTCCACAAAAATTTCGACCTTTTCTTTCCAGACATGAAAATTTTCTGTCATGGCTATCAAGCCATGAGTTATGTAACCATTCTATCTACCGATTAGTGAAGAAAAATACCTAATGTGACAAACCTAATAGTGACAAACAATAGAGAAGTATGACGTAATTAAGATACAAATGTATTTGAGTAACAATTATGTATAGTACCCTGGTAATATAGTAACTACAAAGTGTTGTTTTATTGGAAATGGTCCACCACCAGTAATTTAAAAAGATATATGAATTCATGTACAAGCAGGATCTGAAGTGGTAGTGAAACCTAGTGTATGCTGTAGAGCTAACTAATTAATAATAAAAGAGATTGCTTATTGTTATGAAAAAATATGCAGACAAGTTGTAAGAATAAACCCACCTTGTGTAGCAAGGAAAGGCAGTGAAATAGAATTGAGCAGTGTTTGTGGTTGAGACGTAAGGACACGTCCCTGAAGTATTTATAAGGTTGGAGCTGGCCGTTAATTTGGTGTAGTGTGTGACAGGACACACCTACACGTATTGAGGTTATGAGTTGGAGGCGTGAATGCGACCATAGGTACCCTTATGTTAGATGAGACAGAGCAGCTCATGGTGTCCTATAGGTTTAAGGAATTTAGCATTACGCTCGTCCATAATTACTTGATGCACTTTAGTGGTAGGTCTGAGGGAGACTACCTGAGGTTTCAGCGTCCGATCGAGTGGAAATGGATTGCCACGTGAGCAAACTAATCCGCTGCAGTACACTATGAATATGAAATAAATGTGCTATCCTATGCTTTAAATATTAATAGAGTGAGTGTTAAATAAGTACATACACTAGCAAAATAAATAAATACCATACTGACAGACGTGAAACATTATTTTAGCTCAGCATAAATACACTTCAAAGTAAGTAAGTACCTAATTGCAGACAACAGCAGTGGACCAATAAGTGGATTTTGTAGTCAACTAACGTAGTGTGTTTTGAACACTCACAACTGTACTATTACCAAAGGTTACTCACATGTACAAAGAAGCTGAGAAAACAGCCACTAATCATACTCATACTATCTCTAAGAATAAGGTAATCAAAGATGAGTCAGTTAAGTGCTTAAAATACAAATGTATCAGGAATATACCGAGCATTGGTTCAGTGTTCCGGCCCAGAAATAAGAAATTCAGATTAAATATGATTTATGATTGTATGCCTTAGGAGCATAAATTTTCTCCAGTACGTGACTAACGGCGTTTTGAGCCATTTATTTACCGATTTTATGACAGTTAAGTAACCGCGAGAGTAATACTGAAAAAGTTCTGTTAACTTTGTTCCAGTAACATATTGGAAGAGAAAATGTATATATCCCCATTTCATTGTGACCCACCCATAGATATTAAGTGAACAGAGTCTGAGGCACTCTTTTTGTTTGTTCTACAGGACAAACCAGATAATGGCAGCCTGGTAGCTGCGTGAAAGTGTGGAGTGACTTGGACACAACTCACAGTGACCCCTCCCCTTCCCCCCATGTAATTTAGAGTGCTCGAGAAGGACGCACACCATAGCAACTTCCCCTCCTCTACCCTTGTGAATGGAAGTGTAGGACGCCAGCCAAAGCGGCTACAACCACGTGTGTAAAAATTATTTGTGAACTTTTTCTTTCAGGTTTAGAAAAGACTGCTAAGAGATAATCATTTGTTTATGTATCATGTTATTTTCTTTGAATTTGTGTATGTAAAAATGTATTTAATGTATTTAATGGATCTAAGATTTTCATAATTTTTCAATTTGTATGTGTTTGTTTGTCTAAGGTAATATGTATGCCAAAATATTTCATTGACTTTGCTTAAAAATTTTGAGTAATGACATTGTTTAAAAGGCAGTGAACATGCCCACAATTTAAATAATTAATGTAGGTAATCAGTTTTCTTTAAGGTTTCTACAGGTTTATATTTCAATTTTGATTTTCATAGGGAGTTAAACTGTACTCTTGCTTCCCTTTTTGTAATTAAATTTTTTTTCATTCATTAACATTCATAAACAAGAAATTTAAGTAGAGGGTGATGTAGGGAAGCAGCCTACTCACGCTGTAATAAATTCCCATCAGTTTCCATTGTGTGCGAGCCAGTCTGCTGTAACTAGCTCTGACGTCATAAATGTTGCGCAATACTGTAAAAATCAAGCAAATGACCTAAAACTTTTCTAGCATGTCAGGAATAATACTAAATTAATGTGTGTTAAATATCAGTTCGATAACTTCAGTCATTTTCGAAATTTGGACGTTTTTCTGAAAAAATCATTGGCGCAACAGAAAAGAGCTAGAGACTTCAAAATTTATATTTAGATTCATCTTTCATAATGATTTAACAAAAATAGTACTTTGGATTTCACAAATTAAGACTTTAGTGGAAATTCATGATTTTGTGGTTTTCATCTCAAAACTGAAGGAAGCAAGATAGATGAAGTAGGCTAATCAATAAGGCTAGGATGTTTAGATTTAAATAGGTTGGAGGTCCGCTATGATTATGAAGATGTGTAAAGTTTCTTTTTAATACCTATAAAATTATAGCGATAGCGGATCTCAAAAGGGGCAGTTCAGAGCTCATCTACTGCGTGCAGTGTAATTTAATTAATTATCTCGCCCAAAGAATTTAACTTAGCCACGTCAAAATTTTATTATCAATACTTACCTGCGTGCTGAATGCACGTTTAAATTAAAAGCTTCATCGGCCATAAGCAAAAGAAGCTATAAATTATTATGTAACTTGAAGTGGTGCGTTACTAGCCCAGCGGCTAGTCGAGAGAGCCGAAAAGATCAGGCGTTCCCTTCGCCGTCCGCACCGCGGCTTTATATATAAGGACGCTACGCGAGGAAGCAAGGCCCCAGTTCTCTCCAAGCGCTGAATGACACGCCATCTGTGTCGGGAGCCGCATCGCATCAGTGTCACTGCTACAAACAGCCTCGGGTGCCGTATTAAGTTACTAAAGATACGCGGATCCATGAAAACATTTCATGTGAAGTGTTAATTCTGGAATGATTTTCATTATCTAGCTTCAGTTTGCGTATTGTCGTATTTTCACGCGCCGTCGCGGGACAGACATTCTACCAAATATTTAGCGTGGTGTTTGATGAAATATTTTCATCAAATTATGGCGAGCATTCTTTTTAACATTTAATTCGGACATTTATAGTTGCATCAGCGCATTAGACTCTGAACTGCTCTGTTAGTTAGGTTGTAGGGATACTTGTGTTTTTATCAGTGAATTTCAGAATATACTCAACTATTTTGGAAAACCGTTTTTGATTAGAAATCCTGGACAATCTCCTAATTCCTCAGAGCTATAAGTTGCAGCTATAATTGTATCTCAAATGAAGTGGGCACTAGGATCTCTATTACTGGCTCCATGTTTTATTAAATCACTTTCTGGGTGCCAAGAAGTAAATAGAGAGCCAGTGTTGAGAACGGCGAAAGACAGCATTAACAACATTCTAATAGCCAGAAACTGATTCAACTTGCAAGCGTTTGTTACAGCAAATTTATTTTTACAAACTATCACACGCCGCCCCACAGCTGGAGTGTTCCCGCCATGTCTCCAAGACAACGCACACTCACAAACATATTGAAACACATAGGGAATACTGAATTTACATTTAAAAAACTTGAAATTAAATAAATATTCCTAAGGCTAGACCATAGACATGCTCCAACACACATTATTAAATACATAAACAAATTAAATAAACATATATCAAAGGAATAGAAGCAAACGTAGGCCAGTAGCCTAATGTCTCTGTGCTTTCTAAAACACAGTAAATATTTGACCACTTTATTGATGAATAGTATATATCGGATATAAACAAAGACATAGACGAATAAATAAATATTTAAAAGCATGCTGCTACCCATTTTTTCGTGTAACTGTGGAGTACTTATAGCATGACGTGATCAGTGGTAATTGGCCACTTTGACCTCCAATAACTCATGTAATATTAAAGTTACATGTCTGTAATTCATACCAATTTACGTTTAGACTAATAGATTTGTAAAGACACGTCGATCGACAAAATCGGATGAATCGTTTAGATTTTGGAAATTCGTTGTTGTGTGCTGCTTGTATAATTTACAGTCAGATACTAATCTTCAAACTGATAAAGATATTAAAAACCTGATTACACCATCAGAATTTTCGTTCAAATAATGGTAATGTACATGTTTCCTTTTGAGGTATCATAATTCGTCTGGCTACTACTATTTTCTACATGAACTGTGAAACGTCTGCCATGACGGTTTCACAAAGTCCGCCGTCTTTGGCACTCCCGGCATACTAATATCTTTCATCGACACAAAACCCATTCCTTGACGGAGCGCTACATGGAATTCCCAGCCACGCGGGCGGCCTGGACCACGTGCTGGGGCTAAGCGACCTGTGCGGCCACGCCAACTTCGAACTTAGAATATTTTCAGGGCGCTACAACTCGCCCTTTACCACACAAAGGACAGTAGCTCCTGGTACATTTCTCTTCATTGCAGCAGCATGAAATCCTTAAAGGTGGTATACAATTCTAACGGCAGTCTGTCTGGCTCTAGCTATTGGTTAAGAGCCCCCTTGGCGAGCGCATTAGTAATGTCTTCAGTGGAGATGTTTACTAAAAGAGAGTCCATCCTCTGTCCGTCAAGGATACAATAGATAATCTATGGTATGTCAGTAAGTGCCGCAGTGTTAGAGTCTTGCTCACACTAGTAATGATGATAGCGAGCTTCATAGGCTGTTGTGATGTTCCCCTGTGATACGAGCCGTCGGTCGTCAGGTAAATGTAAAGAACGAATCACCACTTGTTGATGGTATCTGAGATCTGCGACGACATGTTGCATCAAGAAAACTATGCCTTACAGTCGGCGTGTCAGTGTCATACTGGACCAGTACGTGGCGTAAGATTGGCTTTACAAATTGTACCCACCACGGAAGTATGAACGAGTATTGCGTGATGTATTTTTCAGAGGATTCTCATGTGTTTGTGACCATTCGTCGCCATCCACTTCCTATAAATAGTCAACGTTAAGTTTCCACTGACCTCGACTGCTACACGTTGTTAGACGTTGGATGCTGATCTTGCATATATAAACACTGTGGTCTGGGAAGACCGAATGCCAGCTTTCTGCATTTAGGACGTCCAAAGAGAGAGGGAAGTTAAATACATGCGATCCAGTCGCCTGGAAGAGGGGCTCGTGACGATCGCCGACAATCGCCATGCACCACTTCGCAAGTGTCTACAAGACTGTGTCATTGTACTCCGTAATGTGGCTATGGACAGATGGTGAAATTAGGATACTGGTCCGTCATCGCAAGAACGTAGTGGAAATCTCCACCGACAATGATGTGCTCATATTATCCCAGGAAAAGGGGCGTGATTGTTTTGGAACTGTGAGAACTGTCATCGTTGGTCCATGATGGATGGCTCTTCGAGATTCACTTGTCTCATCACGTGTACCGCTAGTGATAGCCCTTGTGCTGACTGCAAGTAAGTGACGTCTTCAATTGCAATGACATCACGCACGATAAACGATGCTCTACTACTCCGTCGGCGGCTGGGGTGACATATCCAGTATAATCATAAAAATCAGGTCAAGTATCCATCCGTATCTCTTGTAATACGGCAATGTCAACTTCCGCTGCTCATAATTTCTCACGTAAATACAGAAGCTTAACATAGGAACCAATCATATTTAAACTGACTGTGAAAAATCTGTTTGCCTGCATCGGCAGTGCGTTCCTGTCGAGCTTATATCGACGAGAGTGAATGTTGTCGGGTTCTGACCATAGTGTTTCTGCTCCCGAAATTGAACAGTCAGATCCGATCCATGCTGATGCAGGAAGAGTCACTGTCGTCAGGGTGTCCACGCTGGTGGCACGAGAAACATCGCTGTCGAGGTCTTCAGCACATTACTGTGTTCCAGAGTCACTCTGGTGGGCGTGTGACAGATTCATCCTGGTGACCTCTGTTTATGGGGATGTGCTTCCGAGTCAGGCGACGGAATGGAGTCGCGACGTTCAGGAACGAAGGCGGCTGCAGCAAAACCGTAACATCGAGAACCATATCACCTTCATGTCTGTCGATACCTTTAACTGGCACCGGAATACGTTATAATGATCTTTGATATGCGCAATCTCATTGGTCAACGATTGTGTAAAGTTTGGCTGAAGTAAAGGAGCTTGAAGAATGTATATATAGTTGGAGTTCTACTGACAAAGTATCTTCTAAAAATCAACTTCTTCATCAGCTTATTTCAGGCTCGAATTCATTATTTTCTTTACATTATTCCATTTTAAAATTGGAGAACAAACGTGAACAACTGATGAATGCGATTTTGATCAACAAAATTAAATAAGAATAGAGAAAATTATATCTAAAGTACATTCCCACATTAAAGTAAGTGGAACTTACTACAGTGCCATCTGTTGACAGAAGTTATAATCTAGTTAGTTCACACTAGCAATCATGCATGTCTATACTGTTCTGAAAGTACAGCTTGAAACATATAAAATGCAACAAACCCAACTTTTTGTTATAAAATGCAAAAAACCGAATTTTTTCTTCAGAAACGTTCGTCAGGAAACTACAGTAGGCCATATACCGAATTTAATCAAAATAACATAATAAACAAAAAAGTCGATTTTCATGACTCAGCACGTTTTGACTTTAGATTAAGTGACGATTTCTCAGCCAAATATTAGCCCATTTTAAAAATTCAAAATGCAACATAATCTACATTAAAGGAGCTATCCAGAAAAAATATAATGAATAAAATCAGAAGTCATTTAATAAGTAAGATAGTAAAATTTTCAGTTTTTATTTTTTCTATCTTTCTTAAAATGTTTCAGAAACATGTATAAGCATGAAGTTAACACTTTTATATATTTTTTTAGTTTCTCATTCATTTATAGTGAAGTAAATATTAATAATCGAAAATTTTCAGTAAGTAATCTATGTTGTGCACCATATGTAAGATTCTTTTTACCATCCATAATCACATAAGCACGTGTATCATTTGGAATTTTATCATTAAAAGTTGGAGAGTTTCATAGCAGTTTTCTGTGTAGTTACAACATTCTTTCTTCATGTCATATTGATCACATAAATTGGATAATTAGTTATAAATGTAAATGGGTTAATATCAGTATCTGATTTTAGTAAATTAATTCTTTTAAAATATAGAAATGCATCATATACTTTAAGAAAATTATTTGCTGGATTAATATTCCACATTTCTTGAGGAAAAACTTCATTTCTACCATTTTGAAATAAATATTCTGTAGTTTAACATGATCAAATAATGACGTATCAACTGACTGATAATTTGTACGATTTGTTTGAAATGAAACAAATATGAAGTATGGCATATCAAATTCTGTAGAGTCATAGTAATTTGTGATACGTAGTTCAAAACTGTTTTTACCAGATAACCCAGCAGCTTCTTCTGTTTGAAGTTCATAAAAAGAAATAGGTATTTTCGGATTTTTAAGAATATTTTCACTTTGTTTAATTTCATAATTTGATTCATATTTAACAATAGGAACACGAATTTCCATGGATTCAATAACTATTTTATCTTCTTTTGGAAGTGTATCTTTTATTTTAACACCAGCGTCATTTGTATCAGACCAACGTTGAATGGCATCTCCCAAGGATGAACTACATGTAAAAATTACATTTAAATCTCCTTCAAACCAAATTTCTTTATAATCTGTAAAAAATCCACCAAGCATTGACAGTGGATAAAGTACTTCATTTCTTTTACTATTTATTTTTCCTGTATTAAGAATATGTGCTTCTAAACTTATTTTATCAGTTACAGATAAAGTTAGATGTAATAAAACAGATTCAGAAATAAAAGGATGCTCAATTCCATATAAAATGTTATTTCCATTCTTTATGGTTATAAATTCTAACAGTTTTGCTACATAATTATCAATTAATTTTTTATTTGATTTTCTATCATAAGTTGGATAAACTGTACCATCATTTCCAATAATACTAAAGTTCATGTATAATTGTGCATGCTTTGGATGAAGCCATTTATCACCAATATTTATTTCAATTTCTGTATCTTTCTTAGGAACATTTAAATTAATTTTAGTTTTCTCATTCACAGGGAATGAGTGAAACTGATAACTATCAATTTTATTCATGATTGTTTTAGCAATTAGTTATTTATTAACGAACAATTTTATTAACATATTTCTAAAACAACTGTTACAGTAGCACAATTAAAGTCAATTACACTATCATTTTCATCAGTTATAGTAACTTATAAATCTTGAATTGTATCAAAAATAGGAACATTTACAGGATATTTTGGGTCATAAATCATTGGTCCACCAAACTCTGCATTATGTTTAAATGAAGCAATAATATTACTTTCCTTATGAGAATCATCATTATGTTTTACATGCAATCCATCAGCTAGATTAAAATTTATATTTATTAATTCAGAAGGAATTATTTAAGGAACATTTTTAGGTATAGCTTTTCCATTAGCTACAACAACTTGATTACTAAAACCAAGTAAATTTCCAATACTATCTTTTATATCCATATATAATTTTACATCACTTGCAATAGCAATTCTGTTTAAAATTTCATCTGCTTTAATATGTATATTAGGCTTTTTCAATGAATAAATGTTTTTAAATCTTTAAAAATACATTGACCTACAGGAATTTCTATCATTTCTCCATCACAATAAAGTTTATTATTTTTTGTTGTAGTATTTGGAGTTAAACAAGTTGAATAATAGCCAACTAATGAAACATTAGTTTAACTGTCATGTATTGGAACAGTTAATCCTTTTTTGAGAACTGATGACTTATCACTAAGTTAAACTAATCGACTTATTTACTTATGAAAAAAATTATTAAATAATTGAACAAAACAGATTGGGAACCGAAAGTAAGAATTCCAGGAAATAAATTTAAAAAGAAACATGGTAAGTTTTTACCAAATTCTATTATATGTGCAATAATTGGACCAAGTGGTTGTGGTAAAACTACATTAATGATTGATATTTATATTTTACCTCCATGATGGTTAAATTGGAATAAAGTTAAACATTTATATTTATATTAATTCAAAAAGTTTAGAATAACCAAATTATCAAGAACTTATAAAACAATGTAAAAAATTGAAGACAAAATTAATGAAAATATTGTTAGTTTTGTTGAAAATATTGAATAAATTATTCCATTTAATGAAAATCAAGATATTTTAAGAGAATATTTTACTAGAGAAAGACATAAAGGAATAGATTGTTTTTACCTAGCTCAAACTTATTAAAAAATACTAAAACAGTTAGTCAGAGACAATTTAAATTTCTTAAATATTTTTAGACAACATGATACAAATTTAAATCATTTTTACCATGAGTTTGTTGGTGGAGATTTAAAGTTTGTTAATTTTAAAGGAATGTGTAGTAAATGTTGGAATGACGAGTTTGGATTTTTCACAATAGATATGTCTAGAAAATCAAACAAAGGTAGGTTTAGAAGTAAAATACAACATTCCTTAAAAACACAAACAAAAACATAAATGTGAAACATTATACATAAACATAAATGTAAATGTAAACATAAATGTTAACTATACTCATAAACATAAAACATAATTAATGTATTTTCTTCCTTAATAAATGTTTGCAAAGTATGATGAAGAAGTTGTTAAATGTCCATCAGCACAAACATGATAAAAACTTGAAGAAATACTGAAAAATGTAGAAGAAAAGGAGAAATTAAAATTGAATCAAAACAGATTTTACCTCAAATGACATATATTGGTCCAACAATAAAAAAGTATATTTCCTTATAAATGATAAAGTTTTTGGATTACAGTTTGAAAAAAGCAAACACTATATAGGAGATTCTGAAGTTAAATTTAACAATGACAACATCTTAATCAATGGAAAAATTGTAAAGCAACTAATGACTTAATGAAAATCTTGGCTGACGGTTATGTTGAAAATGAATATGAAGAAGATGCATTAAACAACTATGAAGACATCTTAATATTAACAAATGCTATATATCAAATTAATGACCCAGTACTAACAAACCCAAATCAAGTACAAGTGAGAAATATACATTAATAAAACCAATATGAGGGAAAATTTAAAATCGAATCCTAGGAAAATGGGTCAACAGTTAGATAAAAAATCAATTGAATATGTTTGGATGAATGATGTTAAACAATTAATTGATAGATTAGCAGTAATTCATGGTGAAGAAATAGCAGGAAATAAAAATTAACATAATGAAAACGTTAGTATTGCACAAATGTAACAAATAAATTTAGCAGGTCGCTAATTGATAATCCAAAATAAATTCCCTATTTAATTAGATTTTTAAATAATCTTCCACATACATTTTCGAAAACTGATAATTATGGAAAAGGATTAGTAAATACTTTAAATAACAAATTACCATTTTAAATGCATCTTTTACGTTATAATACAGAAAGAATACAAAATTTTAATGAAATTATATGTGGCCATTTATGTTTATTTGTTTTAAAAATGCTTTGTGAAAATTATAATTTTGATGATATTTTAGATTTAATAAATGGACATTTTTGGAAATAAGATACATTTATTTAAACCAAATGGACTAGTAGTTAGTACATCTACACTCGATCTAGAAAACATTAAAAATTTGATTAAACAATACGATCCAAAGATAACTAATACAATTAAACAATTTCAAAAAGAATTTAATACTATTTTTAAAGTAACTAAATTTTATATTGGTTTTAAAGGTAGAAGACATTCTAATGCAAATGATCCAGTTGATGAATGGATGTAGTTAAGAAATAATACTTAGAAAAAGAATATGTTACAAAACCAGAATACAAAAGCATTTTAACTCAATTTAATATCTATGTCACCAAAAAAGAAATAGAAAAAGCTTTCTCAGATTATTTTTCAAAAACAAATTTAATACCATACTTAGAACAGTTACGTTACCTTAAAGAAAACGTATATGATAATCAAATAATTGAATTTCCCTTTTCAACAGCTGATAAACTAAAAATGTTCAATTTTGAATATATTTTCATACTTAAAAGGATTATTGGTGTTGCAAAACTTACAAATGGATACTTAAACGTTATGATTTTGTTATATCAGTAAATGCTGGTAGTGATCATATCAAGAAATAATAATAATCAATCATTTCCAGTACACACACCAAGCGGTTTTTTTACAATTTAAAGATTCTGATAAAACTTTTCCAGTTGATGTAAAGTGAATTATATTTGGTGGAATAATTTAAAATTTAATAAATTTTTTATCCTGATAAATGGAAAATCTTCCTTCAGTACCTCATTTATTGTTTAAAGTGTAAACAGTTTACCGATACACAATCCACATAGAGTGACAACTAAAAATGGAAGACAAGAATTGAAGGTCTCTGTACAATATGTAAAAGTGAAAAGATTAAATTTGTTTGAAAACTTTGTTAATGGTGAAGGTCCAAATAATAATAAAATTATTGAAAATACAATTAATGAACTACATAAACCAATAAGAAAGAATTTTAAAAGAAGAAATGTTTTCTTTTAATATAGATTATTTATGGCAAGCTGATCTAGTACAAATGGATTTTAGTAAATTACAAGGAATTTCAAAAATAAAACAAGGTTATAAATATTTATTAACAGTTAGTGACGTTTTCTCAAAATTTGCTTGGGCTGTTCCTATTAAAGATAAAACAAGTAGGAATGTACTTGATGCTTTAAAAAAAAATTATAGATAGAAAACTAAATAATTTATAAACGGATAGTGAGATAACCTACAATCCTAAAGTTTTCTTTCATTCATTGATACAGATATATTGAATTAGGGTTACAATTCAATCTTAACATTTTGCACAATTTGGATGTTTTTTATCGATTTTATATCGTTGTTTCCGTAATATTTTCATTGTGTTCTAATGACATAATTGTTATATTCACATCCATCATCAAATAAATTTAAATGAATGAATGTTGGTCTTAATTTAACATTAATTGTTTTAGGAACTACATGTAGTTATTAACTATTTATCCTTTCATTTCTTTTACCTATTATTTCTGAAGCAGTATTAACTGATTCTCTCAAATTTTGAATACGATCATCTTTCATTTTAGTTCTATCATCTCTTAATTGAATTGTTTCTGTGTTTAATTTATTCAATTCTTGGAGTTGTTGTATACAATAATCTTTGTGTTTTATTCGATCTTTGTAAAAAGTTTTAATTTTATATTCTCCATGTCTTCTAATTGATGGTAGGACTTCATGAATAACCCATCCTATAAATTGTTTAGCTACTTCTTTTCTGATTTTAAAATTAAAGAATCTAATCCAGATTCATTGATAAAAATAGTTTGTTTATTAATTCTTGATATGGGCTCACAAAACGCGATGTTCAAAATATTAGCAAAATTTACTTTATCATCAGGATCAACATGTCTAATTATTGGATTATTTGTGTTTTTGTATTCTAAAATCTGAGAAACATCTTTAGCTGTTAAACATGGATTATTTTCTTCATCTAAAATCATGAAAATTACTTATTGTTGTAAGTAAGCTTACTGTTGATGATATCTACAATTGGTTCCATCTAAGCGAAATATTTTTAATAGTTTTGCCAAAAATAAAGAGTAGCTGAAATTTGTAGTTTGCACTTACAATTATATTAAATTTGTAGAGGCGAATGGGTTATTTTTAGGAAACATGGTGCGAAATTGTGATTTAGTGTGTTTCAGTGCGCGATGCTCCAGCCTCATGGCGAACGAAGGCTGGCCGGAGCGTTATGCAGGTGACACAGTTTTGCAACGAGTGTCAGTATGAGTGTACGTCCGCGGCAGCCAGAATGCAGCATTAGCAGAATTACGCAGGCGCGGGCCACCTGTGGCGTGGTTGTGTTAGCAAACTCATCAAGAACATTCTAATAAACATGGCGCCCCGTAACTGGCGGATTCAGCAGCGGTCTGCACTATTTAAGGGCTTCAGAGTTGGGTGGCAGCATTGGTTCGACCGATTGGGTGCTCAGTTGCTGTTACGTCAACATCATCAATGACGCTGTCCCCAAGGACTAGCTGGCGCAGGGCATTGCCCGCTGCTGCACCGGTGACTCCCGGCGTCGTCAAGAGCTGCAGCATCTGCAGGAGGCGAGCTGGGCTGGGACTCATGCTGCTAACCTCCTACCACCTGCACAGCTGCTGACCAAGCATGGCATCGCATTCCCCAGGCTGCGAGCATCAGCACGTCTCCACCATGATGCGAGTGGTGGGGGTGAGCTACCGGAAAGTGTATTGGAAGAACCAGCACTAAAGAGGAAGATTGCTAAAACAGCCACCTCCTTCTACCCAGCCACACCCTAGAACCCTGACCATGTCACAAGCTCCGGTCATCCTATTACAAGTGGTGTCATTCAGGCAATCTGCATCTCACACACACCTGTTACAAGTGGTGACAGTAGTGGTCTTTTCCCTGGATTTGGAGGAAACTGTGGATGGTAATCGACGAGGATATGTGGCACCTGAGAATGGCAACAATGGATCAACAACTCCTGCAACATGACAAGTAAGTGCCGATTTTTCGTTTGGAGGTTTTCTGGACCTGTATCATAGTCCGTCTTCCCTTCCTGTTCTTCCTTATGGGCTTACAGCAGTCTTGATTTGATAGCTGGTACTGATAGAACAGTCTCTGTCAGCTGAGGTGGCTATTCAGCAGCTACTTCAGCGAGTGTCGCATTTAGGGATAGAGCTGGCGTGGTCTGAAGAAACGAGCAAGGAATGGTTTCCTGTTAATGCAGTAATTCTTTACACTAACTCTGCATCTTTGGTCATCCCTTTCTCGGGAAAAGCTGGAGAGGATGTTATGACTTTTTTTGAGAACCTTAACACGGCCGCCAAATTGGGAAATTGGGATGCAGAAACACTTTTGCATTTAGCTAAGTTGAAAGTAACTGGGGATGCCAGAGTGTACGTTATAACTTACATGCCATTAAGAATTAAGGGATGCTCGGACGTTTGAAGTAATCAAAAAAGGGTTGCTGGAAAGGTATCACAGGAAAAATACATCTAGATATTACCGGGAACAATTGAATAGAATGTATCAAAGAAATGGGGAATCAATAGAAGCTTTTGTAGATCAAATTCGAAAATTTTATGTTAACACCTAGGAGCTAACAGATTCCGACAGGGTTAATGAAGCCATTCTGCAGGAAGCTGAGCAGAGGGCACTAGACTTATTTATGTGGGGAATACAACCCAAAACCTCCCGAAAGTTTAGGATGGAATTCCCTAAGACTCTCAATGAGGCAGTCGAAATCGCTGTGGCGTTAGAGGAAGTTGAAGCAGTAACAAATATGCGGGACAGGAAAGCAGTGTTTAATGCAGAAATAAAATGTTTCAGATGTGATCGGATGGGGCACATTAAACGCGATTGGAAGGAAATGCAGTGCAGGAAATGCAGACGTTGGGGTCATTGGGAGTGTAATTGCAATGGGTCCTGGCATAAACATGATAGGGACCCGCAAGGTGGGCCTCATCCCTCAGTTAAACAGGGCAGGGGGTGATGTGTCCACTGTGCAACACCCCTGGTAAGGATTAATGCTAGTGCAGAATCAATGGCAGACTTTTTCTGGCCGGCTTGGTGAGGGGCACACCGTGCAAATTTTTATTGGATACTGGGTCTCTGGTTTCTGTGGCGAGTAGAAATGTACTCATTAAAGTAGAATTAAAACCACCACACTGGGCGTTAAGTGACGTAGGTGGGGGGCAGGTGAAGTCACTCGGATCAGCGGTGTTAAACTTCCGAGTGGAAATGAGGAACTTCCAGGTGAAGGTAGAAGTTACACCTGCAGGCTAATGGTCAGACCGAGAGAGTTCATCATAAAATAGCTAATATGTTAAGTTATTATGTAAATTCACAACACAACAATTGGGATACGTCATTGGAGTTTGTAACCATGGCACATAACTCAAAAGTGCATGAAAGTACACGATTGTCTCCATATGAAGTACTGTTCGGTTGGAAGATGCTATCTCCGTTTGAATTGCTGAAGACCCCAGCAGGAACCAATATTTTGGCTGTTTAAGATTTATCCACAAAGTTGAAAACAATCTGGCGGCAGGTGAAAAAAATGAACACTAAAGCGTTAGAGAGACAGGACAAAGTTGAAAATATAAAGGCAGCTTTACCCAAATATCATGTAGGACAATGGGTGATGATGATTAATCTGTATGTGCCAAAAGGCAAAACGAAAAAAATTGTATCCCATTATCAAGGCGCTTTCCAGGTGATCGAGATGACATCGCCAGTGAATGTAAAACTACAGCTTTCAACTCGCCCTATTATTGTGCATGTGAGCCAAATTAGGCCAAATTAGGCCCTTCTAGTGAAGAGAAAAATGAACCTAAGAAAAAGAATAAGAAAGGAGTAAATAAACAAGAGAACCAAGTACGGCAGGTACAGGATAATGAGAATAGCAACTAGTGTATGATAGATCTCCACACAACCCAATTAGAGAGTTTGGAGAAAGATGTAGTTAATAATACGAGCCAATTGCGAGCTTTGGCTCCGACCTTGATGTCCCACATTAAGGCCACAGCCGGCACAACCAATCACGACTTGGTCATGATCAAGTGCTGGTTGGATAACATCGATTCTCAGCTGATAATCGCTAAGCTGCTCTGTTTTCTTGCTGATAGTATTACAGAAGCACGCATAGAAGCCATGGAGCTACAGGAGACCTTGTTGCACGAAATGCACGGGCACCTAACCCCGGTACTGTCACCTTCGGAAAATCTTCGGGAAGGATTACCAAAAGTTCATTTCGAATTGCCCACATCCCTGGAGCTACTGACGACATTAACTGATGAACACTTATCTCTGTACTACAAAATGGCCACTGTTACCAGTACTCAGATGGGTACCCTGCTGAGGATTCATATCATAATACCATTAACATGTAAGGATTGTAAATTTGAATGTTACGCCTTGCATAGGTATCCAGTGAAGTGGGAAATTTAGCAGAAATTCGTACAATTAACCGAATGGGAAATATTGTTAGAGGCACGTAACAGACAATCTCATGCATTTCTCACTGCACAAGATTTGCTGCGATGTCGAACAGGTCCAGTTACCATCTGCCCCTGAAAATTGTTACACACTGTTCTGAAATCTTGTGAGTATTCACTATTCTGCTCTCAAGAACCAGCCGCAGAGTGCCCTAAGAAAATTATAGCAGGCACAGTGCAGTTATTTCGGCAAGTGGGTCCATATTGGATATTTTCCGTATTGGAAAACACAATCGTTATTTGCGTTGGTTATGAGCAGGGTAAGCAAGGGAGTATACAATGAATAGAATTGCAGGGGCAGCGACTGTTAATTAACGGCACACAGTGTTACATATCAGGGCCAACATTCCGAACACCAGCCATAATTACTGGAGCTGGAACCATAAACATAACACACACATTGATCGGTGTACCCGACCAACTGGTGCAATTCGTCACGAAAGAAAATCTCAATCTTCTGAATAGTGCATTAGACCCGACTTTGCTCGCCTCTTGGGACCGGATGCCAGCAGCTCAAAATGGACGTATAACTATGGAACATCTGTTTCAACAAGTGCATGACTACCATAATGAGCATAAGCAATGCTTATTAGTTATTGTATCATCAACCATCACCACCTGTAATTTTATCTTTGTCGTAAGATTAGTGTACTATCGGCTCAAGATGGAGGTAGCCCAAATCCCACCCCATCCAACCATTAATCTAAGGGTCGAGACAAAATCACTGAACAGTTGTGAGGCACTTCAGCAGAACACTGAGTAATGTTTATGAACAAACTTAAGACCGAGGATAGAAGTGAATGAACACAATGTAAATAATGAATCAATCGCATTTTGTGGTGTTTGTGAAGTGAACTGTAGTTGTTGTGACTTTTTGGTTGAATTCAGGGACGAATTCTTTTCGTGCAAGGGTGGAACTGTAGAGGACAAGGAGTTATTTTTAGGAAATATTGTGCGAAATTGTGATTTAGTATGTTTCAGTGTGCAATGCACCAGCCTCACGGCAGATGGCGGATGAAGGCTGGCCAGAGCGTTATGCAGGTGACACAGTTTTGCAACAAGCGTCAGTCTGTGTGTATGTGCACAGCAGCCATCGACAGCCAGAATGAAGCATTAGCAGAATTACGCAGATGCGGGCCGCGTGTGGCGCAGTGCATTAGCCAACTCGTAGAGAACATTCTAAAATAAATGATGTCGCATAACCGGCAGATTGAGCAGCAGTCACCAGAGGGCATTGCCCACTGCTACACTGTCGATCCCCGGCGTCGTCATGAGTCGCAGTGTGAATTTTGTAGAATAAATAATTTACGAGGATATTAAAGTTTAGTAAAGCAGATTTTATTACATTTATTATTAGTGATCATTCAATTATTATTAGTAATCATCCAAAATTGTTAAAAATAATACACATTTAGAAAGTGAAAATAATACATCTGAAAATAATACAGGTGTTGTTAAAAATAATGCCTAAGATAAGTGAAAACGATAAAAATTATATAACTGAAGTAAATAAAAATTATAAAAATATTGTAAAAATTTATATACCTGAACAAGATAATACAAATATTGTTAAATATTATGAACCTGATTGTAGTGAAAATCTTTGGAAAATTACCATTTTATGATATTTATGACGTTTTTCTAACTAAAGAAGATAAACCATTACAGGATTATTTCCATTTTCTACAAATATATTTCTAAAACCAAGATATAGACAAACAGTTAAAGAGTACTTAGTTGAAAAAGTATTTCCAGAGAAATTACAAACTATAAATTCAGAAAATAGTATTCCCTTACTCGATCCTAAACATATCTTAAATGCAGTAAAACAAAATTTTTTAAATTGTTTAAGACTATTTGAAAGTACATCAAGGTGTAAACATAAATTTTACTTTATATTGTGAATATAAACTACAAAGAGATGAAATAAATGAAAAAGTTCAAGAATTTGGACAACAAACACCACAGTATACTATTTTAAAAGAAAAATATTTTTTACAAAAATTAAAATAGGTTAAAAGATATATTTTAGAAAATATCTAATTTTCAAGCATAAGGATCAGGATGGACATTAAATAGAATTATTGGTTTAGAGCTACAATTAATCAATATGTTCCACTAAGAGGTTAATCTTACATTGAATTACCAGATAAACTTAAAAACAAGAAAGCATTTGTTAATCTAAAAAATAATGATCAAATGTCATTTCTGTGGGCTATAAAATTTGCTTTGTTTCCTGTAGATGATCATTCTGATAGAATAACGAAAAATATAAAAATGTTGGTCTTGATCATGTTAAAAAACTTGAAATTAATGAATTTTCAGTACTATTTGATCATATTCCAAAAATAGAAAATATAATATTGTATCAATTAATGTTTGTTTATTTGATGAATAACATGAAAATTATCAAGTGTATCCATCAAAAATTACAAAATTTAAAAAAGAAAAACATTTAAATCTACTTAATTTTAAAAAAGAAGGTATTTCATTTTATTGTTTCATAAAAATTTTATCTAGACTTGCATCAAGTCTAATGACTAAACATATTGAAGTAAAATTTATTTGTGATTTACGTTTTCTACATTTTATAGGTAAAGAATAATTAGATAATCATACAACAACCTGTTTAGCTAATAAACCACTAAATGTTGAAATGCCACATGCAGGAGAATCTGATTATTTTAAAAATTATAAATTTAGGGAAATCGTTCCATTTGTTAGTTATGCTGATTTTGAAAGTTTACTTTTAAAAATGGATAATTGTAAACCAAATCCAGAAACAACATATGCAATGAAATATCAAAAAACTGAAGCAAGTGGATTTTGTTATTATATTAAACACATATATATATATATATATATGGTAATTATAATGATCCTGTTGTTCATAGAGGACCAAATTGTAAGAAACAAAATTGTACAATGTATAAAACAAGAAGTTGAAAAAATTGGAAGAATGTATTCTGTGACTGAAGAAATGAAACCACTTACAAATGAAGAAAATTAAATTCATATTAATTCTAAATATTGTACATTATAAAAATGTCATTATACAAAAATTAATAAAAAAATTCGTCATCATGTTCATTTAACTGGAAAATATATTGCTCCATTATGCAATACTTGTAATTAAAAACTAAATCATCCTGATTTTGTACCTATTTATTTACATAATTTATGTGGCTATGATTCACATCTTTTTGTAAGAGAACTTGCTATTGATAATAAAGAAATAGAATTAATACCAAACAATGAAAATAAATATATTAGTTTTGGTAAACATACATTTAGATTTATGTCTTCTTCACTGGAAAAACTTTAATCAATTTTAAGAAAAACCAATTACAATATATTAAATGTTTTTTTCTCCAGAATTTTTTAATCCAGTAATTATAAAAGGTGTTTATTCATATGATTTCATGGATTGAAGATACACAATTACGAACAAAAGATGAATTTTATAGTGAATTAAATGGTTCTGTCATAAGTGATGAAGATTATGTATATGCAACATTAGTTTGGGAAAAATTCAATATTAAAAATCTTGGTGAATATCATGATTTAAAACTTTTGAAAATTTTAGGAAAATGTGTATACAAACATATAAACTAGTTCCATCTTGGTATTTTACAGCACCTGGTTTATCTTGGGATGCAATGTTAAAAATTGGTGATAAAAAACTTGAATTATTATATGATTATGATATGCTTCTAATGGTTCAAAAAGAATAAGAGGAGGAATTTGACAATGTTCTGAAAGGTATGAAAAAGCTGATATTTAAAACATTTTAATAATAAAGAATTATTAAATTATATAATGTATCTAGATGCTAATAATTTATATGGTTATGCTATGAACCAATATTTACCATATGGTGGATTCAAAAGGGAAGAACCAAATAATTTTAATTGTACAAAAGTAAATGAAATTTCGAACAATAGACAAGATGGATGTATATTTGATGTACATGTACAATATACAAAAGAATTAAATGATTCACCTAAAGATTTACCATTAGCTCCTGATTCAAACCTTGTTCCAGGAACAAATGAAAGAAAATAAATAACTACTTTAGATAAAATGTGCAATTATGTAGTCCATTATAGAAATCTTAAACAATATCTATCTCTAGGAATGCATCTTACAAAAATACATAAAGTTGTAAAATTTAAACAATCTAATTGGTTAAAGAAGGATATAGATCTAAGCACACAGTTAAGAAATAAAGCTACAAATGATTTTGAAAAAGGTTTTTATAAAGTAATGAATAATTTTGTATGTGGAAAAACAATGGAAAATATAAGAATGAGACAAAATATAAAATTAGTTTCAAATACTAAAATATGTGATAAACTTGTAGCTAAACCAAACTTGAAACATAGAACTATATTCAACAAAAATCTTGCTGCTATCCGTACGAATAAAACTAAAATACTATTTAATAATTCTAGGTATATTGGATTAAAAATACTTGATATATCTAAAGAATTAATGTATGATTTTCACTATAGTGTTATGAAACCAAAATATGGTGTAAATATTGAATTATGTTATGAACATACAGATAGTTATATTTACAATACTAAAACTGAAGATATCTATGAAAATATGAAATCAAATATTGATTACTTTGATACAAGTGATTATCCAAGAGATAACATATATGGTATTCCACAAGTAAACAAGAAATTTGTTGGTAAGATGAAAGATGAATGCAATGGAAAAATGATGGAAGAAATTTGTGGTTTAGGAGCAAAGATGTGTGCTTATAAAGTTGGTGATAAAATAGAGAAAAAATCCAAAGGAATTAAAAATGTGTCGTTAAAAACAAAACAAATTTAGATGATTATAAAGACTGTTTGTTTAATAATTTAGAACAATATAGAAAATTTAATTTAATTAAAAGTGTAACCCATGAAATATATACAATTCAAGTAAACAAAAAAGCACCAAGTCCTCTTGATAATAAAAGATATGTTTTAGGAAATAGAATAGATACATTAACATATGTTCTTTACTTGTTATTGAAAATCTAATAAATAATTATTATATATAAATACAATAAAAAATTTTCTATATAAATGGAGACTAATCAAAAATGTCAATATTGTTAGCATCTCAAAAGAGATTAAAAAATATCTGAACTAGAGAGAAATGTTTTATATAATATTACTGACTGAAAATTTAAATACTAGATATGGAGAAAAAATTTGTATGTAGCTTAATAATGATTTTAAAGTTATTTTACCAAATAGATATTACAGATTAATTGATTATTGGAAACTTGAAATAATAAAAAGAAAAGGGTAAATGAAATTGAAATATAAAGGAATGAAGAAAGTTGAAAATAGAAATAATGAATTTCATGATATAGAGTTCACAATGTAAAATTTAATTTTTTTAACTAATACATTTACTTATGTTAACAATGTAAAATTTTAGAAATAATTTACCTGTGTTAACTTATTCATTTTATTTATTTTATTATGTTCACCTGTGGGAAATGTATAAAATAAATGATTTTTTAATATAGCTATTATTATATTACTTTATTATAGCATATTATTATTATTAGGTAAAAGGGAAAGTAGGATTTTTCTGTATGTTATGGATCATTAGATCACTTTTCTCGAAAATAAACAATGTGAGTGTTAAGTAGTAATTTTTTATTTTTTATAATATTGGTCTATTGATCTATTGGCCTAGGAGATACAAAAACATCCTACTTAGGTAGTACGGGACATGATTCTTTAGCACAATGTGAACTTGCCACACAAGGTTTAGGAAAGGGTATGTAGTGAACAGTGCCGAGTTCCCTACTGCATTCCCATGCACTGTTCCATATTGGTGCAATGCCAGTATCACATGCTCTGTCGGCATTTCGAACAGAAGTTCGAAGATATGGACCATGTTTAATCCCAGGAAGGTAGTTTCGCTCCAGAAATTTCTCAGGGCAGCAAAGGTAGTCCCACATGGAGTCCCAACCTCTACCCATGCGATTTCCATACTTTTGTGACACTGATGAAAGAATTCGTTGCGTTTATTTGCTTCGGATGAAGAGGTGCACACGATGATACAGTCGTGTTTCCACAGGCAACCACAGACATTGTTCTATCAAGGCACTGTCTTGTCTCACAGTGGGATAAATGTGTTAACATTTACAGTGATTGCTTTTGAACAACAAAAGGTTTACTTACTTTTTTTCTACCTTAACTTTCATCTGAATGCCTCTTACATAAAAACGAAAGACACAAATTTCAAGGATCCAATGTTAAATGGGTAAAAGCATAAATGCTTTATAGTGAAGTATTCAATGTTTTAATCTCGGAAGATACGAGTATATTTTCCCTAGAGTGCCCCTTACGTATTCGTCACTGGTCACATATCCTTAAAAAGAACAAGCTCCATGCTGATGGAAGCAGTCTCTGTTGTGTGGAGTGTCTGTTCAGTCTTATGTTGTGTGATAATGGCGTAGAAAGTCACCTGACAACGAAATATGAAATTAATTAATTATTGTGGGAGACTAATATTATGTATTTCAATTTTTAACAAGGTGTGTTGCTGCAAGTGCCGACAGAAATTACCGTAGATGTTTTCCTACATTATTGTTTAAGACGGACAAGGACACATAACGATTAATCACATGATATGGTTTAAGGATTTCTACATTGCATAGACAACGCCGGACTTATTACCCTGTATAAAATTCAATTGCAAATGCTGTAACACTAGGCAGTGGGCATGCACAGTGGCCTGTAACTGCTATGCCGGTGCTGATAATAACCGCCCAACTGCTGCTAAAAGCCCAGCCAAGTGGTTGGGTGTCTGCACGAGCAGCTCCGGGTCCTCGTCTTTTCGTAGACGATCGCCTGTGGTCTAGTGCCGCCGGCAGATTTCGCCGCAGCACCGGAAATTTCATTATCTAATTGCGTCCGTTCTAGACTGGAAACTCGATTTCATTGTTCCGGACAAGTCCATTTAACGGCCGTTACTTGGCGGCTGCGGCGGCTGGAGGTCAGCTAGGCCACTGCCGCTGCCGCTGCCATTGGCAACTTCCGGCCACTGCGTTCTCTGCCCAGCCACGCCGACCGTCCCAGCTATTTCCTCTGATCTAGGACATCAGTAGCTGAAACAGTTATATTATCTTTGCCCCTCCACTACAATTAATTTTTTTTTCATGAATGTACTGGACATGTTTCAAGCTTCGCGACCGTTTTCTACTATCTCCTACATAAGAAGAGAAAGATGCTTTATAAATCATCACTCTACCTTTATCAACAGCACACATTTGTTTTCTGGAGAGCAGTGGTTCCCAAAGTAGGGTCAACTATCCCTTGGGGATTTAAATAAAATTTTCTGAGGGGTAAAAACAAAAGACATCAATTGTATTTCACATATGGAACTATTTCGTAAGACTGTAATACTGATTACATAAGTTGACGATAATTACATTTCTTTCTTCAATTACTGGTATTAAAGCGTGAGAACATGGTGGGGGTTGCAGCTTGTGAAACTGCTGTATGAACGTCTTTCTCATATAGCCCACTCGCAACAGACATACTTTGTTCATTGTACCATGCATCTATGACAATAAAATTGATACATATATATCACAAATGCTTAAATATCTCTTGAAAATGACTTCTTAGAGTTACAAGTGGTTCCTTAAATAGACCAGCAACTGCTTCATTCTTTACTTCGCAACAATAAAGGAACTAGTTGACAATAACCAGGAACTGTGTAACAGCTAGTAAGCTGTTGCAGGATCTATATATTATTATTATCATTGGCAGTAGTCATATACAAAGCGTTTGCAGCCTTAAGCTTCCAATTTCCGCCATTTCAGATGTAAGGAGTCCTGCAGTCAGGTGATCTAAAAACAATGCACATAGTGCACACATTTTAAGCTGGTTGGCTTTAAATGGGGGTGGAGAGGGAGGGTGGAGCAAGTGTCGCTAAGGAGAGGAGTGATACATGTTTTGTAACAATTGCTACACTGAATGTGGAAGGTTAATTTTCTTTTCTGGGAAGGAGTTTTAGTTAGCACTTGCGATGCACTGAGAAATGCTTCATTATTCTATAAAAATATGTCGTTAAAACCAAGCAGTAGGTACCGATTACCTCACTGACTCTTTAGCTCGGTATTTAGCAAAACACCTACAACAATATTGTCTATATTTCATGATTTTTAAAGTAACAGTATTCAAAGAAAATTGTGTTTCATTATAAACTTTATATTCGTCCTGTCATTGATGACTTGACCGTTGGTGCGGGGAGGGGTTTTCTAGCAACTGTCTGATTTCACTCAGGGGTTATTTGTGTCAGAAAGGTTTAAAACCACTGCTATAGAGGAATGTTCGTCTTTGATAGATGTTTGTAACAGCCTTTTAGACATAATGGTTATTATAAAGTACAATTACAGTTTTCTTTAGGTACTACTTTCAGGAAGCATGGCTAATATACATCGGTAGATCAATATCCTTTGCATGTAGGAAGTACAGCTGATCTTAATCTATGGTACAGCTACGATCGCCATGTCAACTAACAGTACATAACGAAGTGCTTCTAGTTACCTGTGTCTGACACATACAAATCTGAAAAGCACTTACGGTGATGTTGTACATTGTTCAGCATCATTTCTCTGTTTATGTAACTGTATGTACGACAAGTCATAAAGTATGATAGTGGATTCTACATACTCATCTGTAGCAGGTGAAGTTAGTAGCTATTAGGGTCAATACAGTTTTAGAACAGCGTATAAGCAAACAGAATGCCTCCGTAGATGACAAGCCAAAGTACATGTCTGCCATGCTGAGGACACAGGTTTGATTCCCCGTACTACCGAGGATTTTTGCTTGGTCTGAAGACTTGTACGCGGTGCGCTCAGCCTCTTGATGCCAACTGAGGAGCTACTTGACCAAATAGTGGCGGCTCCGAGACCTGTAAAGTGTGCGAAACGGCCTGGAGTGCAATGTGCTGACAATATGCCCCCTTCATACCTGTGCCGCAAGGCAGCGCATGACGCGGCGGCCGGTAGACATGCATTGTGCTTTCATAGCTTGGTGAGGGGTTCGCTTTATGTAATCACATAGCACAAAAAATTAGTCGCCCCCTAAAAACATCAGATTAATACCGTATAAGAGGCCTCTAGTCCTGGTAACGGGTTCAATTAGGCGTTTGCACTAAGGCCGCTGTTCAATATCTGGTGCTCTGTATGGTATTCAGCAGGTTCGTACAACTTTGAATATCGATTTCTCGCAAATGTTAGAGAGGCGCATCGTATTGGACACGTATTCGTTGCATCTGTGTTTATAAGTGCTACAGGTGTGTGAAAGTTGAGCAAAATCAGAACCTGTTGGTGTATACTTCTCTTTGCAAGTCACTTGGGACAGAATGTGTAGCTGCCTCAAAAGATAAAAAACATAACCAAACACAGACTGCAGATGATATATGGGAGTTGCTGTCAACCTGTATATTACCGAGAAAGTTGACGTCGCAATTAAGTCGTAGTTTTGAAGACGGGGATTTAGATCCCGTTAAAACATCGAGATTAAGTTTGTCCTTGTTGTCCCTAATCACTAGTTATGCTTTTTATAACTTTTGCTGTCCTATCAGATTAATCGAACTTCTTTCATTTTAATTTTTACTCTGCATGGTGAGCATTAGAGTTGATTTGAGCGAAAGATAGCGTAAATCATATTGTAGAATCTATAGTCTCAACTGAATTTCTTATGTCCTTATCTTCAGCTTTGTCGCGTCCTGAATAGGGAGGTGAAAACAATTGCCGGCTACTGAGGATCTGCGTGGATCCGCCAGCAGCTGCTTAAAGCTCGAACAAGGAGGACGACAAGGAACTACTAATGGGTCTTGCAACTTAAAGAACTCGGCAGAGTACAAGCAAGGGTGAAAGTAAAGTCAGTGGAGAAGGTGACTTATCACAGAAAGGCCATCAGAGACACCCTACCAAATTGCATCTATCACCTCCTCCTACGTCATCATACGAAGCGACAAACAGACTGATCTGTAGTAGTGTCAGCTTTGTACCACTGCTTGGGTAGCTGCAACGCCCAGTATAAGTACCCTCTACAGTTTCGCGCTTGCTGCGTCACATCTAGAAGTGCTCATAGTTGCTTTTCCTGGATAACATTCCACTGCACTCTTCGATCCATGTAAGTTGTCCTCCGACCGCAAGTCCTACTTGTACCTCGTGATTTCCCCTCACTCTGGATGTACGCGCTCAGTGGCTGCTGGAATAGAGCAAGAATCACACCGGTGGCTTAAGACTAAAATCTGACCGTACTCTGGATGCATGCGCGGTCTCCAGAGCCGTCTGCCCTGCCGGCGCCATTGAATATGTTATGATGACGACGAACGAGTCGTAGCCAATGTTGACTGGTGGCCAATGCTAAATAGAAACATATAAATCACGGCAGGTTTGTCAATAACTTCGATAAGGTGCCGGCAGTATGGTCTGAATCTGAAACGACTAGAATAATTAGCATTCGTTGGTAGAAAATAACATATGTTGTACTTAACTGGTTGTACAGGATTCTTTTTGGTTGCATACATACAAGTATAAACAGATAGCTATTCAGGCCTCACTTAGGCCATTCGCTATTAAGCGCCTTGTTAGAGGTTGCTTCCAATCAGCTGAAGGCTATGCTACTTTACTACTTCACGTCCCGAGCAAGAGTGGACGAGAGCTCGCTAGAAACTCGATACAAGCTGCAGAGGGGCGCTAGCGGCGCTGGTCGCGACTCGCGCGTCCAACTTTATACTCTCCAATCAGATGTCCTCCGTTTGAAACCCATCACTTCCAAACTAATTTAGTTTTTCAACTTCGGATTACCTTAGTGAAATCGTAAACAAAGATCAGTACCCAGGAATTAGTAACCCGGCAGCAGTGCAGCTATGAAACTTTCTGAAATCGTATCTGATAATTATAGATTTTGAATGACAGATGAGACATTCAGGACAGGAGCGGATGAACGCGCTGGTTTTTCAGATGATGCGGCATGCGGAAGTCCTGACAGAGCCGATAGGAGGTAGCGACTAAAGTTGTCTGCTAAACTAGCAGTCTATGCAATGGGCGGAATGAGAAAACACGAAGTAACCTGGCCAACAGAAGGGCAACAGGCAGCCTTAAGAGTTACTCTGAATGGGAAATTCGTGTTCGCTTCGCCGTTACTGTAAGCTTGTGTGGTGAGGTGGAGTGGGAAAAATCATTTCATTACCAAAAATTACATAAAATCCAAACCAATACAGTTACAAAATGGTAAAGGACACCAAATAGAAGATAAAAATCAGGCCAGGAGCGTGACTAAACGCCCTCTTGGTACACATAACAGTACTTAAGATATACAGGTGAAATTAATGAGTTCTAAATGCCATAAGCGATTTCAAAGAACCATGTGTCTACAGTAATCGATTGAACAGCACTATCGAAATACAGTTCCAGAATTTTCATTAATTTAAAACGTTTAGAATTAAGAGCCGGTAAGTTAATTCCAAGAATTGACAAACTTACTTTAAAGCAAAATCAACTAAATATGTTAGAATGTAGCGGCAGTACGAAACAGTAGACTATCATAGTTATCTGCAGTCACGTAGATTTAATAAGTAATGGCAAGTAAGATTAAGTTCACTATCTCACTGCTTAAAATGTAAATAATGAGGACACTGACAACCCAAGCAAAAGTCTAATAGCAGCAGAACAAATCTGCTGTTATTCTAATCTAAATTCATGTGCAGTTGTGTGGCAGGAATAAACTAAGTGTAAACTCGAGAGTTTTGCAACGACAGATCGTTTTCATTATGGCGACGCCCACGTTGGAAGTGGACAGTTTGCTTTGAGAGTTGACAGAGAAAGAACCTACAGTTTACGGTTCAAAGGCACTGAAGCTCTTCAGGATACAATATCGTGTAATTGCAAAGTTTTCAGCGGGGATTCTGAAAATTTATAAAATATTTAATAGGTAGCTTCCTGAACGCTAAATCTAACCAGAATTGCATTTAGTCTTACGTATTTTTCGATAACTAGCTTTGTAAACTGTAACTTTGAGCTGAAACGTGTCTGGCGGACATGCAAATTTTTCCACATACAACTGTGAATTTCCTCACTTAGCAGAACCGAACATAAGTAGTGAGTACTGTCGCTGTCGTTTTCTCGATATATATCGAAAGTAGAAATGCAATGAAGATCGAAGATGAAAAACCACCTTGAAAGTGGTCACTGACTCCATCACATAACCCACCCCCAAATCTTGACATCACCCACACCATGACTCCCTCATCTGTATCATCATCATCATCATCATCAGGTGACACACCATGCTTCCTTTCTATGGTGTCATCATACCCTTCCTCCTCTCCTCCCTCTCACATCCTCCCCACCCTTCCCCTGTCCACCCATTAGTGTCTAGTATTTTACTGAACATGAAAGTGAAATAGGCAATTACACCGTAGCATTGTTGTGGCTATCAACATGAAACAGCCAGTCATAGTGCAGCCACAGATCACCCATCCTGGCCATGATCAGAAGTATTCGAACGATCTGAATTTTGTGCCATCTTAAAAAGCATTTCACAAAAAATTTACATTTAGTGTGTGACTTGCAGTGTGTCTACACTTAAATTATTTTACACGTCTACATTGCTCTGTGATGTTTTTCAGTTGCCGCAATTGCTAGGGGAGGGAGATGTTGTAATATTGCAGTATCAGTAGCTGGTGGTGTGTATTTCCAAAGGGTGATTCCCATTACCCTAAACACATGGTTGGAACAATCGCTGGACAATGATGGTCACTTTACAGCGCAGGACAGTGATGGTCAATTTACAGGTCAGCAAAGAGATTGCAAAGTATGTTTCAACAAATAACAATAATAATCATAATGAGCATTGGTGGCCGGGAGACCCCTCGCGGGGCGGTTCGGCCGCCGCTCCACAAGTTCATTAACGCCACTACGGCGACTTGCGAGTGAATGAGGATGAAATGATGATGAAAGACACACAACAGCCAGTCATCTCGAGGTAGAGAAAATCCCTTACCCCGCCGGGAATCGTACCCGGGACCCCGTGCGCGGGAAGCGAGATCGCTACCGCAAGACCACGAGTCGCGGACTTTCAACAAATGATGTACCAATTTTCCCACATGAAAGCAAAATTTGTAACAATTTGCCCAATGAACATATAGTGTCTAAAAATTCTAGAGAACCATGAAACTATAATCCTACTGATAAATGCGGCAGACTTTCTCGGCCGGCCGCGGTGGTCTCGCGGTTCTAGGCGCGCCGTCCGGGACCGTGCGACTGCTACGGTCGCAGGTTCGAATCCTGCCTCGGGCATGGATGTGTGTGATGTCCTTAGGTTAGTTAAGTTTAAGTAGTTCTAAGTTCTGGGGGACTGATGACCACAGCAGTTGAGTCCCATAGTGCTCAGAGCCATTTTTTTAGACTTTCTCGAAAGTTCATTTTTATGCTATAATAGGTCAAGTAGGACTGAAACAAATGTAATAAAAAGCAATTATAGCTTGCCAGTAATATCGATTACTTTTTTCTGTTACAGGAAATGGTGCCTGGTAAGGCGAAGCATTACCGATATACTTGCAGAAACGTCAGGTGATGACAGTTCGTGCCTGAACCATCAGTAACCTATCCTGAGATCAAAATGCCAACACCCTTCTTGGGGATTTGTTTTAACCGTGGAGATGTCAGTCTAACACTTGACATAAACATTCTGTGTGTGTGTGTGTGTGTGTGTGTGTGTGTGTGTGTGTGTGTGTGTGAGCGCGTGCGCGCGCCCGCGCGCGTGAGTGCGACGCTGACGAATTTTATGTACTGTAGATGTATCTTTTTAGCAGGGTACAACATCCAGATAATTTGAATATTTTTGAGTACCGCCAAGATCGCTACTCTAGGGCTACGTTGTGGTTGGCTGTTTTAGTTCAATAGCCATGGGATTACCTCACTGGAATTGACTGTTTCATTTCAATAGCAGATAAAATACTCGGCTGTGACTGGAGGAGAGGCGTGGGGAACGCTAGAAGAAGGGGCATGATGATGATGATGATTATGATGACACAGGTAAGGGAATGGCAGCTTGTGACGTTATGAGTGGGGGGAAAGTACGGACATGTGATGTTTTTGTGATCGGTGACCATGATCAAGAACATTTTAGATGCTGGTTCTTCATTGCATTCTTCTTAACGAAGGCTAAATCAACATTTTTGATTCTAAATGTTAAGCAGTAGGTATTAGATCATTTTTATTTACACCACAGATGATACTGCCTAGAAATGATAACATTATTAAAAGTTAACAGACTAGTTTACGGGGTCATGCGTCAGCTGAGTGACCAGCTTTTAGACACCAACGAACACTGACTCAGCCACGCACATAAGAAACCTTTCGACTTGCCCGAACCCTAAAGGAACGTTTGTAGGTAGGTTCGTTGCATAGAGGATCTTAATAATGGGGTAAGAGTTGTTTAACAAAGGAAAGATTACCTGTTACTTGCAAATTACACTAGAAGAAGTGTTTATTAGGCAATCAGTACTATCATAGAAACTATAGCGTGTTTCGATATAACACAGCAGATCTAACGAAGGAGTGCACCACTTACGTGCCTTTAAGATCACGAAATTCTTCAGAGCTACTTTTAACGTGAGAGCTATTATTTACCCATGAAGAGAGAGAAGCGTAGCAGCACCGTCTGTTCTTCCAACCTGGATCCTCAGTCACATCATCAACGGAGCGTGTTTCCTGAATGGAAATAGGTTCAGGATGTTCCATTCTATAAGGAGAATCAGTAAACTGAAGTATGTAACTATCGACCTTTCTCACTGACGTCAGTACCTTGCAGAATTAGGGAACATACAAGGTGAGGCAGATAAAATAGGCCACCAGAAATATACCCAGAACGAACAAACATATCGAGTACAGTTTTCATCACGTTGTTGTGAGAAAAATGGTGAATTTTCTGACGTTCGCAAGTAATTTTATCGTTTATGGTCCCGAACTACGACACCAACATTGTTATTTTTTCAACTGACAATATATAATACTTTTTTCTGCGGCCTTTCAAAGAAGGTTCTAAGAGAACTTCAACGACATAATATGTTTGGAATTCAATTAAACTGTAGCAGCATAACAGTGCCGCAAAACCATTGTCCCGCCGTCAGGAGAAGAGGTTCCACAAACGTCTGTCCTGTTATATCCAGATGTAAGCAAACTCATCACTCAGGGATGGTTCTTGTCTTTATATGTCCGCTTCAAGGCCATCAGTCTCTGTTCTGCTGTTCTAGGAATCGGATAACTTCCTCGCACAGATAGTGAGACAATCACAACCTGTAGGACAGTCGCAAGTTTACGGCTAGTGTCGGCAAAGTATTAGAGCAGCGGCTCGCTTGTATGCTGAAGAGTCACCACTTGCTCTAATTGTCAGCTGAAAGTCCTTACTGTTCAAATAAGTGTATAAAAAAAACGCTGTTTGTCTGTCAACATTTGGTGCGTGTTTTTTAAGACCCGCGTCACTGGTCCCTGTTTTATTGATAGTAATTTAAATACACTCAAGTAGCTCGAGGTTCTAAGGTATGCAGCTTCCGCAGTTAGTGTGATACATCCCAGAGGGCATAAGTCAATTTGTGTGGTGCCAACAGTACGGATGTCCCTCTCACTCCGCGCTTGTAATCGCAGACAGAACATTTGGATAACATTGTAACAGTCATTCAAAAATCACAAAACGGTCTAGACACTAAATTTAACACTTCTCTACTTTTATCTGAGGCGAACATTAAAACAAATTGTCTATTATGAATCACCGACGACGCCTTACGCCTCGAAATGCCTTACAACTAAGGCCTGTGTTATCATTAAATCCAGATTCAACGTACAGTATTGTTTCTCCAGAATCACTTTATAGCGTGTAGCAATGCTCGAGATCGACATTTTGAGCACTTCTTACGTTGTCCGTGACTTTGTTCGTGATTCACCTGTTCATCAAAGCAAAGAGCAACAGAAGAGGCACTTATCTCCCGAACGTAGCTCTCAGCTACTTTGGTCGTAATAATTAGGAGGTCATAGTATGTAGTGCATACAGTTTAAATATATAGTTTTTATTCACTTTCTTGTGTACGTTCTGCTACACTTCTGTATACTGATGAGGCTCTATGTAATTTAAACGTCTCTTATTACAGCCTAAAGTCGATTATTTTATACCTATCTGTTTCGTTTAAGCTCTAAACATCTTAATTAATGGGAAACAAATAACGAAAACTATTTCTTCAAATGTAGGCAAGGCTTGAACTAATTATGAAGTGACGTTATTTCTGCTTTATTATGCTTACATAATTACTAGACAAAAGACAATACTTCAAATCAGCAGTCCGCAGCTCGTGGTCGTGCGGTAGCGTTCTCGCTTCCCACGCCCGGGTTCCCGGGTTCGATTCCCAGCGGGGTCAGGGATTTTCTCTGCCTCGTGATGACTGGGTGTTGTGTGATATCCTTAGGTTAGTTAGGTTTAAGTAGTTCTAAGTTCTAGGGGACCGATGACCAAAGATGTTAAGTCCCATAGTGCTCAGAGCCATTTGATCCATTTTTTCTTTTTTTTTCAAATGAGCAGCTGAAACTGACATCGATATACAAGGCTGAAAAATTATTACTGCCTGCTAAATGGTTATCGTTTAGAATTATGATACAGACTACACTCTGTATTCGAAAACATCTCATAAAAATAACTGATTACAATGTAGGAGAAGTTTAATTACTACTGGTGTTCTTATTTTTGTGGAGCGAACGTTTGTTGTACACTCGACAGCAAAAAAAAGGGTGGGTGACGCCTGAATTCCAACCAGTAGGCTGCACCTGAATATATGCATATCTGTGTTGCACATCGTCGTAACCCTCCACAGTACAGTCGTTGTAAGATACACAATGGGTACCGCTAGAGACTACTAGAGAACACCGGTCTTTGTGACAGTCCGTACAGATGTAAAGTAACACCACGAAAGTACAGAAGAGATCAGACAGTCCTTAACGTTTGTAAACTAATTACAATAAGTGATATTTCAAACGTTATGGGGCAACTAATTTTGTCACATAAATCGTTGAGTAATCCATAGGCACAATTAAATATTTGAGACAGTATAAGGATTTATAAAGTTGTATGGCAATTGGAAAAATGTTCTTTGCTGTCTAAAAGGTTTACCCAACACACGCTGAACGTCGTTCAACGTTCAACGGGAAGTGGTTTCGCATCAACTTTATGTAATATTAAGCAGTTAACGTGATTAACGGCGGCAAGCACTCTACGGAAATCCCAAAATTAACAGCGAATCACAAGTAATATCATTGTTCACATTACTCATCAACAGTTACTTGTACACAAAGTTGCACTTTAAATGACATCACCAACGTCTTCGTTCTGGATCCGGATGGCTCTGAGCACTATGGGACTCAACTGCTGATGTCGTTAGTCCCCTAGAACTTAGAACTAGTGAAACCTAACTAACCTAAGGACATTACAAACATCCATGCCCGAGGCAGGATTCGAACCTGCGACCGTAGCGGTCTTGCGGTTCCAGACTGAAGCTCCTTTAACCGCACGGCCACTTCGGCCGGCTGGATCCGGATGCAAACCCAGAACGTAAAGCCATTGTTAACCAAGCAAAGCTTTGTGCCTTATCGAGACTCGATCACTAGGCATAAAGAGACGTCAAATATTGACGTTTGCACCAGTATCAGTTATCAATTCTCAACTTGAACGTAAATGACGATAATGTTTGTACGAAAGCAGGAACCCTAACATGAAAATTACCTTCTTGGTAATTAACCTCGAAAGACGTTGTATATGGTTGCATTGTCAAGGAACAAAGGACGCGCATGTTTAAAATTGAAATGCTATCATGTAATGCTGGTGACAAGGATGTGAACCCAACACCTAATCGTATTGTTGAATAAGTACGTAAAATCAGAATGTAGATATCACAGCTTGTCACCAGCAGTGAGGTTGGAACCTTAAATGACGACTGAAGTTGTATTGCCTGACCGGGACTCGAACCCGGTGCCTACCGCCGTCGTTGTCTAACCAGGAACAGACGAGAAATGCCCAATGTTGGGGACCATTAGCGAGATATGCATTCGTTTAACTAGAAATAAGGCGACGAAAACGTCTATGCTGACTGAGAGTCGAACGCCGCACACATGGTTATGAAGACACGTTAATAATCAAATTCAAATTCAGTAGTAGCTAGGAGTAGCATGTTTAGCTGCAAACCTTAAGGCCTTTCTCATACCTAGTAACGTGTTGCCTAATATCTGCGTTAATTTACAAATGGATTGACTGCCGTAAGAGCAATGTTTTCTAGTAGTCGTGTATCATTGAGATACAAATGAAGTGCCTCAGCAGAAAGTAATTCCCGTCGTGCAACACGTATTGCTTCAGAGACACTGAGTACATGTTATAAGTGCACAAAACGTACATTATATACTACGTATGTGTTATTACACTCCTGGAAATGGAAAAAAGAACCCATTGACACCGGTGTGTCAGACCCACCATACTTGCTCCGGACACTGCGAGAGGGCTGTACAAGCAATGATCACACGCACGGCACAGCGGACACACCAGGAACCGCGGTGTTGGCCGTCGAATGGCGCTAGCTGCGCAGCATTTGTGCACCGCCGCCGTCAGTGTCAGCCAGTTTGCCGTGGCATACGGAGCTCCATCGCAGTCTTTAACACTGGTAGCATGCCGCGACAGCGTGGACGTGAACCGTATGTGCAGTTGACGGACTTTGAGCGAGGGCGTATAGTGGGCATGCGGGAGGCCGGGTGGACGTACCGCCGAATTGCTCAACACGTGGGGCGTGAGGTCTCCACAGTACATCGATGTTGTCGCCAGTGGTCGGCGGAAGGTGCACGTGCCCAACGACCTGGGACCGGACCGCAGCGACGCACGGATGCACGCCAAGACCGTAGGATCCTACGCAGTGCCGTAGGGGACCGCACCGCCACTTCCCAGCAAATTAGGGACACTGTTGCTCCTGGGGTATCGGCGAGGACCATTCGCAACCGTCTCCATGAAGCTGGGCTACGGTCCCGCACACCGTTAGGCCGTCTTCCGCTCACGCACCAACATCGTGCAGCCCGCCTCCAGTGGTGCCGCGACAGGCATGAATGGAGGGACGAATGGAGACGTGTCGTCTTCAGCGATGAGAGTCGCTTCTGCCTTGGTGCCAATGATGGTCGTATGCGTGTTTGGCGCCGTGCAGGTGAGCGCCACAATCAGGACTGCATACGACCGAGGCACACAGGGCGAACACCCGGCATCATGGTGTGGGGAGCGATCTCCTACACTGGCCGTACACCACTGGTGATCGTCGAGGGGACACTGAATAGTGCACGGTACATCCAAACCGTCATCGAACCCATCGTTCTACCATTCCTAGACCGGCAAGGGAACTTGCTGTTCCAACAGGACAATGCACGTCCGCATGTATCCCGTGCCACCCAACGTGCTCTAGAAGGTGTAAGTCAACTACCCTGGCCAGCAAGATCTCCGGATCTGTCCCCCATTGAGCATGTTTGGGACTGGATGAAGCGTCGTCTCACGCGGTCTGCACGTCCAGCACGAACTCTGGTCCAACTGAGGCGCCAGGTGGAAATGGCATGGCAAGCCGTTCCACAGGACTACATCCAGCATCTCTACGATCGTCTCCATGGGAGAATAGCAGCCTGCATTGCTGCGAAAGGTGGATATACACTGTACTAGTGCCGACATTGTGCATGCTCTGTTGCCTGTGTCTATGTGCCTGTGGTTCTGTCAGTGTGATCATGTGATGTATCTGACCCCAGGAATGTGTCAATAAAGTTTCCCCTTCCTGGGACAATGAATTCACGGTGTTCTTATTTCAATTTCCAGGAGTGTATTTGGAGAAGCTGCCGCCAAACCTGTTTACTTTCACATTCCGCTTAGTTGTCGTGGTTGAATACACGTTTTCTTACGGCTGCATCTAATGCAGAGCGCTTACAAGAAAGAATAGTCTCCCGCGTCGTGCTATTGCTAGCTAGGTGAAATATTTTGTGGTAGCTATGTTTAAAATGAATGTATTTTTGAACGTATTGTTCGTCAAATATTTGAATGAGTCGTCAACTGTAGGTGTGCCTGCACATGTTACAGCATAATAGCTGTAGCTGCGTTAGTTTATACTACAGACTTGGGTAGGTTAGGTGTAACTTTTGACCCCTCAAGGGGTGATCGTGGCCTTGCGGCCCGGGTCTGTACTAGCCACGGCTCGCGAGCTACGGTCCAGCCAAGCTAGCCGAGGCGAGAAGAAAGTGAGCGAGCTGGCGGTGGCGTTGGTCGACCAACAGCCTGGGACGAGCCAGCACGGCTGCGCCGCATGCCTCTGCCTCCCCGTTTGACGTAAATATTTTTACCTCCACTCCTGGCGTCAGTATAAGAGCGGCAAGCAGAAATACACATCAGGCGGTCTGCCGTAATGGCTCACTGGGAGAGGTCTATAAGAGATGGAATCGTCGCTCTCATTGAAGAAGGAGGATGATCCATCAGAGAAACTGGCCTATCACATACCACTGCAACGAGATGGTGGAGGATTTGCCTTGAAAGAGACACCACCAACAGGGCTCCTGGCTGAGGCAGGAAGAGAGTGAGCTCACAGCAGCAAAACAGGGACCTAGTGTCTAGGAGCAGAGAAAATCCCTTTCTGAACGCGAAGCAGTTGCCGCGGGAGACCAACTTCCCCGGCTCCAGTGACACGATTCGCCGAAGGCTGAGGGACGCTGGACTGCATGCACGACGATCCGCCGTGAAACAAGAGCTCAGCGAAGACAACGTTTTATACCGGCTAGCATTTGCGTAGCTCTATCTGAGGGCGTCGTGGGACGACGTGATTTTCACTGATGAGATGGTGTTTTCCACCAGTAACGACGGTCCACGAATCGTTTACAGGCCGCAAGGGACTCGCCATCGACGCGAATATGTAAACACGACGAGAAGAAGTGGCCGGCTATCTGTTACCTGCTGGGGTTGGATTTCTGCGAGAGGGGCGGGAATTCTTCACAGGATAGAAGGAACTCTGGACAGCGTGCAGTATGCCCACATATTGGAAAATGTGATGCTTCCGTCAGTGCGAATGCTGTACGCAGAAGGGGACGTCTCATCGCAAGAGGACCATTCCCCCATTCACAAGTCTGCATTTGTTCAGCAGCGGCTGTCCACGATTGGCGTCAACGTCATGGACTGGCCGTCACGGGCAGCTGATATGAACCCCATTGAAAACATGTCGGCTGAGGTCGCCAGAACATTAACAGAGAACTGGCCGCGAAACCAACCAACTACCGCGGACGCTCTTTGGGACTGCGTCCTGGAAGCCTGGGAGGAAGTTGCTTCTTCTTCTGGCTGTTACGTCCGACGGCTTATACATTCCACGCTAAGACGCATTACAGAAGTACAAAATAATGAAGGCGGCTGGATAAAATATTAAAGTCCTTAAAATGTTATGTTATGTCTTCTTTTCCGTCATCTTTCCTCATTGGGAGCCAGTGGAAGATCGCGTGGCAACAGAAAAGATACAATATGGGTTAGTTTTCCTTTGAATTGCATTCTTGATTCAAGTGGGTTTCTTTTGAATATACAGTTTGTCAAATATTCTATTTTGATTTCATTAAACCCTGTCTAGATATTTACAAAGTAATCAGCGTGGATGGAATCTGTCACAGTAGTTTTTGTTAGCCGACCGGAGTGGCCGTGCGGTTCTAGGCGCTACAGTCTGGAGCCGAGCGATCGCTACGGTCGCGGGTTCGAATCCTACCTCGGGTATGGATGTGTGTGATGTCCTTAGGTTAGTTAGGTTTAATTAGTTCTAAGTTCTAGGCGACTGATGACCTCAGAAGTTAAGTCGCATAGCGCTCAGAGCCATTTGAACCAGTTGTTGTTATTTCAAATACATCTCTCTCTTCCCCTCAATCCATGAAATCACCCTCCGTCCTCCACACAATACGCAAAAGATTTCATATTACGTTTACTCGTTGTTAATATCTCTTCTATTCTCTCTCACACTCTCTCTCTGACACTATCGCCGCAAGTGCCCCTCTATTCCATTCCCCCAAAAGTTTATAAGCAAATCTAGCGGTTTCCATTGACGCTACATCTTCTCTTTTAATTGCTGCTGTCTTTACTCTCTATCATTCCTCTCAACGCCTATGAAACCGTATTCTTTGATCTGCGCTTCCCTATAACCCATTCTTCGTTCTGAAAACAGTCCTTCCTTATCGCTCGGTCCTAAGACAAAACGAACTGTGGCACACATCTAAGTAAGCAATACTTTGCAAGCATTTCACGCTTATATTTTGCACTCCTGCACTTCTATCCATTCCCAGATCCCGCCCTCCTTCCTGTTACCCGTCCCTTGACATTTGCATCTATATCTAAATGAATACTCAGCAATTCATAATTATGTGCTTCGCAGGAGGTTCTGCGGTCTTGTGGATTATTCTTGTATTGATGTGTAAAAGGTGTAGGTTCACATCTCACGTCAGGAGTAGATTTTTAACACACACAAGTAACTCTCCTTCACCCCTAGTAACGCCAAGTGCAGAACGCCAGTAAGCGCTGTAGTTCAATATCCGCAGTAAAGTTAACATCCCCCGACTGGGGCAGAGCGGCATTCGTTTGAGCTGTGACAGATGGAGAAACCCCCGGAAGGCAGAGACTCTGTCAACAGCAAGCCGTCGTAAACTAGAAAACGTATTTCATTTAATGAACCAATGGCCATGTAAGTTCACAAGGCTCTTACTTTATTTGAAACTGAGACGTTGAAAATTGTGGTACTGAACTGGGATTCGAATTCGATTTCACTGTGTTCCCCAAGATTGCAAACTCTTCTAGGCCTCCTCGAAAGACACCTATCTGGTTTCGAATCCTGATCAGCACAAAATATTCATTATTTCATTTCAAGCCCTAGCATGTGCTCTCCGAACTACTAGTGAAACATAGTTGCATTTTCAACGTCTCTTCGTGCATTGTCAGCTGTAACGTGTTCGTTTCAACTCACAGCCACATGATGACCTTTCTATCACAACATTACAAGATCAAACGTTTCCTTACATCTTTTCAAGATCAAAGATTCCTCTCCATTCTACTGTCGAAAACGGATTTGGGTGTGACCACCAACGACGATATGTTGTGGATTCAACTCATAGCCAGCGGAGTATTTTCCGTCACATCATTGAAAGTACAAACATGCCACTCATAGCTATTATTGGAAAAGAATTTGATGACGACGTGTGTGGGGTTTGAATTCCATTCAACACAGAACTTTTCGTCGCCAGATGTCTAGCTAAACATGCGCACATCTCGCCACTGGGGAACCAACAATAGCTATTTATAGTCTGTTCCTGGCTAGAAAACGACGGCGCTAGATGCTGGGATCGAATCCCAGTCAGGCAAAAAACCATTCTATCGTTATTTAAGGTTCCAAAACCTCGCTATCGGTGAAAACATTTGATACTTAACTTCTGATTTTACGTACTTCGTTAAAAATCCGATTAGGTGCTGGGTTCGCATCCCTGTCACAAGCATTACATGATGGCATTTCTATTTTAAACATGAGCGTACCTTGTTCCTTGTGAATGACACCATATTAAACGTCGTTGGGGGTAGTTCCCAGGATGGTAACAGTTATGACAGGATCCCCAGTTCTGTACAAACATTTTCGTCATTTATTTTCAGGATCTGAATTGATAACTGACACTGGTGCGAACGCCTATACTTCATGCCCCTTTATGCCTAGTGATCGGGTCTCAATAAGGCACAAACAAAGCTTAGCTTAGTTAACAATGGCTATAGGTGCTGGGTTTGAATATAGGTCCAGAACGACGATGTTGGTCATGTCATTTAAAGTTCAACTTTGTGTACGCGTAGCTGTTGATGTGTTACGAGAACAATGATGTTACTGGTGATTCGCTGTTAATGTTGCCGTTGCCGTTAATCGTGTTTTTTTACTGGTTCGTCCAATATCCAGTTTCCAGAGCCCTCGCCGTTGAGCGACGTTCAGCACGTGGATGGAAAACCTTTTCGAGAGCGAGAAACTATTTTCCAATTGCCGTACAGCTTTGTAACTCCATATATAGTCTCAAGTACTTAATTTTGACTAAGCATTACTGTAGGATATATGTAAAATAATCTGTTTTCTCAGAACTTTTGGCCGGCGGGGTCAGGAATTTTCTCTGCCTCGTGATGGCTGGGTGTTGTGTGCTGTCCTTAGGTTAGTTAGGTTTAAGTAGTTCTAAGTTCTAGGGGACTGATGACCATAGATGTTGAGTCCCATAGTGCTCAGAGCCATTCAGAACTTTTGGAATGTCACTTGTTGTAATTAATGTTAGTTTATGAGTGTTATAGGGTGTCTCATCGCTAAGAACGTGTTTTCTAATATGTTTTGTACGACGATATTAGTTGACGCTTAGACTGACTGCCATAAAGACCTTCGATCTCTAGTAGTCTCTTGCGGTATCCATTGTGTGTAGTCAAACGACTGTGACCCACGGGGTTTTGGTGTTTAGAGGACCTGCAACACAGGTATGCTATGTTGGTTGTATTCGGCAGTGCTGTCAAGTGTACAGTCTTAGACATAAAAACTGACCGCCGCTGGCCGCCACAGAGACTAAGTCCGAGTCGTTCACTTAAAGGTGGCCGATAAAACTGACCGCCTCTGACAACTCTACGTGTGGCCATCTGCACTGTCTGGCAACACTGTAAAATGCGGAAGTGTTAGGAGGAAGTGTTGTCTACTTCCTAGATATTGTTGGATTGGGTAAGCCTGTGGTCTAGTGGTAATCGTTGTGCATTCTAAACTTATAGTCGCCTGCTCGCCTACGACTGTAAATTTTTTTCCTTTTTTTTTACCACATCTCGGCCCTCGTCTAAAGTTATGAGTCTGATTGAATTTCGAAGATAATTCGCTTCACATTCTACCCACCATCAATAACAAGTACTTCCAGAAACAATTCCGCAGGACAGCTCGTGGCTGCGTCGCGATAGGAACAGCTTACGCTAGAGCGTTTCCTGGTGCTGCAGCGGCTACCGACCACCGGCCAGACGCCACCCGCCGCCTGAAATCCTCATGTGTACGCGGCGCGACGCTGTCAGTGTATGTATTAACTGTCATTTTCGAATCTGAAGTACTAGTTATCATCTTGCAGTTAAGCATTGGATTTTGCATACTTGAAAATCATGAACTGCGGTTAAGCATTGTAAAATTGAGTCGCAAGTGGAAAAAGGTAAAACATCAGCAACACAGTATTTACTTTTGGTATAACAGAGGGGTGAATGCAGAGGAGGCCACTAGAAAGATTTGAACTGTGTGTGGAGCGAGTCCTTTTGGGAAAAATACGCCAGAAAAAGATATTCTTGTTTCAACACAGATCGTTCTAGCATGAATGATTTTCCACATTAAGGAAGAATCGATTACTGATATGTGATGGACTATCACTTAACCATTTGCATTCAACAGGCAAAGTTCACAAGTCTGGTGTAGGAGTACTGCATGGTCTAATTCGAAACAACAAAAATCAACGGAGTGACTATTCATAGTATGAAAGCTTTCACGACCGAATGACATATCTTCTGGTAAACCTTCTGGGATGTAAGGTCGTGGTCCATGAAACTCTTCAGCCCCTAACGTTTCGTCCAGAGCTGCGCTGGACATCTTCAGAGGGGTGTTTGTCCTCCGGTGAGTCTTGCCGACTGACGTGTCGGACGTCTGGGAGCGACTTATATATCGTAGAAAGTGGGCGTGACAAGAGTTACACGTGATATGCAGAGATAATCTTTGTCAGAGATAAAACTTAACTATCGATCGTAATCTCGTCACGGATAAAACTGTCTAGCAATTCTGTAGTGCTACTGTCCAAATATCACTAAGTTTCATGGTCTCTTCTTTCCGATTAAAATTATCCCTATGTTTGTATATTTCAATTGTTTCTCTACAAAGCCGTGGGTAATAGTTCGTCGTCGTAGATGATGACGCACTCTGCTGATTTGAGAAACAAATCTATTCAGGAGATTGATAGGAAAGTCGTCTCTCAAGAACGTGTATTGATAGGGAAGTCCTCTCTTAAGCACTTGTCCCTCTCGTCATACTCTCGTAATATTTTCCCTTTCCAGCTCTTGATCGATCAACCGTCAAGGCAATTCATTTCTAGAAGAAAGTACTCTTCAAACTACACTTTTTTTAATGACATTGTTGGAATCAGTAAGTTTCTACGAGTGTACAATTTGTAAACTACTTTGGCATTGTCAGATTGTTTTAAATACCGTGAAACAAAATTCTGCTGATGATTAATATCTCGTTGACGATTACTGTTGCGTTCAGTAAACTAATGGAAAAGGCAATTAAAATATTCACTGTACTAATACAAATTAAATTCAGCTTACTACAGAAGCATCACGACGGCAGTCTATCTTAATAAAGCATTAAGTATCTGTAACATGATTGAGCCTATTTTAACACGAATTAGTAGGATATTACCAACTTTTGACTTAGCAAAGGTCTGTATTTACTTCATTCCCTGTATCATTCGCAAGTATTATGAAAATATGGTAATTCGTAGATAAAATTATGAATTCACAGTAACGAAAAATATGTCGGCAAAAAAAGTGGCATTACGAATTTAGCAGTACCGCAAGGTTTTCGCTCTGACACTAAGGGTTACTAAATGTAGCAAGACGGATTTTGCTCAAGCGTTATCTTACGATTCCTTTATTGAGTTTGTATCTACCTGCTTGTAGCTCTGCTACAAAAGAATTAAAAATCTGGCTTTTAGCGAGTCTCCAAAGGCGAACAAAGGCAGCGTGCAGCTGAGAGGCAAGCGCGTTACCTAGAAGCTAGTGAAAAGGTTTGGTGTCTTTAACGTACTTATTGGCTGAGTAGCCACGATGGCAGATAAATTGCAACATAAGAGACGAGAGTAGTAGCTTTTCCCGTGTGGAACGATTTTCGTTAACTCAAAAACGTTAACTGACATCCTTATGTCACATCTCAAGAGAAAATCACTCACAGCATTCAACTGAAATGACATGATAATATCAAGTGAATATAGCAGGATAGTTCTGTGCCATCAAGGAAGTAACTCGTCGGTCACAGAGTTGCCAAACATATTCTGCGCTGTTGCCAAGTTTCAGTTATTCTGCCAGGAAGGAAACCAGCTGATGTGTTCAGTGAGTGACCTCGGAAGTGATTATAGCATCGTCTCAAAGTTGCGGGTGGCAAGGGCTACAAGATCCTCATTATATGTCAATGAGTCTTACTCGCATTTATGTAACAAGGTTTAGGGGATAGAGTGAAATTACTTGTAATATATCGATGCACTGAATGCAAACTAAGTGTCATAAATTAATAACTGCGACAATTATTAGTGTTTGACTCTCTTAATCGGACCAAAACCTTGAAACCGTATTCACCAAACACAATTCACAATTTTGCTGCTTCTCCAGTGGTTGAGTTGGAAATGTATCTTTGCTGTACAACATTGTTATTGAGATCACTGTCACTGGCACATCCGGAAGAAGACAGGCATGGTCTGGCTTATCGTTGTCAGCTTTTCTGACGGATATTCTGCGTTTGCTCGAAACGTGAAGACTTAAGGTGAATTCGAACATTCCACATGGCGAAACTTTGATGTTTCTATTCTTCCAGCTCTAACATTCAAAAACAGTTATAATAAGCGGCAGGAAAGTGCCTGTGAACCTGCAATTAATGATACAGTCATAATTAGTGGAATCTGACAAATTCCATCTGTAATCTGATAGTTGTGAAAACTACTTTTTTCATCTGCACGGCACCGCAGTATGAACTCAAGGGATTCGTAGGATTCCTATACTTAGTATCGTTGTGATCGTTTTCAATGACAGTAGGGGAGGAGCAAAACCATCTGACTTGAAACATACTTTTCCAGCGGAATTTGAATCTTTTGCTACAGTTGCAGTAGCACGTCCAGTAAGGTGTCAAGAATGTGAGCAATCACTCATTGCTGTAGTATAGGCTAGGGCAGAAAGAAGCAGTTTCCGACAAAGTAAACGATGAGAGACACTGTCGCTGTCACTTATTAAACAGGAATTGTTCAGAAAATTACTACTATATCTCGTGAAATGAGTAGGTTAATGCAGCTCCAGTCCGGCACCATCACTGAGTTGCCAAACATTTACCGGTAGCACTTAAGACAAAAATGTGTGTGTGTGTGTGTGTGTGTGTGTGTCTGTGTATGTGTCTGTAATTTCGGACACTTCCGAAATAAGAGACACTACGAATCGAAATAGACAGCCTTGTTAATCAATTAAATATCGAAGGACAGATGTCCAGACTGTCATTGGCGTTAAAATAGAACAACGGCGTCAGATGAAAATTTGTGCTTGACTAGGTACTAACCCGGATTCGTAGTGTCTTTTCTTTCGGATATGTCCGAAAGAACAGACACCACACATATATCGATATTCAGGGTGTTTCAGATATTTTAGGAGGTGGTAGTACAGACGAACTACATTAAAAAATTCCATATAAGCGCGTCCACTTTTTATTGAGTACAGAGATAGAGCTGTCAGTACGTAACCCTAACAAACTCAAAGCAAAGGCAAATGAGGACGTTCAAAGTTGATTTTCAAAAATTCCCCCACCAACTTCAATGCACATTTGACTTCTCTTGATAACACCACGCGTAGCTCTTCTGAGGTCGTCTTTGCGTTCTTTTATGCGGCCTGCACTACTCATAATCCGAACGATCATTTCGGCTCTTGGGTTTACTTTTTCTTTGTAGACTTCGCCTTTATCCATCCCCGCAGGCAAAAATCCAAAGAGATAAGGTCCGGGGACCTTGAAGACCAAGAAAAGTGCCCATATCTACTGATCCATCTTCTGGGAAATGTTAGGTTTGGAAAATGTGCCAGCTGACGACTAGAATGTGTAAGAGCCCCGTCATGCTGGAGGAACATACGCATTCTTGTACCCAAATGAACCTCTTCCAATAACGCTGGAAGCTCATTTTTCAAGGAAGTGTAGACAACTGGATCCTGTAAGGACCAACATACGAAACGAAAATGCATTGGAGCCAGCTATATGTACGCAATGAAAATTGGACACATGTTATATGGCATTTTTCCTGCAATTTGTCTATGTTACCACCTCCTACAATATTTACTATTCCTCCTGAAACATCCTATATTATTATTCGGGTCCCGACGAATGGTCGAAGGTTTCTATAACTCGGCAATAGCGAATTTTGAACGTAACATAGACGTTTATAAATAATAGATTGCAATTAAATAAAATCTGCAGGTACTACCTTAACGACATTAAATGATGAATACGATAGCAGAAGTACTTTTGATAATGCGGTATATTTCTGCAAAACACTTATTGGTGTCGTTGTCCAGCAATTAAATAAAATATAAGTTGAATAAGAAGGAAACAATAGATTCCTGCTGCACGTAATTTTATATTCACTTCCAAACGCATACTACATCTTCACTGTAGAAACTTCGGAAATCTCACAAGTCGGCACTCTGAAGTATTTCCATCTCTCGCAACCACACGCAACCCGTTCCACACTCTCCAAGTCTCTCTCGCGACCGTGCGTCCGCCGCGCCGTACTGTCCCGGACTCCCCGTGACCTGTGCGACCGTCCCTCGCGCCGCACTGTTCAGAACTCAGCCTCCATTCACTTCGGTAGTCGCCTCCCTCAGTAACGAGCGCTGTGATTGGCGATAGCGCTTCCGTCATGTCTCCAAGCCAACGCACACTCACAAACATTTTGAAACACATTCGAAATACTGGATTTACGTTTAAATAACTCGAAATTAAATAATTATTCCTACGGCTGGACCACAAACACGCCCCAACACACATTATTAAATACATAAACAAATTACATACACATATATCAAAGGGATAGAACAGAAGGTAGGCCAGTAGCCTAATGTCTCTGTGCATTCTAAAACACAGTAAATATTTAACCAGTCTCTTCACGAATAGTATATATCGGATATAAACAAAGACATAGATGAATAAATATGTTTATAAGTATGCTGCTACCGTTTTTTCGTGTAACCGTGGAGTACTTATGGCCTGACTCAATCAATAGTAATCGGCCAATTCGACCTCCAATAACTCATGTACTATTCAAGTTACATGCCTGTAATTTATGCCAATTTAGGTTTACACTAATGGCTTTCTAAAGACATGCCGATCGACAAAATCGGATGAACCGTTTAAATTTTGGAAATTTCGTTGCTGGGTGTTACTTGTATAATTTATCGTCAGATAAAGATATTGAAAATCTGATTACGCCATTAGAATCGTCGTGCAAATAATAGTAATTTATATGTTTCTTTTTGAAGTATCATGATTCATCTGGCTACTATTAATTTCTATATGAACAGTGAAATGTCTGCCACCTTTGGCGCTACCGGCATAGACATCTCCTTCTCGGACACAAAACACCGTCCTCATCACAGCGTCAACATGGAATCCCTGGACCGCTCCCCCCTTGCTCAGCCAACGTTCGGCACCACGTGCCCGCTGCCAGGCCACAGCCTGCCGATCGGCCCGTGCGGCTATTCCAACTCCCAACTTAGAATATGTCCAGGGCTACACAACTCGCCCTCTACCTCACAACGTTAACCTACAGACGTCTAATGTTACTTTTTATTTTGTTGTAAAAGGAAATTATTCATACTTCGAGAATTCCTTCTTTTACATACTATCAATTACTTTGTGCCTTTGACGAGAATGATCGTTACCAGTTTTATAGCACATAACTTCTGTGAAAATGATACATAACGAACGAAGTTTAAAATACATATTACGTCTTTGTCGTATTTTTTTTTTAAATTTGTATGAACCTTAGACGCATTTAGAATCAATGGAATATCTCTGCCACTCGTGAAGATAAACTCCCTCACTAGGATTACATTTAAATGTATGGATTAATTCAAAGGGAACTGCTGCATTCGATCCGTGAATACTCGCCGGAAAAACGGTTTGCACAAGGGTAAATTTTTCTTATTCCTGGTGCAGAAAGCAGTGCACTATCTTGCACGTTCCATTCTCAGTAGGTTTACAGCAGATATGAGAAATTGGGATGACTGACCCTAAGTTTTCTAATCGAAGTGGAAAGGGCGCCTTGTGGCACATTCCCAGTATTCGTCAAAGTTAGTAGTTCAAAACTTTCGCTCTAACGTTCTATTTATTTATATACCAGCTGAGTACCCAGATTTACTGGGATATGTATTTCTTCCAATTTTCTATCAGTGGATCTCCTCCTTACTAGTCACTCTGACCAACGCCTACATCACCTATCTCTGTCCACCTCGTCCATCTCCCCTATTCCTCTATATCCTCTACTTGTCCACCTGCCCTCCCCCCCACCCCCCTCCCTACCGGTCCCTGTCCGTCTGCTCTTGACCCTCTCTCTGTCCATTTACATCAACACCTACATCATAATCCTCAAGCCACTTAATAGCGTATGGCGGAGGGTACTTCTGTTACCACTATCTGCTGTTCCATTCGCAAATGGCGTGTGGGAGGAATGACTGTCGGTAAGCCTCCGTATTGGCTCGAATTACTCGAATTTTCTCATCGCGGTCAGTACGCGAGATGTAGATGGAAGGAAGCAATATATTGTTCAACTCTTCCCGTAAAGTTCATCACTGCCTCCACTCTCTTTCTGTCCATTGGCCTCTTTCCTTCTGTCCATGACCTCTTTCTCCTTCTAATTTCATCTCCCCCTCCTCCCTCACTCTGTCAATCTCCTTCTCCTTCGTCTCTCTGTCCATTTCCTTCTAACCCTCTAAGAGTTCATCTCCACCTCACCCCTGTCTCTGCCCATGCTCTTCTCCCCCTGTCTCTTTTCTTTTCCTCCTCTTTCCTTTTCCTGTCAATCTCCTCCTCTCCCCTCTCTCTGTCCACATTCCTCCCTCTTCTCTCTTTCCATCACGTCCTACCCCTATCTGCGACCATCTCCTCCTTCCCCCTCACCGTTCGTCCATGTCTCTCCTTCCTCATCTCCTTCCACGTTATCACGCTCACTCCGATAGGAAGCTTGTGGTTCTTAACCTAACAGTATCTTTCCAGATTATAAATAATGTGTGTACCAAATTTTGTTCAAATCTTTCCAAGGATTCAGGAGCGCTTTCCACCCGTAGCATTGCCCACATACATCGCACATATATTTGACACATTTTACACTCTTCTTATACGTACTTCACCTGTCTCTCTAGAGGATTTCGAACTGCAGTTTCATTTTCACACAACTCTTAGTTAATGACATATTTTCTGAAGTATGTGCTGCACAGTAATATAAATTTTGGAAGACACATCTATATCTACATCTACATCCATACTCCGCAAGCCACCAGACGGTTTGTGGCGGAGGATACCTTGAGTACCTTTATCGGTTATACCTTCTATTCCAGTCTCTTATTGTTTGTAGAAAGAAAGATTGTCGGTATGAATATGTGTGGGCTCTAATCTCTCTGAATTAATCCTCATGGTCTCTTCGCGAGATATACGTAGGCGGGAGCAATATACTGCTTGACTCCTCGGTGAAGGTATGTTCTCGAAACTTCAACAAAAGCCCGTACCGAGCTACTGAGCGTCTCTCTTGCAGAGTCATCCACTGGTGTTTATCTACCATCTCCGTAACGCTTTCGTGATTACTAAATGATCCTGTAACGAAGCGCGCTGCTCTCCGTTGGATCTTCTCTATCTCTTCTATCAACCCTATCTGGTACGGATCCCGCAGCGGTGAGCAGTACTCAAACAGTTGGCGAACAATTATACTGTAACCTACATCCTTTGTTTTCGGACTGCATTCCGTTGGAGTTCTTCCAATGAATCTCAGTCTGGCATCTGCTTTACTGACGATTAATTTTGTGTGGTCATTCCATTTTAAATCACTCCTAATGCCTACTCCCAGATAATTTATGGAATTAACTGCTTCCAGTTGCTGACCTGCAACATTGTAGCTAAATGATAAAGGATCTTTCTTTCTATGTATTCGTAGCAAATTACACTTGTCTACATTGAGATTCAATTCCCATTCCCTGCACCATGCGTCAATTCGTTGCAGATCCTCCTGCATTTCAGTACAATTTTCCATTCTTACAACCTCTCGATATACTACAGCATCGTCCGCAAAAAGCCTCAGTGAACTTCCAGTGTTATCCACAAGGTCATTTATATACACTACTGGCCCTTAAAATTGCTACACCAAGATGAAATGCAGATGATAAACGGGTATTCATTGGACAAATATATTATACTACAACTGGCATGTGATTACATTTTCACGCAATTTGGGTGCGTAGATCCTGAGAAATCAGTACTCAGAACAACCACCTCTGGCCGTAATAACGGCCTTGATACGCCTGGGCATTGAGTGAAACAGAGCTTGGATGGCGTGTACAGGAACACCTGCCCACGCAGCTTCAACACGATACCACAGTCCATCAAGAGTAGTGACTGGCGTATTGTGATGAGCCAGTTGCTCGGCCACCATTGACCAGACGTTTTCAATTGGTGAGAGATCTGGAGAATGTGCTGGCCAGGGCAGCAGTCGAACATTTTCTGTGCCCAGAAAGGCCTGCATAGGACCTGCAACATGCGGTCGTGCATTATCCTGCTGAAATTAAGGGTTTCGCAGGGATCGAATGAAGGGTACATCTGAAATGTAACGTCCACTGTTCAAAGTGCCGTCAATGCGAACAAGAGGTGGTTGGTTGGTTGGTTTGGGGAAAGAGACCAGACAGCGAGGTCATCGGTCTCATCGGATTAGGGAAGGACGGGGAAGGAAGTCGGCCGTGCCCTTTGAAAGGAACCATCCCGGCATTTGCCTGGAGCGATTTAGGGAAATCACGGAAAACCTAAATCAGGGTGGCCGGACGCGGGATTGAACCGTCGTCCTCCCGAATGCGAGTCCAGTGTCTAACCACTGCGTCACCTCGCTCGGTGAACAAGAGGTGACCGGGAAGTGTAACCAATGGCTACCCATACCATCATGGCAGGTGGTACGCCAGTATGGCGATGACGAATACACGCTTTCAATATGCGTTCACCGCGATGTCGCCAAACACGGATGCGACCATCATGATGCTGTAAACAGAACCTAGATTCATCCGAAAGATTGACGTTTTACCATTCGTGCACCCAGGTTCGTCGTTGAGTACAGCATCGCAGGCGCTCCTGTCTGTAATGCAGCATCGAGGGTAACCGCATCCATGGTCTCCGAGCTGATATTCCATGCTGCTGCAAACGTCGTCGAACTTTTCGTGCAGATGGTTGTTGTCTTGAAAACGTCCCCATCTGCCGACCCAGGGACCGAGACATGACTGCACGATCCGTTACAGCCATGAGGATAAGATGCCTGTCATCTCGACTGCTAGTGATACGAGGCCGTTGGGATCCAGCACGGCGTTCCGTATTACCCTCCTGAAACCACCGATTCCATATTCTGCTAACAGTCATTGGATCTCGACCAACGCGAGCAGCAGTGTAGCGACACGATAAACCGCAATCGCGATAGGCTACAATCAGACCTTTATCATAGTCGGCAACGTGATGGCACGCAATTCTCCTCCTTACACGAGGCATCACAACAGCGTTTCACCAGGCAACGCCGGTCAACTGCTGTTTGTGTATGAGAAATCGGTTGGAAATTTCCCTCATATCAGCACGCTGTAGGTGTCGCCACCGGCGCCAACCTTGTGTGAATGCTCTGAAAAGCTAATCATTTGGATATCACAGCATCTTCTTATTGTCGGTTAAATTTCACGTCTGTAGCACGTCACCTTCGTGGTGTAGCAAATTTTAATGGCCAGTAGTGTATACTGTGAATAGCAATGGTCCTAATACACTCCCCTAGCGCACACCTGAAATCACTCTTACTTCGGATGACTTCTCTCCATTGAGAATGACATGTTGCTTTCAGTTATCTAGGAACTCTTCAATCCAATCACACAATTTGTCTGATAGTCCATATGCTCTAACTTTGTTCATTAAACGACTGTGGGGAACTGTATCAAACGCCTTGCGGAAGCCAAGAAACATGGCATCTACCTGGGAACCCGTGTCTATGGCCCTCTGAGTCTCGTGGACGAATAGCGTCAGCTGGATTTCACACTATCGTCTTTTTCGAAACCGATGCTGATTCCTACAGAGTAGATTTCTAGTCTCCAGAAAAGTCATTACACTCGGACATAATACGTGTTCCAAAATTCTACAACTGATCGACGTTAGAGATATAGGTCTATAGTTCTGCACATCTGTGTGAGATAAAACTTTTGTGTTGAGCAGTCATGTACTCTGAAATCTGCTTTTTGTCACTTTTGCTAAACAGAAAAATCTTCCTACCTTTTTCTTAATGTTTCTATTTACGGCTGAAATCACCGATGCTGTAACCGCTATATGATTACTGACTGCCTGTTCTGCGTTAACTGTTTCAAATAGTTTGGGTCTGTTTGTCACCAGAAGGTCTAACATGTTATCACCATGAGTCTGTTCTTTGTTTAACTGCTCAAGGTAGTTTTCAGATAATGCACTTAAAAAAATTTCACTGGGTTCTTTGTCCCTGCCACCCGTTATAAAGGTTTGAGTCTCCCAGTCTATATCTGGCAAATTAAAATCTCCACCCAAAACTATAATATGGTCGGCAAATTTACTCGAAATATTTTCCAAATTTTCCTTCAGGTGTTCTGCCACAACAGCTGCTGAGCAAGGGGGCCTATAGAGACATCCGATTACCATGTTTGAGCCTCCCTTAACCGTGACCTTCACCCAAATTATTTCACATTTCGGGTCTCCGTCAATTTCCTTCGATACTATTGCACTTCTTGTTTTTATAAACCGCCTCCCCCTTCACTGTCCAGCCTGTCTCTGCGGTATACATTCCAATATGAGTTTAGAATTTCATTACTGTTTACATCTGGTTTCAGCCAACTTTCTGTCCCTAGTACTATGTGGGCATTGTGACCGTTTATTAATGGGAGCAGTTATGGGACCTTTCTATTGACGCTCCTGCAGTTTACTATTACCACATTAACATTGTCATTCCCTGTTGCGTTTTGCCTACTGCTACCTTGTCGCATGTCAGGAGGCGTCTTGTCGGGTCTAGGGAGGGAATTCTCTAACCTAAAAAACCCACATGTGCACTCCACACGTACTCCGCTACCCTTGTAGCCTCTTCCTGCGTGTAGTGCACGTCTTACCTATTCAGGGGGACCCTACATTTCTCCACCCGATAGCGGAGGTAGAGAAATTTTGCACCCCAGCTCTCCACAGGATCGTCTGAGCCTCTGGTCTAAGCCTTCCAATCGGCTCCAAACCAGAGGACCGCTATCGGTTCTGGGAACGACACTACAAATAGTTAGCTCAGATTCCACCCCACGAGCGAGGCTTTCCACCCTTACCAACTCCGCCAACCGCCTGTATGAACTGAGGATGACCTCTGAACCCAGACGGCAGGAGTCATTGGTGCCGACATGAGTAACAATTTGCAGTCGGGTGCACCCAGTGCTCTCTATCGACGCCGGCAGGGCCTCCTCCACATCTCGGATGAGACACCCTGGCAAGCAGACAGAGTGAACACTGGCCTTCTTCCATGATCTTTTCGCTATTTCGCTAAGGGGCTCCATCACCTGCCTAACATTGGAGCTCCCAATCACTAATAAACCCCTCCCCTCGTGTGCCTGCTCGGTCCTTGCTGAAGGAGCGCCCACATGACCACTCACAGGCAGAGCGAGCGATGCCACACGGGCAGCCGCCACATTGACCCTCCGCCTCGTGCGACGCGAACGCCGTTGAATCCGCCACTCCCCTTGGGCCCAACCGCGCTCGGTACCCGCGAAGATGTCTCGACAGCAGGGACCGTGGGTGAAGCGTGTAACACCTGGGGTGTACCATGTGACGCACCGGACTCCCCACTGCCGCTACACTCCGAGGCAGCAGCCTGAAGATGGCTGACCGTGGCCATCAGCACGTTCAGCTGTTCGCGAACAGTGCGTACATACACAGCAGTCACACATCCTATCCATCCTAATAAATCAACCATTTACTGCATAGAGTTAAGTAATCAACTTTCAACTAGACTGCTAATTGACTAAGGGCGTCTGATAGCTGACTAAACTGTGGTTACTAGACACTTCTTATTGGAAACAATGAAAATAAGCACTAACTGTCTCTGGACTGTATTCACAACAAACACGAAGTCTTTTCGAAACAAAATCCGGAATGCACAACTGAAACCAAACCAAAAGAACCACCAGATGACACTATATTAGTTCAAGCTTTACTTAATATAATGAAAGAAAGAAATTTACAAAAAACCTAAAGAACCTCCTGATGTAAATATAGTAGAACATGAACTTTTGAAAAGCTGTAAAGTTGTAGAGCTCAACAAACCCATAAAGCCACCTGATATACAACAGGAATCACTAGATAATATTTCATGGAAAGACATTATGGTTGAGCAGGATCTGCTATGGGAAGAACAGGAGGAAAAGAAACACAGAATTATTAAACAAACTATAATACCTGTAAATGTTTATAACTCTGAGCTGCAAGTGCTTCTAGACACAGGATCCCAAATCAGTGCCATATCAGAATCATTCTTTGATCATATTTCATGTAAACCAGGGCTAGTAATAATGTCTGTGAGTGGAGTAAAATTTATGGGAGCTACTGGTAGGTCCAGCAAGTCCATTCAAAATCAAGGATTGATGGACTTTGAAATAGGAAGTAAAAAAATGGCACATGATTTTTTAGTGGTCCCTGAACTAATTGCTGAAATGACTGGCTAGACAAGGAAAAAATAATTTTAGATTGTGGTAGTGTAACTGTTAAGATTAATAGGTAAAACAAAACAATAGAAATTAAATTTGAAGGTGACAACCAGGTCCAAGATGTTAATGTAGAACCCATATTGTTAAAAATTGAATCTGGGAATGATGGTTTATCCCAACTACACCCCTGAAAATTGAAAGAAGAACACCGTGAATTCATTGTCCCAGGAAGGGGAAACTTTATTGACACATTCCTGGGGTCAGATACATCACATGATCACACTGACAGAACCACAGGCACATAGACACAGGTAACAGAGCATGCACAATGTCGGCACTAGTACAGTGTATATCCACCTTTCGCAGCAATGCTGGCTGCTATTCTCCCATGGAGACGATCGTAGAGATGCTGGATGTAGTCCTGTGGAACGGCTTGCCATGCCATTTCCACCTGGCGCCTCAGTTGGACCAGAGTTCGTGCTGGACGTGCAGACCGCGTGAGACGACGCTTCATCCAGTCCCAAACATGCTCAATGGGGGACAGATCCGGAGATCTTGCTGGCCAGGGTAGTTGACTTACACCTTCTAGAGCACGTTGGGTGGCACGGGATACATGCGGACGTGCATTGTCCTGTTGGAACAGCAAGTTCCCTTGCCGGTCTAGGAATGGTAGAACGATGGGTTCGATGACGGTTTGGATGTACCGTGCACTATTCAGTGTCCCCTCGACGATCACCAGTGGTGTACGGCCAGTGTAGGAGATCGCTCCCCACACCATGATGCCGGGTGTTGGCCCTGTGTGCCTCGGTCGTATGCAGTCCTGATTGTGGCGCTCACCTGCACGGCGCCAAACACGCATACGACCATCATTGGCACCAAGGCAGAAGCGACTCTCATCGCTGAAGACGACACGTCTCCATTCGTCCCTCCATTCACGCCTGTCGCGACACCACTGGAGGCGGGCTGCACGATGTTGGGGCGTGAGCGGAAGACGGCCTAACGGTGTGCGGGACCGTAGCCCAGCTTCATGGAGACGGTTGCGAATGGTCCTCGCCGATACCCCAGGAGCAACAGTTTCCCTAATTTGCTGGGAAGTGGCGGTGCGGTCCCCTACGGCACTGCGTACGATCCTACGGTCTTGGCGTGCATCCGTGCGTCGCTGTGGTCCGGTCCCAGGTCGACGGGCACGTGCACCTTCCACCGACCACTGACGACAACATCGATGTACTGTGGAGACCTCACGCCCCACGTGTTGAGCAATTCGGCGGTACGTCCACCCGGCCTCCCGCATGCCCACTATACGCCCTCGCTCAAAGTCCGTCAACTGCACATACGGTTCACGTCCACGCTGTCGCGGCATGCTACCAGTGTTAAAGACTGCGATGGAGCTCCGTATGCCACGGCAAACTAGCTGACACTGACGGCGGCGGTGCACAAATGCTGCGCAGCTAGCGCCATTCGACGGCCAACACCGCGGTTCCTGGTGTGTCCGCTGTGCCGTGCGTGTGATCATTGCTTGTACAGCCCTCTCGCAGTGTCCGGAGCAAGTATGGTGGGTCTGACACACCGGTGTCAATGTGTTCTTTTTTCCATTTCCAGGAGTGTATATGAAATATACCATGTGAAAAAATTATTGCAGGATGATCAAAAAATTTACAGGTTTAGGGAGATTGTTGATGTTATCCAAGAGATCTCATGTGAACAGAAAGAGGATTTATTTAAAATCTTCAATAATAATAAGAAAGTATTCTCTGATGAACCAGGTGTCATAAATAACTTTGAATACCGTATGGATGTGCTGGAGCATGAACCATTCTTTGTCAGACCATATCCAGTACCTATAGCTAAGAAAGAAGCAGTACAAGCTGAAATTGATAAAATGTTGGGATGGGGGTAATAGAGAGAAGTAACAGTGAATACAGTAGTCCACTTATTATAGTCAATAAGAAGGATGGAGGCGTAAGAGTAGTCATTGATACACGGAAACTGAATAAAATCGTCAGGAGAGAAGTAGGCAGACTTGAAAATTTAGATGATTTATTAGAAAAGTTGCATAATGTAAAATATCTAACCAGTTTAGACCTCACTGCCAGATATTGGCAAATCCCATTACACAAAGATTCTAAGAAATATACAGCTTTTTTGTTAGCAGAAAAATGTTACCAATGCAAAGTTGTACCATTTGGTTTTATTACCTCTGTTTCTATTTTCATTAGGGCTTTGGATTCTGTTGTATTAAAAGAACTTTGTGCGAGGTTGACTGTATATGTAGATGACCTATAGATTGCTACTGATCACTGGGAAGAACATTGTGACCTGTTAAACAAAACGCTTATTGCTCTTCAAGCAGGGGGCATGACTTTAAAGTTAAAAAAGTGTGAATTTGTGAGACAGGAAATTAAGTTTTTAGGACACAAAATTAACCACATCTGGGATTGGCAAGGACCCAGAAAAGCCTAATGCTATTAAAAAGTGCCTTCCTCCAAAGAATAGGAATCAATTAAAAGCGTTTTTGGGTCTTTGTGGATTTTATCGCAAATTTGCAATATGGCAAGATTTTAACAGTCCACATTTGAACAGCTTGTTGAAGAAAAATAGTGTATATGTTTGGACATCTGAATGTCAGAAAGATTTTGAAAATTTGAAAACTGAGTTAGTAAGGGAAAACATTTTAGATAATCCGGTTTTAAGTGAGCCATTCCACATGATTACAAACAGTAGCGCTTATGGTATTGGTGTTGAAATATTTCAGGAAAACACAGAATCTGGCGAAACAGAACACAGGACCATTGCTTTTGCTAGTAGGACTTTAACTAAATATGAGAAAAACTATACTATTTCAGAGAAAGAGGCTTTAGCAATAATTTGGGGATTAAAGAAATTTATAAATTATTTATGGGGACATAAAACTATAATTCATACAGACCACAAGGCGCCACCTTTTTGCAAACTGTCGACTGTTTACTGGCATGTTGGGTCAATGGTCTCTGTACTTACAACTGTTTGATTATGACATACTGTATATTAAAGGTAGTGACAATTAGGTAGCTGACGCTTTATCACGATTGCCTGAGGGTATGAACAACTTATCGATGGAATGTAATGAAGATGGCAAATTTCATATAAGATATATTAAGGAGGTTCCTGGTAGGAAAAGAATCGAGCAAATTTGTAAAAGCATGAGGTTCCACCAGAATGAAGATGGAATATGGAATTCAATGAAAGTTAATTTTAGTAACCCTAACTTCCCACAAATCAGTAGATTTTAGAAGATATTTAATGGAGTTTTATACAGGAGAAAGAATACCAGTACTGAAGAATGAAAGTTGCGTTGGCCTAGGCAATTTGAGACTGAAGTGATTGATTATTTTCATCTTGCCTTAGGGCATTGTGGTCCCAAAATGAGTATTGAAAAGTTAACTGATGTGGTCATGATTAATGTAGGTGCTACTAAGAAAATTACTGATAGAATAAGATCTTGTGATGTATGTCAGAGGGCAAAAGTAACAAATAGAGTAAATTAAGGTTTCATGCAGAATACAGTACCAGAGACCACATCAGAATTACTGTCAGTGGATTTGTATGGTCCTTTACCTAAAACCTCAGGGAATTGCTCTTACATTGTCGTAGTGTTGGAAGTGTTTTCCAAATTTATTAAATTATATCCAATCAGGAAAGCCACTGCTAAAGGAGTCTTTATCAAGATGACTGAGTACTTTAGCACCACTGGCAAACCTAAAGCAGTCTTGTCTGATAATGGACCACAATTTATTTCAAAAATCTGGAAAGAAGGCATGAAGCAACATGATATTCAAGTTAAATATATTTTGGCCTACCACCCAGCTGGTAACCCTGTCGAAAGATATATACGTGAGTTAGGAAGGTTAGGTAGAACTTACTGTCACCATAACCATAAGGCCTGGGGCAGATTTGTAAGTGACTTTGAAACGACCATGAACAACTTATACCACGAAACCACCGGTTTCACCCCTGAAGAAATTCTGTTGGACCATAATAGTAAAAGTATTATTGAAGAGATCTTACAATTCCCACCTATTGTAGGAATTAACCTGCATGAGAAAAAAAGAGTTAGTTAAGAAGAGAATGAAAGAGAAAGCGGCCACTATATGTAAAAGGCATGATAATAACCTCAAAACAACTAAATTTAAGCTTGTAGATTATGTTTTAGAGAAGACCCATGAAAAATCTAGTGAAATTAATAACTTAATTCCTAAATTCAAATACATTTACAATGGGCCTTTTGAAGTGCAAGGAACTCCACATGCAAATGCTTATTTTATTGTGTACCCTAGGTCAAGGAAGCCTTTAGGAGTTAGAAATGTAGTTAACTTGAAGTTGTATGTCCACGAAAACCAATGATGAATGACATGTTGTACCCTCAGGGGACATGCACTCTTTGCATTGTCAAGTGTCTGACGAGCACTAGGTACCTCGTCGTTGCCAGCACTACTTCCGTTTCTTTTCGTGTTGTCAACCTTTCTCTTCATCATTCAGAACTTTTGCTATCTTCTTTCCTTCTTCTTTATCAAAGTAAACTATAAAGGTGGAAATAACGTAAGATACTGTGTATTGTCTGTGGACAAGCAAATGAATAATTAAATTGGGTACACTAGAAAATGACCAAGCATAATGTAAGTATAGTGGCTATTGTAAAAAGAGAATGTAACAGAAAAGCAATTGGAAAAAATATGGATGAGAAAAGGTAAGAATATTGAAAACAAGGTAAATGAATGCTGCAGTATGACTAAATGTAAGAATATTTCTTGAAAATAGGAATAAATATGGTATTGAGAAACTGTATGTGTGTTCAAAATGGAGGAGAGAAACCTGTCTAATGTGTGTAAAGTAGATGCGAGATGTACGTGTCTAGTGCCACAAATGGTTGGCAGAAAGCACTTGAAATAGGATTTAAAGTTATTGTTCTGATCTTTACATATTTGATAATCGAAATGTGTAATTAAACTGAATATTGACTTCAAAATAAATATTACTAGTAGTAAAGTGGGGAGAAAATCCACAAATCTGGGACTTTCAAATACCAACTTATCATTTTCATTATACCGAAAAGTCATTAAAATTTTTCTTGACAAATGATGTGTATGTTACCTGATGTTGTCATAGTGTAAAGAAAGGTTTATTATTACCAGTGTCTAATCACTGCTTCAAAGTTGCAGGTTTTCTGTTTTATACCAGTAATGCAATTTGTACGAAAGATGTGACATAATGATCAAAAAACTTAAAGATAATGACAATAAACTGCCCAAAAATATGTTGTTGGGCAGCAAAACAAAACAAAAGAATAAGAATGCTGTGGTCCTGAAGTTGAGGACAACCAAATACGCTATGTGAGCAGTAGCCCAAGGACTTGTCACTGTGGGGGCAAGGAGTTGATAAGTGGTCACGAACTGCCAAACCTAGAGGATGGGGCAGTGTGTCAACTTAAAAAGGTGTTATTTTGTGTTCTTAATCTAAATTATGTTTTTGTGCCTAAATGTTTACATATAATGACTGCCAAACCAATAATGGGCGGAATGAGTAACATGGACTGCTTATGCTGAGGCAAGCAGTGAAGTAAGTTAGGTTTTTTGACCAATGTGCTATAGACTAACTATTCTTACTGAAGTCAGTGAAAAGTTATTATCAAATATATATGGAATCTTGTTCAAATAGTTATAGATGTTTTTAGATTAGGTTTTCTGGTGTAAATTAAAATTGTGGACTGTCTTGCTTTAAAACACATCAGTGATAATTAAAGATAGGTTCTGAATATGTTAGTGTGTTTATGTAAAAAAAAAAACTTGGAAGCTACTTTCGTATTTAAAGAATCAGTTGGAAAATGTTCACATAGCTGTTTTGTGTATTTATTGGTACATATATGGATACAAACTGAATCTTTTTCAACATGTCAGGCTCGCAACGGCCTGATTGGCTCATTTTAGTGTTAATTAACTCCAAAACGGCGCAACGTATCGAATTTTTCTCTTAACAGTGATTTCTCAGCACACCCTACTCTGCAGTACCCGTACAAGCTTTTCAGACTGTTTCTGACCACCCTGTATAATGCTCCCGTCGTGACACTGAACTAACCCGGAAGTATTCCTTTCATCTGGCCACGCGTAATGGTTATGCTTGAATCTTCAGTGTATCATTATCTTTCTTCCTATGTTTGGTAACTGTTCCAGTGCATTTCACGAGTAAAAACGGTGAAAATATTTTCGAATGGTTACGTTCTTGATTCACTCGGCACATTTGTGAAGGTGATGCCTAATGCTGGGTTCACAATTGCGTTGCTGCTGACGGAAAAAACGTAGCGAAATATTACTTTTTGAAGTGAATTAATATTAGAATACAAAGTCACCTATTGACTACACCCAGAATTACGACAAGCTGAATAGAAATTTAAATCGGGAATATTTATTGAACACGTAAACCACCAGCGTATGAAACGCAAATTTTCGAGATATCTCAGTACTATCAAGAACAATATAAACCATCACTTAGACCGGGAATCATCCAATGCGAATTGCTCAAATGCCCATGAGAATATCACTTTCTTCATGAAACATTAACGGCATAATTATAAAAGTAACTTTGAGACCAAACCTTCACATTTCCGAAATGCATGGAGAACACGACATTACCCTCCAGAGCACGCGTACCAAGTAGCAGAAATAGAACCAGAACTATCTCTCTCTCTCTCTCTCTCTCTCTCTCTCTCTCTCTGAATCACATAAAAGGAGTTAAAATTGGCCAATCAACGGCCATAGCACCCCATCTTGTCATTCCTTACATTTAGTTCGCAAGACTAGCTATTATTCAGTGTCATACGGGCTACCATCTTATAACGGCCATTGAGAGATGCGAAGATTGCATTTTCATCACCGAGCGAGGTGGCGCAGTGGCTAGCATACCGGACTTGCATTCGGGAGACCGACGGTTCAAACCCGTGTCCGGCCATCCTGATTTACGTTTCCTGTGATTTCCCTAAGTCGCTTCAGGCAAAATTCCAGGATGTGTTTTTGAAAGGGCACGGCCGACTTCCTTCGCCATCGTTCCCTAATTCGATGTTTGGTCCCCTTCTCCAAATCAACCAGCCAATCAACATTTTCATCCATCGAGATCTCATTTCATCTGTGTGTTATTAACAGCAGTCCAACGGTTCGTATCTCCGACTCAGACATACATCAGCCGTTGCCGTCGTATTTCAGTACGTCGTCTGTTTGAAGGAGAGAGAAGCACGTCGCCGATCGACGGGGAAAACGAGCTTTTTCCTCCAGGAATAGACAAAAAGCTGATTATCCGCTGTGGACACACTTCCGCGGTACCGTACTGTGGTCTCTAGAAGCAAGCATACTTTTTCACCGAAACACTTCTCATTCCAGCACAGCACGAGATAACTCGCGACACTGACGGTGGGAAAACTGTATCGCCACCCTACGCATGTGTTGTACTTTTCTAGTATCTGCAGGTGCTCTGAAGACATCACTGAAGTAAAGCCGGTCGCAGACAGCGAGAATGTTTAAATAAAGAAGTCGTGCAGTATGAAATACACCGTTTTTGCTTCCCGTCAACAGTGAAGCTTAGGAGAGAGATGTAACTGCACACAATTTGCACCATCACAAGTTGTTCAGAATAGGGTATGGCACACAGCATCTGTTAATGAATTGGGCAGTCTTTATCGAAGTTATATAATTACAGTAAGACTCGCTAGACAGCAGAAAAGATTCAGTACGTTGCCTCAAAACAATCCTCAGGTGCTTTGCACTTGCGCCTAAACAGTACATGACAGTCTTCGTTGACATAAAGGTAGCGTACCACTCCGTAGACTATGAAGTGGTATTAAACATCCTCTACGGATGCAGTGATGGGCCGACATTGCAAGAAATGACTGGAGTAACACGCACACGCAGCACAAGGTGAAGATCCTAGGTTGTCTCTCGTATTCCTTTGAGATCAATAACCGAGTGCACCAAGTTTCCGATCTATCTTCGTTTCTTTTGAGCTCCATTTGTAACACCATAGCTCTAATACTCTACTGATTTATTTTGCTTTTGTTTTATTTAATATTACATCGTTGAGCTTGTGTAAATGTGTTTGTTTGAATCGATAACATAAAATTGTATACTCCTTTCTTTGTAAGAACTTTGATGTCTTGATTTGATTCTATGCAATGTAGTCTATCTGTCATTTAAATTCTTTGTCCCATTTGGAGGGAACAAAACTTACTATATATAATTGTAATTTCTGAATGAATAATTTTTTGTAGAAATGTCAATACGTGCAAATGTTCCGTTTTATTTAATCTATTTGGTTACTGTTATGTAAACTGCTGATCCTCACTTACGGTTCTTAGTTATTCTGTATGTAAAAGTTGTTGTGGTTCCCCTCGGGAACGGAACTGTGTAGCACGCGCAAATTGTGGTTGGCCTAGGTAGAAAAGGTGGAACAAGAGTCAGTCGGGGACGAGCTACGAGTCGGGGACGAGCTACCAAACTGTGCACTGCCATGTAATAGTTGCATATTGTGCTAGTTCCGAGAGAGGCTTTTTCTGTTACTTTCCAATGCCTCGGATGGATGGATAAATAGCTGGAAAGATTCTGGAATTGGTATTCATTATCGCCACCAAGAAGGGACAGAGTCCAGCAATTCTGCCTGCAAATCCACCTACCAATATGCAGTTGCCACCACATTGCGCAGTCACTGTATCGGAATGCTATAATAATGTACAGTAAAGGATCAGCTCATCGGATGTTTAGTGGGCACAAATATAAGGTAACTTATAACTGAATTTATGTACCTACCTTCATTTTTTCCTTATCATAACTCCTCTCAGGTTCCTCTCCATTTGAACTAAAGTGATTACCGAGTGCCCCTACTGAAAGAAAATTAAAGACCAGTGTTTTTGCTAATTAATGCCTCTTGAACATAGTAAAAAAGAAAGTTAAAGTTAATGTGGCAAGAAAGTGAACTAAAGTAATTGATGCTTGCAGAAAATAATTTTTCTGTTCAAACTGCTTATTAATATGTTGTTCCCAACTTCAAAATTAAACGTTCTTAAGATTGAGGCTTATAAAGTTTTACTTAGTAAATGATCACATTACTGCCTGTTGTAAATCGCAGAAAGTGAGTCAGTATCATATATGTTAATTCTGTGTCTCACTGTAGTAAAAGTGGAAAACTGCAGTTGTGATACGTTATATACTCATGTTTACTAAGTATTTGTCTCTCTTGTGTATTAGAAGTGCATATTAATAGTATAACAGGATCCACAGTTTGTCTATTGTGTTAATGTTCGGTAACAAGTAACGGGAAGACCACTCATTATGAAAACCATAATTTCTTTATTCAAATGATAGTGAGAAGCAACCTGTTAGTGGATTGCAATTAACTTTCATTTTTAAATAGTAAAGTATTTAACAGAGAGAGACTTAACCTATGTCCAATTTATGATCCTGCAGTGGATGTTAATAGTAATGTTATAAAGACCGTTCAGTTTGAACAAGCCCTGAAGGTAATAGTGTGTTTTGGTATCTGTTATATTTTTGCGAATTGTTTGTGCTGCTCCAGTTGTTAGCCTCAATCTTAACGTAAACATATGTATGTGTCAGAGTTCATTGCACTCGCGAGTGGCGAAGTATAGGTTGTGTTTATCCATTAAAGTTACTAATGACTATTTTCTTGAACGAGAATGTTAATCATTCTCTTGCCTAGTTAGGCTGGCGACCGTTTTCTTTATCAGTTAAACAGTGCACATAGGCAAAATTTTGTTTGTTACTGTTCAAATATTTACGTAATTCTGACTTTCATTTCCGATAAGCCGACTCCGTTAGGTACAACACGGTCAACACAACGAAATTACTCTCAGAGGGTAACACTGCTCTGTTGCTTTATACCATAAATGCTTTAACAAGGTAGTTTTACTTCACGACATGCTTCCAACTTTAAGGTTATGGTATAGCAGTAGCGGACGGTAGTGTTATACATTTTCGTATAGGTCGATTCTGTGGAAAAAAAACTAACAGCAGATTGCGAACCAAATTTGAACTGACAGTGGTAAGCTGTCAAGCATTTTCCGATTGCTTCATCATAATATCAAAAGATAGAAACCTCTCAGGTAAAAATCAATACGCTAAAAGAAATCGCCGAACGAAATGGCTTTAATTAGCTTTCAAGAGAACAGAAGTAGAGACCGAAATCATTTGTAACCCACCAAAATTGCGTATAAAATACAGAGGCATTGTGACATTATAGCTCCTTTCCGACTGCGTCCATAACAGGCTGTGGCATGTAGTGACAAGTGGGTGGAAGGAGTAGACTTAAGCTGGTCAAACAAAGGACTGAGTCTTGCGAAGGCAGAGGGCAGTGCCAAACTGGGAGAGAGACGGAACCCAGCTGCCCTCTGAGAGGAAATGCGCGCCTGGAGACCACCGAAGGGGCCGGCGCTAGTGCCTGCGCTTTTTTGCTGCGCGGTAAGGGACGGCGAAGGGTGAATTGGAGTTTCCCTGCTGGCGGTAGGCGACTTCCCAGACGACACTGGAGCACGTCCGTGCTGCGAAAACGAACGAGAGTATGCTCGTAATCTGCAGGAGTGGAACTTTTGACAACTATTCACCATTTTTGATAATGTAATAAGTCAGCGACATCAGCTTCCGCTTCAGTGGCTATCGTTAACAAACTCGAGCAGCTCAACGCAGAACAGTTTATCAAGTCACAATGCAAATTTGTTATTTTTACTTAAGACTATTTGCTCGGTTCCATTATCTGAGCCTTCACCACTGAGATGTGACCCATGCCCTTCGCCATCAGCGCCCTCTCCAACCCCACGATAACTCGCCTAACAGCAGCATTTGTTTTTTATTTTTATTTATTTATTGTTCCGTGGGATCAAATTAAGGAGAAGTCTCCATGGTCATGGAACGAGCCGATACATGAAATTATAGCACGATAGTAGAAACAGATAAAATGAAATACAAGAAACGTATTCAGGCGACAATTTGTAAGTTTAAATAAAGAAAATCAACAATATAACACTGGAATTTGCTTAATTTTTCAACTCTTCCAGGAGCTCCTCGACAGAATGGAAGGAGTGAGCCATGACGAAACTCTTCAGTTCAAACCTAAAAGCGTTTGGGGTACTGCTAAGATTTTTGAGTTCTTGTGGTGGCTTATTGAAAATGGATGCAGCAGAATAGTGCACTCATTTCTGCACAAGAGTCAAGGGAGTGCGTTACACATGCAGATTTGATTTCTGATTAGTATTAACTAAGTGAAAGCTGCTAACTCTTGGGAATAAGCTAATATTGCTAACAACAAACGACATTAATGAAAATATATACTGTGATGGCAATGTCAGAATTCCCAGACTATTGAATAGGGGTCGACAAGAGGTTCTCGAACTTACACCACATATAGCTCGAACAGCCCGTTTTTGAGCCAAAAATACCCGTTTTCAATCAGAAGAATTGCCCCAAAAAATAATACCATATGACATAAGCGTATGAAAATATTCGAAGTAGACTAATTTTCGTGTTGAACTATCACTTATTTCAGATACTGTTCTAATGGTCAATAAAGCAGCATTTAGTTTCTGAACAAGATCCTCAACATGGGCTTTCCACAACAGCTTACTATCTATCCGAACGCCTAGGAACTTGAACTGTTCCGTCTCGCTTATAATATGCCCATTCTGTCTGATCAAAATATCAGTTCTTGTTGAATTGTGAGTTAGAAACTGTAAAAACTGAGTCTTACTGTGATTTAGCATTAAATTATTTTCCACAAGCCGTGAAGTTATTTCATGAACTACATTATTTGATGATGTTTCAATATCACACATAAGATCCTTCACTACCAAGCTGGTGTCATCAGCAAACAGAAATATTTTTGAATCACCTGTAATACTGAAGGCATATCATTTATATAAATAAGGAACACCCCACTTAACAGTACCCCATTGGGACTGAACATCACTACCACTCTCAATATTGCGGAGAATTACCTTCTGCTGTCTGTTCTCAAAGTAAGAGGTGAACCAATTGTAAGCTATTCCCCTTACTCCATGATGGTCCCACTACTGTAGTAATATTTTGTGGTCAACACAGTCAAAAGCCTTCGTTAAATCAAAGAAAACACCTAGCGTTCGCAGCCTTTTATTTAATCCGTCCAAAACCTCACAGACAAAAGAGAATATAGCATTTTCAGTTGTTAAACCATTTCTAAAACCAAACTGTACATTTGACAGCAAATTATGTGAATTTAAATGCTCCAGTAACCTTGTATGCACAACCTTCTAGATAACTTTAGCAAACACCGATGGCATAGAAATAGGTCTAAAATTGTCAACATTATCCCTGTCTCCCTTTTTATAAAGTGGCTTCACTACCGAGTACTTTAATCGGTCAGATATGGCTAAGTACTGGGCTAACATACATAGAACAATACTTCAGTATTCTGCTAGATAGCCCGTCATATCCATGAGAGTTCTTGGTCTTTAGTGACTAAATTATTAACTCAATCTCCCTCTTGTCAGTATCATGGAGGAGCATTTCTGGTAACAGTCTCGGAACACTTTTTTCTACGAGCGCTATATGATTCCCTGTTGGGACTAGGTTTCTATTTAGTTCACCTGCTATATTCAGAAAGTGATTATTAAATACTGCACATATATACGACTTATCTGTAACACGGACATTCTCACTACGCACTGATTCTATATCCTCGACCTGTCTCTGCAGACCAGCCACTTCCTTTACGACTGACCATATGGTTTTAATTTTATCCTGAGACTTAGCTATTCTATCTTCATACCACATACTTTTTGCCTTCATAATAACTTTTTTAAGCACCTTACAATACTGTTTGTAACGGGCTGCATTTAGTTTTTGACTGTTTCTAACATTTTGATATAATTGCCACTTAGTTCTACAGGATACTGTTATCCCTCTAGTCAGCCAACCAGGCTGCCTGTTTGTGCTAGTACCCTGTTTTGAACGTTCTAACCGAAAGCAACTTTCAAAGAGCATTACGGTGAGGTCGATCATGATGCTGAAACAGTTCCACGAAATGCACATTAGTGCCACCAGTTTGAGTAGCTATCTTTACCAGGTCACCACCTACATCATATTCCCCGTCCCTATCGAGACTGCTCCCTGCTCCACCCACTATCACTACCTGATCCTCCTTCGTAAAATTCCTACATGACTCCCCTATGCTGTCAGTCACCTGAGCCAACCCTGCACTAGACTTAACAATGCTGGTGTCCTGGTACTCACTCCCTAACATTTCCTGCAACTGCTGGCCCACACCTCTACCGTGAGAGCTACCTAGCAGCATATCAGCAGAACCTTGTTTTTTTTTTTTTTTTTTTTTTTTTTTTCCCTAGACTTTGCGACTAACCTAGGCCTCCTAATTGTTGAGGACTGCTGCGTGTTCCCTATATCTGCAGCTACACGAGTCTCCTCTCCACTCAACTCTGACAGCTGGTCAAGTAAAACTGTCTGAATCACTACCGTAAGTATTCGTGTTCCGAAATCGCCCCTACACTGCTATCAAATGCTACATATATGTTATTGAAGATCTCTTATAGTCGGTTTAGACACTTATTTTGATAACTTGAGAACGCAGTGGTGAGTGTCCGTCCCCTGATACTATCGTCATTGCACTTCCAGTGTGATGCAGCATGACATCTCACTATGTGACACAACCATACCATTACTGTAAAAATATGTATTGGGACCCGGATTAACATTCTTCACCTTGGTGCTAACGAAATAGTTTAGATAAGGTTTCGCCTTGAGCCATGAGGTGAGGATAAAGAAGTCATCAGTGCTAACCACCGTCATCTCTGTATCAGTCGAATTAGCCTCATGTAACTTCCAAATTGACAGTGCTGAACTGGAAACATGCATTACTGAATTATGATGGATTAAAGTTGCGAAAGAACTTGAATTGAAATTGTTAACTTGTTTAATTTTCTTGACTGTTTATGAGTCCATTTATCGGTCATTTCGAAAGATTTCCTTCCACAAATCTTTGTCATGACTGTTACGTTGTGTCTTCATTTGTGTTGTTATGTGTTATAGGGTGTGCCAAGGAAAGTATAGACACGGAAATCTGTTTTCAAGTATGTAATATTAAAATTAAGCGTGAGCTACCCCAGTGCTAGCCAGATAAAGGAACACACTGACTAACACGGAGAGGACGCCTACTCGTCATCGCCGAATTCGTCCAAGTTTATGATACATGTAGGGCGTGGTGAGACAAGAAAGTGCCCCAAGTGGAAACTCCAGATGGCCAAGCTTTTAGCAAATGAAAGAAACTTTGTTACGGATCTATCAGCATGTGCACCTTATCAGTTGTCCCTGTAGGAACGTGCTTAGGAGGCGTTGTGTGGCTCATCGGTAAGAGATCGGATTCGCACTATAATGGTCGCAGGTCCGACCTCACCCAGTGGTAAATATTTTTGTGCTCTTTGGCTATGCGTACACTATTGACATCATAATTAACCACAAAAATGTCAAAACTACGCTTACCTCATCGAGAAAGAAGAAGGAATCACTTCTCGCGAAGTTTGCATCGAACTACATTCCATTATACATTACAGGCTATCCTCGCGCGTATTCAGCGAGATGCTGCGTTAAGCGTGGTTCGCTGCTGGCCTGTGCAGTGAAAAAAGCTGTTTCCAGAATGTCAATCAAGTTTGTTTTTCTATGGAGACGTTAAAAAAACCATATCACTGCAAAAAGACGGCGTTTATAACGTGTGGAGGATGCAGTCAGATTTTTGCTTCCCCTGTTTCTTTGATGAATGTCACCCCGGTACATGTAATTGAACAATTGCAAAACAACGGAAGTATCGATTTACGTACACGACATTCCCGTGTACGCGTTAACTACAATCTCTTTTTAAATGTTTGCAGTCCCACATTTCATCCCGTGCTTATATTTCTTGTGCTTATATAAGGTAATAAAATAACCTATATGATGTTGCGGTTAATTGTGATATCAGTAGTGTACGCATTGCTAAGGAGCACCAAAATATCTGTTGCCCGGCGGAGTCGAACCCGCGAACCTTCCAATACATATTCGTTCTTTTACCGCTGAGCCAAACACCGCTTCCTAAAAACGCTGTCACAGGGACAACTGATAAGAGCATAAGGTGATAGATCCGTATCAAAATCACTTTTATTTCTTAAACTCTTGGCCATATGAAGTTCTCACTTGGTGCATATTCATGTCTCACCATGCCCTACATGTACTATGAATCTGGACGAATTCGACGATGACAAGTAGGCGTCTTCTCCTTGTAAGTGAATTCTCTCTGTCGCTTGTCTAATGGAGAATTGGGAACATTGTAAAATACTGATTTACTTCCTGTAGCCGTTGACAAATATGCTGAATTATTCTCACTTAACGGATATCATAGAGGCAGCAAATTTATATTTTCGAGTCCAGAAAGCTCGTTACAACAGATACTGCGCCGTACTTCGCCATGTGTCTTGCGAATTTTTTTGTCTTAGCCATCATTGGGATAACAAGGGAGATATCTCTGTTGCAGGTGTATGCTACCTCAATGGTGAAGTATTCGCCCTTCAAGGAGAAAACGGCGTTAGTTTTCGTTTCTAATCTTGCTGGAGACAAGATTTTTACGTCTTCTATGAAAGAGCCACTAGCTGGCAGATCGAAACTCAGTAAAGAAATCTTAAGACAACTTCTTCCAATAAGTTTTGTCGTTACCTTAGTAGTAGGACAAGGGTGACATCATGCCACTCTGCATTGTTGCCAGGTGTATCCAAGATGGCGGCACCCCTCAGGGGACTCAGCATTTATGTGCTGGGTATGGGCTTGGCGAACCCGGGGTCCCCGAGCTGGGGACTGGTGTGCGCCACCAGTCCTCTGACACCATAAGCTCTGGGCATGCTTCAGCGACCACCGTGTGGCGCAACGGTGGACCGTTGTGTGTCGCAGGGACCGGGGATCTTGGCTTGATTGCCTGGATCGCGAGGATGGTACATATCTCTATAAAAAACCCTTCAATCTTAAGGTGTGCTGCGCGCCGATAAGATGCATGGCTGTTGAGGTGGAACAGTCGCTAGCGGGCGACCTCTGAGGAACCTGCTGCACCTCAGTTGTATAAGGCTTACCCAGGCGTGCAGGGCTCTGTCTGGGCTGACGTTTCGTTCCCTAGCTGCTCGTGGGACGCACATGGCAACCACGTATTTCCCTTCACTAACTTCGCAATCAGTCAAGCGCATGAGGGAGGCTAGTCCTCCAGATATGCAGATGGAAAAGAGTAACAGGGCTCATGGAGTCGTAAATGACAATGTTTTCATCGTGATTAAGAGGAAGGAGGGCTCATTTGAAAAAGTGTCTCCTTTCTACATACATAAAGGTTTAGAAGGACTCGCAGGTACGCTGAAATCTATCAAACGCCTGAGGAATGGTACCCTGTTAATTGAGACTACTAGGGCAAAGCAAGTGGAGCTGCTTCGAAAGTCACCCAAGTTAGGCGAGTATGATATTACTGTCGAGTTGCACAATTCCCTCAACTCCAGTAAAGGCGTTATCACCTGCCATGATTTAATGAATGTCGATGTCGACGAGCTGAAGTAAGAATGGGCAACACGGGGGATTGTAGATGTGGAACAAAGGACACGTAGGAATAATGGAGTTATTGAGAAATCTGCCACCTTCATTGTGACTTTCAATTCACCTGTCTTACCTGAATATGTTCTGGCTGGTTTCCTCCGACTTAGGATTCGGCCTTATATACCTAACCCTATGCGCTGTTTCAAATGTCAGCGATTTGGCCATATGACAATGACTTGTGGGGGTGAACCAACCTGTGGTATATGTGGCAAGGCAGCTCATGAAGCTGGGACCAACTGCTCATCTCCAGCGCTGTGTATCAACTGCTCTGGGAGCCATCCCATCTGGAGCAGAGACTGCCCCGTCTTTGCGGAAGAACGAAAAATTCAGGAGATCAAGGTGACAAAGAGGCTACCTTATGTGGAAGCCAAAAAAGAGTACAGGGCTACAAAACCCCCTGTCTTTTCCACATCCTATGCCTCCTTGGTGCACAACTGTGCATCGCGAGTAGACGCTTCGACGCAGACCATGTCCAGCGTCGCAGTATCCTCCACCAATACCTGTACCTGCATTTGCACCTGCCAGAGCACTCCCACTAACGATATAGCTAAGGCTAAGGCTCTGAGCACTATGGGACTTAACATCTATGGTCATCAGTCCCCTAGAACTTAGAAATACTTAAACCTAACTAACCTAAGGACAGCACACAACACCCAGCCATCACGAGGCAGAGAAAATCCCTGACCCCGCCGGGAATCGAACCCGGGAACCCGGGCGTGGGAAGCGAGAACGCTACCGCACGACCACGAGATGCGGGCTAACGATATAGCTATTCACGCTGCTCCGCCTGCACCAACCGCTATTGCAGAGAAAGCTCCAGTGAAGCCTTCGAAGGCCCTCCAGAAACAGAGTGCCTCTCCACTTCCCCCATCCTCGACTTCCACAAAGAAAACGGGACCAGGGAAAGGGGCACGGCGTTTGACGTCAAACCTGCCAAAGGCACCGTTGGATGTCGTCACGGCATCCCTGACTGATGAGGAGGAAATCGTCATGGATTTTGATACCTCTTCCCCAGAACCTGGCAGCCCCTCTGCTGCCACTCGCTCTACAAGTGCCTCACCAGCGCGGCACAAAGACAGGGGGAAATCTAAACCGAAACGCTGATATGGCTCCCATACTTCAGTGGAATCTGAATGGAGTCAGACCTCGCTTTGCAGAATTGCGGCTGTTGGTACAGGAAAACCCCATTTGCATCTCTTTGCAAGAGACACATTTTAAAGAGACTGACACGCCTGTACTTACGGGATATCACATGTACAGGAAAGACGACCTGACTGGTAATAGGGCTCAGGGTGGGGTGGCAGTGTTCATTAAGGACACATTCCACTCCTCACCTGTGACCTTATCCACAACGCTACAAGCGGTTGCAGCTCGGATCCTGGCCCAGGTTAATGTCACAGTGTGCTCCTTGTATTTACCACCCGCTGAGCTCATTGACAGTGAAGCCCTCGCTCGGCTCATTGATCAGCTACCCCATCCCTTTCTCATTTTAGGAGACTTTAATGCTCATAATGCATTATGGGGTTCCAACAAAACCTGCCCCAGAGGCCAGATGATTGAGCAGTTGCTCAGGACTTCCGACATCATACTGCTGAACACAGGTCAGGCCACGCATTTTAGCGCCGCTTCAGGTTCGTCTTCTGCCATAGACCTCTCTATTTGTTCGCCTGTGCTTGCGGATATTGCTCAGTGGGTCGTCGACGACGACCTTCATGGCAGCGACCATTATCCTATCTGGCTCCATCTGCCAGTTGAAATGGGTCGTGTCGCACAGCCGCCGAAATGGTTGTTCCGGAAGGGAAACTGGACGCTCTACCGGCAGTTGGCTGTTTTTGAACGGTCTGAAGGCGTCCAGGATTGTGTGGATCACATTACGGCGGTGATGCACCATGCCGCTGATGTATCCATACCAAAGTCAAAGGGAACACCTGTGAGGCAGCCTGTCCCTTGGTGGAATGACGACTGTCGTACCGCCATCAGAGACAGACGGGCGGCTTTGAGAAGATTCCGTCGGTGCCCCACTGCTGCGCATCTGACAACTTTCCGAATAGCATGGGCGCGGGCGAGAAAAATCGTTAGGGAGAGTAAACGGAGGTCTTGACGTGCGTTCCTGAACTCCATCAATAGGTCCACATCTTCAAGCAAAGTATGGGAAGCCATTAGGAGGATCTCAAGGCGATACTCTCGACCGCCAATAGCAGCTATACGTGAGCGGGGGTGTCTCCTAACATCTCCAAGAGACATCGCCCGGGCGTTGGCAGATTCTTTTCAAACTTTACGGCCGATTCTAGCCAGGACCCAGAATTTCTGCGCTATCGGGGTACACAGGAGAGGGCTGGTTTTGATTTCCGTTCAAAGAACGCTGAGGAATACATCCAGCCTTTCTCTTTGTGGGAGTTGGACTCTGCACTGTCCGTATCTCGGGATACCGCACCTGGTCCAGACCTGATATCGTATAGCATGCTGCAGCAGTTGGATCTGCGGTCAAAGGAAGTCCTCCTTCAACTTTTTAATGAAATTTGGAAGACAGGCGACTTTCCTAGTTCATGGAAAGAATCGATTTTAATTCCCCTTTTAAAACCAGGGAAGGATCTGACCGACCCCAGTAGCTACCGTAGCAATAGTCTCACAAGCTGCGTCGGAAAGGCATTTGAGCGTATGGTCAATAGGCGCCTGGTGTGGGTTCTCGAATCCAGATCCTTACTTACCCGCTGCCAGTGTGGGTTCAGGAGGTATCATTCCACCCTAGATAACCTGATCCTACTCGAAACAGCGATACAGGATGCTTTCCTACGTAAGCAACACCTTATCGGGGTTTTCTTCGACCTGGAGAAGGCGTACGATACTACCTGGAGGCATACCATTTTGCGGCAGCTTTATGAGTGGGGTTTCCGTGGGCGTTTACCCACACTCATCAGATCCTTTCTGTCGGACAGGTATTTTAAGTATAAGGTTGGGAATGTCCTGTCTGACCGTTTTAAGCAGGAGAACGGTGTCCCTCAAGGAAGTGTCCTCAGTGTGACAGCTTTCGCAGTTGCCATCAATAGTATTGCGTCCACTGTGCAGTGCTCCTTGTTTGTGGACGATTTCTCCATTTTCTGTACGTCTTCCTCCCTCACAGCTGCTACACGCCAATTACAGCTGACACTCTTGCGATTGGAGGAATGGTCTAAGACCACGGGCTTTCAATTCTCTTTGGAGAAGACCGTTTGTGTAGATTTTAACCGTTCCCGTTCTCTTTTTAATCTCCCTGTTTTAAAACTAGGAGACACTGTTCTCCACTTTACGGAAAAAGTGAAATATCTCGGGCTTATTTTTGACGAGAAGCTCACATGGTTACCACACTTAAAGGATCTAAAAGTACGCTGTTTCAAGGCTTTAAACGTCCTTAAATGCGTCAGTCATAGATCCTGGGGCGCTGACAGGGCACGTCTGCTCCAACTTTATAAGGCCTTTGCGCGACCTCGACTGGAATACGGATGTCAAGCTTATGGCTCTGCAAGACCTTCCTACCTCCAAATGTTGGATGTGATTCACCATGAGGGTATTAGGCTTTCAACGGGGGCTTATCGCACGAGTCCAGTTGCTAGTCTGTGTGTCGAGGCGGGTGAGCCTCCGCTGTCCATTCGGCGTCTTCTCCTCGTGGTACGGCACGCGTACTGGGCCAAGTCCACTCCTCTTTCATTGGCGTCCGACACCTTTTCCCGGCCGGCACTGGCACGTCTCTTCCGCCACCGTCCGGCGGCAACAAAGCCGTTTGGCATCCGTGCAAAGGAGAGTCTCGAGTCAGTACACCTGGAGGGCATTAAGGTCCTCCACCAGGGATGGAGTAGGGGGTCTCCCTGGCGACTACAAAGGCCAAGATAACTTCTTGATCTGGCTGCTTACAGGAAGCATTGTACCCCGGACCACCTTTTTAAAATTAAACTTACTGAGATTTTAGAACGCCATTCCGATTTTATTACTGTTTACACGGATGGGTCTAAACAGGGGGATTTTATGGGCTGCTCTGCTGTGTTTCCCGATACTGTCCATCGGATAGGGCTCCCAGAGCAGTTCTCAGTTTACTATGCAGAACTGTTTGCGCCATTCTGCAAGCATTAGAGCATATGCGCCGACATCGTGGCACGAAATTCATCATCTGCTCCGATTCCCAAAGTGCTCTACACGCGGGAAGAAAGTCAATTGGGTTACCTCCACTAACCTAAGTCACCCGACCGCCAGTTCCTCCAATGAACTGGCGCCAAGATTGAATTTAGGCAGTAAACAAAGCTCACTTGGGGTTTCGCAACTAACTTAAGAAAATTGTTGCCAACGAAGCTCCCCTCCACTAACCTAAGTCACCAGACCGCCACCTCGTCCTAGGGGTTGGTGGAAAAGGGACTCAGCCTGCACTAGGCCGATGGATAGAGGAAGGAATGTACTTTATTTATTTTGGAGCAATTTATTTAGGGATGGAGCATATTTATCACAGAACACACGCTCTGACATGTTCCACAGCATAGAGACCTGCATACTACTCTTACTTAACTCGTGTATAACACTCTACACACACACACACACACACACACACACACACACACACACACACACGCACGCACACGCGCGCGCGCTTGCTAATTGTAAACAGTAAAAAAATAACCCACTGCACAGCCTACAGACACGCAAACCACTCGTAAATAATGCAATACATTTACGTTCATAGAACCAAACAACTCGTAAATTGTCTAAATAATAATAATAACAATAATAATCCTTCTAAAAGACTCTGCTTGCTATTCGTCAACAGTCTAAATCATACACCAGTCTTTGTTTAAACAATCAGAGGCAGCACCACCACCACCCAGTGTCTTCGCCACTGAGTCCAGAGACCAACTGACTTACTACATTTCGTCGCTGTCAGATGACGCTGTTGTGACGTCATGTGATGTTGCAAGTACCATGAATCCGCCACGAGTTCCGGAGCACAAGTGGTTTAGTTCATATCACCATCACCAGAGAGTGCCACCTTCACGTCAGATCATGACGCATGTACCGTTATTCAAGATGGCGGCATACATTGTGCCCACCACATGGTGTTGACCTAGTTCCTATCAGCTCTGCGACGTCGGGTGATGACTCAAGATCGTCAGGTTTCTCTCTTGCACCGCTGATGTCACAGCCTGTGCCTTATATTCACGCCGGCCATAGTCTTCTGTAAATATTCTAACTAAACTACTACGTGAGTACTGTTATTCAATCCGCATGGTCTAGGACACATCTAGAGCACGTTTGCATTGCGTGAGCCGAGAACATCGCTCGCCCCACCTGTACGTTAAGCGCTGAGAGAGGGAGATATGCTCCAATGCCTTCTCTCGCACGCTCATAGCTAGTTACTGCTGCAAGTCTATCTAACAAAGTTCCCAAGTCACATCACTATGTAGAAAAAATAAGAAACAAGTCGACTTCTCCGAAATTCTACAGTGTTCCACAAATACTTAAAAATGGTTCAAATGGCTCTGAGCACTATGCGACAACTTCAGAGGTCATCAGTCCCCTAGAACTTAGAACTACTTAAACCGAAGTAACCTAAGAACATCACACATATCCATGCCCGAGGCAGGATTCGAACCTGCGACCGCAGCGTTCGCGCGGTTCCAGACTGTAGTGCCTAGAACCGCTCGGCCACTACGGCCGTCGCAAATACTTAACATTCCCTTATTGATCGCCTCATAGAAAAAGTTCATTTCCTAAAATAAACTCTTTACCAATAAATAGACTACAGTTTCACCTTTTTTTCAGTACAACATGCCTAAATACTTAAAAAAATCCTCTATTTTATCATTTCAACACTTTCTAAATCTAAGAAACACACTATTTTAATCCCAGCATCCGAGAATAACATCTCTATAGCATTCACATTCGAAAAGATCACTAAGCTCACTGACTTTGAGCGAACTCCAATAAATCCCTGATCTAGAATATATCTAATTTAATTCTCCTCACATGAGTTGGTAATGACTTCAGATTCAAAGGCTGAATTCAATATCATGCAGTGTGTATTCCAAATAGCATCAACACTCACAGTATGAATTATGTGGCTCTAATTTGATAAATTATCATAGGCTTAACTCTCCTCGAAGTGGTGGAAGTGTGGTGCCACCGCCAGACACCACACTTGCTAGGTGGTAACCCTTAATCGGCCGCGGTCCGTTAGTATACGTCGGTCCCGCGTGTCGTCCCTATCAGTGATTGCAGACCGAGCGCCGCCACACAGCAGGTCTAATCTAGAGAAACTCCCTAGCACTCGCCCAGTTGGACAGCCGACTTTCCTAGCGATGGTTCACTGTCTACATACGCTCTCATTTGCCGAGACGACAGTTTAGCATGGCCTTAAGCTACGTCATTTGCTACGACCTAGCAAGGCGCCATATTCAGTTACTATTCTGAACAGAAAATATTGTGAATCATGTACCGTCAAGAGCGACGTTCATCATTAATGGATTAAAGTTAAGTATCAAACTAATTACGTCCGCTTTCTGAATTCTAATTCCTTGTCATGTTCCAGACCTCACGTCAGTATGGTTCTTCCCTCCTCACGCCAGCCTGCGTGAGCTAAACGCGTGCCTTTTCGGGCTCCTCTAGTAACACGGTGTTGGCCCTTCAGCCAACACAACAGGAAGCATCTGACTAGTTCAGCTTTAAGTCACCAGGGGTGCCAATGAGCTCAGCCACAACCCCTAACATCCTCAACACCCATTGGTTCATACTGAGATCACATGATACTACGTCATCATATCTATATAAGGAACCTCTCCCCAACAGACTTCCTCACTCACCCGTTGCTCGTTCATGCGTTTGTTCGTGTTTGTGGTGGTTATTTTTTCTAACCCTGTGGACATGAAGCGAGCTAAGAACAACATCTCAGAGTCCACCGGGAAGAGACTTATGGGATTACCAAGTGAGTAATCCCATAAGTATGGAATTACCAAGTGAGTAAACAATTTCTCTTTTGAGTGTGAATTTTTGTGTTTATGTCACATTCCCCTTATTATATCTCCTTGTTATAGTGCAACTCGTAGACTCCATCCTCGAGTGTGAGGAGCAGGCTGGACTGCAGCAAGAGGCTCTGGAGGTCCAGCCTCCTGTGCTCGATGCACAGTCGGAATTGCCTCGTGAGTATAATTTTCATTCTAATTTGTACTTCTTTTTCTGTTATGTTAGTCTTACAAAATTTTTATCTTATTTCGTACTTCTTATCTTTTTCTTTTTTTTTCTTTATTGTTATTTTGAAACCTGTTTACAGGCAGGCCTGCTGCAGCATACTACGCCGCTCTTTGGCCTCAGAGAAACACAAAGATACAAATGAAGACAATTAGAGAAAAAAAAGATGGTGGACATATAAACGGAGACAAACACTTTTTAAAATACAAGGTGCCGTTCATGGGTGTAGAGTCTAAGATAAAATTGTTCAGACACTTGTACACATACAGAGACGAAAATTGTCACACATGAACGTAGGTGCACAAAATGAATAACACTGAACCACTTAAGCACAAAACGACGGCATACACAGAACACGAGGCGTTGATCTCCAGCGCGCGAATGTTCACTAACCATGTACGAGTCCGGGGACCTGCCAAGAGAGGAGGAGGGGGAGTGAGAGAGGGAGAGGGGAGAGCAGATGCCATGGGCAGGGGAGATAGGGGGAAGGGAGGAAGGGGGAGCGGAAGCCCAGGGGAAGAGGGGTGGAGGGAGGGGACAGGGGAAAAGGAAAGAGAAGGGAGGGACAGTGCCTTAAGGAAAGGACACAGGAAGCGGGGGAGAGAGGATCAAAGTCGATAGGAGGGGTAGACGGAGGGGAGGAGGACATCATCAGGGAGGGGGAGCTGGCGGAGGCCACCTTGGGAGAGGGTAAGGAGGGTGGAGAGATGGAGACCGGGTGGGACCTGGGAATACAGGCGCGGCAGTGGGCAGGGGTGGGAGAGGATGGGTGAGACAAGCGGGTGAGGAGGATCGAGTTTACGGGAAGTGTATAGGATCTGTATCCTTTCAAGGAAAAGGAGGAGGAGGGGGAAGGGGATGAGATCGTACAGGATCCGCGTCGGGGACTGAAGACGGGTGCGATAGGCGAGGCGGAGAGCATGGCGTTCAAGGATTTGGAGGGATTTAAAAAAGGTAGGGGGGGCGGAGATCCAGGCCAGATGGGCATAACAAAGGATAGGGTGGATGAGGGATTTATAGGTGTGGAGGATGGTGGAGGGGTCCAGACCCCACATATGGCTGGAAAGGAGCTTGAGGAGACGGAGTCGAGAGTGTCTTGGATTGTCGGGAGATGGGGAGTCCAGGAGAGGCGACGGTCGAGGGTGATGCCAAGGTACTTAAGGGTGGGAGTGAGGGAGAGAGGACGGCCATAGATGGTAAGATAGAAATCAAGGAGGCGGAAGGAAGGGGTGGTTTTGCCTACAATGATCGCCTGGGGTTTGGAGGGATTGACCTTGAGCAACCACTGGTTGCACCAAGTGGTGAACTGGTCAAGATGGGATTGGAGAAGGTGTTGGGAGCGCTGCAGGGTGGGGGCAAGGGCAAGGAAGGCGGTGTCATCGGCAAACTGGAGAAGGTGGACGGGGAGGTGACGGCGGCGCATGTCTGCCGCATAGAAAAGGTACAGAAGGGGAGAGAGGACGGAGCCTTGGGGCACACCGGCGGAGGGGAAAAAGACGTAGGAATTTGTGTTATGGATGGTGACATAGGAAGGATGGTGGGAGAGAAAGGAGCCGATCAGACGGACGTAGTTAATGGGAAGAGCGAAGGTTTGGAGCTTGAAGAGGAGACCGGAATGCCATACGCAGTCATAAGCTCGTTCGAGGTCCAGGGAGAGGAAGATTGCAGAGCGACGGGAATTAAGCTGGTCGGAAAGGAGATGAGTGAGGTGTAGGAGAAGGTCGTCGGAAGAGAGGGACGGCCGAAAGCCACACTGGGTAACGGGAAGGAGGCGGTGCTGGTGGAGATGCTGGTTGATGCATCGGGTGAGGATAGATTCCAGGACCTTGCTGAAGACCGAGGTAAGGCTGATGGAATGGTAGGAGGAGACGGTGGACGGCGGTTTGCCAGGTTTAAGGAACATCAGGATACGGGAGGTTTTCCACAGGTCGGGGTAGTAACCGGTGGACAGGACTACATCGTAGAGCCTGGCCAGGGTGGAGAAGAAAGAGACAGGAGCTTCACGAAGGTGATGGTAGGTGACACGATCGTGACCAGGAGCGGTGTTGCGTTTAGTGCGGAGTGTAGAAATGAGATCCTGTGTAGTGATAGGGGCATTGAGTTCCGTGTGTGCAGTGTTGTCCAAGTACTGGAAACCAGGTGCGAGGGGAGGGACAGAGGTGTCAGTTCGATCGCGGACATCCGGGAAGAGGGAGTAATCGAACTGGGGATCATAGGGGATAGAAAATACATCAGAGAGGTAGGAGGCAAAGTGATTGGCCTTACTAAGGGTGTCAGGGAAGGGGTGATCATCATGGAGAAGAGGATAGTAGGGGGAGGGTTTAGTTCCGGTAAGGCGACGGAAGGCTGACCAGAACTTGGACGAGTTGATAGGTAGGGTAGCATTTAAACGGGTGCCTGTCTGTCGCCAGTCCCGGCATTTCTTAGCCGCGAGCAAATTACGAATGTGTCGCTGGAGTTGCCGGTGGCGTCGTAGTGTGTCTGGGTCACGCGTGCGGAGGAAGGCACGGTAGAGACGACGGGATTCACAGAGGCGGAGGACGGCCTGTGGGGGTAAGGTAGGACGGTGGGGGTGAATGGCGACAGTAGGGACGTGGGCCTCCACGGCCTGAGACAAGGTCTGCTGGAGAAAGGAGGCGGCATGGGTGACATCGTCAGGGTGGTGGTAAGTGAAGGGGTGGCTATCGACCTGGGTGGAGAGGGTATCCCGGTAGGCATTCCAGTTGGCACGGGAATAGTCATGGACGTACTTAGGGGAAGGGTCAGTACGAGGGTCGGGGCGGGGGCGACGACCGTCTGAAACTGTGAGGACAGGGAGATGGTCGCTACCAATATACCTTTTTCTCTAACAAATCGATTTATATATATCTTGTTTGTTCCAGGCGAGGATTGAGGAGAGAGAGATCTCCTCGATCCTCACCTGGTTGTGAAGACTTTTTTGACGGCGCGGTCGAATCGCCCGATGAATTGTTTACGTCCTGGAGCCAGAGCCAAAAAGGTAATTACTCACTATTCCACTTATCGTGACTGGGCCAAATATCTCACGAAATGAAATAAGTGTCGAACGAAAAAACTACAAAGAACGAAACTCGTCCAGCTTGAAGGGGGATACCAGATGGCGCTATGGTTGGCCCACTAGATGGCGCTGCCATAGGTCAAACGGATATCAACTGCGTTTTTTAAAATAGGAACCCCAATTTCTTATTACATGTAGGTGTTGTATGTAATGAAATATGAATGTTTTAGTTCGACCACTTTTTCAGCTTCGTGATAGATAGCGCTGTAATAGTCACAAACATAGGGCTCACAATTTTAGACGAACAGTTGGTAACAGGTAGGTTTTTAAAATTAAAATACAGATCGTAGGCACGTTTGAACATTTTATTTCGGTTTTTCCAATGTGATACATATACCTTTGTGAACTTATCATTTCTGAGAACGCATGTTGTTTCACCGTGATTACCTGTAAGTACCACATTAATGCAATAAATGCTCAAAATGATGTCAGTCAACCTCAGTCCATTTGGCAATATGTGTAACGACATTCCTCTCAACAGCGAGTAGTTCGCCTTCCATAACGTTCGCACATGCATTGACAATGAGCTGACGCATGTAGTCAGGCGTGTCGGTGGATCGCGATAGCAAATATCCTTCAACTTTCCCCACAGAAAGAAATACGGGGACGTCAGATCCGGTGAACGTGCGGGCCATGGTATGGTGCTTCGACGACCAATCCACCTGTCATGAAATGCACTATTCAGTACCGCTTCACGCATGCGAGCTATGTGTCGCACATCCATCGTGTTGGGAGTGTATCGCCATTCTGTCATGCAGTGAAACGTCTGGTAGTAACATCGGTAGAGCATTACGTAAGAAATCAGCATACATTGCACCATTTAGATTGCCATTGATAAAATGGGGGCCAATTATCCTTCCTCCCATAATGCCGCACCATACATTACATTCATATTTTTTACGTACTACACGAATATGTAATAAAAATTGGGGTTCCTATTTAAAAAACCGCAGTTGATACCCATTTGACCTATGGCAGCGCCATCTAGTGGGCCAGCCATAGCGCCATCTCGTTTCCCCCTTCAAGCTAGACGAGTTTCGTACCTTGTAGTTTTTCGTTTGATGCTTTTTTCGTGAGATATTTGGCCCGATCACTATCAATGGACCACTCTCTCTCTCTCTCTCTCTCTCTCTCTCTCTCTCTCTATATATATATATATATATATATATATATATATATGCTTGATAGTTAGAATTCATTTTCCTTCACCTCTCCAGCAGCGGTAGAAAATGTACTTATTTATTTTATCTCTACTTCTTCAGCGTCGCGCATGTACCGGCAGCGGCTACACCCCGATTGAAACCGCATCCGCAAAGACACGTATTGCCAGTCAGGGCACTGTTAGCTGCCACATCTTATGCACCGTGACCGCCCCCGCCCCCGGCTGCTCTCACTGGGGGCCGGTCGCCACGCTATCGCCCAGGCGTCTGCAGGCCGCTGCCCGTTCGCAGGCATCTCCTCCTGCGCCGTTGTGCGAGGTACAGGGTGTAAGAATTAGTTGTAGTAGTACTATTAGTGATGATCCCTTTTCTAGTGGTAGTTCTCCTCCACCCTCCCCCCCCCCCCCGTCCCCCGTCCCTTTAGTGAAAGACATCAGGTCAGTGACACCATACTGCAGTTACACTACTTGGCGATTGCTGACGCCTTTGAGGAGTGAATCTCCTTCACCAGGATCGAAAACCCTGTAGGGAGGTACCGCTATCCTGTTAGATCTCTAAGCATATGCCTTCCTGTCATGTAAACAGAGCTCCTCAAGGTAGTCCATAATCCGCAGTATCCAGCCATTAAATACGGTGCAGTGCTCTGCATTGAAATATCGCCCCCCCGCTCCCCTCTCCCAATGTTGAGCCTGGCTTTGTGGAGACGAGTATTCATTATCCTTGGGGGGGGGGGGGGGGGGGGGAATGGCATGATAACGCGGAGCATATCAATCACAGAGTGGTTTCGTAAATCCACCTTGAGTGCTATATTGGGCCGGTCTTCCGGGATGGAAGTGAACGGCTCAGCTAAAGCACTCAGCAGAATTCTACACCTGGACATCCATATATGTGTCTACGTTCCGGTAAATCGAGGGTCTAGATATATCAAGCTCCCTGAGGATATTAAGAAGAAGCGATCATGCATTAATGTCGAAAATAGAAACGATCAAGCTTGTTTTTCATGGTCAATCCTGGCTTGTGAGAGAAAGTACAATTACAAAGATCAACCTCATCGTCCGACAAGTTACAAAGTCGGTGAAGACCGAGCGAGGTGGCGCAGTGGTTAGACACTGGACTCGCATTCGGGAGGACGACGGTTCAATCCCGCGTCCGGCCATCCTGATTTAGGTTTTCCGTGATTTCCCTAAAATCGCTCCAGGCAAATGCCGGGATGGTTCCTTTGAAAGGGCACGGCCGACTTCCTTCCCCGCCCTTCCCTAATCCGATGAGACCGATGACCTCGCTGTTTGGTCTCCTTCCCCAAAACCAACCAACTAACCAACCGATGACCACGCTGTCTGGTCTCCTTCCCCAAAACAACCAACCAACCAACCAACCAACCTAAGTCGGTGATATTAAGACATGTTATAACTTTGATGGTATAGTGTTCCCCGTCAAGATCCAGGACATACCTAAATTTGAGGCGCAGAGTACCAGCATGTCGGTTCACGTTTATGGCCTGGAGAAGAAGAAAAGCAAGTCAGATGAGCAAGACAAGCATATCGTTATCGGCCCCCTCTATTTTTCAAAATTTGCCGGTGAGCATGAGCTGCATGTAAATATGCTGCCCTTCTCTGAAGGTGATAATTATCACTATGTTTGGCTCAAGGACATGTCCCACTTCTTTTGTTCCCAGTTAAGTGACAAACGGTGTAAAAAGCATATTTGTTTAAGGTGCCTCAATTATTTCTCCTCAGAAGAGTTATTAGCTACAGATCTATTAGACTGTGCACCCAAGAATCCGGTACGTGTTATTATGCTTAGTGAGGAAAACAAATTCTTAAAGTTTAACAATGCTCACCACCAGGAGTGATGCACGTTTGTCGTGAACACCGACTTTGAGTGCCTCTTCGCTCTGGTGACCCGTTGTGAAGGCGACCCTACATCCTCACGCACCGCCTTTACGGAGAAACACGTACCATATGCGGCAGCATACCAAATTGTATCGTCATATGATTCCAGCCTTAACTGATACAAATCTTATGTCAGGGATAATCCCTCGGTTTGGTTGGTCTCTGAGCTTGAAAAATTTTCACAGGACGTTGATAAGTTGTACAGCGACAACGTTCCCATGACCAAATCGAAGGAGAATGAAGATTTGTATAATAACGCCACTGATTGTCATATTTGTGGGCTGGTTGTAGACAGAAAAGCGGAAACTCCTCGTAGGGACCACTGTTACTTTCTACATCTACATCTACATCCATACTCCGCAAGCCACCTGACTGTGTGTGGCGGAGGGTACCTTGAGTACCTCTATCGGTTCCCCCGTCTATTCCAGTCTCGTATTGTTCGTGGAAAGAAGGATTGTCGGTATGCCTCTGTGTGGGCTCTAATCTCACTGATTTTATCCTCATGGTCTCTTCGCCAGATATACGTAGGAGGGAGCAATATACTGCTTGACTCCTTGGTGAAGGTATGTTCTCGAAACTTCAATAAAAACCCGTACCGAGCTAATGAGCGTATCTCCTACAGAGTCTTCCACTGTAGTTTACCTATCATATCCGTAACGCTTTCGCGATTACTGAATGATCCTGTAACGAAGCGCGCTGCTCTCCTTTTGGTCTTCTCTATCTCTTCTATCAACCCTATCTGGTACGGATACCACACTACTGAGCAGAATTCAAGCAGTGTACTGCAACCTACTTCCTTTGTTTTCGGATTGCATTTCCTTAGGACTCTTCCAATGAATCTCAGTCTGGCATCTGCTTTACCGACGATCAACAATATATGATCATTCCATTTTAAATCACTCCTAATGCGTACTCCCAGAGAATTTATGGAATTAACTGCTTCCAGTTGCTGACCTGCTATACTGTAGCTAAATGATAAGGGATATTTCTTTCTACGTATTCGCAGCACATTACACTTGTCTACATTGAGATTCAATTGCCATTCCCTGCACCATGCGTCAATTCGCTGCAGATCCTCCTGCATTTCAGTACACTTTTCCATTGTTACAACCTCTCGATATACCACAGCATCGTCCGCAAAAAGCCTCAGTGAACTTCCGATGTCATCCACAAGGTCATTTATGTATATTGTGATTAGCAACGGTCCTACGACACTCCCCTGCGGCACACCTGAAATCACTCTTACTTCGGAAGACTTCTCTCTATTGAGAATGACATGCTGCGTTCTGTTGTCTAGGAACTCTTCAATCCAATCACACAATTGGTCTGATAGTCCATATGCTCTTACTTTGTTCATTAAACGACTGTGAAGAACTGTATCGAACGCCTTGCGGAAGTCAAGAAACACAGCATCTATCTGGGAACCCGTGTCTATGGCCCTCTGAGTCTCATGGACGAATAGCGCGAGCTGGGATTCACATGATCGTCTTTTTCGAAACCCATGCTGATTCCTGAAGAGTAGACTTCTAGTCTCCAGAAAAGTCATCATACTCGAACATAATACGTGTTCCAAAATTCTACAACTGATCGACGTTAGAGATATAGGTCTATAGTTCTGCACATCTGTTCGACGTCCCTTCTTGAAAACGGGGATGACCTGTGTGTGCCCTTTTCCAAGCCTTCGGAATGCTACGCTCTTCTAGAGACCTACGGTACACCGCTGCAAGAAGGGGGGCAAGTTTCTTCGCGTACTCTGTGTAAAATCGAACTGGTATCCCATCAGGTCCAGCGGCCTTTCTTCTTTTGAGTGATTTTAATTGTTTCTCTATCCCTCTGTCGTCTATTTCGATATCTACCATTTTGTCATCTGTGTGACAATCTACAGAAGGAACTACAGTGCAGTCTTCCTCTGTGAAACAGCTTTGGAGAAAGACATTTAGTATTTCGGGCTTTAGTCTGTCATCCTCAGTTTCATTACAATTTTGGTCACAGAGTGTCTGGACATTTTGTTTTGATCAACCTACCGCTTTGACATAAGACCAAAATTTCTTAGGATTTTCTGCCAAGTCAGTACATAGAAACATTACTTTTAAGGGGAAATTCCGTGGCGCAGCTCACAACACATGCAATTTGAAGTACCAGTTACCTAGACACATACCCGTTCTCTTCCACAATTAAGGTGGGTATGACGCTCACTTTCTAGTTGAGCACTTGGTCGATTTCGGTTGGAAGAGACATCAGGTCAGTGTTCTACCTGAGAGCGTTGAGAGATATATTTCATTCTCCAGACGAATGACGCCATGAATTACACCCTGCTTCCTTGATATGCTACGTTTTATGCAGGCACCACTACAGAAACTTGTTGAGACTCTACCTCTGGGGCATATGCATATAACTCGAGCTGCATTTCCTGACCAGGAAAAGTTTCAACTTTCGACTAGGAAGGGGGTTTTCCCCTATGAGTATGTGGATAGTATGTCCAAACTCAATCACATATTCTCTGAATCCTGCCTTTTATTACATGGCGCCTCGGTTGTCTTGGGACACCTCGGTTGTCTTGGGACGCAGTGCTAAAAAAAACGAAGTGCAGCATCGAATTATTGACTGATCCTGACATGCTTCTTTTCTTTTAGCGAGGGATCCATGGGGGACTTTGCCAGTGTGTCCATAGGCACGCGAAAGCAAATAACCCATGGATGGGTAAGAGGTTCTGCACATCCCTTGATTGAAGTTATGTAATGTACATCGACTCGAATAACTTATACAGGTATGACATGCAGCAGTCACTACCGATTGGTGAGTTTCGATGGCTGTCTGAAGAGGAATGTAAGGGATTAGGTGGAAAAATCGTGGGGGGTATGGCAGCTGATTCTGATGCAGGGTATGTGGTAGAGGCAGAATTCACATACCTCAATAGTTTGCATGATGCGCATACCGGTTTGCCACTGTGTCCAGAGCAACTAGTTCCATGAGGAGGTTCCACACCAAAAATGATGACAACACTGGGGGATAAGCGGAGGTATATTATTCATTATCGTAACCTCCAACCTTGCTTCTGCTTGGGTATGGAGCTGTTTAAAATCACCCAGGCTATCTCCTTCAAACAGTCCCCTGGTTGAAGGAGTATATTGATCTCAATATGACACAGAGAGCTTCCACAACGCGTGACTTTGAGAAAGTTTTTTATAATTTAATGAATAACTCAACTTTTGGTAAAACCATGGAGAATTTGAGAGGGCGATGTGAAATTCTTATTAGAACCGAACGGGATGGGCGTTATGGCGTAATAAAATGCATTGCCAGACCAAATTTGAAGTGGGTCACCATATTCAATAAGAGCTTTGTTGCTGTGGAGATGGCGAAGACTGCAGTAGAGTTTACTAAACCTATCTATGTTGGGATGTGCATACTACAGCTATCCAAAATCCATATGTACCACTTTCGTTATGAGTTCGCGAAAATTCATTTCGCAGATCCTAAATTACTTTATATCTATACTGATAGTTTCATCTATTGGGTGAAGAATTCTGATCCGTATAAAGTAATTAGGTGCCGTGGTAATGAATTCAACAGATCTTCTTATGCGGCCGATAATCCTTACAGTATTGTTCCACAGAACAAGAAGGTTATCGGTCTCATGAAGGACGAGTCGAATGGATTGCCGATTGTGGAATTTGTAGGTCTTTGGTCAAAAATCTATGCATATCGCACATTGGAAGGTGCCACCCAGAGGCGGGCTGAGGGTGTGTGTCGCATGGCATCGAGAGCTCTATCTATCGCAGACTATTTGCAATGCCTGCATGGAGGTGTTCGTGGTGCTGCACCGCAGCCACCGCAAACTAGTATTCGATTGATAGCACACGAGGTGTACACTGTGCTACAGTCTAAAATCGGTCTGTCGCCTCATGACGATAAAAGGGTAATTTTTGATGATGGGATTGAAACTAGCCCGTACTTACACTACTCACTTGTAGCGAGAGAAGTGGTTGCGGACTCTGATTGAGAGTGTGTGTGTGTGTGTGTGTGTGTGTGTGTGTGTGAGAGAGAGAGAGAGAGAGTGTGGTGTCTGCAGAGTAGTAGTGTTGTGTGGTGTGTATCAGTTTGCGTGCTTCCATGTATGTCTGAGTGTGCGAATGAGTGTTGGAGCTTGTGTTAACTGTATATCTGTGGAAATATATATATATTCATTATTATGTCAAAGAAAAGATAACAAAAAATTTAAAACCTAAAAAAAATTATTTAGAAAAAAAGTCTGTGTATGTAAATATTTTTCACCAGTATTAGTACATAATATATGAACTTAACATAAGCTTTCCCACTTGACTTGGACCTTCTATATGAAGAAAAAATCAACTTTTCGCAATTCATATGTGCTTCAGTGTGAGTGGTTATAGAGATTAGATTTTACTTTGTAAGTTTCACCTGCCACTAGCCATCCAGCCAGAACTAGTTTTTAGTATGTGAGTTCCACCAATTAAATTATATATATCTATATATATATATATATATATATATATATCCACTTGCTTGTTGTAGTGGAATATGTTTAGAGCCACTTACGTGAGGGAAATATACGTTAGCTTGGTTGTTCTAGTCGAAAATATTTTACAGCCATCGACTTCAACGAAATATGTTTACTTGCTTGTTGTAGTGGAAAATGTTTAGAGCCACTTACCTGAGAGAAATATATGTTCGCTTGGTTCTTGAAGTGGAAAATGTTTTAGAGTCATCCACTTGAAGTATATGCGCTAGCCTTTAGTTAAAAGTGTTTTCTTTCTTTTCTGGTGGAACTTCACTAGCAATAGTACTTACCTTGTAAGATAGTGTAATTAGGTTGTAGTGCCTTTGCATTAGTTGTAAAATTATATATAATTTATGTGAGGTGACGGCTCATATTTCTGAATAATGTAAAATCTGAGAAAACGTATCTGCAAACAGCTGAAGGTTGATACTTTTCGTCAAAAACCAATCATTTATCTGTAAACCGATATAACGTGAAAAACTGAATCATGTTACTGTAAACTGATATTTCTTAAAAACCGTTAAAAAATCTCAATTCAATCATAAATTCACTTATTGTATTGTAAAAAATGTCGAATGTGGTTGTTATTTCACCCCTCAACCATCATCATTCTTTTTATTTAAAGAAAAACATGATAAATGTATTTTTGTGTGTGTACAAAACGTGGATACATCCACACTGCAATGCGCAGACTTATAAGGTTTGCTGCTTTAAAAAAACACGAATTTTGAATGACAAGTGCTGGACTTGGTCCGGCGGTCGAGAACACACAGCACGACTGAGCACTCTCTTTCAGTCCTCGCGCCAGCTGTCACTTTAGACGGCAACCACGAGGCTGGCATCTGACGCATCGCTACCGAACAGTCGGTGCATTGCACGCAGGTGAGGTGAAAGCTGGTCTGTTACTGACTCAGGTAACTTTACTCAGCACGTCAAAGGCCAAGGTATGTGGCTCAGACAGTTGCAGTCGAATCCCCTTCATATACAATACCCACCAAGAAACTTACACTCTACAGACGTTGGGTGTCTTAGAACGAAAGAAAGAAACACAGTCAATGTTATAATTATTGTTATTTATTTGTAATGAAACATAAAAGTAATTTTACATTGTCATATGCAGATAGAAAAGCACTTTTTTGGTAAATGTTCTTGAGTCGATGGATAGATGGACATCCGTACCATTCATGGTCTTGAATAGAAGCAAATTTAAATATTCGACACATCCATGAGATTTTATCCTTTCCCTTCACATAAACGATGGTATCCATGTGATCGAATAATTTAAGTGCTGTCACCATAACTTTATAGGATATGCCAGGGTCATCACTGTGAATTCCATGACAAAAATTAGTTAACCACTTTGCACTGTTCCGTGTTTTACCGCAATTCACTTGCTTGAACGGTCCTGGTGATCCAATACTTGCAGAGAAAGTTTGAATTATTCCTGTGTCTTGTTTGTAGGCTACAAAAGCAACATCAATAAATACGAACTGCCTACACTCTCTGTCATAGAATCCCTGAACGTCTACAATGATCTTCATGCCATCGTCAAATGATCAATGCACAGGGCAGTATCTATTTATTTATATAGCTCGCTGCACAACACCTGTGAGCGGACAGAAGTTGATTACACAGTCATGTAGAATTAAAGTGTACACAGCAGTGTGTTCTGGGAAATTTGTGGATGATTCATACTCAATTTGCACGTCTATTGGTCAAGACATAATTATCTCATTGCGTTTAGAGCAATCTATTACAATGATCGTTGAAAGCTCTTTGAACTTACGCGGACTTAGTAGACACCTGCCTCCCTCTCCTTCGGCAATTTCATAGTAAGAAGGACGAAATCTTGCACACGTGTCATACACCAGGCTGTATACATTTTGATTCCATTGCAGATGTAGACTGTCATATGGGTAGAATTCTGAATTCAGGTAGATTTCAGCATTAGCTAACTGACAGTAATCGAACAGAGTGGAATCATTTGCTGTATTTGCTCTTCTATCATTCTGAAACGCAAGTGTGATGAATCTGGTTGTCTCTAGATGGCTTGAGGTCTTAATAGCCCATGTTTGTCTGCTCGCAGTCAGTAACACTGGGTACTCGAAGATCTCCCATGAGCGGAATGTCAGTGAGAGAAATGTACCTTAATTCAGGACTTTTAAAAGCTTCAAATGCTCCTCGTCGGATAAACTGATGAGAGGCATTTTCCTTATTATCTTGTTGCTCGTGATTATATTCTCTTCTTAAGCTCCTTGAATGTATGAGTTATTGTCCGTCGCAATGTGCACCAGAATGAGTTCCTGTTTAGCGTTCATAATAATCTGTCTCGTATCCTGAAAGTACCCCATAAGCATTTTTAGAGGTAGGCATGCAGTAAATCGCTTGTACTCTTGAGCTGCTCCATCAGCCGGCTCGTCTGAAAACCATCCTGCATTTTCTAAACTATGCAGATCTGCTGGTGATGCTGAGAAGTATGTTTTAAGGGTCGATGTTATGCCAACACTGTGTGTACGATCGATTTCAGAACCGTTCAGTTCATAGCGAATCTCTTGGAAGAGGAATGCCAATGCGTCGCGTGTCAGCTTGGATCCCACTGTATCGCCGCCGTCAGTTTTCTTGAATGACCTCTTGATATACATGAAACTCTTGCACTGAAGCATGAGTGCGTCTTTATGCTGTATGACAGTTCTGATTTCATCATTCTTGTTAAACGTGGTTGAGGCGCAAGGTTTGTGAGAGAAGTATTCCTGACGTATAATTGTTTCATCATACTCTACTGGACTTTGTTATATTGAGTGATGACGTCGTTGTGAGGTTTGAGTTCAACTGATTTAAGAAACTCGTAGTTTGCAGGTGTTACCGGTTTGCTGTTTGGTAGCGAAGTGCCGCGCTGTTATATACCGAATGCCCATCTTGTCTTAGATGTAATCGTACAATGATTTCCTCACGGCGAATGTCAACAAGTTGATTATTCTGATCCACAATACACAGCTCCAAATAGTCCAATGTCTGAACTGTCACTGGAATGTATATTGCATTGGCTGGGGTCTTAGCAATCTTATACCCCGTTGCAACTGAGGGGAGAATACGTAACTAGTGTGAATTAGAGTATCGTTGAAACAGGCATTCATTGCAATGTTACACTCGACATGATTAGTACTGACTGGGAGTATATCTACTGTCTGATTCGACTTGTAAAATTTAGTTGGATCCTTCTTCGAAACCTGTCCTTTTGTGAATCCAAGCAGGCGTCCTATTGAACCTTTCTGGTTGAAGTAAATCGTTGCATTTACAGTTCTTATTTCAGATTCAAGTGTATTGATGTTTGCTTGTAGTTCAATATCTTTTCCGGACTATTTTAAGACGTCGTTTAAATCATCAATATCATATGCACCAGGTTCTATTTCCAGAATATCTTTTTCACCATTAATATTCAGATGCAGTTTGTTGTTAGTCTCGGTGATATTCAGGATGCTGTTGTACGTCTCCAGTCCAATCAATGCAACACTCCATAGACCAGCGCTCAAATCAATCGGCGGGAAGTAATTTCCTCGCAATTCACAGGAACGTCCTATCAATGTCAAAGTGTACAACATTGCATCTGAACCTCAACTCATGAATGAATGTTTGAACATACTCCTTATATAGCATGCTTCTTCTTCTTTGTGAACGACAAGACAAACATGATGCATAGATGTCCGCAGAGGTGAGTATTAAAGTCCTGATAGAGTCGATAATTGTGGAGTAGATGTCTTCTGTGACTCAAGTACTGTTGTAATTCTTTGGGTGGATGCAAGTCGCCAAATGATTCGACATAGTACACTATCCCAGCGTCTTTCATAACGTATGCCGCCCAGTGGGTGCCGGAACCTCCAGCAACATCTAAATTCACAATACCACATTCACCAATTTTCCACATAGTCTTTGGTAATATGTTGCGCATAAAAACACCACAGAATTTTGGTATCTTGCAGTTATGTCCAACAAACTTAAGAAGGTCTGTATTTGCTAGTGGCCAAACTGGTAGGACACCAAACGGGCTATTTTTTTAAATTTATGAATGGACAAAGGCTCTTCCTTTACTGTTTCAAGTATAGTCCTTTACCAACGGCTGCGGCTTCCATCATGTTGTTATGTCTTCTCGTCTCTTCTAACTGCGCTTGGGAGTTTTGCGCATTCTTCACCGTTCGAGCAATTGCTGCGACACCACCGGCGTGGGACCCTACAGCTGTGAGCGCGGAGAAGGCTGGGATGAGAAAAGGAATAAAACCGCCGGATGTCTTAGGTATTGGTAGGACACAAGGTCTTTTAACCGATCCACTTGTTCTTCTTGTTCGGGAATCCTTGTACTTCATTTTAGCTGCGTACATCGCTGTCAGGATGCAATTCTTCAAACAACCCATATTGTTGTTCTTTTTCTTGTTTAGTGCGCAACGTACTGTGTTTATAACTCGCTTGAAATTCATCACTACTAAACCTAACTTGATTTTTCTGTGCATTGTTTTATCAACAGCAATTGCTGCAATGTGTTGACCTATACCAATATCGGTAGTAAGTGGGTGCATTGAGCGCAGTTGCAGATGATTTAGTGATGTTCTTCCTTTTCTTATAAACAGTTATTTCTTATAAACAGTTATTTTCATATAAACAGCTAGGCTGCACACACAAATCATTTACTCACTAAAATTTTTTTATAAATGGATGCAAGCCATAAAAAAATAAAAAATTTTAAAAATTTTCAACTAAAATTCTGCGTTGTGAATCATATGTCAAATTCTTTTTACCATACATTACCACATACATAAGTGTATCTTATGGAATTTTATCATTAAAATTTTCACACAAATTCATTGTAGTTTTCTGTGTAGCTAACACATTTATTCTTCTAGACATATTTATAATATAGACAGGATAATTTTCAATAAAGCTGAATGAACTCACATTAAAATCATCATTCAATTGTGTAGTTCTCTTAAAATCTAAGAACACACAGTAAACTTTTAAATAATTATTTGACGGATCTAGATTCCAAATTTCTTGTGGAAAAATGTCGTTTATATCCATTTTTAATGTATATATACTGTAATTTAACATTATCGAATAAGGAAGAGTCAACTAACTTATTATTTTTCCTTTTTGTCTGGAAAATAACAAAGATGAAATAAGGCACATCAAATTCTGCAGAGTTATAGAAATTTGTAATACCTAACTCAGAATTTCTTTTTTCATCTAATCCTGCAATGTCAGCAGTCTGTGGCTCAAAGAAAGATATGGGAATATTTAGATTTTTAAGTTATCTTTTTCTAAATCAAGATAATATTCTGGTTCAAATTTAACAACAGGAACACGAATTTCCATTGATTCTACAACAATGGAAAAAGTATAGAATTTTAAACATAAAAGCAACATGCTGTTTAAAAATTACGTGAAAGACTTTATGAAAATAAAATTAGAACTACTTCACATATCTTTGAAAGTGATCAAGAATATATCAAAATAGTTAAAGAGAAGATGGACATTGACATATATCGTTATAGAACAAAGGAAAATCCAGGAAAACGGGCTGTTGCTAAGATATCTTAATTCATTATGGGGCAAATTTGGACAAAGGCAAAATATGAGTCAAGCAGAATATGTGACAGATTTGCAACGATTTTATGAGATATTACTGGATGATCGCTTAGATAACTTAGATGTAAATTTTATTACAGAGCAGATGGTTCAGATGAGGAAAAATTTCAAGGATTATTACGTGGAAAATAATGTAGCTACAAATATTTTCATAGCTGCATTCACTACATGTAACGCAAGACTTAGATTTTATGATATGTCAGCTAAACTAGGAGAATCTGCTGCATATTTTGATACTGATTCTGTAGTACATGTTGATGATGGTAAAAATACTGTGGAAACAGGTTGCATGTTAGGTGAATGGACTAATGAATTAGGAAATAATTGGATTACAGATTGGGCTTCAACAGGATCCAAAATGTATTATTATCAGAAAAATGATAAAAAGACAGATATGGAGGGCTTCACATTAAATTACAAGAATATTCAAAAGTTGAATGGTGAATCGATGATAAGGCTAATAGGAAGTGAAATTAAAGAAAAGATACAGTTAGTATACAACCAGATAACTAGAGATGTTGATATTAAAAATCTGGTTAACAAAGAGGTTAAGAAAGAATTCTCTTTTCTGTATGATAAAAGAACTGTTCTAGAAAATTATGATACAGTGCCTTATGGATATTAAAAATTATCTGTATCTTCTACTGTAAATAAAAAATTCATACCACATTCCTTATACTAATAGAATAAATTAGTTAGTTGCAGTCTGTTGTATTCTACATTGTCTAACGTTTTGGTTATGGAGTGATAACCTTTTAAAAATAATGAATAGTCTTTAATGTAATTTTGTAATTTTGTAGGGAAATTATTAATTGGCAAATTAGAATTCATTATTTACTTTACCGTCACAGAAAAGAGAGAATCGGAATTTTCTATTTCGTCCCATATTTCTGTATTTGTTTCCTCATAGCTATCAAAGTACTTTTCATATTCTTCTCTGTAAAATCTCTTTAATGCACTAACACATTTAGTATGATCCTGACTACTTAAGTGTTCTATAACTAATGATCGTTTAAAATATTATTTGCAAATATTACATTCAACTTGTTTCTTTCTTGGATTATTACTTCTTTTGACAAAGATGTCAAATTGAAATTCATCCCATGCATTAGTCATATTTATAAAGATTAAAAATTTAAAAGATTATTAAAATTTTGTTCTATATAGATGGACACTCTATTGAAGAAGCTCAATAATGCAAGTAATTTTAATCTGTTTAAAAAGATTAGTGAGCGTTATGTAAATGGGTTTTATTACATTGCTGATTGCGAACGTTTAAAACTATATATAGTGACAAAATTTCTCTTAAACTCTATAATAAATTTAAAATTGTTTTGCCAGAAAGATTCAATAAAATAATAGATAACTGGGACTTCCAATTTTTTTAAAGATGGTGACATTAAACTAAAATATAAACGAATAAAGAGAACTAAAAGTAATGATAACGAATTTCACGATCTGGAAATTTCTGTGTAGCTGTAGAATTTTAGTTGAAAATTTTTATTTTTTATGGCTTGCATCCGTTTATAAAAAATTTTAGGAAGTAAGTGACTTGTGTGTGCAGCCTAGCTGTTTATATGAAAACAACTGTTTATAAGAAATAACTGTCCTTAAGAAAAGGAAGAACATCACTAAATCATCTCTAACTGTACTCAACATACCCTCTTACTACTAATATCTTTTCTTTACCATATGGCCCTAGCCTTGTCAGCTGAAATCCTATCTGCAATGTGACGACTTGGTAGATCTTTATTTGCTGCGTATGCAATGTCGTGTTCCATACACGCTTCGTCAAGCAGAGTCACTCCCATATCACCTTGCGCCAAACGTTTCTGAAGCTGTGTCCCAGACCCGCAGTAGTTATACCCAGGGATGTTTAATTCCACAGGTAGTCTGTCTAGAACACTACCCCCTCCTCTAAGGTGTCTTCGATCGCGCATGTTACGCTACTGTGGTGGTTGCGGGCGATGCACATTCATTATATAGCAAATCGCTGGCATCAATCCAGCTGTTTTGTTTAGCAGGAAAACCAAGCCGTTTGACTAGTGGCTTATTTCCCTGTCGTCTTATGACTCTCTCCACGAGAAAAACATCTGGTTCAGAGCTTTTCTGGATCTCCTCGGTGTAGAAGGATCCCACAGTTTCTTCACCTTCACTGTCCTTCAATATATAAGTTCTAGGACTCGTTCACTGCTCTTTGGAATCTGTAAATATCTCAGTTGACCAGTCCGGTAGGTATGATTTCTCAAATGCTGTCTTTTGTTTTCAGGTACACTCCAAATTACCTTCAGTAAATTTCTGTTTCCGTGGATCCAGCATCTAAATGTGAAAGTATACGGTACTCGTGAGTCCATTATCACGAACATCGATTGGCCACATTTTTGTTGTGCTATGTTTGGTTCTATTACGTTGAGCAGCTATTTCTGGGAGGATATCTGTCCATTTGTATGAGCCGCGAAGGTTAAAACACATCCACATTCACCCTTTTATTGCTCTGTTCAAGCGCTCCGCGATACTCGCCTTCAGGTGAGTGAATGTTGAGTAGTGATGTATTCCATACCGCTGCGTCACTGTCTAGAAATACCTATTGTGGAACTCCCCACCAAGATCGGTTTGGAGATTGTCTGGGCATCGATTCGTTCCTGTCTGTAGCAAACGTTCAAAAACGTCAGTGATATGAGAACCCGTTTTTGTCTTGACCGGTAACGCCCACGCAAATTTCGAGTATGTGTCAATAACCATTGAAATGTATTTGAATCCATTATTCTCATGTGAATATTGCCGCATATCTACAAGATTCGCTTGCCACAAGTCATTCAGCCCTTTAATCATAACATGCCTGTGAGGGTATGTTTTTCGTGCTGGCTTGTGCAGTTCTCGAACTGCCGTCTCCGTACTTATTCGATGATACCTCTCTTTCGAAGCTCAGAGATTATCGAAACAACCTCATTCGAATGAGCTGTATTACCTGCAGCAGCTGGTGCCATGAGCAACCGTAGCCGATCTGTTAGTTTGTTGGGGTCGTCAATATATATATATACTGTGGGATTCAATTGTTCACTGCTTTATGCCCAATGTCAACACCATCACCGCTGCTGCCGCCATTGTTGATGTTTTCGTCTTCAAGTATTGGTTTTATATTTCCTGCTGCTGTGGTTTTCGTGATCTTGTGTACACCAGTCATGTGCAGTATTTCACGGTACATGTTCTTATCATTAACTGAATAATTTATGGGTTTTTTGGTAGGTCTTAGGAAAATAAGATTCATTAAGCCGTGTGTTCTGCCAAACTGCCTATCACCGATCTGTATTTTGTCTTCAGTTACATTTATGGGTCTTCCCCTGCTAACGCCGAATGTTCTATCTATCTGACCTGGAGCGTGACTAATAATGAATTCATCAATGGCGACACCCTCGTTATCGTGTGTTTTTGTTTTGGCTGAGAGCTATCAGAGAGATTCAGTAACCGGCTTAAAGGTCTCCCTGAGTGTTTGCTGTAGATACACATGCCCTAACCTCAGCAGCCATAATGTCTCATGAACTGCTTTACGAGCTTCAATCACTTTCTGCTTCGTCGTCGACATCTCAGCGTATACTAATCAGATATCTCCGCTCCATGATGCTTTATATATCCAGTCATTTTCTTCTTCCTCTTACGATGATCATGATCGCCCTTCTCAACAAGGAAGTCTACATCTATTTTTCCTTGAATAGCATCAGTCTTTTCAGTTAAGTCGGTTACTTTCTTACTGACTTGATTAACTAACTCATTTAACGGATTCACCATTCTCGGAAGATTCTGGTAATACGTCTCTAGTTCCCCATACGTACCTGCAACTTTATGCGCCATAGCCTGAATTTTCGCATCCACGTACAAGCAAATGTTCTGCTGTGTACACCCACCCACTTGGGTTGAGAAGTGGACATACGCGCGAATTTGTCCATGGTGTGGCGTAGACTGATGTACTAACCTCTCTTATCGTGCTATATATGCTAAAACTCTTGAAAGTCTCTCCTGTAACTGCCATTATTAAGTTTTCTTGTTTTGTCAATAACGAGAAACCCATGCTGTGAATGGTTCCAGCAATCTGCACATATGTTTACAAAATCATTGAATGACATGTCTGTTCCCACATGTGCTTGGTAAATGTGCTTTAAATTCAGATTGTATTACTTGAAGGCTATAATGAAGTTTGTGTTATCCCTAACAAGCTGTTTGGGGATTCTTGAATAGGTTTGACTTATATGAAGTACATCATCACCCATATGACGACCAAAATAGAAATATTTTCGAATTTGGTCTTGGTTTTCCATGGCAACATCATCAAATATGAAGACTGTGTTTGGTTTTGCTTTTTCAAGTGGGGGATATCACCGGTTTCACTGAATGTTGTGTATGTAACACCATCTACACCTCGCAATATCTCTTGCAATAGCTGATACTAGGGTTGAAAGAGTGCTTTTGAGAAAACACAGACATGTTCGAATCAGACACCATCAACATGCGTTAGCAGCGTCATGAGGACATTAGTCTTTCTGCAATGGGATGAACCTACAATAACTGCTTGTATATTATTGGGAAGGAGAGTTCCGTTCTTCTTGTTTTTCTTCTTCAGGTCTTCACTTGAATCTTCACATGACCAGTCACCAACAACAAAGTCCATGTGGAGGTGAAGTTCGTTGGCAACAATTTTCTTAGATTGGTAGCGAAACCGCAAGTGAGCTTCGTTTACTGCCTAAATTCAAACTTGGCGCCAGTTTGTAGGAGGAAGTGGCGGTCGGGTGACTTAGGTTATTGGAGACAGCCCAACTGACCTTCTTCCCTCGATTTTCTTAGATTAGCAGCGAAACCTCAAGTGACTTATCTTCCAGCGATTTTCTTAATAGGGGTGCATTATCCTGTTGGAATTTGAACTTCCTGCCATTTTTTCTGGAGGGTTCAAGTCTACACAACGCCATCTTGGATGACGTCATCGCCGCCATCTTGGCTACATCTGGTAACAATGCAGAGTGGTGTGATGTCACCCTTATCCTACTACTTACCTTAATTCTGTATCCTGTAGATCTGAAGGTGCAAAAGTTACAGAACTTCCCACTTGTTAATAACTTTATTGTCTTCTTCTATCAATTATATTGAGTTAATTGTGACACTGAAGGATTTGTCAACTGGGTTTCGTTATGTCTCTACCCCTACCACTACATTTGTTTACTTTCGTGGTAGTATTTTCTGTAAGTTTAATATAATATGACTGTGGACCGAATGTGCACACAGTGAAAGTGCGTATTGTGCAGCTAATTTGTAACAGTTTGGGCTAATTTGTTTTATTACATAAGACTTCTTTTATAACGTGGTTATGTTAAGCCGTAATTAATTTGTATTAGTGCAACTGATACTAAATAGCTTTTTTCGTTACTCAACGAACACAGTTAAACATAAGACTTAAATTGATCAGAAGCAGTATAGTCTGCCACATTACCTGAAACGTTGTTACAATGCTAGTATAATTTTTTGACTTAACGCCTGTAGGCAGTATGTTCGTAGCACTTCATGTCATTGCACAGTATGTCGTGCCAGAGACAATAAAGCTGTGCAGTGCAGCGTAACGATAAGGGGAGGGGTCTCGCGAATTTTGTCACCTACTGTATATCACGTATATCATGTACATCACGTATAGTCAAAAACAAGACAAAAAATTTCTCAGTACACTGGAATAGTTCTAAAACTGGTCTTTTTGTATCCAGCCGAAATACCGTTCCTTAGTGACAACCAAGGCATCTCAGGGTCCGGGAGAAGAAAGAGCGCTAAACTAACACAAACATATTGTGATAAAAACACAAGAGTAGTATTTACAAAAAGAATCCAACAACTAAGATTACTGTGAAGTAAAAAAACTTACACAAACATTCTCCAAGAGACGGGTAAGACTCTACGCTCAACTCAACTGAAAGGACGGAAACAGTCTGATTAAAAGACATTAGTTTTTCGATACAAAATCTAAAATCGCAATGCCCTCGTTTACAAACACCAGAACATACCTGGAGATATTAGAATTGAAGCCCAAGGGCGCTTTCGGCTGAAGTCTCCTCCGAAAATAGAAGGATAGTGACAAATGGTATAAATAAAAGCGAAGAGTTCAAAACAGGACGTGGTGCTCGCTAGACAGAGAAGCGTAGACAAACGGACTCACAAAGAGTGAAGGAATCTTGGACTCAGAAGAAAGGGTGGCTGACTGCCAAATGTAACAATGGTTAAAGGGGTCCATCCAATCTAACATATACTGACAGAAACGGAAAGTATTCGTCGTGAAGATCTTCTCGTACATTTGTCACACTTTTTCTAGGTGGTATCACATAAAGGATATTAAACTTTCACTCCTTTTTGGAACTGATGTCCATCATCAACATCAGGATCAGATGTGATCCCAACAGGTGCAGATTCACTCTTGCCTTGGTCGTGGCACTGTAGCAAAGAGCCACCGAACGTCATGTTAAGAAATTTCTTGCCATGTTTGAAACACATACAGCGTCAGATCAGGTCTGGATGGACGCTAACATGAAAGAATACATCTTTCCACATCAAGCCGGATACAGTTGTTCAGGAGACCAGTCAGACCAATCTATGATCCGTAAATTCCACTGAGCATTTTTGGTGTGAATTTCCGTGTAGAGTCCTGCGTTGTCCTACTGAAACATATCATTTGGTGCCCTTGCGATGAAGGGATTATTAACAGTGTTGGCCATTATTACTTTCCTTTGGGCACGTACTACAGTCGTACGAAATTTCTCAAATCACATTTCCCTTACAACCTGTAATTATTGTTTACTATTCAATACTGGCTACGGCGGCTTAGTTAGTACTCGTGTGTGAGGACAGGCCACCACACTGTCCAACCACATGCAGGCAGAATGCAAACGTAAAACTTATTCATTGTATTATATAATCAAATCAATTGTTTTAATGTACACTCCTGGAAATTGAAATAAGAACACCGTGAATTCATTGTCCCAGGAAGGGGAAACTTGATTGACACATTCCTGGGGTCAGATACATCACATGATCACACTGACAGAACCACAGGCACATAGACACAGGCAACAGAGCATGCACAATGTCGGCACTAGTACAGTGTATGTCCACCTTTCGCAGCAATGCAGGCTGCTATTCTCCCATGGAGACGATCGTAGAGATGCTGGATGTAGTCCTGTGGAACGGCTTGCCATGCCATTTCCACCTGGCGCCTCAGTTGGACCAGAGTTCGTGCTGGACGTGCAGACCGCGTGAGACGGCGCTTCATCCAGTCCCAAACATGCTCAATGGGGGACAGATCCGGAGATCTTGCTGGCCAGGGTAGTTGACTTACACCTTCTAGAGCACGTTGGGTGGCACGGGATACATGCGGACGTGCATTGTCCTGTTGGAACAGCAAGTTCCCTTGCCGGTCTAGGAATGGTAGAACGATGGGTTCGATGACGGTTTGGATGTACCGTGCACTATTCAGTGTCCCCTCGACGATCACCAGTGGTGTACGGCCAGTGTAGGAGATCGCTCCCCACACCATGATGCCGGGTGTTCGCCCTGTGTGCCTCGGTCGTATGCAGTCCTGATTGTGGCGCTCACCTGCACGGCGCCAAACACGCATACGACCATCATTGGCACCAAGGCAGAAGCGACTCTCATCGCTGAAGACGACACGTCTCCATTCGTCCCTCCATTCACGCCTGTCGTGACACCACTGGAGGCGGGCTGCACGATGTTGGGGCGTGAGCGGAAGACGGCCTAACGGTGTGCGGGACCGTAGCCCAGCTTCATGGAGACGGTTGCGAATGGTCCTCGCCGATACCCCAGGAGCAACAGTGTCCCTAATTTGCTGGGAAGTGGCGGTGCGGTCCCCTACGGCACTGCGTAGGATCCTACGGTCTTGGCGTGCATCCGTGCGTCGCTGCGGTCCGGTCCCAGGTCGACGGGCACGTGCACCTTCCGCCGACCACTGGCGACAACATCGATGTACTGTGGAGACCTCACGCCCCACGTGTTGAGCAATTCGGCGGTACGTCCACCCGGCCTCCCGCATGCCCACTATATGCCCTCGCTCAAAGTCCGTCAACTGCACATACGGTTCACGTCCACACTGTCGCGGCATGCTACCAGTGTTAAAGACTGCGATGGAGCTCCGTATGCCACGGCAAACTGGCTGACACTGACGGCGGCGGTGCACAAATGCTGCGCAGCTAGCGCCATTCGACGGCCAACACCGCGGTTCCTGGTGTGTCCGCTGTGCCGTGCGTGTGATCATTGCTTGTACAGCCCTCTCGCAGTGTCCGGAGCAAGTATGGTGGGTCTGACACACCGGTGTCAATGTGTTCTTTTTTCCATTTCCAGGAGTGTAATTTCAGTTCACGTACATAAACATAAAAGTATACATATAAAACAGTAAAAAGCTAACAGTCAGCCTCCCTTCAACAAGTGACAAACCGATTCTGTTGTCGTATCCAACAGCTCCCCACATCGTAATTCCAGGAACTGGATATGCGTAGTTTTCGAGAATCGCTGTTTACTGCGACTTTTCACCAAGTCGTCCACTTACACTCGGCGTTGATTCGATCGCCAGAAACAAAAGTGAGACACAACGGTGAATATCAGTCAGTGTAAGCGCTGCGCTCTATCGAAACTACGGTTCGGTAATTTTGGCACGTTACATAAGATGCGAGAGGCCCGCACCGCCGACTAGGCAAGGCCCTAGCGGAGGTGGTTTGCCAGTGCTTTCCTGTTACAATAATGAGGATGAATGATAATGATGATGAAGACGACACAGCAGCAGCCAATCATCTCGAGGCAGGGAAAATCCCTGACCCCGCCGGTAATCGAAGCCAGGACCCCGTGTGCGGGAAGCGAGAACGCTACCGCAAGACCACGAGTTGCGGACAAATGACATAGTAAATGGTAGTATTACCGGTAGCAATGGTAGAATTGATAGTGAAAGAAGAATAAATGGATGTGAAAGAGAAAATGAGAGCCGACGAGTTCTCTAGGTTTGTTTGTTTGGTTGTTTGTATTGCACATAATTAGAACCGCACATCATTCATTGTATTATATAATCAAATCAATTATTTTAATGCAATTTCAGTTCACATACATAAACATTAAAGTATACATACAATTAATTTTGTTATTTTGTACTCAATAGAACATTCTTCATCATGATCAACGGCAAGCGTTTCCCGGTAATATTGATAAGTTTGAAAGTTGCTTATGTGAAACAGAAACATGTTTTATTTAGGTTCTAAGAAGTCTTGAAGCAATGTTTGCTATATTTATGTTTTGCGTTTTCTTTTAATTTCATCTTTTTTTGAGAAAATTGTGTTTTCTGGCACTATATTAGAAATCTGTCATGTTTTATTTATTTTTGCTTCAACATCCCTCTGTTTCACGTTATAAATCAATTATTTTAGAATAAAACCTGAATCAAACATTAAGAATTTCAGTTTTGCTGTAAATACTGTTTATTCACAACAGTAAGATGGCTATGTAGAACAAAACTGTTCCGTAGGTTACCGGCTCTTTACATACTCTAACGCAGTTTCTAGACGGTTTTTCCACGTCCGGTTTTTAGGGAAACCTAGTAAGTTACTGAACACACGCAAAGAAAGCGATCGTTATGATGTCATGTCCGAAAGGTACGCAATAAATCCAACTTACAGGTAACGCGGGTAGGACCTTAAGACTGGCCACAGCTACTAGGAAAGCTATCGAACTTTGCATTTACTTAAGGTAATTTACGGTAATCTTACAACTGTAGTCAGTGTCCCTGTTGTTTCTATCTCTGTTGTCTGTGATGTGGTGTCAGTGGTGAACGGCGCACGACAATTCGTTATGTCAACCCAGCTTCCAGTAATCCATTCGCGACGTTTCGTGTGATACACTGTCTGTAACGTTTGCCAGATTTCAGCCGATGTTATCCGTCTTTTCGTCAGAGTCAGTCGAACACTTATACAATCTCTTGGTGGTTTAATTCTTCTGGAAGGACTCTTGTTGCCATATTGTTGCGTTGAGCCAGTTACTTCATCACATTTTACAGGCATTTCACTACAGCCAGATGTCTGTGTGGTCTGTCGGTATGATGTTCTCACCTCCGTGATGCCAATGATTTATAATTTCTTGAAGTCTGAGAGCGACAAGCTGCACGTGCATGTCCTTTGGGCATACTGCGTTTGCGATCTGTGCATGAAATTTATCTGTAACGTTAATCATATTCAATAGCCGTAATGTACTCACAACATTTTTCATCTATAGGCTACACTTTTTCAGTACTTACATACTAAAAATAAGCTGAAATAAGAACACAATTTTAATCAGAGCTTTTCACAGGCATGAGTGTTGGTTTGGAACCGCACTGTTGATCATGACGTAACACTTTCCATTTCCGTCAGTATATAAGAATTCCTTAAGGATAGTGAAACTTCGGGAAAAACCGAACACTCGTAGAAAAGAGTCTGAATAACTGACCGAAAGATACCCTGTGATCAGCACACCTAGTCGATTTGATATAGAAGTTTTCCTTAGCCCCTTCTCAGAACGCCCTGCTTAAACTGTACTCCTATTGTGTCAACTATTCATGGACTGTGCGGCTGGTCCCGAAGGAGGTTCGAGTCCTCCCTTGGGCATGGGTGTTTGTGTTTGTCCTTAGGATAATTTAGGTTAAGTAGTGTGTAAGCTTAGTCGCTGATGACCTTAGCAGTTGATTCCCATAAGATTTCACATACATTTGAACATGGTTTTGTGTGAACTATACCACCGGTGTTCATCGTACTTGTTCAGTAATTAAAAATGGTTAATACTGTACTTCACCTGAACTGTGAACTTAATAACCAATTTGGGAAAGTGAAATTTAAAGTCGCTTCCGTTGCAGTATGGGAAATTTAGACTACCAAGAATAGGAAACAGCTTGAAGACAACGGTTCTGTTCTCCTCTGGTTTAACATTCCATCTGTAACATACGTCTACGATAAAACATAAAACATATGTGTGCGTGTGATAAGGCTTTAGATGTGAACTGCTCAACTCTCGGGGTACTGGGATATAGCGTGCAAAGTATGAAGCACATGTCAATATTGAAACAGCTGTGGAAAGATGCTACCTAAATGGTGTACGATATAAATAATAGACGTAGTTTTAGAGGAGGCTCTGATTTGCATACGGGGTGAGTACCAAGTTAGAAATATGTTTTGCTATTACTACCAGAGATAGGAATCTACCTGGTGCCGAGGATTGCGTCAGGTCAGCGACAGAATCACGTTTAGTGAATCGAAGTCTCCCTGCTTCGGGAAGGACAGAGTCTGAGCTAACCAGGTCACGAGAGCAGTCGGCTGCAGACAATGTTATTACGGCACCCGCATCCGCAGCGGCAAACGTTATGGGAATCGTGTTAGCTAGCGCTCCCTTCAACCTGCAGCCGCATGCAGTCCGACAACCTCGTTTACAGGACTCCACACGTGTCTCTAACGACAACAGTTTTAAATACAGAAAATGTTCGAACCTCTGCATATCTCCACACGCCGTGATTCACTGGTTGATGGAGGATCCTTTTTACGTTGCTGTCTATTAAAGTTCCTTTCCAGTCCAGACACGGACTAAATGTTTGAAGGAGGACTGCTCCGTCTCTCTAAGATCTCGTATTGACCTAATTTTGTCAGCGGGACCTCTACGGGATAAGTGGACGACTGAACAATATACGCAGTATTTGCGGCGAAGAGCAGTTCCTTACGTTTTCTAAGTAGCTTCTAGCGAGATGTGCGTCGTCTTCGAGCATTTGCCAATTAAGGTGTTTCTAAATTCTCTTACATCCTCTCATCAGAAACAGAGGCCTGGGAAAATATGCACTGTCCTACTCTGAATTGGTCCTGTGTCACCTTTTCGTGCCACCTAATGTGGGTCCCACGTACTTGAGCAGTATTCGTGTATAGGCCACAAAAGCGTTTTTTATGCAAGTTCTATGGTAGTCACACTGTAGTTTCTCAGTATCCTATGAAATGGAGTGAATGCTAGCTGATGGCTACTGTATGTAAAAAGACGTTTTCAGTGGTGTTCGCGACTGGAGTGTGTGCTGGAGAGCTAACTATTGAATTATACAAGAGCTTCTAGAAGAGCTAAACGACATTGACCTGTTCTGCATTTCAGGTAGCAAAAAAGGAAGCCGCAAGAAAGACATGCTAGTAAGATTTGCACAAGGTAAAAGAGCTTTATTTAGAAAGAAACACTTGATAAGTTCCAAAAACATTGCCGTTGGTACCACACAAATATTGGTCGAAAGCTATATTCTGAGCTCAGCCCTTTGTGAGTTCGAAAAAAGGACGATTTGGAAGACAGAAATGAAGTGATTACATAACTTTGAAATGTACAGGAGATGGTTGGAGTTCAGATACATTGTCTTGTAACGAATGAAGGCGTATTGTAACGAGTCGAGCAGAAAAAAACAACAAAGACCTATAATTGTTGGGCATATATTACGACAGGATTCATTGCTTAAAATAGCAGTCGAATGGCTAGATATGAGCACGTAAGCCAAATCGTCATTGATGTAGGGTACAGCAGTTATGATGAGGGTAGATGACAGGCGACAGGAATGGATATACGCGTTAAGTCAAACTTAAGGCTGACGACTGAGACAACAAAGCGGCTGTAGCTGCTATATGGGCAAAATGGACCTCTTTATGATTCAAAATACTGGTCTACGGGCCGGTCGTGGTGGCCGAGCTGTTCTAGGCGCTACAGTCAGGAACCGCGCGACCACTGCGGTCGCAGGTTCGAATCCTGCCTCGGCCATGGATGTGTGTAATGTCCTTAGGTTAGTCAGGTTTAAGTAGTTCTAAGTCTAGGGGACTGAAGACCTCAGAAGTTAAGTCCCATAGTGCTCAGAGCCATTTGAACCATTTGAACAGGTCTATGACAGTGGCAGATTCTTCGAACTGAAATTTACCACTTCAAACATAAATGACGAAGACAATAATGTGAAAAAGGAATTGATAATGAAGAGGTTAGAGCCAGCACTCAAGGTGCTTCCTATGTTCTCTGTCCAACGCTTCAAACCTAACACTCTGTGAGCATATACAACATTCGGCAATACGTGTCCGATGCACCAATCAGTTGCGTATTAGTTATCTGCCACTATTTTTTTCCAAGTATTCACAACATATGCCTCCATAAAATATATTTCCCAAATCCGAAGCGGCTGGCTAAAGTCAACACACTACCAAACCAAGGTAAAAATCAATTACTTCTGAAAAGTTGTATACCAGTTGCTCTTTCGAGTTGCTTTGGGAGAGACTTCGGAAGACTCACTTCAAAAGTGCTCCCAGAGTTATTTAAGTTCAAAAATTCGTATTCAGCCAGTCATTTGGTTTTCAAGAAAAACGCAGTACTGTTCCTCTGTTTCGTAATAAAGAAACAAAGGACTTTAAAATATAACAATACGAATGTCCCCTAAGATACAGATTGTCTCATGTCCTTACGGTAAAACTTATGCAGACGATTGAGAACTTTGGTTGTAGAACTAGTGGTCGTAAACAAATATTTTGTTTTTTTATATACCTCACTTATTACTGAAACAACTTCTGTTCATAGCAGTTGTTCAATCCGAAGACTACCAACCGCCATTGGTTTTACACATTTCGTATCGTAAGAGTAGCTAATCAGTACACTAATGCAAATTCCTTCGAAGTGTGCATTCCATGTGAGAGTAGAGATGTGCTTATTGAGAACTTTCCTAAAAATTGTTCGGTACAAATAATTGTTCTTCGAAGACCTGTTCTCCCTTCATTTTTTCCGGTGTACATACTACCATGCAATATGTTAAATGCAAGTCTGCATGTACTTGCAACAAGAGATGCTCCTTCTCCGACAACTAGTCAACATCTACAAATAAAGGAACATTGCACCATGAACGCATCACAAACGACTAAGTACTGTTTTACTCGGTAGCGCCACTATCGTAGACTCGGTGTGTAGTTTATTTTCATGAAAAGAAGTAGTTTGTGAACACATACATCATATACATTGGTCACTCAAGACCACATAATTCTTGTTGTATAGCACCTGACGAAAGTATCCAAACTCCTATTAGTGGATATTAACATGAGCTGTGTCCATCCTTCGCCTTTATGACGGCTTAAGCTCTGTTGGGGACACTTTCAATGATGTGTTGATTTGAGGGAGTGGAACAAGGAGCGAGGTCATCGGTCCCATTGGCTCTCAGCACTATGGGACTTAACATCTGAGGTCATCAGTCCCCTAGACTTAGAACTACTTAAACCTGACTAACCTAAGGACATCACACACATCCATGCCCGAGGCAGGATTCGAACCTGCGACCGTAGCAGCAGCGCGGTTCCGGACTGAAGCGCCTAGAACAGCTCGGCCACAATGACCGGCGGTCCCATTGGATTAGGGAAGGCTGGGGAAGGAAGGCGGTCGTGCGCTTTAAAATGAAACATGCCGGCATTTGCATGAAGCGATTTAGGGAAATCACGGAAAACCTAAATCAGGATGGCCGGACGCGGGTTTGAACCGTCGTCCTCCAGAATGCCAGCTCAGTATGCTGACCACCGCTCCACCTCTCTCGGCCATTGCGATGTCAGAATGGGTTTGGAGAAATGACAGATCATTCTTACTCAAGATCCAAAACCAAAAAAGGTAGTTCTGTTTGACATTAGAGTCTGGAGCGAAGTCAACGTTGTAGCCCATCCTTAAGCTGTTCCATTGGGTTACGGTCAGGGGTCTGAGCAGGCTAGTCCATTCCAGAAAAGTTACAGCGAATAAACCATTGCTTAACATCTGCTGCCTTAAGGGAAGGTTCATTGTCATACTGATGCAGACAATCATCGTCCCCTAAGCGTCCCTGCATAGAGCTCAGAATACAGCGCTGTAAAATGTGTTCATATCCTTCCACATTCAGCGTTTTCCTAAGCGTAATAAGGGGCCCACAACGTAAAAACGAGAAACACCCCCATACCGCAACACCATCTTTCACGAAAAACACGCACACACATTGTAACACCATCGCGCTTCTCTGTTGGCACTACACGTGATGGTAGGTAACCACCTCCAGGCATTCACCTAACATAAATGCTCCCATCGTATTGCCACAGGGTATAG